>NW_027269272.1:21662500-22262500 GCF_023055355.1 Agelaius tricolor
TTAGACAGTTCAGCCTGGCAGTTCCAGCATCGTTACTCAGTTGAGTCATGAGTGAGATTTGGCTGGCTCCCAAGTAGTGCTGGATGTGAAAAGAGCCTTAGCTGCTTGCCCAGTTCCTGGTGCCCCCAGAGTGTGAAAGGTCGGTGCAGGACCTTGGTTGTGCCCTCTGGGAGGGCACTGGAGGCAGCAGCTGATGCCTCTGGAGGGTGGTGCCTTTGTGCCTTTCTGCCTCCTGACCTGTCGCAATCATTCCGTGCTAAAGGGCAGAGCCAGGCTTAGCCCAGGAAGTCATCTGAGGACAGAGAGTCCCAGTGTGCTGAGTGCAGTTAGAGGTTACTGGACATTTGCAACAAAAACTTTTGGGTTACTTTTTTGCAATAGAGAGCAGATGATGAGAATGGAATTCAAGTCCTTGAGGGATGTGAGTTTCTTCATTACATTATCAGCTGAGGAGCCGGTAGAAGAATCCATGTAATTCAGGGACAGATATTGGTGGTTAAAGGTGAAGTAATGGTGCCTCACTGGTGCAGTACTTTGTTCATTCTGCCCTGACTCCTTTCTTGATTTACTGAAAAATTTCTCCTACATCAATGAAATCTTTCAGTACTTGGTACCCCACATCAAAGAGTTTACCAGAAGGAAAGTGCCAGTCTTGAACAGTTCAGTCCCTTGGGAGTGCCTTCATGGTCCTTACCTTAAAATTTCAGTCATGGGAATGTCCTGGCAAAATAAAAGGAGATTTTGCTGCAGTGGAAAAACTTGCAGCTATGACCCAGAGCGAGCAATGTGCTTATGCCTGTAGCTAGCATGGCAGTTCTGGGCCAGTTGCCCACGGGCTTTTTATTTTTATACTATCTCCTCTTTCTTCCCTGTAGTCTCTTTACTCTTCCCCCTTTTCCTTATGCTTTCTCTTCCTTTCCGCTAGCTTTTAGTATTGCAGCACTGTCTGCTCTCCCTTTCAAGCAGAGAACATTCTCTTCTCTTCTCTTCTCTTCTCTTCTCTTCTCTTCTCTTCTCTTCTCTTCTCTTCTCTTCTCTTCTCTTCTCTTTCTCATCCACACATACACATAATCCCCAAATATTTTGAAGTGTTACATTTTATAACCTGCAGCAGCCCTGCAGGTTGTAACTGGGAGGGAGGTAAAAACCACAGCTACCAGCAAAGATCAAACCCAGTATTGCTCACATAAGACAAGCTGTTCCAGGTTTATCCCAGATTCAGGGTGATCCAGCTGCTGCCAAAAGAGCTGGCATCCTTTCTCCTGCTCCTCCTTCCTGCCTTGGGCTATCAGGAAGGTGACATGACTGAAGTTTGGTGTTCCTCTGGCTCTGCTGTGTTTGTATTTAACTGGTGCAGCAAGATCATGCTCCGAGGCTTCCGGGGGCACCACAAGAAAGCTGCTAGGGAAGAACGGGCATCAGGATGGGCAGGGCTGTCCTTTGAGTGGCAAGGTACTCCTAGAAGAGAGTTGGCCAACCACATCTTCTGCCAGGAGTATTAGTACAAATTGCTAAGATATGATAGGTATTTTTTAAATATTTAGAGAGAAGATGAGAAGAAATTTATTTGTGAGAACTTTGGACAAGACTGGCTCTTTGCCAGCAAAAAGTGCAATCCTGATGCCTTGTAAATAACCAGCCAATAGGCTGATTAGGCAGATTGACTAACAAAGAATCTATCTGATAAATGCTTGGCAGAAAAACTACCTGTGCCTGACAAATAATTAGGACTGTTGCCTCTGTGTGCTGATGTGGAAAGCATCTCTTCCAGGTTTCTGGATTCTTGGAAAGCGTGGTCTATTCTAGGAGCAATAGGCATGAAAAAGGGCATGGTAGGCTGCAGATGGGCAGGGTTCTTTGTGGTTTGAAGAACTGGGCAAAACACTTCTTGGTAAATACCCCTAACTAGCCTCGAAAACAAAACATTCCTGACTGCAGGGAACATGTGGTAATCTTGTCTACAGAGAATGCAAACTAAAGTGGGAGAAAACAAAAACGAGATGGCTATTGCAGCACAGCCAGGCTAAATAAAATCTACAAAACCATTCTTTTCTTGAGCAGTATTTTTAAGACTGCTTCGCAGTGCTTACCTCCCCTGGGAACTTCCACAGGGCCCAGAGAGGATCAGACCTTCATGTGGTTACATCAGTGGCAGCCAAACAAGTTGTGTGCCAGATTATTAATAGATGTATTGCTCTTCAGATTTTAAACTAGTCCTGGGGTCTCCTGTGGGAATTTTAAGTAATGGTGGGAGAAAAACATGGGCTGAAACTCGGAGATGCAAATAGCCTTGAGAATTCAGCATTTCTTCCTGCCAGGTGGATATTTTGTGTTTCTTCTCCCAGAGAAAAAGATTTGCAGTTTGAAGAAATTTGTCCCATCCAAAAACCAGCAAACAGTTTAAAATTTGGATTCCTACCAAACCATCTCAGCAGGGTGATGTTAGCACAGGTTAAAGCAAGAAAATAAAGTACTTTTTTTTAATTCTTGTTTTGGAAATGTATTTCTCTCCCAGGTCACATAATAGCCCATTGTATTTGGTGTAAAGTTTGGAGGGGTTTAAATACCAAATTTGTCTTTTTTTCTACAGCAGTCTGCAGTGAGAGCTGTGCAGGGCTTTTCCTGTACAGAACCTGGATGAAAGCAAATACTTCAATTTTTTTAACATTCAAACTAATTAGGACAGAGAAAAAAATTACATGTAAGAGATTGTGGCTGTAAGATCTTCTTTGGAAGAGAGAATGCTGAGTGCTTCAAAGCTTGCTTTTATTCTGGAGAGGGGTGTGTGTGCAGATTTTGTTCAGATTAAACTGGCAACTATCTGTTCTTCAGCAGGTGAAAGTGGTTCAACCAGTACCTGGGTGACCCTGCTCACTCTGTGTCAGCACCTTGAATTCTTTGTAGCAGATTACACTGCACTAGTGGGACTGGCAGAATTCACACTGCAAAGTGGGCATGTGTAGAAAAGCCCTGTACAACAGGACACCTCTTCTTGTTCCAAGTATTTGGTACCTGGATGTAAAATAAAGGTCCCAGCTGACAGTTTTCCTAGTGGCAGTGTTCCCACAGATATATGTTAAATATATGTGTTAATTTTACCTCCCAACTCCATTGCCTTGCCTGAGAAAGTTGTACAAAAGGCCTCACTGGTTATCCAGTTTCTGAGCTCAGAGGGGAAAGACCTCCACTACTTTTTCCTTTCAAATGGTCACTCAATGGGCACTGTAGTCCCTGTGGTCATTTGGCTGCCCTTTTGCCACCCCTGTGCACCATCCAGGGCATGGGAACAGGTATGCAGTACACATAGTGAGCAGGTCATGTGTGGAGAGCAGGTCATGACCATTTCAAAGTGGAGGAGTGCCTTGAATCCCAGTAGTGTTTGCTGAGAGAAACAAGTTTCTAATTGAGTCAGGGCAAAATTTTTTAAATAAACTGAAATAAAAGTCCTGGATAGCTGAAGGGGATAAAATCTGTCTCCTTTTACCATAAGGAGACAGAAAGATCAGATCACTCTTCAATTTCATAGTGTTTTAGTCACGTAAAAAAGTAACACACTTGAGTCTCTGGGGTTGGAAAAAGGTGTCATTAACCTACTGTTGTTCTTGACTGGTGTTTCAGATCCTTCCCAGTTCTGCAGGTAAACACAGCACAAGCCAAAAAACACCATTATATTCCTTTAAGACGATTCCCGTTTCCAAATTTCATTGCAGCCCTTGGGAACTTTTCTTAATTTGGAAGTAGAAAGACTTATGCTTTGCAGTGGAACAAGAGAAATAATCTGCATTTTTGATACTTTTCCACCAAAAAGCATTGCCTGTGTAGTATTGCCCTCTGGTGGCACCAGTCTGAGGAGCTTCGTAGGTCCCCCCTAGTGGAACATGAGGGTTGTTCCCTTCCAAGGTGTCTTTGAGAGGATCCGAGTGTTTGTTCATGGCTGTGGTCCACGAAGTGCTTATAGTTTAATTTTATTTTTCCACAGAAAATCTTCTATGGGCAGCTTTTTGTTTTAATACAGCTTTAAAAACATTAGAAGTTCTTGATAAAATTTCATTTTCCAGTGAATATTGTAGAAGAATCATGTAGGACCTGCCCTTTGAATGTGGTTGTATTACACATCAAGGTGGGTAGAGTATGATATGCTCTGAAGTAACAGAAATTTCCTTTCTTCTTTTCCCCCCACTAGTGTCACCTGATTCACTATCTGAGACTCAGCCATCACCTGATAGTTCTGAATTATTTGATTTGCACCTTTGACAAGCTGAAGTCTGTCTCCTCTGAAGACATTAAAATCACGGATGCAGTTTTTGATGGCGTGGAAGTGAGAGTGTTTGAACCTCCTGCCAAGGGAGATGAAAGCCTCAAGCGCAGCGTTGTTTACATCCACGGAGGGGGCTGGGCCTTGGCAAGTGCAAGTAGGTGTCTGACAGTAATTAAATAGCATTTCAGTCTGCTTTTCTCCTAGCAGGAAAAGCCACAAGCTCGTTTTCCTGCCAGGAATGGCAGTTTTGCTAAGATGTACCTGAATTCAGTAGTGACTGTCTCCACTCTCATGGATCAAGTCTAAGGAGAGAGACAGAAAAATATCATGAACACACAGCAGAAGTGCATCTCTTATCTGCATGTGAGCTGTAAAAGGACTAAAAGGGTAATTTTTTTACATCCTAAGAGGGAAAAATAGCTTATTGATTAAATTTCTGTGATGCCTGGATGGGCTGCTTAGGCCAGTCCCTCACTTTCTGAGGTAATGTGCAAAAATCAGTTCTTGGTGATCAGGTTCCAGTGGCTACATAGAAGGAAATTACATGGGTTTGTCCCATTTTCAGAGAATAATTAGCAGAAGACGGAGCTGATCTACACTGCATGCAACAGCCTTGCTAATGTTTGGTTCTTAAATAACACCTACCTGGGAATACACACTGCTGAGCACAGACAGGAGGAGTGTGAGGGAAACAGGCAGAGGTTTGTTCCTCTTTGGGTTCTTCCATAGGGACTACAGCACCACTAGCATAATTACCTTGAAATGTACAATGCTGTTTACTCCATTAACCTGGAAGCCACAAGCATGATGGGGGAAGTGAGGTACAGCTATAGGCACTGATAAGGTAACCACTGATTGCTTCTACGTTGTACAGGAGGAAAACAGCCTTGGGACACAAAGGGTTTGTGGCTCCTGTGACTGCTCTGAGATCCAGATCTCCCTTTTCCTTCTCCATTGTTCCCATGACATCCTGTAGTCCATAAAGCCCTGATTCTGCAGCTTCCTCTACAGACAAAGAACATCAGTGGACTTTTACCAAATGATACAAAACACAGACTGTACTGATTGCATTTGGGCTCTGGATGTACAAGTCATTTAGACTATGATTTAGGTTCCTAAATAACTTTAAAATGTGGCCTTCACATGCCTTTGGAAATTCCAGTCTCTTTGTCCTGTAGCAGTAAACATTTACTCCTCTTCCTACAGAGGAATTCTGCTTTGAGATGGATTTTCTTAGACCTGCCTAAAGGATATTTGTTAACCTCCTGCCTGTATCATTTATTCTGTAATAGTTTGCATATGATTCTTGTGGTGCAAAAGTTTATATTAAATTGCTGCACTTTGTTAGGATGATTATAGCTGGGTTTGTCAGATGTATTCCTGAGTCCAAGGTGCAGAAGTTAATGACACAATTGCTACACCTAAATGTTAATTTCTAAGATTGGATACTTTAGAAAACGTTTCATGTCCTAGTATATTTTATAGTACTGGGAACCAACAATTAAGTAACCAGAAAGGAACAAAATTAAAGATAATCAGTCCTCTCATAAATAGGATAGCTGTGATTAATCCTCCCTTAAATGAGTAGCTCAGCTGACATTAATAGGGCAACTCATTTGAATTAAAGCAATGCTTGCTATAATAAAATGAACCAGAGAGTGACTCACAGCAGTAACCCTCTCTGGATGTAAATGCCCCCAGACCACTATGTGCCTTAGGTTTTGGCCAACTGAGAAAATTGTGATAGGTGGGTGAAATGACGTGTCTGAAGTCACCAACAAATAGATGAGGAAAGACATTAGACTGCAGGATTCTGAAATTGTGATGAATTACCTTCCTTCTGCTGGAAGGAGTATGGATTTGGTACTTGAGCAGCTGTGGGCTGATCTCATTTATCATTTAATTTGGTAGTAAAATCTGATGGTGTGTGATAGCTGTTTGTTTTCTGAGAAAGCTTAATGACAGCTTTGTGACTATTGACTCACTGTCCCTAACACCATGTCCTTCTCTTCCAGGAACAAGCCTTTATAACAATCTCTGCAGAATCATGGCTGAATCTCTGAATGCTGTTGTTGTCTCTGTTGAGTGAGTAATCTAAAACTGATCAAGTGGTTTTAAGGTATTAGAAATCTGTAACATAGTTCTTTAGCTTCTCCTTCCGTAGTGGCTTCTCTATAAGGCTGTAACTTGGACAGTAATTTTCTATACTAGCCTGATACCTTTATTCTTTTAAAATTAAAACAAATTGGAGTAGTATCAGAAATTCATTTGTTTTCTAATTATTTTAGAATACACTGTGAGGTCTGGCAGTTTCCTGCTGCTCTTGCAATCTCCCACTGTTCCAGTCCTCTCTTTTAAGCCTTGTGCTTCCTTCAAGAGCAGAAGACTGCCAGACAATAGAGAAGCAGGGCTGCTTTTTTAACATGTTGAACAATTCCAAGGCAAACAAACCTCTTGATTAGCTAAATACATTACCTTGATGACTCCAGCTTGATTGGTACTGTTCCCATCTTTATTGTCAGCTTCAATATTTTCTTTTTTAAACCCAAACACTTGATAAAATTACTCAAGTTTCCCACCTGCAGTTCATTACATACCAAGCTTTGGGATCTAATTGCAACTTAATTATATGGAGTTGATGTTACTCATTTAATGCTTATTATAGTGTACTTTAAAGGATTGGGGGGGTGGGTTTATTTTTTCTTACTGTTTTGTTTTTTTGTTATTAGAAACAAGGAAAACTACAAAAGCAGCTGTTGGTTATTCCAGACAAGCAGCAATCACAATATTGAAAAGTTTCTTATTATTCCTTTTCTGATTTATGCTGGTGTCATTCTGTCTATTGCTCTGAGTCACTATTACCTCTTTTCCTTAATCATTACATCCTTCAGTCAAGGGGTGTGTATTCAATTAGCCAAGTCTAATTGGATGCCTTGTTGGTCTGATTGCACATCTCACTTTCACAATCTATTTTACTGTTAATCTAGTTTACTGTTTTGCAAGAAGCTCCCAAAGGACACCCTCAGATTCCTGTATATACAAGATACAGATTGCTTTCTGACATCAGGTCAAAATTGGAGTTTGAAAGTTGAAATCTTAAGTTTAAAATTTATTCTGCATATGAAACTTCTTTAGCTTACACTCTAAAGATGTTTTGAGTCAGAGACTGAATTTTGGTTGGCTAGGCTCTGCTGAGAAAGTGTAAAATCTGTAGTTTGAAAAGCTGAAAACTTTGCTTTGTACCATAAGGCCCAGTAACAACTCTTGGATATCAGATTATTCAGTAAATACAAACAGATTTCTCCTGTTATTTAGAAGCTGAGGAAGCATCATGTGTGGGATTCAGCTGCTGCATCTTCCTGGCAGCTGTTTGCTCTCTGTGCCTCCATCCCCCACCTGCCCAATGGGTGTATTTCTGTTCCTCTCCTTGATACAGGAAAGGAATTATGGCATCTGTTGCACTGGAGAAAATTGGCATTGCTTAATTTCTTGGCTATTGTTCATTTCATGGCACAGAGGGATAGCAAGGTTTATTCTCTCCTGACATCAGTAAAAATTTGAGAAGCAGAAGTGCTTAGGCATTTGGCTCAGCCAAACAGGAATGTGTTGGGTATCTATGATTTACTCACCCTCATCCTTGTTAAGGTGGGAATTTGGATCAAAACCAGGCAGGGTGGAATGACTCTCTTGCCAAGGGTGTCTTAACTATTGATTTTTACAATGCATGATGAAATCCTCCATTGTAAATTCTAGGAAAGTGCTGCACAATTTTATACTATCTTGGTATTATTCACATTTAGTAGGTTCATTTTAAGTTTTCCAAATTAGAACATTAATTATAAGATTAGGTCTTACATATGTATTACACACCTCCTACTTCTTCTGTCCTATTTGTCCTAATGAAATACTTATTTCCAGTAAGGGTTATCTGGTATCACCTGTAAATCCTAAAGGAGAGGTACAATAACACCAGTACAATAAGGCAGAGGTAAGAATTGTTTCTCATCCCTTTCCTTGTGCAGATACAGGCTGGTGCCCGAGGTGTGCTTCCCCGAGCAGTACCACGATGCTCTTCGTGCAACAAAGCATTTCCTGCAGCCTGATGTCTTGGCTGAGTATTCAGTGGACCCCAGTAGAATTGCAATCTCTGGGGACAGTGCAGGAGGGAATTTGGCAGCTGCTGTGTGCCAGCAGGTAAACATCCACTGAGTGTTGTGTGTTGCACTTCTGCAGTCCAGCCCAGAGAGGCTGTTGGTGCTTGTGGTGCACCATCACAAGGTGATGTGCCACGCCTGAAAACAGAATGGTAGAAAGCCAGCATCTGTTCATTTTCCTTCTGTAAAGTGACTCAGTCACTGTATGAATCACATAGGTTGTGATGTGTTGTTACAGTCACAAGTTGTTATGAGAGTTTAAGAGCAAGTAGATAAATGACCTTTTTTTAACCTATTTTGCTGGTGAACTCCTTGTTTTTCCAAGTAGTCATAATTTCTTAATACAGTTACCTATTTTTAGATAATTGTCTCTGGGAATATGCTTTTATTTCTTTCAAATACAAATGAAGGACATAATATACAGTAAATGGAGCTTAATTCTTCTGTTAAATTGTTTTCTTGTAGCATTTTGCACTTTTAAGGAAATTTCTTTTGTGTGTCTGCAGTTTAAATGTAATCTGAATTTGATCTAGTAAAGAGTTTAAAGGAGACCTGAGGCAAGTAATATTTTTCACAGTTGAATGAAATATTATTATTACTAACATATTTCCATAACCATTAGTGATAAGAAAGCAGATACTATGTCCAGACAACTAATTATCATAACAACCTTGCAATATTGAATTAGGGTGGAAAAATTAATAAGAGACAATTACAATAAAAACTTCAATATTGAGGACTGATAAAGATGATAGCACCACGTTTTGGAAAGAGCATTCCTAATTCGATTTCCTGATGCATAATTCTTTTTAAACCAGATGAGACATGATGGGGCACTGGGTATCTTGTGTAGGAGATGAAACAAAGAGTTTGCTGACTATTCCAGTAAGGCAATCAGGAGGCACTAAATTTGTAATTGGTAGACTTAAATCAAATGCAGGTGAAGTCAGACTCAGGGAGGTGCTTCTGCACCAGGTGAGTCTTTGTAGAAGAAATTGTGGATGCCAGCAATCTGCATTGGCTGAAAAAAACACAATTAGATCAATTCATGGAAGAAAAATCCATTAAAAGCTCTTAAAAGCAAGAGTAGCTCCTTTGATTCAGGAAATCCTGCTGTTCAGCTGGGCACTGTGTTAGAGAAATGCCACTTTACACATTTTTTTCTTCTTACTCCTTCAATAAACTCGTGTCACTGGTTTCTGGTGGGAACAGGATGCTGGATCTGCCTGAATGGCCACCTTACGAGAGGAGAAAAAGATCAGGAATATACTTCAGACAAAACAACCACATTACCTATATAAGAGCAGAATTCACTCTAAAACTGTCAAATGAATGTTTGCTCTCCTAAAGTTCCACATTGATACATGTTTACCTTCTTCATAACCTTAATTCCATCCTGTGTTTTTCGCACAGCTTAGCAAAGATGAGGATTTGCCTGTCAGACCGAAACTGCAGGCCTTGATTTACCCAGTCCTCCAGGCCTTTGACTTCAACACGCCCTCCTACCAGCAGAACATGAACATGCCCGTGCTCCCTCGCTACGTCATGATCAACTACTGGATCGATTACATCAACGGCAACTACGACCTGGCTCACGAGCTGCTCATCAACAACCACACCGCGCTCAACGTGGGCCGGGCCCTGTCCTTCCGCGCGCGCCTCAACTGGACCTCCCTGCTGCCTCCCTCCTTCAAGAAGAACTACAAGCCCGTGGTGCAGAGCATGGGCACGGCGGCCATTGTGGAGCGGCTGCCGGCGCTGCTGGACGTGCGGGCGGTGCCGCTGCTGGCGGATGACGCCACGCTGGCGCGGCAGCCGCGCACCTACATGCTGACCTGCGAGAACGACGTGCTGCGCGACGACGGCGCCATGTACGCCGCGCGCCTGGAGCGCGCCGGCGTGCCCGTCACCCTCGACCACTTCCACGACTGCTTCCACGGCTGCATGATCTTCACCGTGTGGCCCACGGATTTCTCGGCCGGCGTGCAGACCAGGAACAGCTACATCAAGTGGCTGGATGAGAACCTGTGAAGGGTGGGCGCGTGGCTGCGGTGGCTGTTCTGGCGGAAGAGTAAACAATCAAAAAGTGCACTTTCCTGAATTCTGACTTCACTCTTCAGCTGCAGACCACTAACTGCAGCATTTTCTAGCTCCATTGGCCTTGCCCAGTAAAGAATTTCGAGCAGTATTTTTTTTCCAAACCACTCTTTTTTCCACTTTGTCCCAGATGACTACTGCCAAACATGAACACGTGTTGAGAAGGGAGATCAGGATTCCTGCAAGATTTTTGCCTGGCTGCAACTTTCAAGCTTTGACTCTAAATTAGGTACAAAGGCCCTGGCTTTGAAGTGATGTGAGATAAATCCTAAGATCTACATCTACTTCTGAATATGTAAAAAACGTGAGCTAGTTTACAGCAGTGTTAAGCATCTGATGTCACAGTGATAGCCTTGGGCAGCAGGGCCATGAATTTGAATGACAAGCATGGATTTAGGTGTTGGCTTTTTGCCATAGACAAACAGCTCATTTAAATTTTTAAAAATATTTTTTGAAAAAGCTCTTCTAGGCAGTTAAAATAATGCTAGATGAGTCTTAGCTAAACCTGTAATTCAGCTTTGGAATTTGGTATTTACTACCTTTTAATAAATATATTTTTAAAAGGTACAGGACTAAAGATATTTTCAATATAAAGTATGATAGCATACACACAAATAGATAAGATAAAATATTATGTGCAGCAGCAGAATCCCGGTTTCCTGTGTGAGTGACCTTCAAAGCTGACTACTTATTTGGCTGAAGAATGTGACTTCACCTGTGTTTAAAGCCTCAGTTGTATGATCTACTTACAGAAAATACTGACCTAACTACAAATAGTCTGCTGTGTGGTTTGCACTAATGTTTGTAATTAATAGTAGAAGTTTTTGTTCATTAACTTTTCTTTTGTGTTTATAGTTTTTATTGTATTTCCTGCTTCGTGAAAGGAGGAAGGCAAGCAAATACAAGTGGGCTCCAGTCTATACAGAAGATTTAATTCTGAGCTTTGCAGCTGAGCTTTGTCTGTCTTGTAGACTGCTCTAGGTAAGATGATCTCACTACTGGGCAGCAAGTCTGTGCAGTTTGAGCCAGTCTGTAAAGTTCAGACAGGCAGGACAGGGGAGAGAAACTACTTTGTGACTGTCTGTTGTCCAGGCTGCTCACAGCTTGCTGAAATGAAGGTGGTGTCAAAAGCCCATAGGATCAGAGGAGAGAGTGGGAGATTAAATTCATCCTCAGCTTTACCACAGACTTCCTGTGGATCCCCAGGAGAACAGGGTCATCTCCTTACACCCCACTTCTGCAAGGGAGGCAGTAATTTCCTACCTCACAATGGAGCTGTGAAGCTGAATTCTCAAGCATAGGTGTAGCACACGATGGGAATGTGACTGCAGGCACTCAGCAGCTCCCGTGGCTTTTGACTTTCCATCCTTCTCCCAGAGCTGGCTCAGAGCAGCCTGTCCCACATCAGGGATGCTGCTGGGCTTGGGTCCTGCTGAGCAGTTTGCTCCCCTCTGTCCTGGTTCAGGAACCCTAAGGTGAGGCTTCTTAGCCCTTGGAGATCATGACAAAGGCTATTTCATTAAAGCATTCCTTACAGCAGGATTCTGAAAAGATCTTCAAAAAACCCCATCAGGTTCTGAAAGATCAAACTGCCTTCTGACATTTAAAACATATACAGAGCAGTCCCCTTTCACTGGGATTTAAATTAAATAGGAGAATGGCTTTGCTGAATCACTGCTTCCTGGAAACACCAGGTTTTAACGTGGTTGTGTGTTTTAAGAAAAACCATTAACGAGACAAGGCCTGGATGTCAGCTCAGTCATGCAGGCCAAAACTCATTCTCAGCATAGTTCACACGGAGATCACAAGGCAAAGCTTTTTCAGCAGTGGCCCAGATTCTTCTTCCATTTAGCATTTACAAAGACTTGGTGGAATTAGAGCAACCAAATGACAATCTGAATCAGAATAGATTTTGATCAAGAAACCCAATTAACACTGCAGAGGAATTAAAACTTTTTATCTGGATTTAAACCCTTTCCTCCTTTTCCCCATAAATACAACTTCATAGATTGTGTGCTTTGAAGAGACAGCAACCAAAGTTATATCCATTCAAAAGACAAGTTACTACTCTGCCCCAGAGTCCTTTCCCTTTATATGGAGACAGCTACTACATTTACCTGACTTTAAACTATGACTAAAATAGTAAAAAAAAAAAAAATCACTGTACTGAGTTATAACAGGCTTCTTCCTGAATTTACTGCTTAAAGAGTAAATCCATGTCAGAAAAGATAAAATTTATATCTGCTCACTGTCATTATTATAATATGTAGATATACTATGATTATATATCATAGTATAACTGTGGTACTGGAATAAAATGGTTAATATTCCTAAAAATCTTACAATATTTAGTTTTCCTGAGAGTTTTCTGCAAAGCTTTAGCTCAATGTTTGTTTATACCTAAGTTATACATATCTGTTACGAATCTAAAATATAATTGCTGCTGTTTTTTTTTTTAACTAAATTGAAAGGGAGAGCTGGAATATATATACACACATATATATATATTCCTGGAGTGGGGTTGTAAATTTCCTTCATGCACTGATGCACACTGAAGTCTTGGCACAAGAAATAAGTAAGTTTATAACTGGAGTGAACGTGTTTACGAAGCCGTCAGCAGCCTGGTGCGATGGCCGGGATCTCAGCACCACGTGGATGTGATGCCCACTGTTAACTACTTCTGTCAAAGCATCTGGACTACTTTGATCTTGCAGCCATGTGGTTTAATACCTGAGAGCTGCAGAGATACCTGAGGGATCCTACAACATGGAAAAAAAGAGGTCTGAGTTCCAGCTCTGGAAAGCCAGAGAGCTGTCTTTTAAAATTCAGTGTAACCCTTGAACTGAGGTAGTCCCAGCCCAGCTTTCCTCCTCCTGTGCTTTGGTCTCCTTTGCACGCAGTCCCCAAGTCCCAAATTGAAAGTTTAGGGTTGTTTCCAGCTGTGTTGCTACAAACTCCTAGGAGCTGACTCAGGGTTACAGAAGGCAGATCCCTGGTAGCAAGGGATTAAGATTAATCCGTGTTACAACACCTGGATTTGTTCTTGTGTTTTCGCACATGCCCAGGTGTTTCCTTGCATTCATCTTGCACCTTCATCCCTTGGTTATTTCACAAAGCAGTTTAGGACATGATGTAGGATCAGAGCAAGTGTTTGTAGCAATATTTCACCTGTGCATGGTAGAGACTTTTCAGAGAAGATGTTCAATAAATTTGTTTTCTTATCATGATCTTGGCTTTTGTAGGTAGCTTTTCTTCCCCTTCTACAATTCGACCCTATTCCTTTATTGGAAAAATATCTTGTTCCTGATGGCTATCAAAGCATTCAGAAGACAGCTTTAAAAAAAAAAAAGCAAAATCAACTTGCATAACAGAATCTATACTCATTCTTATCCTGCTTTCATAGACTTGAGAACTATATTAGTGAGTCCCCCGTATTTTGGCTAATATTTGCAGGAATAGATGGAGATTGTGTCTCCTTGGCTGAGGACCTCTTAAAGGATGGGTGTTCAACATTTCTGGAAGCCCCGGCCTCTTTCAAGAGGTTTCATGATGCATAAAAATCACAAATAAGAATTTCATAACCTTCATCTAAGTAATTTCAGAACTGCATTCCCAGTCAAAGCAGAAAGGCCCTTGTGAGTTTTAACACTTACAAACTAAATAGAAATATTTCCTCTTTAAAACATTATTTTGTAATATTTGGGCCTCTATATTTTTTAATCTCTTACCAAACTGTAGTAGAAACTTTTAAAATAAAAATACTGGAAGCAGGTAAACTTGAGTTAAACCTTTTAAGCTGCTATGATCTGTAACAATGATATTGTTAAAAAATTCCAATACCAGTTGGTTTAATGTTCTCATATTTATGATGTTCAAAAGCCCAACATACAACATACTTGATGTGAATGCATTCAATACCTTATGCATGAGTGGTTTTTGCTTTTTGTCCCAGAGCAGGGGAAAGATTTGTAAGATCTCATTACCAAGTGTAATTTGAGATGTGCTATCAAAATGAAGAACAAATAAATAAAGTGAAATATACCTGTGATTTATTTTATTTTTCCCAGGACCACTGGTTTTGTATTTCTGAGCATTTCCAGTCTGATTTTTGATTGTTTTTAAGGCAGGAGACTTCTGTGTGTCTGTGGGCTGTGAGGGTCACCTCCTTGTACTTCATTTCTGCCAGATGATTAATGGTGACCACATCTGCTGGTGCTGAAGAATGGACAAACCTGCACTGCTGCTGCTGTTCTTCTTCAAGATAAACAGCAGAAGTCACATTCTCCATTCTGATGTATAAACACATTTTTATGTGTTTATAGGTTATATGTATGTTTGAAATTTGGTTTAACCAGCAAAAGTCCAGGTTCCTTTTTTATTCCTGTTTGCCTTCCTTTCACATTCTTTTTTTGCTGACCTGCAATCCATTTTCTGCCCCAGTTCTCTCATTTATTGATCATTGCAGCATTGCTTTTGAAATATCCTAATGTGGGGAGTTTTCCATTTTGTCCAGCAGGCTCCTGTGCCTTTCACAGAATACAAAGCCTTTCTTCTGATGAAAAAAAAAAAAAAGTGGTGGGGAAAAAATGCTTCAAGGGGCTTGCAACCCTATTTTTTAAGCTAGCAAGAGTCATACTCCTCCTTGCATGAAATTGAATGCATTAAAAACAGTCTGGGCCACATAAAACATTTTTTTTTTCCAGCAATGTTTTCTCAGATGTCATAAAACATCTGTGCAGGGCTTGGCAAGGCAAGGCAGTGCCTCTCTCAGCTGAGTGAGGCTGTGACCACATCCCCTGCTTGTCCCTGTGCCCCATTTCCCACCTCCCAGCCTCAGCTGGAGCAGCAGTGAGTGCCCCATGGGGCTGTGCCTGATCCAGGTGTGCCTGACACAGCTGGGTCCCAAAATCCTTCTCCTGCATCCCCCCTGCCTGGGTTCTCCTCCTTGCCTCACACTTTGAAACCTCTTTGGAGCTGAGCCATGTTTTATTTTGTTACTCCTCAGGGGAGACACACATTTTCTCCTCGCTCTTACTTCCAGTTTTTCTGGCACTAAGCCAATGGCATTTACTTCTTTTATAAATGTCATCTGCATAGCTGGCAGCACATCATTAATATGAGACTGAATTCATGCTGAATGTAAATCTAATACTTTTTCCAAATTATTTTCTACAGAATTTTAAAGTGTTTATCACCTATTCAGCAGGAACACAGGCAAAATAAAACCAAGGAAAGGAACACTGCAATGGCTACTTTGAAGCTGCTTTTACAGAAAGAATATTTTAAATAACTTTTTCTGATTTTATAAAATGTAGAGAACACTAAATACTTCCATTAAAACAGCTATTCATTTCTGAAGCAGAATCTCAAGCCCCAAAACTTCCATCATAAGACGGTCTTGGGGTATAGGAGAGGCAAAATTTGTTAAAGGAGAGGATAAATTTTATATTAAGAGACCTAAATCAGCAACAATAATCAGTGTTATAGAAAAATCCCTCTCCCACAAATGCTGGGCCAATGTCAGGACAGGTGCAGTACACTCAGTGCTATTGAGAGCTGGGATTTGGGGTGTGGTGAAGGAATAAAGGGAATTCTTCCTCTTAATCTAGTAATTTCACCACAATGTAATTCCACTCTGAGGTTTTTAGTTCAAAGACAATCATTTGCAGTACAGCCAGCAGAGGGAGCGTTTAAAGCAAAGTCTGGTGCAGAAATTTCTAAAACCACACTGACAAAGGGGCAGTGTTGTTGTGGGAACTGCACCAGAACGTTTGGGGCAGCCCAGCCGTGACTTGTGAATTCATGCAGAGACAAGGCAGGAGAGTCACGCCAAGGGGGAATGAATTACTGAGAGTTCTTGCAAAAAAAAAAAAAACAAAAAAAAACCCCAAAAAAAAACAACAACAAAAAAAAACACCCAAACAAACCACAAAATAAAAACAAACCAAAAACAACCCCCCAAAAAAACCTAAACCCCAAACAAACAAGCACCTCATAACCATTCCATCCCAGGGACACCCCATCCCTGGAAGTGTCCCCGGCCAGGCTGGACATGGCTTTGAGAAACCTGATCCAGTGGAGGGTGGGAATGGCAGGGGGTGGAACGAGATGAGCTTTAACCCAAACATTCTGCGGTTCCTCAGCGTGATTCACTGAGCCCTTGGCAGGCTCTGAGGGTGTTTTTCAGGTGACCTGGCCGTTATTTCAGACCCTGGCACCCGCTGGGTGTGTGCAGTGACCCGGGATGGCTGCAGCTGCCCGAGCATGTCTGCAGGGCCACAAGGTGAGGGAGAGCACCCAGGGGAAATCTCTGCTCTGTGCCCAGGGCCATGCCCATGGAGAGCTGGATTTTCAGGGCTGTCTCCATTGCCTGCTCAGCCCTCTGTCTGTGCCACTGAGGGCTGCATGGAGGCATAAGCAGCATCTCCAAAAACCTACAGAGAGCTGTGAGTCCCCCCGAAAATAGTGCAGGGTAATACCTGAAGAAGTAGGGCTATTTCTGCCCTTGTGCTATGGCATCTCTGCTCTTTTAATGGTGCAAAAGGCAACTCACTGAAAGAAAAAGGGCAATTTTTACAGTCCTGCTCCTGATGCTGGGAGGAGAGGACCTTTCCAAGAGCCCCACTGGCAGCACTCTGCTCTGGGGCCTGTGGGAGCCAGGGTTCCACAGCACAGCCAGCAGCTGGGTGTGGGTTATTGGAGTTATTTGGGATTATTGGGCTATCAGGTGAGTTACATTTGGTGTTCCTCACACCCAGCCCATGCACGTGCTCCACACTGCCTCAGCAGCCATGGCAGCTGTGCCACAAATGCGCTGTGGGTGAGGGAGCACTGCCCGGCCAGAACAGCTCAGCAAAGCAGCTGTGCACACTTAGTAAGGCTCTAGCCATTTGTAAGGAGTTTTTTCCTCCCCAAAAAAACCCTATGCTGAGGAGCATGCAAAGGCAGGAGTCAGACATGCCTCCTCATCTCCCTGTGCAGCTGGAGAGGCTCAGCCTGAGGGCTCAGGGCCTGCACCCAGCACTGGGGCTCTAAAAACCCCTGAAAAAAAAAATGCAAAAAAACCCCTCCAAAACTCCCAATTTCCTTTTGCATTCCTATTTTTCATCACCAGTTCCCCTGCACAAGTGCAACAGAACTTCCCAGCCTTTCTAAATACCATACCATTGCAAATCCTGGTTCTGGTGGTCTGTGTGGACAGACAAGGGAGGGAAGATGCCCCTTGTTATTTCACAGTCACAGCCTGGATTTGAGCACAAAGAACCAACTTAGTTTTAGTTGTTTAGTTCATGATCTGCTGAAATACCAGGTGGTTAAATCAGAGATCAGATATTGTACATTTGTATTTCATGTTCAACCCCAGAGTGGGTTGACATGAAATACAGACAGGACATCTGGAATGCAGGGAGCCTCTTTGGACACATACACAGATTTATCTGGGTGTTGGCCAACTCCACAGTAGAATTATGAAAATTCAAAGAGAGGGGTACCAATGTGAGAAAGGTCTGTGGAATTACATGTCTCACCATGAGTTAAGCTGGCGAAACAGAGCTTTCAGCCTGAGCCAAGGTATATTTTTCGGCACACTCTCTGAAACTACTTGCTATAAATTATACTTGTGCATATATACACACACACACACACACACATACACGTTTAAATTGCCATAGTACAAACCTAGAACCACTTTATTAAGGATTATAGCTGGCTCTAGATTTACAGTGGTCATTTTAGTCAGGCTAAAATGATGATATTGGCATGAATTTGGGCTCAAGCCTTTTATTTTTTTAAGTGTCATCATCTTGGCCTCTTGGGCTGGTGATTTTCTCGCTTGAGTTTCCAAGGGAGTATCCAAGCTTAAGCAAGATCTAAACAAGTCTGCTGAGCTCTGACCTTCAGATTCAAACATTTACTTCATCAGCCACTCATGCAATCTCTTTGGACCTTCATTCCAAAATGCAAATCCCAATTCCAACTTACTCTTTAGTGTTGCTTTGAAATGCACCTTCAGCTTGAATAGCCTATCATGTCACCTCTCCTGCTCACACCATTATCTCCTGAGCCAAGAGCCGTTTGCTGTTTGCATGTTAATGCAGGAGAGCCAACCCAGCTGGGTGCTCTTCCCCCTAAAACTTCCTCAACAGGCTGGTTTGCTAAGCTGCAGCTGCAGTGGGTTAAGGGCAGCAGGGTTAACTCAGCACCTCTTTGTCCCAGCTGAGAGCAGTCACCACACTGCTCTTGTAAACATCCAACAACCCCCCTTGACCCAGACTCAGTTCCCAGAGCTGTAGCTGGGAGCAAAACCAAGTATCTTTCCCCTTCCAAATCAATCAGGGCATAGGAATCGTTAAAAGCTAATCTGTGCCAGGACCCATAATGAAATGCTGAAGTCATTTATTTTCCAGATGAATAACAAGTTAAAGCAGAATGTGAATTTCCTGTTAATACTTCATCCTTGCCCAAAGGGCTGTCTCAAGAACCAGGGGATCTTTATTGGGTGGGAAGGAGGGCATCAAGCTTGGGGAGAGGAGAGTTTAAAAAGCAACCAAGCCAGCAAGGGCTGAAGATCAGCTGGGTTAAACTTTTGTGCCCCACGAGGCCTGGGAGCAGGAGATCTCCCATGGGTAGGGGTGGCTGTTGGGTGCAGGTGGGGCAGGGAAATTCCACCCCTTGTGTCGCTGTCACTTCCCCAATGCCTGGACATGGGCCAGCTCTTCAGAAACCGTCCAGGCCAAACAATGGAGGCGTTTCCTAGTTGAGGCTTGCAGGAAGAGATTGTGAGTTTGGCCAGAAATGGGCTGGCAGGCTGGGGAGCCCCTGTGGTCCTGGATTCACCAGCCCAGCACTCAACCACAGGGGTTGCACACAATCCATAGGATCTCTATCTCCTGTGCAAGGCATTGCAGAATGCAGCAGTTCACCACAGTGTCAGCAGTGTTTATTCAGGCAAGGATTTTAGAACACAAACACAGCAGCAGCCAGTGGGCTGGCACCAGGGCTGGCACCTGCTCTAACTGAGCAGGTTTGGACAAGGCTCCTACAGCACCAAGCTGCTGCAGGCTTGGGAGCATGGAGAGTCCTCTGAAAATATTACATTTCTCACAGCTGAGGAGACAGCTATTCATTAAGGAAGAAATGAGATGACTGACATATTGTCATTTTAGGACCTTAACAATAGTCTGCTGAATCCAACAGAGAGACTGACACTGTCCTGAGGAGCTCTGGGACCACAGCTGGCAGAGAGGGAACCCCAAGAGCCCAACAGCAGGAGCTGCTGCCCCAGCCAGAGGGGTCTGTGAGCATCTCTCAAGCTGTGTCAGTGAGGTTTGAATAGGGATACACCTAACTCAGATTAGAAAGCTTTTGCCCACTTTATTTGCAGCTGCTTCATCTAATATCCTGGTGAAGAACCCCCTGACACCAGAGCAAGGAGAGAGTGACTGGCACAAACAAATGGGGTATAAGTGGGAATTTGCCTTGCTTTTCTGAACAGGCAAACTGCAACACACAAGGCAAGGTCAAAACTTTCAGAGCCGGTGCTTTCCACATTATCAGGAAAATACTTAGCCAAGGAGGGAAAAACACTGCTGCTTATCTACTCCACCCCTCCACTCAGCTTGTTTCCCTTTCCCTTAAATGTTTGAAAATAAATGAGCCAGTGTGGTTTCAGTAGAGTGCTTCAGATATTAAACAATCTGCTGCTCACAGCTAATAAGGAAGAAGCCTGGCCAAAACCCCCTGTTTACTGACTGAGCCCTGCCCTCCTGGAGCCAGGAGGGAGCAGCACTGAACAGAAATCTTGAGAAATGTTGGGAAATCTTGGGAATTGTGCAAATCAGGACAGTTCTGCCCTTTAGCAAAACCTTGTTGCCCTTACAATTGAGGAAAAGACTACTTTAACGTGCTTTGAAGTATCCCATGAATCTGAAGTTTTGTTTGCCCTGGGTGTAGAGAGTTTCAGTTCTGTTTTCTCTCTGGTCTACGTTGAGCAGTAATCATTAAATGAAACTAGTCTAGCTGGGCAAGGTTGCCTGGTTTATACTCTTTTACAGCCTTTATCAGAACTAACAAGAAATGATAAAACCTTGCAAACAGCACACAGTCGGAGGTATCTTGCTCCTGGCAACTACCATTTAAAAAAAATCCTGTTCTTCCACTAAATGCCTGTAATCTCAGCTTTGTTTTGTAGCTGGGACTTAATGTCTCAGGTATTTAGCATGCTTGCATGCAGCACAGGATCCAGGGCTGGAAATGCAGGCCCTGGGTGAAAGAAAAGGTCTCCTTTCTCCAGCCTGGTCTGTTTTAACTCTGCAGAGATGCCAGCCTGTCTGTGTTCCATCACCTCACTGGAGAGATGTCATGCAGACATGTCACCACTTAGTTGGACTTGTCCAGATTTGTCTTTTCTTTCTTTCTTTCTTTCTTTCTTTCTTTCTTTCTTTCTTTCTTTCTTTTCTTTCTTTTCTTTCTTTCTTTCTTTCTTTTTCTCACCCTGTTATTTCTCCTGCCCTTGTTTCCTTAGACGTTTGTTTTCTTTGGAAATACCTTTGTCGTGGCAGCCACAGGTAGAGAGGACGTTCAGACTGAGGGTGACAGGGATTTCTGTGAGGTTTTTGCAATAAAGTCTTGCAATGGTGTGTTTCTCCTAGAGGTTAAAGAGGTATGTATTTAAAGTGTTTTGTGAACTATTCATATGACTAATAATATATTCTCACCATAAGTGAATTGAGAGGCACAAGTATTAGGCATTTGTGGATTCTCAGTTTCACTGATAAAACAAATAGCCTAGGTTTGCACTGTTAATACCATTTTGGGTTTTCTTATCAGAAACTTTTTTCCCCCAAAATATTTTCACAGGCACAGAATTACAGAAATTTCAGTGCTGTGCTCAGCAGAAGTGCTTTCCAACTTGCTGTAGCTACTTTCTGTGTAAGAATTTTGCTTTCCTTTGGTCATGTATTTTAATTTGGGAATGAAGAGTGAGGGACATTGATGCTCTCAGTACTTAGTTTTGGTCCTTCAAGATATCACCAGTGTGGCTCTCAAGCCCATGCTCCCTGCTGAGGTGTGTAGGGAGGAAAGATCCAGATCCCATCTGAGCTCCCTCTCTGCTTTTCACCACAGACCAACTTTGTTTATGTCAAAGTTTGTGTTTACATAACAATTTGTGTTTAAACACAAATATTTTCCATGGTGCAGCAAGCCAAATACATTACCTAACAATATTGTACAGCTATCTGCAAACATTTTGAAGCCTGAATAATATTTGCTCAGTTCAAGTTTAGACCACACTCACCAAGAAAAGTCAGGTGAGGCTTTCCAGCATGGTGACATCTTCCTTTTCTTCCCTTATACAAACAGGAATGCTCATTCCAATTAATGTAGTCTTCAGAGAAAAATAAAACCTGTATATGAAATCTAATAGCACAGGTAGATCTGCAGGGATTAACAATATAAAGGAGAACATTGTCAAGCATGTAATGATATTTTTTGTAGGTCTGCTACAGCTAATGCTTTTAATTGTATTTTCCAGTTTAATTCTAGTAGCCAAAGGCACGATGCAAAAGGCAAATAAATGACAGGATCATTGGCATGTCCAAGTGCTTCTTCTCCACATAAATAAGGCAGACAGCAAATATGAGTTGAGAAAGGAGATCGCTGTGTTGCAGTTTAATTCACTCAAGATTTCATCAAAATTAATTTTACACTGCAGGATGGAAAAACAGGCCTGGGAAACACATTGAAAATGTCAGGAGGGACAGGAAACCAGGGAATCCCCCTCCCACATCACCATTTCACACAAGTGTGGGAAGGCTTTGTCAGCAGAGGGATTATGGAGAAATAGGGTCAGACAGAGCATCCTGCTGCTGCGTGCAGGTCCCCATTCCCTGAGTGCCTGAGGTGCTTTACTGAGAGATTCTTCTGTGATTACAGGTGCAATTGGTGAAAGGCTTTTGAAACAGAAAGGCATTCCTACCAACCTGACAGCAGCAACAGATTTAATCATCCATGCCCAGCTGGGTTTTTTTAAGACATCAGCCCTGCAAATACAGTGGAGGTGAACTATCTCAGCACTTCCATCGGTGCTGCTCAGCTTGTTCTAATGTACCCAAGGAGCTGCAAAGAAATGATTTTGACTGTAAGCCCTTGAGGGCTAAGATTATCTTTATGGGCTTAGACAAATACACAAACACATTACCAGAGCTTTGTTTTTAAGTCCATCAGAGCTGAAAGGTGAAATATGTCAAAAGACAAGTACTTTTCCTTGACTTTTAAGTCAAGGAAGGTTTTCTCCTGATTCATCTACAAATCCAGCCAGAGTAAATAACTTCTAAACTGCAAATAGTCATTAAACTTAAAACTCAAGGAACCCTTGGCAACTCTTCACCTGGTTTTTTTAAAGCATTTTTTTTACTTACTATAAAGGAAAGCATGTCTGTATTTGGCTTCTTCACAGATTATTTGGCCATCTAGCCTACCAAAACCCTGCAGTGATACTGTTGATCACATCCAGTTTTGGAAAGCCACGCTGTGCTGAGAAGAGTATTTCCAGGCTGTGAGCCATCCAGTGAGCCTGTTCCTGCTGCAGTTCATGAGGCTTTTGCTGTGAATTGGAACCAGGGCAGGCCCACATCCAGTGCAAGGTCCCAAAGACACTCACACACATTTCAAACCAAAAACCATCAGCTGTGAAAACAAAACATTTGGGGGAACTCCAGTCAGGGAGCAAGCTGCCAAAAGAAATGATTCTCTGTTTACGTGGAGCTGTTTGCATTTCTTGTTTTCCTCTGTGGCTGGTCAGGGCAGGACAGGTGAATGCAGCTTCCTGGGAGGCAGTGGCAGCAAGCAGTGAGTGACAGAGTGACAGAGTGACCGAGCAGACCCCTGGCAGCATCCACGAGCCACCTCCTGGGCTTTGCTGCAGGGTAAGGCTGCACCCTAACATTGCAGAGCTTGTTCCTATTGACCCCTCACTGTATTCCTGAAGGGCACTTTTCCCCCAGTAATCCCATCAGCTGGGTGAGTCCCCAGACCAATTTGTGCCTCCGGGATTCCTGCAGGGATCACTCCTCTCCCTGATGTCTCAGTGCAGACCTCTGTGTGTGTCTCTGTCTGTCTTCATCACCTGCACACTTACAATTTTCAGTTCAGGTCAGTGCCACACCAAGCCCTTATTTACAGTCAAAAAGGAGGTGTTAGAAGGGAGGGAAGGCAGATGTGTTTATCCAGTACCAGTGATTTCAAAACAAGAAAGTCATAGCGAGTCATGACTGGATTATCTCAGCTGCCAGCAGCACAGCCCAAGCTCAGTTTCCTCCACTCAGCACACTCACAGCACTGAAGTGAGCCACTGCAGGGTTAAACTGCCATGACTAGGAAGAAATGCTTCAGAAACACACACACACACACACACACACACACACACACATATATATATATGTGTGTGTGTGTGGTGTCTATATATGTTGGGGGGTTTTGCCTTTTGAAAACTGGAGTTCAAAAGTAGATACCACATATTTTAAAAGCCTTTGTGCTCCTTGGAGCACAAAGTTTCAGTCTGTGAAGCATTCATCTCCATGATATGACCACTGGCTGACCTTTTTGCTGGTGCTGCCTGTGTCAGGATAAAGCACAAATCCTTCTGTTGCTACACAGCTCTGTCAGCATTGATACTGCTGGGTGAAGAAATAGTGTCCTAATTTGAACACAGCCTAAAGCCTTTCTATTTACTTCAGCTAAAGCTTCCTGCACATGAACATTTCTGCTCAAAAGATGAGTATCTTGTTAGATAAATATCTAGGATTCCCCAACTCTTACACACTGCTCACTTTCTCTTACCCTTACAAGTCTTTTGCACTCAGCTGTAACAGCTGAGACTGCACCAAAATGCAGAAACATTTAGGTGAGAAACTTTGGAAGCCAGGTTGGATATTACACCTTCTACTGACATAAAGCTGAGAAAAAGAAAGAGGTAAATACAAGATGTTTTACAAGAACTGCAAATTCTCCAGGTCAGTGTAAATACACATTAAACACACACCACACCTCTGCTCCAGGCTGTCAGAAACAGGAAAGTAACCTGACAAGAATTTTGGAGAGCTACATGCTTACCAAACAGTGAACAGTATTTGCCTGAAAAATGAACATTCTCCACATTAAGAAAATGTAATAGCAGGTGTCCTACAGGCAAAACACATATTTGTCTCAACTATAGCAGAACTCCATCTGGGGATGAATGTCATCCAGAGTATTCAAAGCACAGTAAATCAAAGTTTTGCTAAATGCACCAAACCAGGATTACCATACACTGGGAGGAATTAGATCTGTAATATACATATACATTTAAATGTCTGTGTGCAGGTTTAGGTAGGAGTGTGCATTCATTCATGGAATAGAATGGACCTCTACATCCATAGAGACAGGGAGACTGCAGGTCTGGAGCAGCACCAAGTTCAAGGATTATCTAATTAGTAGTGTTTTTAACCAGTCTGCTTCTCTTTACATTCCTTCCCTGTGAAAAGAAAGCAAAGGTTTGTCAATGCCTCAATAATTCACTCTTAAAAGACAATTCCTACAAAATGCTCTTCAGGCATGAAATCTTCACAATCCTTCTGTGGGGGACTGAGTTCTGAGATTTCTTCCACCTGATGGTTGCCTTGAAGACAGGGACACAGCATGGAAGAAAAGCTGAATAATGTGGCTAAAGTCAGAGAGGAAACCTGGCAAAGAGCCCAGCCTAGCTCCCAGGAGCTCTGAGCTGGCAGATCTCCCCTTGGCTCACATCTCCACCTGTTTGATGCAGGCTACAGAAACACCTCCTCAGAAACAGGTGAATAATCAAGCACAGATTCACAAATGTTTGCTTCTTAAAGAAAACAAAGGTAAGTTTCCAACCCTAAGAACTCCAGTAAGAAGTTCAGAGCTCAGAAAAACCCAAAATCAAGGGTAAGGAACACAAGATGTTTTCTCTTCAGACCTGTGGGGACCTGTCAGCCTATTGCTCTGAGGAGGGTGCAGCCATCAGCCAGATTTACCAAGAAATCATGAGGTCAGAGGGAATTTTCTTCTCTTTCCATGCACTCCATCATGAGCAGTGACAAGAGAAGAGCTCTGGGCCCATGAAGGCTGTTACAGCAGGGCTGGCTCTAAGGAGGGGCATGAGTAGTGCCAATAACTCACAAATTTCCATCTGGTGGGACGCAGGAGAGCAGCAGCAGCTGCAGGGTCACATTGCAGACACATTCCCCAGTTGCTGTGTGCTTGCAAGTCATGCCTAAACATAGAGCATCACTGAACTGCTTTGTTCACATGAAAATCTGGAGTTAAAACCACTAGGTGACCTCAAGGATCACACATAGGCTAAGTCAGACCCACAGCAAGTCAGGATTGCAAGCAAGGAATGCAGCCTACCCTTCAGGCCCTTCCTTTGGTTTGCAAACTGCAAATGAAGCAGAAGTTATTGGGTTTTTCCTACAAATCTTGCCTCTGGAACATTTTTTAAATTTGGGGAACTTCCTGTATTGCATCTTAAGAACCATACCCTGGCGGTCAGCTGGCTGGCAATTCTGCCTCTCTCTGATTGAAGGGGAGACTTCAAGAGGAGGAAAGAGGTTATTAAACCTATTTTGATGTGGAACAGCTTCTTTTCTGAGTAAGGCAATGATGGCTCTGTGAATCACTGTCTCTAACCTTCAAAAAGATGCAGTGCTGAAGAAACCCGACTCACTTTTAACACAAAGAAACTTAAAATCTAAAGCAACTTGCTGAGTGGTTGCACCCAGCTTCTCCCAGCTGTTTTTCCTTGTGGCAGACTCAGCATTAAAATTCCCAAAGGCAACAGAATCAACCTGATTCATGCAACTCCTGCTCTTGTTCTTCCTGCAATGTTTTTGATGCTGGGAATCAGAGACCAGCCTCAGGCACATATGAGCATATCATATGTCATATCATGACATATGATATGCTCATATCAGCCTCAGGGACATATGACGTATCAGCAACACTCAGAGATGGAGCATTGCTGATCCATACTCAGACTTGAATTTGGGTGGCACCAGCACTGCTCCTATTTGGGTAGAGCCTGTTCCTACACAGCACTCAGTGGGGCAGGAAAGCTGGCACTGGTTTGGGGAGAGAAGGGAATTCCTCTGTCAGCTTAGGCAGATGCAGCATCAAAACCCACCTCAGGAGCTTCAGCTCTGCAATACTGGGGCTTGGCTCAGCTCTTTCAAAACAAAAATGTGCCTCCTCAGCAGGCTGGAAGTAGTGCTTGGAAAGGGAGTTTGGACAAACCCTGTGTTCACATCTGCTTTTCTTTATGGACTATGAAAGATAGAAAAATAGAACTATGAAAGATACATTGCAGTAGGATCCACAAGAGGTAATTTTAGATGATGAGCTTTAAAGCATTTATAACATAGTGTAGCTAAACCTGATAGATTAAGAAACACTTATAGTGCATTGTAATTAAGAAATAGCCTCTGATTGTGATAGTGTGAATTATAACATCTGTATTGTCTCACCATTCTCATAAGACTAAAAATAGAATAAAAGTTTTTTAAATGCCTCTCAATTACCCATCTCTAAGTCAAAACCAATATAATCCAACATTTCTGCATACCAAAAAAATCTCCTCTTGCCAGCTTCCATCTCCTGCTGCCACAGCCCTCCCCCAGACCCAGACCCCAGACATGGTTAACTCAGACATGCTGGATTCTTTGTGGGAATCTTCAAAGGGCTTTAGTGCTTTGTCCTGCTAATGATTTGCAAGCTTATTATCACAGCAATCTCTGCTATCCCCATGCAGCTATTGTGCTCCCTGGAGAATAAATGCCTGTGTAGCCATGCAAGGCAAGCACAAGAAAACAAACAGATTACTACTATAAATATTCAGGACATATCTGATTTGCCGTACCTGCACACAACTGTTTTCAGGACTGTGTGTAATTATTTCTGAAAGAATTTGATTCACTCTCAATGTGGCCACAGGTGGCAAATCTGAGCCTGCAGGAGGCATGGCAGCCTGGGGAGAGCTGCTGTGCATCCCCAGTTGCAGCCTCAAGTGTCCCTGAGACAGTTTCTGAGCAAGGAAATAGGAAATTAACAAAATAAATATGCTATGTATAGGGTATTCTAAAAATATTTCTAACTTCCTCCCTGTTAATATCTTGCAAAGACACTTTTTCACAACCAGCTGCTAAAAAAGGGCTCTCTAAAGAAGCATCCCTTGTTTGTGGACACCTTAGAACTTTTAAGTGATAGAAACTAAACAGTACCTCTTCCATGTGACAGAGGGGCAGTGGTGGTAAATGTTTCTTAAGAAGGCACATTGAAAAAAAGAAAATAAAGTTATGTACACAGCTGAGCACTCTTTGGGTATTCACTGCCAACAGCTCTTGGGCAATCCTATCAACCTTTCTGTCTGCATAGCACCTCACTGTCTTCCCTACCCTGAATTTAAATAAAATCTGCATATCTATCAGCAATCAGCAGAACAGAAGCACCGGCAAACTCGAGGAGCTCTACAGCAGCCTCACTGCACAAATAAAGATGGCAATTTCACTCTCCATTCTCCTGTTGCAGCTGATGACAGTGAGTTCAAAGGTCTGATGTTAAAAATGCACATCTACCTCATGGCACTCACAGCCAAGCCAGAGGTGCTTCCCCAGGTCCCCTCTGAACCTCTGTGAAAGGTTTCACATGGGAGAAGGATCTGTGTTCTCTGCAGATGTCCTTTGCACAGCTGGCTGCTGGCAGGGATTACAGCAGCACATTTTTTGCACCTGGGTGGGAAGCTGAGGTGGAAAGAGGAATGTGGGGGCTGACCCATGTTCCCAGCCTGCTCACTAAAGGGCAGCTCAGGCCACAGCTTTGGATGGGATTTCTCACCCTGCCCTGCACCTCCTCACCTCTGGAGGAGGTCAGCAAAACCCTCCATGTGACCACACTACAAACCTGTCTGGGGAACTGAATTTTTCTCTCAAACACAGTGAAAAGAAGTGGGACCTGTAACTGGATATTGCCACCGGGATGGTCAAACCACCAGTTGAGGGAAGCTGCTGGTGATTTCTCTCCCTGGCCCCAGGTGAGACCTCCCAGGGGCACAGGCTCTCCTGGTGCTTGGAAAGCACTTCAAGGCGTAGCAGAAACTGAAAACAGGTTCAACTGAGGTTCTGTGGGCAACTCCCTTCAGAGAACCTTGAATCTAAGCATTAAGCTTCTAGTAACAAAGAAAACGAAAACAAAACCAGTGCTAATCTCGCTGGAGGAAATCAGCGTTGTATTTCTCATAGAGAGTGTTTTCCCCCTCAAAATGAGTGTTACACAACAGGTAGGATTTTCACCACTAATCTCTTTGACAGGAAAGTTTCAGCAGCTTGAAAAACACTCATTAAAAATTTATGGCAGGGGTCATGAGAAAGCCATTCATCGACTCTTTCCCTTCAAACTATCAACTTAAAAGAAGCCAGTGCCTGAAGATGAGCCAGATCCAACCTCTGCACTGACAAAAACACTCTGGATGGGCAGCTGAGCCCTCCTCATGGCCAGGGAAGGGTCATCCTCACCCTGGCACTGGCTCCCACCCCTCCTTGCACTGCCCTGGGCTTGTGGGCTCTCCACTGAGCCAGTCCTTGTTGCCAGCCCCCTGGAGAACTTTCTGGTGTTTTGTGGGAATAATGAGCTGTATGGTTTTGATGAGCACCAGAGCTGATCCAAGGTAAGCAGCAAGACCATGGAGTCAGGAACAAGATGGGAAGGAGGCAGAAGTGGAGTTTTTTTCCTTTGAGAAGGGGTGAGCACACCTAACACCTCACTGCACCTCCCAATCATCTCTCCCCATCTGTGCTTTGCCTGGACAGATGGGTATCAGATCCTACCCAATTATCCTCCTCCTGCCACCGACTCCAACGACACCAACAGAGGGGGGGAAAGTTATTTTTGTGAAGCCATATCATCATCTCCTGGTGTTCTCCTTTCACAAGACTGCATCTGCATCATTAAGGTCCATTTCTTCAAATGAAGTCCTTGAGTCACACACCAGAACAACCTCTGTGCTGGGAATGGCTCTCTGCTGCCAATGTGATATTTCTTCTTTAGGTGATTAAGGACCTAATTGTCCCAAATATGTTACTGGACAGGAGCCTCAGAAAAGACAAGGAGATAAAGTTCACTTGCCTCCACAAGTCATAAAAAAGGGCATATTATTTTAAGCCAAGGCAAGTCCCTTGGTAATTACTTTAATTAAGTCAGTCATGGAGGTATTTTTACAATCTAACTGTGCTGAAGAACTATTTTAGTGGCTGATTGCAGTCATCAATTATTTTTCAAGTGCCCTTTGGTGGTAATTCTTCCTAGTTATACAGAAATTACTTTTGCATTTATTCTTTTAATGTAAACATTCTGTTGCAATAGTTCCATTTTTTTCTTATCCCAAACCCCACAAATCTTTAACCAGCTTAACCAGTATATACCCAAATTCCAGATTTATCCAGGAGATTAAAGAAGTGCAAAATATTACCCAGTCAGGTAATATTGGGATGAAACACAGACCACAAGCTGTACTCCTGCATATCTATTTATGTCCATGCAGCTTTAAAAAGGGCCCAAACATCTTCCCCAGCCTTCTCCAAGGCAATCTCATGCACTGATTCTGCCAAAGCAATTTTCCATCACTCATAATTAAAAAGTTTTGAAATTATTTTACTATTGCAAAATACTTTACAGGCAAGTCTGGATTACTTTAATATCTGGGCTTATGTTTTGAACCCCCAGCACATACTTTTGATCTATTTCCAGTCTTTCCTCCTTCACCATAAAATCTGGTATTTTTTTTTCTCTTTTTCTTATTACATCTACAAATCTTTATAAAATGAAAATAGGTCACCTATATCAAGACAATGTCATCACATGGACATTTTCTTTGGCAGAAAAACTGGTTCAAGTGTTTCCTTCCATTCTTCTCTGCCCTTATGCAGTTTGTTGTGATTTTAGCTGTGTCCCTGTGGAGGTTTGCTGTTGCTGCTGTGAAAAAACTCCTAGAAAAGCCAGAATGAACACAAACCCTTTAAAAAGTGGGGGGGGGGGTTTTACCCTTCCTCTGTGACCTGTCTGCACAATGGCCCCCCTGATCACTGTCCTGGTCCAGCACAGCACAGGAAGGACAGGCCATGCTCTGCAAAGGACACCATGGGACAAGTGGCTGCAGGAGGCTCTGGGGGGCTGAGGCTTGCCTGGATTTGGGGATTTGCAAAGCCTCAGACCCACTGCAGGAGCCTTGAGCTCACCCTTGGTGCCTCCTCTCCCTCTCTGCAAGGAGCTGGTCCCGTCTTCTTTTCCCAGTTCAGAAACTGTGGCTCCACCAAGGAGAGTGCACAATTTGAGGGGCTTGTGTTACCAGCTGTAGAAAGATCCACCTGGAATCCTCATCCAAAGTGAAAGGGATTCCTGAATCCTGTGCACTCTTCTCTGAGGAGACACCTGGAACAAAGAAGGATGATACTTTGATAAGTTTCAAAGCACCTCTGTGCAATCTCATTCCTTCCAAGTGTTGACATCTTTTGTTTTCAGATGGCCTTTATTTGCATTGCCTGAATCCCCTTTCTGGTTAATGGATTACTTAAAAACTCTGTGACCAGAGCACCACCACCATTGTTACAGACAAATAAGAGTAATGACTGAACAAAGCTGGAAACAAGTTGGGAATGTTTTGCCTGCTAAGATATGAAAAAGTCTCCAGGGTTTGTTTGGTGGAGTACTCCTGGATTGTTACATCTCAAGGCTAGCTAAAAATTAATGGAAAAAGACAAGTAGTTACCCAGAATAAGCAAATTGATTGCTGTGTAGCAATCACTAGCTCTTAAACCAGTGGGTTTTTTTTTTAAAAAAAATGTTATCTACTTTAAGATTTTTTGCATTTCATATTTATTGTCAGGAGCTTTTTTCAACTTCCTTCCCAAGTAAATAAGGAAATCCTGCTTCAAAGAGCCCTAGGAAGTGTTTGTTATATGAGTTTTATTCTCAGACACTCAAGTTCTTGTTTTGCCAATCAATGTTAGCTTAAGTTGAAAATCAGTGAGAAAAAGCAAAAAAAATCTCGGTCCAAGAGTAAATATACTGCAGCTTGATGAAGTACACTGCAGTTTGCTTTTAGTTAAAGATTGTTATAGTTATAAATGTCTTTTTTCAGTTAAATATTACACAACTTTGGAGTAGGAATGATGAAACTGAAATGCATACAGACCCAGGAGACTGCTTTGCTTTCAATTCTTCCTTGAGCTCTTTCTGTTTACTGAGTTTCAGTGCTGTACAAGCACAAGAAAACATCTTGCATCTGGCAAAATTCACCATCTGTTATCAGCTCCAGATCAATTCAGTCTCTGTTCTTGTGGCAAAGTGGCCCAGAGATGTTTCAATGCTCTCTCTGGCAGTAGTTTTGGGGAATTTCTGCTCCCTGCCCTATAAGCATCCATTTTCTGAACAGAAGGCAAATGCCTTCACAGTTAGGTGTCACTGAAAATACCAGCTGGTCACCAAAGATGCAGATACACAAAACTCTAATATAATGCCTGGAACTGACATTTATACAATACCTTTATAACAAAAAGCTCATGGATTTTTTATCACCACCTTGATGTGATTGGTATATTCACCCCAGCCAAGGTTTCCTTGCAGCTTTGCTCCAGCTGACTGATAACCCAGCAATCTCCACCAGTAATTCAAGTTCCTTCTGTCTTGCAGGGGTTCTACTGACTTGTGTTTCCCACTCACAAGCCTCTGGACAGTCCAGTCTAGTAGCCTAGATGAAGATGGGTGACAGCTGTGTGACTGATGTTTTGCTGAGAAGAAGCCTCAAAAATAAGTAATTTCTCTTCATACACTGAGAACTGGCACCCTAAAGAGAAATATTTGTCTTCCATTTTCAGTGGAGTTTAAAAGCACTTACCTATGGTAAAGAAAATCAAATTTCATGCTTCAAGGCTTAAGTTGATTGCATAGCAAGGCTTTGCTGTGTGCCAGGGACAATTCTTCCTCTCTGAAATGATGTGGAGGCAGATGGATGTGTTATGGATCTCCTCCCAGCTCCCTCCAGAGCTCAGACTGCAATGAACCTATTTCAACATTATTACTTTGTTAGTGTAACACAGAAAAAGACTTAAGAGCATCCATAAACATTCCCTTTGCTCCCCTGGCCAGGGAGCATCATCTAGTGCTTCACACAAGACTAGTTGTGTAAATAGGGAACAGCCACAAGGCCAGGTCCAGCTTTGGAATCTGCAGCTGAAAGGAGTTGCTGCTACTTCAGGGATCTCTGGGGAATACAGGAAAGCAGAGCCATGTATCCCTTACAGTGAGCACATATATCATTGCAATTATAAAGTTGCTACAGTTATTCCAAAATGACATATTTAGAAACTTTTCTTCAACCAAAATCTTTCACTCTAAGCTAAACAGAAATGTTGAAATGTGAGACCTTTCTGTCAAACAGAAACTCTCTGTTGTGGCATTCCATATCATGGTTAAAGCAATGACACAGACATGATTTGTGTTAAAAAAACTCCCACTGTGAGAAGGAATCTTGAGTCAGGGCACCTTAGTGAAACCAACTGTGTTCATTCAGTGAGTAACACGTGGGTGATTTCCTGGGATGTGCCTTGGGACAATCCTGGTGCTTGAGAGCTAAAGTACTAGTGTTAGGACAAGAGGGAGTGGCATCAAACTCAAAGAGGAAGGAATTAGATGGGATATTGGGAAGAAATTCTTCCCTGTGAGGGTGGGGAGGCCCTGGCACAGGGTGCCCACAGAAGCTGAGCCTGCCCCATCCCTGGAAGTGTCCAAGGCCAGGCTGGATGGGGCTTGGAGCCACCTGGGATAGTGGAAGTGTCCCTGCCCATGGCAGGGGTTGGAATGAGATGAGCTTTACGGTCCCTTCCAACCCAAACCATCCAGTGATTTTATGATAAAAAATCTCTCAAAGAGAGATTTCATAATGAGCACACAGAAAGGACAATGTACTTTTGGAAGTGCCCCTATAACTGACAAAAGATAAGAACAAGTTTAAAATATATACAGTATATTAAGAGGCAAAAGGTATTTATTTTTATTAAAGTATTTTCTTAACCAAAATGGAGAGATCCAAAGTTAGATCTGGAGTACTGTTTCTACAGCACTTTTGGACATGATTGTGGCATGTCCATGCAAGATATTGCCTGTTATTTTAATCAAATCCACTGCTTGGGGCATTAAAAGAAAGATGTCAGGTCTGACTAATTTAATTCATAGGTGTGTTTTGGGCCAGCCAAACATTGCAGTTGTTTGTGTAACACAACAGGCCAAAAGAGTATGGGAGTGATAAATAGATCCTGATCCCATGGCAGTACAAATCACAATGAACTCATGGATCTTTTACAACTGACAGTAAAAGATGAGGTTGGAATCTGGCACAGGGACTACAAAAGAAGGAGCAAACTACAGGAGCCAGATGTGATCTGTCCAGCACATGTGCAGGGCTCAGGAGCACACTGCAAGGTTAACCCTCTGCTGCCTGCTTGTCTGGGGGGGTTTGGCAGGCTGAAGCTGTTCATGACCTGTGCTCTGAAGTGTGGCAGTGCCCCAGAGATGAACTGGGAGGCTGCAGAGGTGGGCAGGGACTTCCCCTTCCCTTCAGGAAGGACAGGAGACAGAAATTTTCCACTGCGCTCTCAGAGCCAAACAGTCAGCGGGAACTGATAGCTGAAGTAACAAAGCCCAAACCAAGAGCAGCATTCAGGTGTCTGCTGGGGGGAAGGAGGAACAGCTTCATTCCCCCTCTGCAGCTACAGCACTGTAATTACATGCTGTGGTGAAAAACACAGCCCCTTTTGCCACTTAGCAGAGAAATCCAAAGTCCAGAACTGCTACGTACCAGAAAGTCAGCTCTGCTTTGTCTGCCTTGGAAAACATCCTCTCTGAAAACATCTTCATCACCCCTATCCCTGCAGTCACTGAGGAATGAGAACTGAAGGACTTTTCCAAGTCACTCTTCCTTCATTTTTGCACATTTCCAGAGGCATTTTACATTCTTACTGGTCACACTGCTGGGGACACGTGTGGCAGGTCCCCTGCCAGGCATTTCCTTGACATGCCAAGTGACACATCCTAAGTCCACAGAACAGATTAAGGTTTATCTCTAATTAAATGGCTCGCCAAGTAAGCTTTAACAGGATGAAGGAGCCAGGCAGTATCAGAGGTTTTGCTGGGAAGATGCCCTGGTCTAGCACTACACAAACACACGTGACTTGGTTCTGTTGAAAAGCATGATAACATGCTTCCTTCCCACTGGTGTCAATGCCCCAGCTTTACTGTGGCAAAATTTCATCAAAACACTGCTTTTCAACTCTTGGAACCTTTAAAACAAATTATTTTCAGTATAAATTTAAATTTAGTATTAGTATTTCAGTATAAATTTAACTTATTAGAGACAAAAATTAATTTTGGAAGTGAGCATTGAAAGTAGCGATGATTTTCCAGTGCATTCAATGCTGGAAATGGTTGGAGTTTCACTTTTGGTATATCCTATGTCAATGTGGAAAAAAAACTGTTTGTCATTGTACAATGAAATTTCCAGATCTTAAATCTTCAGAAAGATAGTGAACTCTTAATTTTTTGAAGAGATGGATTTGAGTGTGCTCTTCCCATTGCTCTTTTCAAATCATACTTCATTTATTTTGCCTTGCAAGACTGGCGCTAATTAAATAAGTATTAAATCAGAAATACCCATGGAGGATTTAAAATGATGGGTCAGGGGGACACAGACCATGCCGGATAGAGGGCAACAAAATGAATATATGGGTCTTGAAAAAATCTTTCCTCAGTTGGTATGTTAACTGACAAAATAATTCTGTTAAAAAGAGAAAGCCATGAAGAGGCTGGAAAAACACAGAAGTCCTGATTGTGAACAAGAGCGCTCTGTAGTGCCCTGGCTCTCTTTCACTTTTGTTTCTATTCTTTTTGAAAGGAAACTCCTTCAAATGAGATAGGACCTCCCTAAAAAACTGGAATGAATAGGTACAAAAACTCCCTTCAGCAGGCAGGGGTAGTCATCCAAGTCAGTTTGCCACTTTTGAACTGATTCTAGTTAGCTTGCCACTTTTGAACTGATTCTAGTTAGCTTGCTTCTTAGTTAACTTTTGAACTGGTTCTTCACTCACGACTCTCTCAGATGAAATTTCATTCTCAGGTATTAATGAACCCTGATAAAGCAGGAGAAGTCCAAAGTGTCACAATGACTTTCCTGAGAAGTCATAGGAGGGGACCATGAGCTCACTTTTGAAAGATGTTAATCTTCTCCATCTGACATGTGTGTTGGAATTACCCAGATCTGAAATGTTTTGGCACACAGTGTGAATGTCTCAAAGAGCCAGACAAATAAACTCTCTGCTGCCACGTTGAACGGGGATTGGGGAATTATTTTGCTACATTATGATGGAATAAAAAACAATTTTCCTCTAAATGGTTGACTACAATGCAGTTACACTCTTTAAAGATGATCTCAATAATCAGGGGAGATTAAGAGATCTTTTAATTTTCCCCTGTAAATATACTGAGACCTCCACCTGCATCCTGGCATTCAGGTGTTGAACAGGAGCCAAAATTTCATCATATCCTGCAGCCAACGGCACAGAAATGACTGACTCAAATATCTGCACTTGGATTTGAAATCTCAGTTTTCCATGGCTGCACAGCCAGCAGATTTATTTTTTAAATCTGCTGATTTAAAAGTGTCAGCAGATAATGATGGATTTGCTTACAACCCAGCCTGTGTGAGGTGAAGGTATCAGAATCCCAGTGAAAGTTAATGGACACATCCTAAAGCATGGACATGCCTTTGGAAAACATCTATCTGGGCACAACAGTTTGGAGAAAAGCTTGCAAGAAGGAGCCTTAGAGGTTTGAAAACCAACCAAACAAACCCCAAAGTACCTTAGATAAAGAAAACTCAAAATGTACCTGATGTCCACGTACTGTGGCAATAATCATGTCATGACCAGGGTGTAGAAGCACTGGCAGCACTGGGATGGAGCTCCTGGCACCAGTTATTGGCTCACAAGCACCTTTCTGTGAGGTTCCAGCTGCACAGGAGAAGCTGCAGAGGATAGGACACAGGGCAGCTCAGGAAGAACATGGAGCTATTGGAGTGAATCCAGATGATGCTCAGAGGGCTGCAGCACCTCTCCTGTGAAGAAAGACTGAGAAAATTTGGTTTGTTCAGCTAAAGAGGACTCCAGGGAGTCCTCAATGCAGCCTTTCAGTACTTGAAGGGGCCTTATAAAAAATATGAGGACAGACTTTTTATCAGAACTTTCTTCGATAGAACAAGGGGTAATGGTTTTAAACTGAATGAGCGTTGATTCAGATTAGGTATTAGAAAGAAATTATTTCCAATAAAAATAGTTTTACACTTAGGGTGGTGAAAAACTGGCACAGGTTGCCCAGAGAAGCTGTGGATGCTCCATCCCTGGAAGTGTCCAAGGCCAGGCTGGACAGGGTTTGGAGCAGCCTGGGACAGTGGAAGGTGTCCCTGCCCATGGCGAGGGGTTGGACGAGCTGAACTTTAAACCAATCTATGATTCTAAGACTCTATTACACAACTTGAACTCAGGAAACTCCGTGCCTCTCTGCGCACATAACCGTAGCCTTAATGCCTCTAAAAAACCCATCTTCCACCGTTCTCAGGCGGCAAACTCTCAGAGAGTTTGCTCGGAGATGCTCCGGCAGTGCTGAGAACGGTGACCGCCCATCCTCGCAGCGATCCCTGTGCACTGCGGGGAGGCGGCACCCGGGAGGCCAGCCCGGGAATTCAGGGCGCGAAAGCAAGGAGAGCAGGGAGAGGAACCAAGAAGAGGAGGGCTGGAATAGAGAGGAGGGAGGGCACGGAGGGGAGCCAAGGAGGCGGAACAGAGCGGAGGAGGGCACGGCCGGGGAGGGTCCCTCAGGCTCCCTCCTGCCGCCCCGCCCGCTCCATGCCCCGGCGGGCGGATTGAGCGCGGGGCTGCATTCGCTGCGGGACAGCGGCCCTGAGCCCCCGCAGCCCCGGAGCCCCCAGCCCGGCCCTGCCAGCCCCAGGATGCTGCCGGCGGGCGGCCCCAGCCCCGCGCAGACCTGCGGGGCCGTGCTGGTGGCCGCCGTGCTGCTGCAGTCCGTGTGCGTGGCCGTCACCTTCCTGTACTTCACCAGCGAGCTGCGACAGGTCTGTGCGGGGCTCGGCGGCGGGGGGAGCCCCGGGACAGGCCGGCTCGCTGGGCGGGGGGATCCCGCAGCACCCCCGGGCTAGGCCGGGCCGGGCCCCCGCGGACAAAGGGCTCCGCTCGCTGCTCCCCTTTGTCTGCAGCGCGGCCGGGCCGGGGGTGTGCGCGGGGAAAGAGCTCAGAGCCGGGGCACATACGGAGCGTCAGGCTCGAGAAAACAAAGTTCGGCGCTTTGGCAGGAAATGTGTTTCCCATTAGAGCGCGAATTCGCCGCCTCATCACTTTTGCGGTGCGGGAGGGCTGGGTGGGACAGGCGCTGTCTGTCAGCTGCACCGCCGAGGAGGACTGGGGAGAGCTCGAGTGCCCCGTGGATGCTTCCCGTAGGATAATACATGGTTTCAAGACTGTGACTAATCCTAAAGGAACTGCACCAGACGGCGAACACCGCTGCATTCGCCAGAATAACTTCTAAAGAATCCATTGTGTAGTCTAGATGCTTTGGTCTCCTTGCAGCCCCCCTTGAGGCCTGGCAGCTGCTGCTTAACTCTTCCCTCTTCTTGGGAAAGATCATTTACACTCCAAGAAGGTTGAATTTAGCTGACAGTCCAGTGTGTGTGGTCCTGCTTTTCAAGGACCCTTGTTACTCAGGGTTTCCATGTGTCTTACCCCAAATTGACTGTCCTGCTGTGCCTGGGTGTTGCTACTCCTGGCACACAGGTAAACCTACCTGCAGGTAAGTGTTCTGTACATCTACAGCTTCAGAAAGTATTGCATAAAAGTAAGTTACTATTGTATATAAGCACTCAGTAATGCATAATTAATTACATTAATAATAATGTAGGTATGCATATTATGTTATATATGCATTTATTCTATATTAGATTAAATGGGTGAAGTCTTCTGAGATGTCAGAATTCTCTGTGAGGCAAAGGAGGCAATGCTCATACTTTCAAAATGTATAAAACAGATTTTCCTGCTGAATTTATAGCTGTGGCTATCCAATGGAGGAGTCACAGAAATGTGCTCATTTTGTGAAATCAAGTTACATGATTGCTAATGAAGAAAAATATATAAAGGCATCCTCCTTTCTTCATGCACACAGTACAGAATTCCTTGCTAACAAATGTGCCAATCTAAGTAATTAGTAACCACACTTATCTTTTCCTTCCTTCTATTCAAACATGTACACCTGGGACACAACCACATCCCAGGGACTTGCCTAAAATACAACTCACACTTCCTGAAGCATAACAAGCCTGCATTTGTTGTGAAGGAATAAACCAAAGATGTGCTGGACAGCAAAAAAGGGTGCTGGCTCTGGAGAGGGCACCTTAACCACAAATTCCTGCATTTTCCATCTGGTGCACCATAAACAGGAAAAAACTCTTCTAGGCACAGCCTGCTACTCCACATCCACATGGTGCATGTGGAATAAATCTCTGTAGATAAACTGTGATTTTTATCTGCACATTTTTCTTCCCTCTTTTTTGTTCACAATACGTGCATTTCTGCATCTTCACCAAATCACTGTGGCTGCACAGACTGCAGGTATTTCTATCTTTATAAAAAGCATGCTGGTAACTAGCAGGGTTTGTCCACTAGAGCTGTAGTAACCTGATTAGGACTAGGAGTATGACATTTGTGTAACTGTTTTGCTTTAAGAGGAAGTACTAAGACAATAAAGTTCTTATGCTTCAGGATACAGGGCTGCAAGGAAAACAACCTCAGGCTTCCTCCTATTTCAAGTCCAGTAACCACTCCTAACATAGGAGAGAGGCTCTACAATAACTTCCTGCAGGAGTTGTGTCCTCAAAGGGTTCAGTGCTGCAGGTAAACCTCATTTGAGTAAATCTTACAAGAGAAATCCCAGCCTCTTGGTTCCATCATGTGCTGCTGCAAGGCTGCATTCCCTGAGGTTTCAAGCTGCACACAAAGTAAGGTTCCAGTGCTAGGAGAGTGAAGCTGTTTTGGGGAAAAGTGAGCAGGTGAGGTGGAGGCAGAGGCACAGGGCTGTTTGCTCCCAGATGGGAGGGCAGAGCTGGGAGCTGAGCTGTGACAAGTCTGCAAGAGAATAAACAGTAACCTCACAACTTGCCTATGTCTGGCTTTTTATCTTAAACTCGTCAAACTACTTTTTTATAGAAGCTCATTGTGTAGTTAAATGGGTCAGAGCCAGTAGTTTTACCTTAATGAGCACATAGTATTAATCACTTGGAGTTCTTGAAACCTGGTTTAGAAATACCACTGCACTCCTTGGCAAGGACACAGAAACCCTCACAAACACACTTTTCCTTCTGCTGCCTCCAAAATACATCATTTCAAGTACTAGCTGAAGCTCAGTGGAATCTGCTGCTGCACACTGAAGGTGGGACTTGAAGGGGGTGAAATCTGCCCCTGTAGCAGGAAATCTCTTCCTAAACAGCTTTGTTTTCTAACAGCCAGGAAAAGCGTGGAGAGTGAAGGAGAAAATTCGCCTGTTGCTTTCAATGCCCCAGTCTCAAGGACAGCTAAAAACTGGTGCTTGTAGGAAAAAATGGATCTGTTTAGCAAAGCAAACCAAGCTTCTTTAACACAACAAAAGAGCGAAATTTAAATGCTACTGCCAGGATTCCATCTGAATGCTCTGCACGTTTCTTGCTGTTCTCTCTAAGTGCCTGTAGTGCTTTGCTGGCTGCACAAGGCTGACCAGTGTGTAGCAGGAGCCCAGTTCACAGCAAACAAGGGCTGCTCTCGGGTCCTGTGCTCCCACGTTAACCAACAGCGCCAGCTGGAGTCGCATCCGCAGGGAGCTTGGAGAGAGATTTCCACCAGGAAAACCCTCCCAGTCAAGATTCCCTTGGAGCCAAAAGGAGTTTTGCCAATCTCTTCAATCCTCGCAGAAAACAAAAATGTTTTCTCCGTGACTAGAGGATACAGATAGATATTTGATATTTTCATGTCAAAAGCATCCAGCATTATAATTTTATTTGGACTGAAATGTCATTCCTGTTGTCTGGATCATCAGGATAAATGGTGTTAGGAGAGAGCCTAAATTGGATTTAGGGAGGATATGGTACATACATATATAACATCAAAGGTCTGGATTATAAATGCAATTGGCAGAAAATACAGCATAGAAAATACTTTTAAGTTCTAGTATTTGATTTCATCCTCAATAATCTGTTTAAAAAACAATAATCTGTCTAAAGAAATGTTTCTAATGCAGAACTAGAGAATCTAAAGAGTTTCCAACATCAGGGATTTGGGTGTTGAATTTCCACTAAACCTATTAAGTTGAATACTGGATACTGCATTTATGTCCATGCAGATAATGCAAACATATTTTTGCATGTGAGGTATGCCCTCCTATTTAAATATATCAGATCAGGATGAATTAAATCCTCATGTTGTTCATATAGCCCTACTTGCACCATACTTCAGAGAAAAGTGTGTTTCTTAGCAGTTAGTGCATGTAGTGACATACCAGAGCTGCAAACACCTGGATGAACAATCCTGGCTTTCCCCTGTGCTGCAGCTGCAGGACTCGTACTCCAGGAGCGGCATCGCCTGCCTCACCGGGGAGGAGATCGGGAACTCCATCCAAAACCTGGAGCTCCTCGAGGCTGAAGACAGAGAGGCTGATCCCTGCTGGCAAGTCAAGTGGCACCTGGGGAAGTTAATTAAAAAGGTATTTGGGAGCAGTGTGCTTGGTGGTGTTACAGCTGAAGGGATCCTAAGAGCAGAATAAAGGAGGCTCAGATTGTGTTAGTGCAAAGCAGTGGTCAGGCCACAGCTCCAGCTGCAGTGCTTGCACTGAAGTGAAGGGAAAAACAACCCATAAAAGTGGTTTCACTGCATTCAGGAAATACTAAAGCAAAGACTATCAGCTTTTACTAAGCAAAGTCCAGTGATGGGTTGGCTTATCTGAAATACCTCAGGGTAAAGGGTTTCTGCCTGACCATACAGGTCAGGGTGCTATCAGAGCTGTCACTGCCTCTTTGAAAATACAGGGAGGCTGGGGAGAGCAAATGAGGTTAAATGTAACACAGGGAGAGGTACAAAGGTGCCTAAGGAGTGGTCCAGTCACGAGCTGTGTGATGCAGTGATGGAGGAAAGAGCAAGTGGGCACATAGCATCAGGCACAGCACCTTCCCAAAGAGCACCTCCTGCGTGGTGCACACCATACACATCATTTTGGCTACAGAGGACAAAGTCAGTCTGGCTGAAAAATCACAGGGGCTAAAATCCTCTGGAATGGCTTTCAAAATCCCATCTCCAGCACATAAACAAGCTCATCCACAGAAATTATCTCCTGCTGAAATTTCCTGGCAAAAACAGATCTTGCAGTCCTAACCAGATTCTCTATTTGTATTCAGAGATCTCAGCTCCTTTGGTGGAAGCTCTGCCAGTGAAGTCCCTGAACTCCTGAACAGAGAAAGCATTGTTTTAGTTGGTGGATGTTTACACATTTGGTATACCTACTAGCTCCCTGATTGCTTAGAAAAAAGTAGGCTGGGTGCCAGAAATAAGTTACAATTATGATAATACTACTATTACTGTTAGGACAGATGGGTAAATAGAAATGTAGCAGGACAAAAGCCATCAATAATTGGCAATACAGGCTTTATTAGCCACCCAGGTAAGGCATCACCACACTTGCTGCTGCTGCACCACTGTCCATATCAAACTGGTTTGTTTCAACAGTCAGCAAACAGTTATGAAGAAGGGGAATGCACAAAGTAAAATATGCTGGATTAAGATCTTAGATAGCTAGAGGTATAAAAATAAATTCAATTTAATTTTTGAGATCTAAGACCATATAGTTCACACTGCCAAGTATTCTGCAAATGGAAGCTGGTGCTTGGACACTTCTCTTATTTGAGAGAAGCATGAAATTTCAGATTTTTCAACAGACTTATGCCTGAGCTCTTGAAAATGTTTTCCTATGCCTTTCATCACCTATTGCAACAAATTAATAGGTGCTTTTCCCCCTATTTTCTTGTTGATCAAATTCAGAATCCCCTTTATTCATGAGTAAAAAAAAGGTGTGTCTTTTTCCTCCCCCTGTCAGCCTCAGCTGACAAGCTAATTCATTTTTACTCTTTGTTGGCAGATGATGTCAAGAAGCTATGAGGAAAACATATCTGCAATCAATGGTATTGTAATAATTTTATTATCTGTGGTAAAAAGGAGCTGCTAGGGGCACTTGATGTGTAATGACTTGATTTTTTTAAAAGTGCAGAAAACTGGCATCAAATCCTTGTATGATTTAAGATCTTGTATTGGCATCAAGTCATCAAAAAATGATTACTTACTACTAGAAGGTAAATTTTTTCAGGAGCCAGAATTACTGTCAAGTGGTTAGAGCAAGGTAACCAAGGTGGATGCAGAGGACTCAGCCTCTGAATCTCAGTCCCATGTGTATGGGGGATGTTTAAAAAGTCCTCCCAGTACCCCAGCTCCTGGAACATGCAGCACAGAGCTGCAGAGATCAGTTAAGGAATAGCTCTGCTGAAGCTCACACTAAAGATGCTGAATGAAAGCATTACAACCTCCAAGTGGAAATTCACAGGGAGATAAGGAATATTTAACCATAAAATTGAGTACTATAGGTTATTTTGTCTGTTGGTAACTTGAAGGCAGAGGGAGGAGAAAAAGATTAAAGAGTCACATAAATACATTTCATGAGCAAGCATGAAAGTAGAATTTGAGCCTTATTAACCAACAATCAGCCATCACTCTATGCTTCAGTCAATTAAAAAGTGACATAGCTATTCCTTAAAATCAAGTCAGGTGGAATAGATGTGCTTTCTGAAGTCCATGCTTCTGATATGGGGGTTTCTTTTTCCCTTTAGTTGAGAGGACTCTGACCCTGCCGCACACGGAGGGGCAGCAGCCGCGCGGTCCCATCCGCCGGATCGCAGCGCACCTGACGGGCAGCAGCAGCAGGAGGAGCTCCCTGTCCTCACGCAGTAAGGAGAAGCCTTTAACCACAGTTAAAGACCACAGAATTAATTAAACTACTCTCCCATTGCTAGCCTCAAAACACCTTTTAATACTTGCATTGGGTTAGTAGAAGGAAACAAATCGTCTTGTCCCAAACATTGGGTTTTTTCGGCTAATTCCCACCAAACAGAGAGAAAGCCCATTTCCTCTGGTACCTTCCTAGCTCTTCTTTTGGAGCCCTCATTAGAGGGAAAAAGAACTTTAGATGTCCTTCCTAGTGTTAGGTTTACCTCTTTTCTTTCATTTCCTTCTGTTGGTTGTGTGAGTCCCAGCTGCTATGGTGACAGACCTATTAGAAATGTGAGACAGACAGCAGAGACTTGACATTCAGGCCGTGTTAATGAAGGGCTTGCTCGGCTTTCTGCAGCTTCAGAGGGTATCAGACACTAATGGATATTTTACCTTTGTTACTAAGTAAAAACATAATTTCCTCCCCTCTTATTTGGGAGCTCAAATACTAAAAATAAAGGCAGTTCATGTTAATTCCCACATAAAGCCTACTTATGGACCATCAGATTGTTGTGAGAATGGGCCTAATGAACTGCTGGGAAGAGCAGGTTTCCTTACTTTGTTATTAAAAACCAGGCTCCTCAGCTAGCAGGCACTTGTCTTCACCACCCGTTTTTTAAGTTAACATTTCTCTCTCTCTTTTTTTTTTTTTCAAGTAAATTCCTTGCCCAGAAGAGGAATTGGACACAAAATAAACAACTGGGAATCATCAAGAAAAGGCCACTCCTTCCTTTACAACGTGGAGCTGAGAAATGGCGAGTTAGTGATACCCCAGACGGGCTTTTACTACATCTACTCACAAATCTACTTCCGCTTCCGCGAAAACGAGAACGAGGACCCAGAACTGTTGGGACAAATCAGAAACCCCAAACAGCTTGTCCAGTATGTTTACAAACTGACTAACTACCCTGAGCCCATTTTGCTCATGAAGAGTGCAAGGACAAGTTGCTGGTCTAAAAAGGCAGAATATGGACTTTATTCCATCTATCAAGGTGGTGTGTTCCAGCTGAAGAGAGAGGACAGGATATTTGTCTCTGTCAGCAACAGTGACATAGTTGACATGGACAAAGAAGCAAGTTTTTTTGGAGCCTTTATGATCAGTTAGAATGTGAAAATCATGATCCCAAACGGCCCAGTGTTTTCCAGTCAGGAACAGCTTAAATTCCTATAAAATGGGATCACAAGCAAAAGCTGTCTCAATACCAAAAAGAACAGACTGCCCTTTCTCAGCTCACTCACTGCATGCCAAGTTCTGTCCCAGCAGCCAGGAAGAGCAGCAGCAGCTGGCTGTGGCAATGCCCTGTGCAGGCACAGGCAACCTGGCTGGGAATGTGTGAGGGATTCACAGCCCTCAGGTGATTCCTTGGCCAGAACCCCAGGCAGGTAAGGGCTCACCAGCAGCAGAGATGCTCCAGGCTGGCTCAGCTGTGGCACCAGGGATGGTGGATGCTCCAGGTCTGGTTCCTCAAGGCTGAGACTGGATCTCAGATTGTATTTGTGCTCTCCATTGGGACCCTGTCTTGATCTTTGTACATACTGTACCCAAGTGCCTGTGGAATTTCTCCTGAAGTTTTTTGAACAGGAGTTTTGCAGAAGCTGCACATCTTCATCTCATCTAACAAAGCACTTAAGCACCTAATTAATTTTAAGCACACAAACAGTCTGACTACACCAGGGTATCCACATGCTTGAAATTAAGTATGTGCTTAAGCATTCTCCAGGATCATGTCTTGAGTAAACACATTTGTCTTGTGCAGGATATTGTACATAAGAACAGCTGCTGGAATGGCACTGAAGAGCTTTTGAAATCAATCTGTGTTTTGATCAACATTTTGTAACAGTGCCTATTTACTTAATTACTCTGCTGCAGACATCTCACCAGGCTCCCAATAAGTTCAGTAATGCAGTTGCTGTTACAGTTGACAGCAAGAACTGGATCCAGAAAAAAAAAAAGGTGGGTTTCCATAAATACTGAATTCTGTGAGAAATTTGCAGCAATTTAGCCATGACAAGATTCGTCCATGTTTATTTGTACTGGTGTGTATTTGTACTGGTGTGTATTCTACACTGGGGTGTAGAATAACACACCCCAGTGACATTTTGAGGAAAACAGGCACAACTATCTGTTCTTACAAATATGCTGCTTATTTAGATAATGCTGTAATTATTTGATTTTATTCTTTAGGAATGGTCGGGAAATTCTCACAATGTTTTTTATAAAATGCATTTTTTAAAAAAATGAACAATATATTTTTTAACTCTATGAAAATGACTATTTTGTATTAAAAGGATTGGAAAGTTTAGACTGTATGGGCTCAATGCACAGCAAAAGTCAGGTAGTGTAAATTAGCACATCTGTAGCATTGTCAGTGGAAGAATAGCAAATTGCACCATGAACGCTTTTTGCCCAGATTTGCAGGAAACAGTGGGAAAGGTGGAAAAATAAAATTGGAGGGAAAGGAATACAGTTCTGCAAATGTTACTTGTGATGGCAGGATAAGGTCTGGCTGTCTATTTTTTTGAATACACTGGGGTTGCCGTGGGAACCCTCCCATTCACCTGCATGCTGCAATTAAACCACAGCAGCCCCTGCACATGGGCCTCACCAGTAAACAGGCATGGTTCATCCTCCTGCCCATCAACAGCAGGGGATTAACAGACACAGCCCCTGCCTTTTTCTGGCCATTCAGACAAGCAGGGACCTTGGCTCACTTAAATACCATGTTGGAGCAGCAAGAGAAGAATTTCAGGAGTACCCTTCTTTTGGCAGGTTAGAGCCAAGAAACACACCAGAGTGAGCTGGAAATAATGAGGTTTAACTTCTGCCTGCTGTTTAACAGTGTCACACGTGCTGTGTTCAGTGGCAATCAAATTTGTGAAATTCTTCACCATTTACTGGAACACTTTGGTTTTCCTCCTTCTCAAATCATCTGTTTTGACAGAGAACAGAAAACATTTCTACAGTTTTCTCTCTGATTTCAGTATTTAATTCAGAAATTTTCTCCCAGCTAGAAAGGCTGGAGAACAGAGCCATTCCCTACATACCTGGATGTCTGTTACCTTGGGGAAATGACTTTTGTAGGTTCTCCCTGCAGATGGACTGGGCTTGGTGATTGCAGCACAGGACTGACCCCTGCTATCAGATTTGATCACTGCATGCAGAGCACATTGCAGCAGGAACCACACCAAACAGTAATTTTCTGAGTGATCTGAAGGTGTGTTTGCCAGATGTTATCTTGGGGGAAGATTATCAAGGGATATCAGACAGGACACCTTTAAAGAAGAATGGAAAAATATAGCAAGTTCTGTTTGTGCTGTGTCCTGACTCACACTTTTCATCTCACTTTATGCTGAATGACATATGTAGCAAATTTTTATAGATTGCATTAATATGTGAATATTGTAAATTTTTCTACATGACTTTTATATAAAACATTTTTACTAAGTAGTTATTTAGTCTCACAGTGATTATTGGTGTCATCCTATGGCTTCCATGACAACCCTGTCTTAGATCATTTCCCTGACATTGATTGGTATCAGATATGATCCACTAAATGCCAGAGATGGTTGCAATGCAAAGGACAAAATGCAAACCATTGAGCAATGCCATATTGTGCAATTCCACATAACTGGCTCCCAGATCCCAGCTGGTGGGCAGCACCTGGAAACAGTAAGCTGAAGAAATCTCTGAAAATGATCTTGTGACCAGAGGACAAAATTCTGAGTGTTTCCCTTGAGGTACTTCTCATGTTTCTGGGCTTTAGCAATTATTTAAGCAATGGGAATTCTTATTTAGTAGCAAAACATGTGATTCTTACCCATTACCAAACTACAGTAGAAGGTGTTTGTTCAGCCTGGAGAGGAGAAGGCTCTGGGAGACCTTACAGCATCTTCCAGAGGCTCCAAGAGAGCTGGAAATGGACTTTTCACCAGGGCACAGAATGACAGGGCAAAGGGGAATGGCTTCCCACTGCCAGAGGGGCAGGATTAGATGGGATATTGGGAAGGAATTGCTCCCTGTGAGGGTGGGGAGGCCCTGGCCCAGGGTGCCCAGAGCAGCTGTGGAGCCCCTGGATCCCTGGGATGTCCAAGGCCAGGCTGGGTGGGCAGCTGGGACGGTGGAAGGTGGAATCACTGCACCAAGGGGTCGTGTTCTCTCTGGGGCTGGGAGTGAGGCTGAGGAAGGGGGACACAGTGCCCAGGTGGGATCCAGTGAGCTGAGCCTAAACCTCAGAATTGGTGACTGCAGAGCACAGCTTTGCTGATTAATAAACTAGCAGTGTTTTGAAGTCTGCTTGCAGATATTACTGCTATATAAACATCTGTAAAGTAATTTGAGCTCGTTCTGTGTTTGACTTTATCAAGCTGGATTAGTGCTATTCCAGCTGCACTCCTCAGTGATGAGAGTTGCTAAACCATAACCTTTGAAAGCATACACCAGGTGCTACCTCCTGCTCTAAACCACATTTATAACAGCAGTCAAAACACCTTCTGTCCCTGGATATAATACAAAAAACCTGAATTTGCTTTTCTCTGAGTTTTGGAGGTGCATCATTTTAAAATTAATCTCTACCTTACAGTCTGTTTTCCAGTTTCTTTTTCTCTCCACAATAAACACATAATGACTGTAGGTTCAAAGCCTTCAGATATTTCCATGACAACAAAGACTGATATAAACAAGAATTAGAACTTTACTGGACAAGAAGAAAATTGAAAGAATGGAACATCGGAGAGAAATCACAAAGCTCCACAAATAGAAACTCTTCTATTTCATCTCCAGTGCTCAATGCAGTTTTGAAGCTACTGAAGAGAAACACAAATAATTTAAGAGTTCCATGAAAGGTAAATGTCTAGTATAATGTGTTTTCTAAATTATCTTTTTAATATCTGGTTTGCTCATACATCCAGCTAGTGGATAAATAGAATAAAAAGTCCTTAACTTCAGCCCCTTTCTCTCATTTCAGTAAGACCAATGCCTTCACTCTTGTCTTGTTGGCAACATGAAACTAATGTTCTTGCAGCTGAGGGCTGGTGGATAACTTTGGGGAGCCTAAAGCCATCTTCTCTCATAGTTCTTACCTCCTCTATCACCACTATCTGTACCACTATCCTTTAGCAAATGCAAAGCCCAAGCAGGAATCCATTATCGTGCAGTGTTTGTGGATGACAAATCTTTAAATTCCATCCAAATTTGGCCTGCAATCACCAAAGAAATTAAAAAGAAAACTAAGGCTGCCTTTCTTCTCTCTCAGCTGGCATTTTTTTCTGGCCCTGATCCAACCCCATGCAGGAAAAGCAGCCAGAGGAGCCCTTGATTCATGATACCCTTTTAAGAAGGAGATCAATGTTGCTGCATTTGAAGTGCAACTGCCAGTTCTGATCCAATTGGCTCAAAACGCATCAAACTCCCAAGAAATTCAGGGTTGAATCATTGCATTGCAAGCTCAGATTGTCTGTAGTGTACAGATCTGGTGCTCACTCACTGTTGGTACTTGATTTTGGTATAGACACCACAATAAGTTATTATTCCAGAAAAGAATTAATTATTTGCTTGGGAAAAAAAAAAACAACAAAAAAAAAAAACAAACCCAACATTTTTCTCTCCCTGGAGAAAGATAAATTGTCATTTTTGACAAGACACAGTCGAGCAAAACCAAAAATAATTTCATGAAGTATCTCCTCTACATAGAAAGTCACATTTATAGCTTTGGGCCATTTTCTCTGGTAAATATCAACATCCTGCAACTAACATCACTGGTCTGAGAATGTATTAGGGAAAGGAAATTTTTAAAAGGAGTGAGATAATTCCTTATAATAATGCAAAGTATTTGGCAGCCTAACCACATAAGCAGTTGCCATCTCCTCCATAATATAAAGCAATGTCATGTAAATTAGACTGGGGACACAGTTCTAATATGAAATAACTGTCTTTTAGTGGCATGAAGCCCATGATTTTTATTCAGAAACATATAACACAACTATACAGGCAGCTGGGTAGACAAAGTGAGAAGTACATTAGACTCTTCCTCCTTTTCAACTGCAATAATGTGCAGCCATCCCTCATAAAATTTAGTAACTGTTGAGTAACTTGCTGCAAAACTGTCTCACAGTTCATGAGCAGGAATGAGAATACTGATTCCAGTGAAACTGCAGAAATATATCATCCAAATGAGGATATGGACAAGGCACAAAGGCTAATGCTTGCATGATTACAGAAGGCACAAGTTACAGAAAACAGGCACAGGCAGAGTAACTCAGCATTGTGTCACATCACACTTGGGCTCTCTACCCTCCAGCAAAGCCCTGCAGCCATGGAAGGGGAATGCCATAAACCTGCTTCCCTGCTGGACTGATGGAGCTCAGAGCAGCCTGGGCTGGTGGAATGGGATGAGCTTTGAGATCCCTTCCTACCCAAACCATCCCATGATTCTGTGGTTAAGGTAGATGCCAACATGGATTCAGAGCACTGGCTGCCCCCGAGAGATGGGACACCAGAGATCCAGCCCCTCTAGACAGACAGGAGTGAAAAAAGATTGTGCTGCAGCACACATACCCTTAGAATTTGTGAGGACAAGCTGGAAAGCTGGAGAGATACACTCTATACAGATGTGTGGGAAGTTACTTTACTGTCTCTGATCTCACCTTGTTCTGCTCGCATCTTATTTCTTGGGTCCAACATTCTCCTTCCGTACAACAGCCATCTGCAGCTGGGGAAGCACGGTTCTGTCCGTGCCTGCAAAGGGCAGAGCAGAGGACAGCAGTAACACGCTGAATTGAAATTTAATTGCGGGTAAATCATGTAGAAGCGGGCGGCTGCTGCAGCTTCACCGAGCAGGAGCCTGGCCGGGCTCCTGCCAAGATCCAAGGGCACAGCAAAGATACAGAGCGAGGAGGCAGCGATCGCACCCACGGCTGCGGGACCGGCCGCGTGTGCCGAGCGCCGCGGGGCCAAGAGCGAGGGGACAGAGCGCTGAGAGCGCCCGAGGGAAGGGACCCGGGCTCGGGCACGGCACCGGGGCACGGACAGGCAGCATCACACCGGGGCACGGCACCGGGGCACGGACAGGCAGCATCACACCGGGGCACGGCACCGGGGCACGGATAGGCAGCATCACCCCGGGGCACGGACAGGCAGCATCACCCCGGGGCACGGATAGGCAGCACCAGGAGCGCGGACAGGCGGCACCGCTCCTGGGCACAGTTCCGCGGGAACGGACAGACGGCACCGCACCGGGGCACGGCTCCGGGGCACGGATAGGGAGCAGTGCACCTGAGCACGGCTCCGGGAGCACGGACAAGCGGCACCGCGCCTGGGCACGGCACCGGAGCATCGGGAGCACGGACCAGCGAGACCCGCACCTGCCCAAGCGGGCGGGCGGCGGGGCAGGGACCGGGGGCGGACCCGGCCGGGGCTGAGCCGCGCTGCTCCCCCCGGGGCTCGGCAGGAAAGTTTGGCGGCTCGGCAGCGGCAGCGGGGGTCGCAGCGGGGCCGCTCCGTGCCCACGTCTCCTGTGACGCGCGGCAGCGCCCGCCCGCCCCGGGCCGGGGGGAGCGGCGGAGCGCGGAGAGGCGGAGCGGGGCCGCCCGTTCCCTGCCCGTCCCTGCCCGCCCCCGGCCCCGCACCTGTCCGGGCGCGCAGCGGGCACCGCGCGGGGCCGGGCCGCGCCGCGCCGGGCGGGGATGCGCAGCCCGCGGCGCCAGGATGCGGGAGGGGAGCGCGGGCGGCCGCGGCGCGGAGAACCGGACGGGCGCCGAGCCCCCGCTGCACCTGTTCCCCGTGCCCGTGCTCACCGGCATCACCGTCGCCTGCGTCCTGCTCTTCGTCATCGGGATCATCGGCAACCTCATGACCATGCTGGTGGTGTCGCGGTTCCGGGACATGAGGACCACCACCAACTTCTACCTGTCCAGCATGGCCTTCTCCGACCTGCTCATCTTCCTCTGCATGCCCCTGGACCTCTTCCGCCTCTGGCAGTACCGGCCCTGGAACTTCGGGAACCTCCTGTGCAAGCTCTTCCAGTTCATCAGCGAGAGCTGCACCTACTCCACCATCCTCAACATCACGGCGCTCAGCGTGGAGCGGTACGTCGCCATCTGCTTCCCCCTGCGAGCTAAAGTCATCATCACCAAGGGGAAGGTCAAGCTGGTCATCCTCTTCCTCTGGGCCATCTCCTTCATCAGCGCCGGCCCCATCTTCATCCTGGTGGGGGTCGAGCACGAGAACGGCACAAACCCGCTGAGCACCAACGAGTGCCGAGCCACAGAGTACGCCATCCGCTCGGGGCTGCTCACCATCATGGTCTGGACCTCCAGCATCTTCTTCTTCCTGCCCGTGTTCTGCCTGACCGTGCTCTACAGCCTCATCGGGAGGAAGCTCTGGAGGAGGAAGAGGAAGAACATCGGTCCAAACACTGCCATCAGGGATAAGAACAACAAGCAAACTGTGAAAATGTTAGGTACGAGTCCTCTTGCTCTGTTTTTCCAAAAGGATGTGTGTGCTTTTGTGTGTGTGTGAGAGAGAGAGAAAGACAGGGAGCTCTCTGATAGTTTGCTGTAGTTCCTTCCAAAGGAAAGAAAATGTTTCATACAAAAGGCTAAACCTCAGGGTAGCTGTAGGATAGCTCTCCTCCTCCCTTAGATTTATTTCTAACTGGTTTGGGTTGGGGACTCCCAAACAGTTAAACAAACATTAGTAAGAATCTCTGACAAGGACAAATACTACAGTTATAATTAGCTTGTGCCCTCGAGATTTTTGAGCATTTTTGCTCTCTGGTTGTGGATACCAATGTTATTTACAGAGAACAGTTTATTTCATTTTTAAACAAAACTAAACCCTTCTCAAGCCATGAAGTTGAGCTGCAGACTACAGCCAGGGAGGCAGGGCATGATGTGCACTAAGATTCATAGAAAAAGAGTATCAAGGTTTTAGCAAACTGGGGTTATTTCCTACTATGGCTGTGTAAGCTTATGATAATGTATCTGTATTTTCATATTAGCAAAACCCCAGGATAAGCTGAACCAGGAGCACCGAGTCTCCTTTGAGGTCTGTGATGCTGTAAAATCTCACAGACTGTAAGAAAACAGGATCAGGACAACAGACACTGTCACTCCTAACTTTGTGCATCGACACTGCTGAATGCTTTAAACACTTGTGGTTGGCACATGGAAACACAAGTTTTAATATACAAAGTCAGTGCATGTAGTGGCAGTTTGAAACACAAACCCAAAAAGTTGTCCTGCAGTTTAGTGTCTGAAAACTGCAGGATCCTGCTGCTGCTGCTGCTGCTGCTGCTGCGTACTTTTACCCAAGCCAAAAGTCCTCTGCAGTGCAAGTCATCCCGTGGATTTTGGGGGGGACAAGATGCTCTGCAGGAAGAAGCTTTCACAGGCTCCTTTCAGCAAGGTTGAAGTGGTGGGCTAATGAGGCAGACAAGAGGTGGCAGTGAGTCCTAAGTACCTTAATTATCAGATAGGAGCCTATCTAATCTTTTTGTTCATGTCCTAATTTATTACTATGCAACAGCAGGAGGAATAATAAAACCAGCAGCATTCTTTATGCCCTTTCAGCTATGTTTTATGATCAATAGAATTACTTCAGTCTGGTAAGCGTGACCTTGAAAGTAATTAATTGCTCACACTTCTAGAGGTTCAGGATTATGAACTTCCACTGACTATGAGTAAATTACCTATATTACTACTGCTTATATTTCCATATACTTAACTGTAAAGAATTTTGAAATAAAAAAATGCTTATTTCTGCTCAGAAGTGTTGCCACAAGCATTGCAATATTTCAGGCACTCTTTTTTTTTTTCCTTTTACAAGGTCTGAGAACAGCCAGGCAGTGGCAAGACTCTCCTCTGACAGAGAGCCAATATTCCCTAAATGATAACAGTCTGATGCCTGACAGAAAGATGGGAAGAAGTTGGTGAGGGCTCAGTGGCAGCAGATTCTCAATGCAGTCAACACTCACTGGTGTTAATGTTCTGCTTAAAATTTAGAAGGGGCTTACTGAGGCTTTATCAAGTCATGGAACATCAAGTAAATGGGATTAGCATCAGAAGTTCTTTTAACTGTAAAGACAGGTTATGCTTCTGGGACTGAAATTAAACACCTAAATGTATAGCCTGACTTGCAAAGGAGCTATCACATCCCATTCCTATTGAAATCCATGGGATTCTGCATGCATGAAGATCAAAATGTCAAAAGCCTTGCTAGGGATATTGCACACCTACCTGTGCTTAAAATTCTAGTCATAATAGGCTGTGCTTTAAACTCTGCTCATTCATAATGACCATCATGGTAATATTCATTACATGGATTCAAATCCCCATGTGAGCCAGGAAATCAAATTAATTTTGTAGTGGAGATAGTGAGGGAAAACTGGAAGTGGTTGGCTCAAGAAGATGCAGAGCTGGAAAACCTCTTCTGAACCTCAAGCTCTGGTGCTTTCCACTCCACCACAAGTCCTACATAAGCATCCTTTTAAACTTGGGAATGCTAGTGCAGAATTTCTGGGGAAAGATACCTATAACCATTCCTCTCAGTAATTTGAATTTTATTATCTTCTAAGACATGATATGAGGATAGCTCACACAAGCAGGTTGCTAACACAGCCTCCCCACCAGGACCAGGTTGGACTGGAATTTGAACAACCTGGTCTCGTGTAAGGTATCTCTGCTTAAAGCAGGGGGCTTGGAAAAAATTTTCTTTAAGTTCCTTTCCAACCCAAACAATTCTGTTATTCCATGTACAGGTTAACTGTAAAAATTGCTTAAGAATGTCAGAAACCCTTGCTTGAGTTTTCTGTTTTTTCTCTCTGTAATATATTAATAGATACACTCAGAGCAATATAAAAATAATAAAGGTCAAAGGCACACAGGAAATGAACAGAAACTGTTTCCCTTTCTCTCAGATGAAAATTCCAATGGGCCAGTGTTCAGAGACACCCACATTCCCATTATTCTACAGACATGATATTTACATGCAAATGCAACCACTCTAGTAATACAGTAATACAGATATACTGTATAACTGTAATTATGTAGTTATATACTATACATTTAGTTTTACTCTGCTTGGGAGTAATTAATGTTCCAAAAAATGGACAAACTGGAGGGATGAACCAGTCTCCTCTTCTTATCTTGGCATATGTGCTCTACAAGTTCCCATTCTCTGTGTTTTGTTCTGGGGCCTTTGCCTTTAACAATTTTTCTTTTTGTCTTAAATAATTTTGCTTCCCAGTGATTACATTCTTCATTACAAACCACAGTGTTGAGTCTATCATGTATAATTTGCTTTTGTTAAACACTGCAGATGATAGATGGTCATATTTTGTCACCATTTGGATTCTTTAACAGTCTGTTGATGCAAACATAGGTTTTATAGGTCAGAAGTTTGCTACATCAGATTAGTTGGGCAATATTCAGGCAGCCTGTTTAGATATGATCCAAGTGTATTAAGTATCACCAATTCATACTCTCAGAGAATGTACTGAGACACAAGTGAAAGCTTAGGGGAGGCATTTTCACACTTTGTGATTAATTGGTTAAAGGAACAGAATGTTAATCACCTGTATGTTGATACTCACACTTAACACACTTTCTTCTGCTGTTTTTGTTTTAGTCGTGGTGGTATTTGCGTTCATACTCTGCTGGTTGCCTTTTCACGTAGGACGCTACTTATTTTCCAAATCCTTCGAAGCCGGCTCCCTGGAGATAGCAGTGATCAGCCAGTACTGCAACCTGGTGTCCTTTGTCCTCTTCTACCTTAGCGCAGCCATCAACCCCATCCTGTACAACATCATGTCGAGGAAGTACCGCGCGGCCGCCTGCCGCCTGCTGGGGCTGCGCGCCCTGCCCCAGCACAGCCTCTCCAGCAGCAAGCAGGGCAGCTCCCGCGGCTGGACAGAGCCCGCTGGCACCACATGACACCAGTGCCACCGCTGCCACCCGCCGAGTCCCCAGCAGGCCAGAGCGGGAGGGCAAGAGGGCAAGGAATGGGAATCCCAAGGCTGAAAGCGCCAACTTGGGTCCTTACCCGGATGGGCTGAGAGGCGCCGTGCGGGCAAAGATCTGAGGGAAAAACCTGAAGTTTGGGACTCTGAGAGGAGAGAGGCGGTCACAGAATTTGGCAACGCTCCAGGTGTTATTTTTGTGCTGCTTTCGCCCGTTTGATTTTTTAATGCTGACTTTAGCCCAGACCCGTCCTGAGCAGGCAAACGTGGCCCACTTGACTCGAGAGTTTGTACGACTTCAGCAGCGCCAATTCCAGCTGAATTTTTCCAGAGTTAGCTTTAGTTTTGCTAAGGATTTTGCTAGCATCTAATCTGACCCTAGAGAGAGGATACTGAATTGCCTTTTTGGAGTAGTAAACAGGAAATTTGATACACTTTTCATAATATCAATTTTTAAGTAAGCTCATGTTTTTCTTGGGATGAGGAAAATTATTTCTTAAAAAAAAAAAAAAGAGATATAAAATGGATAATTTTTAAACATGCTAAAAATGAATAACCTCCATGTCACATCCAAGTAGAAAGGAAACAAAAAAAAAAGCTTTCACAGAAGTGGCTTAGAACCTGACTGTACTGAAATATTTTTTTAAAATATATATCAGTGGGACAAGGACAGTGCTGACTTCAGGCCTGCAGTGATGCTATAAAAATGTGGAATGCAATCACCCACCAAAGTCTCTTTTTTTTTTTTTTTACTAGCTAAATCATCTGTACTTGTTCTGTTCAGTTTGACTGTGAATGACTTGATGTGTTTGAACTTGGAAGCTTTTAATTGTTTCAATATTTGTAACGAGTTTGTGGCTACCTGTCCCTAACTGTGCCCCACTGCACCCCAAAGCTTGCTGAGGACAGGTATCCTGCCTGTAAACCCCCCATGTTTCTGTTTAAAGGCTGTCCCAGTGCCACATCCCCCTGTAACACCTGGTGTGCATTTGTGCTTGTTTGCTGCAGTGTTGAATTGAGAACATTTTACATTTTTTAACCACCGTGACCTGAGAAAATAATAGAAAAATCTGCATTAAAGGACACAGGCAGACACATTCTCATACTTGATTCATAAACCCCTTAAATTTGATTTTCATACCTCAAGTGTGCCATTTCAAGGCAAACCAGGAATCGTTCCATCTTCTGTGCTAATGAACGTGGCTTATATTGTCTCACCAACAGATGGGTTTTGTGCCCCACAGAGCTGACAGAGCTTTGGAGCATGCATGTGTGATAGCAGCTTTCTTTGGTTCTAGTGTTCATCCCCAGCTGGCCCACAGCCCCCTGTCCCTGATGGATTTTAATTGTCCCTGGTGAATTTTGTGTCAGCAGAACTCTCCTGCCTCCAACCCGCCGCTCACACCGATGGGCCCCTTCCCCTGTTACACCTTCAGCTGCTCAGGTTGAACTCACAAGAGAAATTGGCCTCCTCTGTATATGCATTGTCTTCTCTCTCACCTTGCTGGGGCCAGGGGCTGGTTGCTGCTCCTTGGTGGCACCTGAGCCTGTCCCCTCCCCACTCCAGGAGTGCAAACACCCACACTGAGGCACTGCAGCATCACCTCCTGCTCCACCTCTGCCCACAGGCACCTGGCTGTCCACGCTGCTCTCTCACCCACTGGCTGGCAAAGCAGGTCTGCTGGCAGAATTCATGCAACTCAGGGAAACACGACATTTGGGAACCAAGGAAAGAGGGTGCAGATGTGAGCTCAGTAACAAAATGTCTGTACAAACAAACCACACACACACCCGGCGTCACATCGGTGTTTCAGATCTCAGCTGTGTCTGTGCTGTTAAATGTGAACAGAAAAAGAAAATAAAGTGATCAGACCCTTTATAACCCTGTGGCTCTGTCTTGGGGAGGACCCAGTGTGATTCAGACAACTGGATTTAATTTTTTTTTTTTCATATTTATATTTTAGTTTTGTTCCCCAAATCTGTGTAACTAACTTGATTAGGTTATTTTGTTTAATCAGAGTAACTGCAACATTAAAGCCCTGTGTAGACACATTTATGCATACAAACTACAAACATATTAATAATTTCATTTAGCCTAAGCATTTCATCAGGAGAAAATGTAAATTTTAGCTCTACCAACACTGTAAAATTTCCACAATTTTGTGTACAGAATGAAATTTAAAACATTTGATCTGGGGTCATAAAAGTCAGAAAGGCACTGGCTGCTCCTTGGAAGGGAGGACAAGATTTTTTTCCTTCCTTCCTTCTAACTGAGGAGTTGGACTAATTTCTCCCAGTCTTTGGACAAATCTAGCAAAATACACAAATTATTATTAAAGAAATTAGCCAGTTTCGTAGGACTCTTGCACAAGCAGGAAAACACTTCATATCCAGCAGGGAACACAAACATTTAACACACTGTAGCTGTCACTACACCAGCCATTAGTGTTGCTGTCCTCAGTACCAAAGCTTTTCTATATGGATTCTCTAAAGCCAGAGGGGTCACACCAGCACATGCTGAGGAACTGCTGCTTCAAACTGCTACACAATGAACTGCTTTTATATGGAAATCATGGAAAAAAACCCACCTCAAAACCTGGATAACCCTCACTTTGGCATCATAAAATCAACTTTTGTCTGATGCCTCCAAAAAAATACACCTGCACTGATGGATGAATCCAGCATTGCTTGTCTTGAGTGTTATTCAGAGAATCACAGAACACAAAAGGGACCTTAAAGACTCTCTAGTTCCAACCCTCTGCTATGGGCAGGATGCCACCCACTACATCAGACTGCTCAGGGCTCCATCCAACCTGACCCTGCCCAAGTTGTAAGAAATAATTGCACTGGGGGAAAGAAAAGTGTGAGCAGGATTTGTAGGGTGTCTTTTACCTAAGAGCAGCGAGATCAGCCCAAGGTAGGCATCACCAGCCTGCCCCAGGTACCAACAAGGGGCAAGGCTCCTCCTGCCTTATCTCTGGCAGGGTGAACAGGGGCAGGGTGGATGCTGCAGGTGCACAGGGCAGTGACAAAAAAACCTGTGCTGGCACAGAGATGCTGGACTGGCCTGGCAAACATTTCCCAGCACACACAAAGCCCTTCTCCTCTGCCTCCCAGGGCACTTCTGCAGCACCTCGTGTTCCTGGCAGCTTCTCCTCAAAGCCTTCCCTACAGGAAAGGGCAAGGCTGTGCCTCCCATCCAGTTTTGGGTCTGGACATGGCTTTTGAGATCCATTTTTCACGGGGGGAAGACAAGAGTGCCTTGCAGGCACTGGGTTGTTCATTGGTGTGGGAGACAGGGCAGCTCTGCAGGAAAGAGTTTTTTCAGGCTTGGACCTTTCCATTTCTGGAAACTCTTTCCTGAGAGAACAAACCTTGCCAGTTCTGACTGAAAAAAAAAAAGAAAAAGCATAGAGACATTAAGAGTCAAAATTTTCCTGTATTCTTACTAACTTGAATGTGAGCAGCCCACAGAGAAAATAACTGAAAGTTCATTCATTAAACAGTCCCAGTTTTAAAAGCTTTTCCACCTCTACATTTTGTATCACAGCTCCACAAATAAACAAGAACAATTTGGCTGCATTTTCTTTCTTGGCAATGAGTTAAATTGGTGATGAAATAGGTCAAAAGGACTTTACCATTCATTTTACAAAAGTACCTTTGATGGAGGCATGCACAAGCAGAAAATCATGTCCCATTGTATTTCTTGCCAAGAATAAAATATACTGGAAAACCAGCACTTTCTGTCAAAATATGAATTGATAGCTACTCAGCAGTTATGTAAGTTTGTATCAAATGACATTTGCATAAGCCCATTACAATCAGCAGACACCTAAACACCCGAGGCAACCCCGTCTCTGTCATGGATCTGCTGGTTTTAGAGAGCTGCTGCTCTGGGCCCAGTGGATGTTTCTGGATGGGCTTCCATAGAGCTTGCTTGTATCTTTTGCAAAAATCCCATGGCCTTGAAGAGGTAAATTACATCTTGAGAAGCAAATTCAAATTTGGAACAAAAAAATCGAACTCATCTCCCAGAGATGGCCCTGTTGTAACATCCTGAACCACCAAAACAACACAAGCGCACACCGCTGCTCCCAAGGTGAAGGAAAAAGGGAAGTTTTTTATCTGACTCTAACATTTATAGTTTTCTAAAAGTGGCAGTGGATTGGAGGGTGAAAGTGCCACCTCTCCAATGACACTGAACAAAGTAACAGTCTACCAGATTTTTCTTCTTCTATAAAAGAATGCAAAACAAGGAGCTATTTACAGAAAGTGTGTGAGAAAGTTTGTTACAAGAATATAAATATCAAAAAAGTTTAAAAAATCTTTAAAAAAATCAAACCAACAACCCTCCTCACCCCCAGCTGAAAGCACCATAACTACATTCTACCCCCACAACTCCCAATAAAAGGCACCAGCCCTATCTCACAAAAATGAAATCAAAGCCCTTGCTCAAACCCTACTGTCCCAGAGGGATGGGGTGTGGATTCACTTGCACCCTCTGGGTGTCATTCCTGGGTTTGGGCTGGGTCTGGCAGCTCCCAGCATCAGTTTTCTGTTTTCAATGCCCAGCTCCCAATCCCAGCTCTCATTTCTGTGTACAAATACACCCTTCTGAGAGCCACAGGGTGCTCCTCCCGTTGTACTTGCAGATAAACCACTTTGTGTTTCCCCAAATAAAGGCATTTTATGGCTTCCCACACCTGCTCTGATTCTTTCACTGGGAGCAAAATAATGGTTTTGTGATGTGAGTCCATAAGGCAAAATTGCTCTCAGGAGTAAAGTACCCCACTCTCCCCTTCAGAGGCTGCTCTGAGGGCTCAGGAGATGTTCTCCCAGCACTTGCCCCCATTTTTTGATGCTACTGGATCAAAAGATCCTTTGCTTTTTTCTCATGTTCTGATTGATTTTCACATGATTGCAGCACTGTCTGTGAGAAAGAAAAGGCATGGCTATTTCCAAACCCCTATCCACACTGTTCTTCCCTGCACAGCCTCCTTTCACTAATGACCTGGGGCTGCAAATCATGGCAATTAAGGTGGGCAGGCAGGGAAGCTGACACCACGAGCCTGCTCTGCAGTGAGCTCTGAGGAGCAGGGATTTAAACAGCTTTAACACAGCAGTCTGAGAGAAGAAAGCAACAATGCATACTGCAAATTCTCCCAAAATGAAGCCAAGATTCACGGTCACATCCTGCCCAGTCAACAGCACTTTGGTATTTTTATCAAGCAGTGACAATGAGATTGATTTTTCTAAAATCTGCTGTGCCACGCTGGTGGCACCAGCGTGGGGCTGTGAAAGGTGCAATCACCTGAGTTGGTTTTGATTGAATGTGGAGTTTTGAACCCACTGAACGATGGTCAGTTTGTGAGGAGGGAGGCAGGGAAGTGGGCAGGCAGCACAAGGGTTTCTGTGTGCCCTGGCTGGGACCCTGACCAGTGCTGGTGTGGGGCTCATCCCTCAGATGCCTGGGGATCTCTGGTCCAATGCTGGGATGTGGGGTCATGGGATAGTTTGGAAGAGACCTTCAGGACCATCCAGTCCCAACACCCTGACATGGGCAGGGACATCTTCCACCATCCCAGGTTGCTCAGAACCAACCCAGCCTGGCCACCAGCACTTCCAGGTATGGGTCAGCCACAACTTCTCTGGGCAGCCTGTGCCAGGGCCACACCACCCTCACAGGGAAACCACCTCAGACCAGCTGTGCTGTCTAACCCCATCAGAGGTTTGTGTTTACCTGCTTCCTCAGCCTTTGCTGTGGGCTTGTGCCTGATTTCCCACACTGCAGGGAACCTGGACTCAGCCAGAGCAGTGCCAGTGCCACAGGCTGTGCCAGAGCTGCATCCAACACCCCTTCCTGTGAGACTGCCTGAGGTGGGCCAGGGGAACCATGAACCATCACTGCCCAGACAAGGCTCATTCAGAGCATAACCAGAGCTTTGTACAGCTGGGATGCTTTTGGTTTCAGAACACTGAAGTCCACCACCCAACACTTCAAGCAAGACACAGGACAGAGACACAGAGAGAATGAGAACAAGGCACAGAGCCTTAACCCAGAGCTCCATCCAACCACACAAACTGCACACAGCAGCATCCCAGGGGATATCTGGCCCTGCTGAGTGCCAAGACCTGATTTTCTCAGCAGACCCTGATGAGCTGCAGCCAGGGCATCCTGCCCAGTGCAGCCAGGGAACACCAACATCACCAGTGCTGCACAGCCCCTGGGCACAGGACACCACCACCAGCTCACAAGCTTTTTATGGAAAGGAAGAGCATTTGGGTTAGAAATTTAAAAAGACAATATTTGCACTGGATTAGGGTGAATTTCTCAACTCTATGCACAAATTAATCCTCACAAGACTTCTGCATCCCTACTGTTTGCTCCATTTTATTTGTAGAGAGTAATAGCTTTCATATGACAGAAAGTGAGAGAGATGAGCTAATAAAATTACTAAGAAATGACATCCACTGAGCACACTGACCCAAGCAGTTATTTATTAACCATGTCAGGAGGCCTAAAAATAGCTTTGATTGCATGCAAGACCATCTATGCCACCAATTAGTGCAGTAAATGTAACTACTCAAACCAATAACAGCACATTCACTTAGATAACAGCAGATCCCAGGCTAATCCACTATGTGTGAAGCTTCTTTTTATTTCACTGAGCCAAGAAACTGGGCATTGTAAGAGCAATGGTCAAGAGCAAAAATAGATGTAATTGTTCAAAATGTAGTATCAATAAAATAGCCCTTTCAGGGGATCTCAGCTGGCTTTTCTGCTCAGCCACAAAAACAGTGAAACAAAATGTCCATATTCATCTCTACTTACTTGTGATTCTCACTATGAGAAAAATAAAGATAACATCTGCATCTTTACTCCAGCCCAGGTTAAGGACAGAGAATAGAATTCTACACTGCTTCAATAAATTACAATACATCGTGAACTCTGCAGTAATTCTAGAAAAGGATTTGCAGAGGAAATATAATTTATACTTCATATTACCACACAGATTTCTTCTTGTCCCTGACACCTTTGGCTGCAAGACTAAGAGAACCATCCTGAAGGTCTAACAGACCCATCCTGTTGTTGTAGATGTCATTAATGCTGGAGAAGAATCGCTCCATGTCCACAGGCCATAAATTCATAGAATGGAATCACAGAATGGTTTGGGTTGGAAGGGGCTTTAATGCTCATCTGCTTCCAGCCCAAGTATTTAATTTTCAGGGGTATTTTAAATACCTCAGCTATGCTTCAGGATGGGAGGGACAGGCAGGAGAGCCTTGATCCTTTGTTACAGCACTGGCACTATGACCCACCCCCTTCAGCTTTTTTTTTTTTTAATAGCTGGATTTGAGCATCTCCTTAAGTTCAAAGACACAGGTGAGCCTGTGGAGAAGCTCCAGAGGAGGTGAACAACAGGGACTGGTGTCACTCCAGGTCCTGTTTGCTCCCAGCTCCTGCGGGGAGCGCGTGGCTCAGCTCGGGCCACACGTGGCTGTGACCCCTGGCTCCTCAGAGAAACCCCCCTTCCAACGGGGCTCAGCTCTCCTGCACCACACCAAACGTGCTCTGAGCCAGCAGGAGAGGCTCAAGTGAGGAGCAAAACAAATTCCAGGCGTTGGTTTTTGAGCAGCTCTGTGATTACTGAGAGGAGAGAATCGCCGCTGCCATAGAAACGGCAGCGCCAGCCCGGGGACCGCACGGTGCCCGGGCACACCTGGCACTGCTCACACTGAGACACGTGCCACAGCCCACTGCTGTGCCCCCCACCACTGAAATACCCAAAATGCCCCAAATGCCAGCCTCTGCTCTCTTCCAGAACTTTTCAAAGTTGATACTTCTCTTGCCAGCAGGCAAGGAGCTGCTGGTAAATAGAGCATCAGCCAAGGCCGGGTATAACTCGCTCTGTGCTTCCTCACAAAACAAAATCCGTGGTAAATTCAGGGCTACTTACCCAGCTCTGCACAGCCTGGGTGTGGGAAAGGCACCCAGCACCTCTGCAAAAACCTGTGGGTGACAACAGCACAAGGTAACATTCAGAACTCCAACAGCAAATGTTTAAATCCTGCTTCTCTCCCATGGGCTCTCACCACCCTCCAGCATCTCTGCAGACCCCTGGGAACCAAACAGGGACCACTGAAAATAAAAGATCTCCTCAGATGTCAAAGTGCTGATTACTATTTTATAGACATATTTGAAAGATTTTGTTAAAGAGCTTGTCTTGGCAAGCACTGCTTAAATAAAAAAAGCTGAGCAACCAAGTGAAAAAAGTATTCCCCTAGGAAAACCCCACTCTTGTTCTAAACTGCAGTAATTAAAAAAGCAAACAAGTCAATTGTTGTATTTATGCAGTGACTTGAAAAAAAGTATTAACAAATTAACATTAATGTGTTTGACAAGAAACATGTATACATACTAGATTATTTCATCATGATGAGGAATTGAATTCACTGCACATAATTAGTAAGTTAAAAGCTCTAGTATTTCAAGAGTTTAATTACTCAGAGAGAATAAACCTAGGTATGTATATAAATATAAATCCTTACTTTTTCATGCAAGCTATATAAAAGAAGTCATTAGAACACCTGACTTTCAGATTATAAACTTACTCTTCAAAAACCACAAAAATCACTCCCATTACAGAGCAGAAACATCCTGAGGTAAATTCAGGGCTCCCACCCTTGCTCCAGGATGCACAACAGCACTGACCTGCCAGAAGGGGCCACATTGACCCCAAAGGGCTGTGTTCAATTAAAATAAAGAATTAAAACAGAAAGAATTAAAACATTTATTGGGCATAAATATATTACATATACACTACAGATACAGTTAAGTCTTACATACATAGTGTAGTATTTGCAAAATCTATACATTAAAATTGATATGGCAGTTTTAATATAATGCATATGAAATAGTCTAAAATTTACAATACAAGAAAACTTCTGATTATTTTTTTTTTAAAGTTGAAAAGCTTGGAATGTATGTTCCCATAGTGAGGTAAAAACATTTTATTTTTCTTTTTCAATTTAAAGAACTGTGCAAGGATAAGGTTCATACACATTCAATTAGGGCACTTCTCAATCATGACACTGAATACTGAGCTACTGGAGCCAACAAACAGGATTAGAAAACACTTCAAGTTCATAAAGAAAAAGGCAGAACAATATAAAAACATCTCTCTCCTTCCTTAAGGGTATTAAATACTTAGTGTTCCATTCTACCTTTGTTGGTGGTGGTGATTTCTGTTGGAGCAGAGTGCCCTGGGCGTGGATCCAACACCTGCCACTGCTGGACCAGGGGCACGAGGGGGTTTGGGAAGGGCCAAGGCATCAGCAGTGCTGGGTCAGGGACAACATCCCTCAGAACAGAAGGGTGTGACACCAGTGACCTTTGTCACTGACACACAGGTGACATCAGATCACCGAGGCAGGATATTTGGGCTGAAAATGCCAAATTCACTGGGTCTGTCCCAGCTGCTCCAGCAGCATCTCCCAAAAGCTCAGGCTTGGACTGGGGCTCTGGCTGGTGAGGGACCCAAGAGATCAGCAGAGACAGAGATGTACTGCAAAGTGTGACTGACTGCTCCCCCCTCCACTCTGCTCACTGCTTGTAGTAGCACTCGTATTTCAAACTTTCAAAATGGCTCATCTAGAGCACATTGGGGTTTTTTTCCTTTCTTTATTAAAGCAGTTTTTGTTTTTTTTTTTTCTTAAAAAAAAGGTGTCAAGCTCGGATTTCATAGCAGCACTGCTCAAACAATATACCAAAAATAAAAAAAGGCAATCTATTCAAATTTCTGGGTTTTTCCAAACTAGCGGTCTTTTCATCTTTTTAAAAAATACACTCTTCTCCCCTCCAATGAAAACAGCTGTATACTTTTTGCTCACAAAATACAGATGCAAGGTCACAGAGTTTCATATCACAAATAAATTTAAATAAGATGTAAATAAATTTGACAAGCCATGACTTTGGCAAAAAACCAAAAAAATATATATATTTAGCTCAATGCCATTAGTTTGCAAGGCTAAATCAAACTAATTATAGTCAATAACAAAATACAGAACATTTCTAATATTTGCTACATCTAGAGAGGCACACAGAATAATTCATTGATCTTAGCACTTTCTTTCCAGAGATGATTTTGTTTTTGGATACATGTAAACGTTTGAATCACTGATAATGGGGTTTTTTTGGCATTTAATGTACTAGATGCTCCCATCTTCAAAAACACAAGAAAATGCAAGAAGATTAATAATACTAGGAATGCTGCCAGGTAAAAAGTTGACCTAAAGTACAACAGTATAAAACAGACAAAATGTAACATGCTATGGGGAGGGTGGAGAGGGGGATTAGATTAGTACATAAGTACACTTTTTATTTTTTATTTTTTTACAATAAATAAAAAGATTGCACTGTAATTGGTATTTAAAGTACTGTATGCAGTATATAGTATAAATAAACCTAAAAACAAAAATAATGTTGTTTTTTTCCCCATTACTTTGGTTAAGGGAATATTATGCTAGTACAGGACACTGAATCTTAGACGATGGAGACAGAGCACAAAAAAAGATAGGACAAAAGCAAAATCAAGTAGCAAAAATATACAAAAACAAGAGGCAGGGAAATACACTGTGTCTGTTGCACCCTTTTGGAATCTATTTGCACCTCCAGCTCATTTATGTCCCTGAGGTACTTGCACAATGTTGTCTTAATATAAATAACCCCATGACTCAAGAGTTAAAAATCTAGTGTCTCGATGGATTAAAATGTGTCTGGGAAGGGGCAGGCAGGAGGGGGACACTGCCACCAGAGCAGGGACCATTCCTCTGCAGGACTCTCATCTCAGTTTTGCCAGGTACCAAGTTATTTCAATCAGCCCCGTGGTAAGAACAGCATAGACACCCTTCTAAGGCATTTAAAACAAACAGATGTGATTTCTGATACCTCCAAAAAGTTCCACAAAATAGATACCCCTCCAAAAAATAACAGTAATATTTATAATCATAAAAAAAAGATCAACTGACAGTAAAGTTTGCTTCCATTGAGTGTAAATCTCACCTAATTCAGTAGAGGCAGTAAGCTGTCACCAGCTCGAATCATATAAATCAGGCTGAACGTAATAGAATAATATCTAGTATTAGATTAGGAATAGTTATATACAGTGACAAACAGACAAGTTAAAGCAGCTTTTAAATAGCTGAACATGGGAATAACTAACTATTGCACAATGCCCTCTTACTTAAAATTACTGCTAGGAATCAAAATGGTAAAAAAAGATCTATAATGCTTCATAATTTATACGTAGTTTGGTTATTTGATTTCTTATACAGGCAGTTTATAGTGTTTGTAACTGTAAAAAAAACAGGCAACTAAAAAGGTTTTTCAACTGCAGAATGTTGTTCCAATTTAAATGCACTAAACAGTTAAAATAAAAACTTAGGTTTTACCTTGAAAAACTGGGGCAAACGTAGTGAATAATTCGTAGGCAACATTGCTAATACTGTTCAAGGAAAAATTGGTACTTGACTAACACTGTATTCTAGTCTTACCACTATACATACTTGTGACTAATGTTTAGAAGGAAAAAGAAGAGACAAAAAAAGTGACTCATTATTAAAATTTCCTAAATAGTAAGATAAAATAAGAGACTGCATGAACTTCAGTGAAAAAAGCCAAACCAACATTGAAAAGGCAAATTGTTGACAATTTTGAAATTGCGAAGGAAAAACAAAAAGAAATCTTGCTTTTGGTATCTGGTTTGCTTGTTTCTCCAGTTTGACCACTTCCTAGTTCTGAATTTCAAAAAGGTGCATCAAAACACTGATTTATCTTTAACTGTATAAAACAAGAGCAGTATATAAAACGCATGGTAGAACGAAGGATTTCAAAACAAAACAAAACAAAAAAGGAGGAAAAAAAAAAAAAGGAGGAATATCTGAATAAATGTGTGGATTATAATGCGTAGCATTAGTTAAATCTGTACTTTAAACTCCGGTTGGATTGCCTACTTCATAAAGAAGTACTGTAATATACAGGCGAAGATGATGGAGAGGCTGGCGAAGCCGAGCACGATGAGGGCGGCGAACTGCTCGTCCGTGGGCACGGCGGCCTTGGCCTTGGCCTCGGCGCCCGGCGCGCCCGGCAGCTCCAGGGCGCCGCGCTGCAGCGCGAACGCCGCCGAGGGGCTGAAGGGGCCGCTCAGCTCCTGCCAGGGCTCCAGGCAGCGGCGGCAGGCGCACACGCGGAAACGATAGTCTGTGTTCACCTGAAGGCCTGAGATGTGGAATGTGGTTTCTTCTCCCTTGTACACCTTGAAAACAAAGCAGGCAGCGCCGTCAGACACAAACTCAAACAGCGCGGTGACGCGAGGAGTTCGCCATGGAAGGCCCCAGTATGACGCCTCAGACTGAGGCCTTGTGTTTTCAGCTTTTAGGGTTTTCAGATCCTGTACTAGTGAATGGGATTCCTACATTAGTGAATAACTCTGAACTCCAGGTAGAGTGGTAGTAAGCTCTCCCCACAGTTTGGTCAGACAAAACAATCCTTCCAGGCCTCAGAACCAAGGCTGTCATTGCAGCCTCAGGCCCCCCAAAATTAATATCATATCATATCATATCATATCATATCATATCATATCATATCATATCATATCATATATCATATCTAATATATAGTATCATATATAATATAAAAACAAATAAAATATATAACATAATATAAATTAATATAATATAAATATAGTATAAACCAATATAATATAAACTAATATGAACTAATATAATAAGAAAATATAAAAATTCATTCAATAATATCAATAAAACCAATATGTAATAAAATAACAAACTAATATGAACTAATATAATATAAATATCATAACATATAACGTAACACTACAAACAATTATAATAGAAACTAAAATAAACCTATATAATAATAAAAATATAAAATAATAGTAAAATATAAATATAAATTTAATACTATAAACAAAGACCAAATATATATACTAGAATATAAACAAAAATTAATTTTGGGGGAGTAAACTGGGGGAATGTGACTTCATTACCTGAAGGTATAATTGGACAATTAGCCTCTGATATGCAAATAGACCAATCTTACATCTGTCTGAGAAACTCATGACCATTGTCCATCTTGGGTGTGGCCTTCATGGGGCTTTTGCACTGCCCAAGGTGTATCTGCTGAAGGCCTTTAATAAATACCTGTTTAATTCTCTAACTCTGTCCAGCCTCTGTTCTAGGTATCCTCTTCAGGCATCAAGTCCCTAAGGAATCACTTCTCAAGGGAAGGAACTCACTGGGTCAACACAGAATTCAGAAAAACAGAGGCAGGTGGAGGAATTCTCAGCAAGTCTCAACACAGTGCACACAGGACAGACAACAAACACATCACTCAGCGCAGCAGTGATAGCACACACTAATCTTCTGTGGGTGTGATAAAAGCTACAAACATATTTCTGCACTCTGAAAGTGTGACTGGATGCCTAAAACATGTCTGGGACATAATCACCCTGTCTGGCCCCAAAAGGAAGAAAACTTGCAAACGAGGTTATTGGAAGTCATTCAATGTGTAGTTGTAAAATCGCTTACAAATGTAATTTTAATGTATTTTCCCCTCACATTTCTCTCAAGAAACAGCAATCTTTCCAGAAATTGCACTTTCAGAACTGTGAAAATAATAAAATATCATCAAGGTGTGAAAAATTTCCTTTTGATTGCATTATATTTGGTTGTTTACTAATCCAAACCCATCACCTATTTATGTTAATCAAATGTAGGTACTACATGACTCAGAGAACAAGTCACAGTATCAGAAAGGAGAGAAAAAACTGAGTATCTGAGACAATTTTGTGACTTAAATGGAAAAAAACCCACTGGAAATATTCACAAACTCTGAAAACAAATAATTTATATAATGGAGGGTTGTTGAGACTGGTATTTTATGAAATGAAAAAAGTGTCTCAGAGTGCCTGTGTCTGCTGGGAAAACATCCTGAACTTCAGATGTTTCTTCCTCTGCTCATTTAGCATTTCCCTTCTCTTGGCTGTGGGAGCAGAAGGCTGAGAGCATCTCTGCCCTCCCAGAGGCAAGAACTCATCTTAGAAAAGGGGAGCAAGTGGGAAACTAGGCCCTAGCCCATAGAGGATTTCCTGTGTGTTACTCTGGAGTAAGAAATGAGGAGTAATGAGAAGAAACCTGCTCAGCTAAAGACCACTTAAAGAGCCCCAAGCTTCCCAGCTTTCCTGCCCTGCTGGCCCCTGAGACTCATCCCATGCTTAAACAGTCAGTTGCTGATTTTTTGAGAAGGTCTGTGACAAAAAGATTAAGGTGCTTCTTTTATTTGTCTTCTTTTCTTTTCAGCTTTCACAGCTTTTCCAAATGCAGTTTGAATGATGGCAAGTCTGGGTTTCCAGACTAAGCACAAGTCCTCTAACTGCCTCATGCTTCTTGGACCTGAGGCACAGATCAAGAAACAACATTTAAATAAACATTGCCTTACTCAAATATTGCTCAGCATTTACGGGAAGTTCCCTCGAGGTCAAGTGACAGGACTACAACAAATTCATCCCATAAACCCCTGTGACTGGCCACCACAGCCATGCACAGCTGCCTTTCCTCTTGTCTTTGTTTGTCTTCCCAATGCCACTGAGGAGTGAGTCACTGGGTTACAGTAATTGCAGGGAAAACAAAACTGAAAGTGCTGTAGCAGCCCACAGAAGTGATGTGAGGGTTGAAATGCCTGTTTGCACAGCAGCCCCCATCCCAAGAACACCTCTGCCACCCTGCTCTCCAATGGCAATTCCATTTCTAACACCCACCCGGTGTGGGCAACTCTGTTGTCCCACAAGACTGCCAGGATTCTTCCACCTAACTCCCATTTCTTAAGATTCTGAGTCAGGGCAACTCCAAGCCCTCACAAAATAACTGTCAGCAAGATTTGCTTTCTGGTGCTGCTGTAATTAGTAATTTCAAAACATATAGCCAGGAAAGCTCTACCTGCCTTTGCCACAAACAAACCTTTGCAACCAATATGACCACTTTGGAACCAAAATAAAAAACCCAAATAATGACATTTAATTAAAAAAACTACAATCTAAACTTCATCAATTACATTTAAGAGATACTAGCAATTCCATGTATACAACCTGTCTTTGCACTGAAAAAAATCCTGTCCAGTTAAAAAAACCCCCAAAATCCTGTCCAGTTAAAAAAAAAAAAACCCTGGGTTTTTTACTTCTTTTGTTCTGTCAGGGTGGTGAATACCAGTGTAACTGGAGGCCAGGCTTGGCTAAATTAAAAACCTGTATCTTCATTACAGTCTAACAAGTACAGATGGCCAAGTTCACTCAAGCCAGCTACTCAACAGCACTTCTCAGAAAAAAGCCAAATGAGAGAAGAGTGTATCTGTAAGGGAAGTTTGAAAAATTGCTGAAAGTAGATAGAGTACATGCATTAATATTCACCAATGATAAAGACAAAACATTTCCTGTAGTAGCACTAAGACAGTTATGGAAATTGTCCTGCTTTCAGTGGTCTGGTGAGTGTTTACCTCAGTGGACCTACCTATCAGTAACAGGCAAACAATTGTTAAATTGTCACCCACTCCTGAGAACAGCCTCTGTACCCTCTGCAGCAGCACCTCAGAGCTGTGGCAGGATGCTCCCAGCACAAACACATTTGGTTGTGAACACTGCTACACTCTGTGAGTGGACTTCACATATACAACAGAAAAAAACCCTTGACAACTGTGAATAAGGTCTTTAAATCTGCCAAACAAATGTGAAATCAAATATAACTCCATGAAGCAGCAATATTATTTTATATGTAGCACATTATGCTTTGGTGGCCAACAAGCCAAAGTGAAGTGCCTATCCAATTTATCACTTTCAGTTCCTAAAAACAGCTTTTTGGTTTGGACACTTCAGAATACAATAAAAATGTGATGAGCTTTTTGCCTGGCTCTCTCAATGGAAATATCATCACAAGTAATAAACTGCTGCTGAAGACTCTTATGGTATTTGATCCTACTGATGGAGCTAGAGAGACAGAATTCCTGCAGGCGAGGATTTCTCAATTTCACTGATCTCATTAAATAATTCCAACCCCATCTCCCTCCTTTCCAAACAATAACACTGACACCCATAGTTGCCCTATAAGAAAAACACTGGAAAGTGCAAGCTAACCCCACCTGGCTGCTGCACCCTGATGCAATGGCCAATGTCTTTAACAGTAAATAAAGGCCTATTCTGTATACTGATAAAAAGATAGAATCAGGGAATGGTTTGGGTTATAAATCTAAATGCCAACAGGTCCTGTGCAATTCTGTCATATTCTGACACACAACCAGCACAAGTGCCTTTGACTTATTGAAAATGGAGAAGGAAAACAACTCTTTGGCTGACTAAGCTTTACAGAAATTATCAGTTCACTAAAGCGTTTCAGATATTCTGTGTGCGTCTACACAATCTAATCCAAATAAAAACCCAATAATTAAAGTGAGAGCTTGGTGAGGCTAACTGGGCTCTCCCAGGCACCCACCTCTCAGTGCAGACCTGAGAACTGCTAGGGGATTTTCACAACCCCATGTATCCTACCAATACTGTTTCTTCTTTTGGAAAGCATTTGGAGACAGTTTTTTTCTCAGAAGTGACGTGGCAAAAGCTGATGAAACACTGCTGCCTCCAAAGTCTTGGAAATTTCAAAGGTAGAACATTTTGCTTCAGCAGCAAACAATTTAAGGTAAAGAAGCTTTAAAAGTTCAGTTCTCACTTCCCATTGTCAGCTCTTAAGAGGATTTGGCTCCTGGGTGTTTCCATCCTCAGAGCTGCTCAACTGGGAAACCAAACCTTAGGCTGCTGGACATTCCAGCTGTTATCCCAAACTGCAGCTCCTGCTCCAGCCCACTCCCCTAAATCCACATTAAAGCTATGCAAACACAGAGACAATTTAATACACTTTGGAGATAAATTCTGACTGAGCGAGCTATGCTGGACAGAAGTGCAAGAAATAGAAAAACAAATCCAGGCCACTGATTCCTGGAATCTCCTGTGGCTTACATCCTGATTCATAAACAAGGAAGATTTGATTTCCTAAAAAGAACTGTCCCATGGCATTGCTTTTTAAAAATTATCTGTAAAGATAAAGCACACAAATACACAAAAAGGAACACACTGTGTGAGAAACAAGGAAGGGAGTAGTTAGCATTTTTTCAAATATACTCTCCAGGGAGCTAAGATGTTCTCTGTTTAGCTCCAGCAAATCCAGTTCTTCAGGCAATTCTCAGCAGAGAAATATTTACAAAATATTCTCCCAGAGGAGGGCAGGGATGGCTATACTCCCAGTCTGGAAAAAAGAGGTTTTGAGTACTTTCATATCACCTCTGCCAGATCAAATGGTGGAAAATCAGCAGCTTTTGGGCTGTGGAGTGCAGGGCAGGGAGACAGCTCAGGTGTGACAGTCTGGAGAGAAAGGGCAGGTTTACCCAAAAGCATATTGGTGGCTGATGTTGCATTCCATGAATAGCCTGAAAATCTAGAGTGTATTTCATTGGTGCCACCCTTCAAAACAATTTGCAAAATGTTTCTAGTATGATATATCCCTTTAGATACATATGCAAAATATATTTGTCACTTGCAGGGAACAAAATATATTTAAAAATAAATTTAGGACTTGCACTTCAAAGGTAATTAACATATCACTAACATTAATGAACTTATCGGTGCCAGTACTTTGCAGTTAAATAATAACAGGTGATCACAGGCACATCAAAGCAGAGGTGAAATGTATTAGCCAGAAAGTCACTGAAAGGTGTTTCTGTATTTTATCTTCTGTGCACATTACAGGAGCCCTGAGCATGCAGCCACTGCAGCTCATGGACACCCAGTGCTGAGACACCACCCACAGTCCTGATGGAGGAAAAACATCGTGATGGGAAAAGGTGAAACAGGGGAAGGCTCCCTCTGTCCCATGGCTGGTTATCAGCCAGCAAATCCCAGTCTCACCTGGAGCATCCCAGCCAGGAACCTCCTCCAGGGAGTTACTGGTGACAACTCACACAAAAACCCCTCCTCAGGCTGTGCCTCATGAAAAACGAAGACCTTCAACATAAGAAGACCCTGAAGGTATTTTTTATTTCCCTCACTGCTGTTTTTTTGTTCACACCACGAGCTCTGGACTGTGCAGATGAAGCCATCACTTATGTGCCAGGAACATGAAGCTGTGCCCAGTTCTCCCCAAGGACTCCAGAACATTTTAAACCCTGGGGCTACGTTCACTGAAGCTGTACCTGGAGGTGACACAGCAAAGCCTCTCTGTACATCAGGGAACAGCAAAAGGGTTCCACTTTTGCACTTGCCACTGGCATTATGAGGCCACCACCACACAGTACACAGGGGTTTCATTACCAGCACCAGAAATGTTTCCTGACAAAAATAATCATTATGTTTCTAAATCTTTATCGCCCCCCATGAGTTGTCCTGCATGTTCTGTGTTGTTTTTGATAATTCATTAGTTCACAGCAGCACTCAAAAACAGCCTGAAGAGGAACAAAGACACAGTTGCAAAGAAAGCACTAACTTATACATATTTTTAAGGGTTTAATTAGCACAGCATAAGAGTCTCATTAGCATAGTATATCTCATTTCCCTAATTTGGATTTATTTGAAACCTGCATGACAACGAAAGGAAGCACAGGAAAAAGGGAGCACACAGATGAAGTGCACTGCAAATCACACAGCCAGAGGTGTGATAGATGAAATAAAAGATCTAACTGTGAATGAGCTGTTCTGTTTCAGGGGCTCTGGGGATGTATCCACTTGTGATGTCTAATCCAGACAGACAAAGGAAAGAAGGATCAGCTGTACTTCACTGCCTTTATTTCCACAGTGACAGAAAGGATACACAGCAGTTACACGTGCATCAAAACCTCAGACAGGAGTGAGACAGATGAACAAACCACTTAACGTGTCCTGATGGACAGTCTGGGAACTGGCTTGGAAAGAGTCATCTTCTGACTTCATCTCATCTCCAGATAATGGTTAAGAGCAGCCAGCTCAGAAGCAAGCATGGGTGGACAGAATTGTAACTTTTTAAAGGTTAGTACAGTTAAAAATAGTGATTAACCACAGAAAGAACACAAATCACTCCAATAAAATAATGATGTTCTATATACTCCCTTAGGGGAGAAAACAGCCCATTACAGCTCTTAATTTTGACTCAGCCTTTACCAAAGTGCACCTGACACATCACCATAGGGTGTAATTCAATACAGTACAAAGAAGCAGCACAGTGGATTTTCAAAACCATTTCCATTATGCCATCAATTTAACAATATTAAATCCAGACCATTTCCCTACCTGCTTGTATTCAGATTCTCTTCCAACCAGTACCTGCAGAACATAACCAACAGGATCTCCCTTCATGGGTGGGACCATTTCCCAGGTAACTTCACAGGAGTTTCCTCCCAGCTGTGTCACTCGAGGGGCTACAATAAAAGGAAATGTGTTAATGTTTAATAGAAAGACTGCATCAAAATCTTATTTTACGAGCACTGTAATATATACCAGAACATTTTAAAAAGGCTAGAGCACCTCTTATCAGTCAGCTCTGTGAGCTGCTACAAAGGAGGAGTGGATTTGGAGAAAACTTTCAAAACTTAATTGCAGTGCTGTGCACTGATCTTTTCAAAGCAGAAGCCAATGAACAAATTACACAGGCATTCATAAAAGCAGCAATTCTGTGAAGTTCTGAGCAAACACCTGTGCCAGTGGAGATGCCTGTGCATCCCTCCCATGCTACATGCCACTGAAAGAGAGGAATAATATCAAATATTTCATTCAGGAAAAACAGAAGAAGGAATGTGAGAAGAGAAGCTAAAGAATCTTCTATATTACAGATGAAGTCCAGCCTGGGAAGCAAAAGGACAAGCATAACTTTCAAGACTTGGACTTGAATATAAATCTGAGCCTGACACCCACTTGATCAGAGCTGCTATTTCTAGCCAGACTTAAGACTAGTGCTCTCACTAGAACTCCAGAGAAATTCAATTTGTCGGCTGGTACAAGGCTGCTGTCCCTGGCAGAGGCTCTCTCAGCAGCTGAAAGCCAAGGGATGCTGTGCCTTGACCCAGGGCAAGCTCACAGCTCAGTCTAGCAGAGCACAGACAGGGGCAGCACATTTTTATGTACAGCAAAGCATCTGCCACTGGAAGAAGGCACAAAGAAAACTGCAACAGAATCCAGGGTTCACCAACCTCTTGATCAGGCAGAGCCAGCAAGCACAATACCAAAAAAAAGAAAAGAATAAAACTGGGAGAAACAAGTGCTGAGCACTTGTATCAGGTGGGTAACATGTGCACGTGCAAGGACATGAGCTTGTTAAAGGCAATCCAGATCCCCAGCCCCACAAAAACAGACAACAGGAGGGTCTACCAAAGAAACAAATGCTGCTGCATACATTACACAAATTTTAGACTGATCTGTTGCTTCCCAAGAGGAACACTTGAATCGTGAAGGCCCAAATGTAATCAATATCCATTTACTTCTCTCTGCACATCTGCTAGTGTTGAGAGACTGATAATAAACGCCTTTATCTTAGCTGACAACAATCTCAATTATTTTTCCTTCTCCTTTCATCTCTCACTTCAATACATGAAGATTTTTGTCTGACACTTACAAAACACTGCCATTAACAGCAAAGCTATTCTAGGGTTGGCATCACTAAGAGAGTAATTAGGAGACCTTATAGGAGAACACACACTTTCTTCTGCTAGATAAAAAGCCAAATTAAGTTTATCACATAAATTCCTTTGTATTTCTCTGAGCACAGAAGGGAACCAACACTGTCATTTGGCATCAGACCAGTCCTCCCCATGGCATCACCTCCCCTCAGCAGTGCTCACCAGCACAGCTTTGTCATGCCCTTTTCTCTGTCACAGCCAGGGCTCTGTCAGGTACCCGAGGTCCCAGCCCACACACGACCTGGTATTTGCACCATTGATTCTCAGCTTGAAACTCAGCCCAGGGGATGAGTCACAATTAACAGGAACTCAACAGGCAGACTGGGAGTTCAAAACAAACACCTAGGTGAGGTGAACTGAATAAAATGGATTTATAGCCAACAAAATGCAAGTGTGACTACAGTGGCATCCTGGGTCATGCCACACGAGCTCCCTTCCCTTGGCTGGGCAGCACATCTCACACCTGTGTGAAGGTGTGCATCAGGATAAACCACCCCTGCCTAAGTATCCTCACCCTCAATCACACAGGGGTTTTTTGCTGCAGAGTGTTTTCTCCCTGGGGGTGACTGACTTAGCAGGGAAAGGCACCCCCAGCAGTGTTCTCCCCTCTCTAAACATTTGCCTACAAAAGGTGTCAAAATCACCAAAGCTGGATTTTAAATACAGAGAAACAAACAAAACCTCCCTGACAAACTGACAGCTGTCGTTTCTCTCAGAAAATCACAGGGCTTGACAGGGAAGCCTTCAGCACCCAGGAGAAAAGGTGCATTTGATTCCAGCTCAGCTGATCTGACAACCCATAGAGCAAACCCACTGCCCTTGTAACAGGCCAAAGAAGGACTAATTAGGCCTAGAACAAAAGGCCTAATTACATGAAGTTTTATAATGAAAGATCTTTCACTGTGGGTTTTACTTTTCCTCTTTCCTTCCTTCCTTCCTTCCTCCTCCTCCTCAGGAGCATAATTACTTAGGACAAAATTTACACACAGTAAAAGACATTTCATTATAAAACTTCATTTAATTAAGCCTTTAGTCCTCCTAGTGGAACACATGCTGAGTTCTAGGCCTAATGCTCTATATGTGAAATATCATAATTAATTTTATACATTAAAGGAAAAATAAACCCTGAAGGTCTACACTGGACATCAAATACACAACAAAAAATTAAACTTTACTAAAGCTTAAGTTGGTAGGTACACACCCACACTACAGCTGTTAGATCCCTTGTAAAAATGCTGTGGTAATCCAGGGCAATCCCCTGGTAAACATTATTGATAGCAGAAGCATTTGAACAGTTTTTTTTATTACAACAGTGGCTGACATAACCTTTATATTGCTTGTGTGATTTTTTGGGTGGTAATTTAGCTTCCCACCATTAAGTAACTTCACAACTCAAGAGAAACCTACAGTCAGCACAAACTGGTTCTTCACCAGTGTTATTACATACTTATGGTAACCCTTCCAACCTCCCCTCATAGTTACCAATTACATAAATATTTACAAGTTACTTACACATAAAAAACCATACTACATACCTTTGATTGCAGGTGGGAGTGACTTAGTTGTGCAGAAGGTACAGATTTCTGAGAAAGGTCCCTCCCCAGCATCATTGACTGCCTGTATTCTGAACGAGTAACAGGTGGATTCTGTCAGCCTCTGTATCTTGTACGTGTGACTTGGTCCCCTATAAATTGGGATAAACCTGAAACAATAAAAATGAGAGTATGTAGTTACACTGGAGTGGCACTGATATCTCTGGCTATTGCACTTACCAGCTCCAAGTATCCACCTTGTGAAAACTGGCACCACGTGCCCTGCAGGGCTGTTAAACACACATATAAAAATGTCCCATTAATAACACACTGATGATGATGAGGAGGTCAGGGAAAGCAGAAGTTCATTGTCCCTTTTGAAACTACTATTGCCTTGCAAAATGATTGCATGAATTATCAGGAAGAACATCTGTCAGTGGGCTCCCTGCCACCATGGAATCCAAATGGATTCAGCCTGTGTTCTGCTACAATGCACCATGTGTGCTGCTGGTTTACATGCATGGTGAAAACACAATATGTTGACTCTTTAATTGATTTGGATTTCATTTGCACATTAAGACACAAAGGCCATGTCTTGCAGTCATCTGTATCATCTTCCAAAACATTTCCAAAGACTAAACAAGAGCACACACAAACTTGTCCAACAATGTAATACTGAACAAAATCAATGTCATTAAAAAAAAAAAAAAGTTGCTAAAAAGAATCTGACTTCTACTTTCTATTGCTCTGCTCAGATAAATGCTTTTCACTAACCATGTCAGCCAGCAATCTCTAGCTAAGCCCCTGACCCCCAGGAGCTGAGCACAGTGGGGATGAAGGCAAATAAAGAGGAAGCACCCAGACTGTGCATCCATCCACTCAGCCTCCACCAGGGAACATCCTGCATGCAATAGTCCTGGCCTTGGAGAACAGAAAATTTGCTGCGTAGGATCACATACTATTTTTTTATTATTTAGTACCCTAATTCAAGTATCTTAACCATTTCAGAAGGTGTTAAATCACCAGGAAGCCAAGAGATATTTTCCTTTGACCTCCCTATCCAGGTGCTAGCTTTATCCTTTGGCTTTGCACGAGATACAGAGTACAACCAATTTGAGCATTTCAAAGAAACTGGGTCTGTCATTAGCTCTCAGGGACAGAAATCAATTTGTATTAAGTTATGATTGCAATCCACATAAGTACAGAGATTAAGAACCATCTGTAATAAAAGGAAATATTCAGCTAATTCAAATTGCTGGAAATGTACTCTGAGGACTAATGTGACTTACTACTGAGTTTTAGTGAGACACACACCTTGATAGGAAACTAAAGATCTGTGCCCACACGTTTTTAAGAGGAGAATTTAAAGCCAATTTCCAAAGAATTGTTTTCCTAACCTTATGCTTACCCAGTTTAAGAACTCCCTGCTATCCCACATTTCTGAGGCTCACGTAAGCAGTCACAGCACATTTCAAAAGATGGACACAAATACCTGTGCTCATGGAATAAAGTTTGAGATTCGCTGGGTGATGAGCAAAGAACACATACTCAGGACAGCATTCAGACTCAAGAGACAAGACACTCTCCCTCTGCACTTCTTGCAGCTCAATCAGTGCAAAAACCACTGCCCTACTCACAGGAGTGCAGAGATTTGGCTCTGACCCTGGTCCAAGGGCAACTGAGAGCAAAAAAGATCCAATGCCTATTTTAGACTAATGATCTCTTTGCAATCATTTGTGGAGTTAGGTGAGCAAGGGAGGATAAATGTATCTTCCCAGCTAACAGACAAGCACACCCTCACCCCAGGCTGGGCCTAAGGTACATTTACACATTTACAGTCATTCATATGACCAATACCAATGACTCAAATGACATTTGCTCCTTTTGGATATGACTAAGGTCACTAACACTTCCTAACACTGAGGAACTGATCTGGAAAAACATTTCAGCTCCTTCTGTCATTTGGGAACTGGACTAATACTCCCAGTTCAGTTAATACCAATACTCCCATCCAGTTCCCATCTCCACTCATTTCTACTTCTCTGTCTCAAAGAACATCTGCCAGGAAAGCAAGAACTGTTACAGACAAGTTTGCACCATAGGACTGCAATGGAAGCACATTTAAAACTTCTGAGGTTTGACCATCTCTGAAGAAAGAGGGCTTCCAATTTTCCAAGAAGAAACACTGATGGCTAAGCCAAATTCAGTTGCTGTTGGGCTTTATTGTGACACTAATGCTTTGTAATTGTGTTTGAAGATGCAGATCATGATCTAAGGCATGTAATGAAGGTGAAGGACTAACTTCAAAATGCTTGTGATTTTTTGATAAGGTAATATTTTCCTCATGTGTAAAGCAGGCATTTCATAATCCTCCAGGATTATTTCTGTTATTTATAAAAATATTGTAGTTAATTGATGTAGGTGGCTCTAGATATGGAGCAGTCTTTTTTCACTCTCCTGGACTTTCTTCTGGAGGACCACAATGAACTCAGAGTTGAGTCCATCAGTGTAACTGCACATTGCTACTGTGAGGCAGCATATGTTAAAATTGTCTTAACTAAGGTAAAATGCTCCTATTGTTGCAATTTCATTTTTAAAATCTAAACCTACTTTAAAAAGCACATTTGAACATGAGCTCTATGTACCTCTGCCTTCTTGGCAAGCCTGTTATTGCTCACTGTGCTTCATCCAGGCCTCATTCCTACATTGCCTCAAGAACAAGTCAGCTCTGAGTCCTTGTTTGCAAAGACTTAATCTCTTATGCATTGAAATGTTGACTTAATCTGTGTATGGAAACCTTCCCTGTGCTCTATCTCCCTCTCACCTTCTTCAAAACAAGACATTTTCAAATCTCAGTTGAATTCAAAAGACAATAGGTTACATATCTCAACAGGCACCCTGCCTTTGAAAACATTCAGCCTCTCTGGTTACTGGCATTCTCAACACAGCTGAATTTTTTATTTTAAGTTTGCACATTCCACAATTAAACCTGATTTATTCCAATTTTCCAGGCTGTAGTGCTGCCTCTCCTCTCCACTAAATTAACAGCAGAGACCAAAAATAAAGCAGCTTTCTCCAGGGATGGGGGCACTCCCCAGAGGTTACATTTCTCCCTCATCTCACAGAGTGATCCCAATTCTCCCTTCCCAGACATTCTCACTTTATTATTCATTTACCTGCACACAGCAGAGGAGAGAGAACATCGTGTCCTACAGCAATTGTTAGGGAGACACCACTGCTGTTACTTTTTCATCAATACCCTTTTATTCCCAGTGAAGATCTTCTTGGAAGTATTTTGCATCTCACAGCTATTTTGTTTCCTCCACTTCAGTCACTTCCAGTCAAGCAGAAGAATATCAATGTACTTGCTCTACCTCTGCTCATTAATTCCCAGCACATTTTGAGCAGCAGGTTCCCTTTCAAACTCTTGGGTTTTGTTGATATTTTGGTAACCTGTTGGTTCTTGCAAGAATTTAATTTGCAAGAAATTCTACTGTACAGCACTAAGTAAGATGGCAATCTTGGGGGAAGGCACAAAGGCTGAAAGAGCCTTGAATGATTTTGTTACTGCCTCTCAAAACATGTGGTCAGATGTCAGGATTTTGGCTGGGAAAAAAGTCATTAACACAGCATCATTAACACACAGTCCAACCTGGTGACCTAAGGCTTCACAGCAGCACACAAAGGCAACTGCCTAATTAGAAACCAAATGACAAGAATTTCACAAACCAGCAGCTCTTTTAATATTATTAATGCTACATATCACATTATCTACACATTTACTGCCCCCACCTACTTTCTCAGACTGTTCCTCTAATTTGGTTGCAGAACATTATCAGACACTCACTGATTTATGTGATTTTCTTTCTCCACCAGCAGCTCCCTGTACTGTGGGTGGCAACAAAGAAAGCAAAGCTTCAAACCAAAACCACCTAACTCAGAGATGCACAAGTAAAATCAACACAATTTTTTTTCCCATTTCTGCTGTATTTTAAAACATTCTGCTCAAAGGGAAAAGTTTTCCATCTGCAGCATCTCCTATCCCCACCTCCATCACTGTTCCTACAACCAGTTCCAGGGTGACCCAACCTTTTCAGCTTTAGGGCACTTTTCCAAGCCATTCTTTGAGATCTCCTTTTGCAGGCAGGTGCTGAGGGAAATTAAAACAAGAGTTCTCCAAAAGAGCTTTGTGCTCCCACAACCTCTCCCAACTCTGGCTTCCTGTCCTAAAATGAGGTGTGGACCAAACAGGTGGGATGCACTGGCCCCTTTGACCTGAAGATCTGTTTTCTGGAAGATTCCTTTTGTAAAGTTTTATTTATATTACATATCATATATTTTAATTGTATTATAATGTATGCTCACCACTACTGATTTGACTTTTGATGCTTTTAACAATAGTAGTAACATCAGGGCCCAGTGAAGGAAACAGTTCCTTCCTTATACTTCAAAAAGCAAAACTAAGTGAAGAACAGATAAAGGCAGGAAGAGAAGTGATAACAGATGGCAAGAGTTTGGTTTTCTTCCCTGAGTTATCTAGCACATCTGCAGGCTAGACAAAGGGTACTTGCTGCCAAAAATCAATTTTTAGCTTGTTTCTACTAGATTATCTTTCATCTGCTGCTGAATTTGAGTTTGTAACCCATATTCACAACAGACAGTCACTTGTCAGATGTCCGGAATTATTGAGAGTTGGAGTATTTCAGCCTACAGAAGCTCCTCCACAACAAGAAAAATTGATTTTTTTTTTGCAAGAAGCATCTGGGCACATTCAGCAGGAATGGAAGACAGAGCAGCCAAGTGCCTGACTGAAGATTCCTGTGTGCAGCCACATCTGGGAGGCAAGGAACAGGCAGGGAGGGCATTACTGAGCACAGCTTAAATGGGAATGAACAGCACTTGAATGGAAGATGTGAGAGAAATCAGGGAGAGCACCCAAGGGCCTCTTGAAATTACACAGTCAGGAAGAACTGCTGAGGCAGCTACAACATCTTGTCAATAACCAACAATAATAAATAAGAGTGAACTTAAAGCTAAAACCAAAAGAGAACAGAGTTCAGAGCAGCAAGCCAATATTCTTACAGCCCTACATGTGTTTATCTTCCCTGTGCAGCATTAGAGCCCCTCTCCCAGAGTTTTAACAGACTTTATGGGCGCTCAAATGATGCTCACTGAGCACATGGTGTCCAGGCTGCTGCTGTGACAGCCCCAGGAACCTGGGCAGAGCTGGAGAAGGGAGTCAAGCTCAGCCTCTGCTTCATCAACATCAGCAAAGTGAAGCTGGAACCTAAAAATGTGCCCTTGGAAAACTGGCCAATGTGATCCTGCTGCACTAAGCTGAGCCTCCTTTACACTTTAGAGATTAAATAGGAGAGTCATTACTCTAATCAAGGTGTTATTTTTCTTATAAGGTTGTTACAGATGTGCAGAAAATGGTTTTTATTACAGTGATAATCTTGGGTCTAGATGCTGTTCTTATTTATGATCTGCTGTCTGGAATATTCAGTTACCCATCAAGTCTGAAGTACCTGCAGATGTGCACAGATCAAAATGAAGGAGAAAATTTTATTTCTTACCAAAGCAGGGATTTTTTGAATATACTTAGGGAGCAGCATCTTATTCTGTGTCTTGCCAGCTTCCTCACAGCTGGAGCACCTCATCTCACTCATTTAATGTGTTTTTTTGAGGCTTCACTTTGTTCCAAATAATGACACACATACAGTTAACTCACACCTACTACAACTGCTGGTTTACTCCTGCTTCCAGGAAGAAAGATGAAATGCATTAAAAGTTACTCTCTCACACTTGGGAACAGTTCTCCCTCTTCTTTTTCATTTGCAAAGCCCCAGGTATCTGATCAGAATGCTGCTAATATAAATATCACTATTTCTAATAGCAATACTCACCTACACAGTGCAGCAATATGAACAGAGGTTAGCTTGAAAACTTTCCTGAACATTAACTTTCTATCTAGCCAGGCTTGCAGTGCAAACTGTAGCATGCCATCTGTCTTGGTGCTCATGCCTAATTTCCTTTTATCACTGTTTTACCCAATATGAAAATGATTTTTTTCCTGGAGCTTTTTGCAAGGATACTTAAACTTATCTGATTTTGTATTTTAATAGAATTTCACAAGCCAGTAGGACTGATACATAGCAGTAATTGCTGTTAAAATGGGTGTAAATTGTCTTGATCAAATCAGGAGTGTAAACAATTTTTTAATTAGACTGCTTGAAACTTGCAGGAACCAGGGGATGATTATGCAAAAGTCATCAGGCAAGGGCAGCACATTCAGCAACTCATCCCTCTGTGTTTCTATTCTACCTTCAAGTTAAGGCAGAGCAAACACCCAGGTTGAGGCTCATATATTCAACCACTCCCTGCTACCACCAACTGAAGGCAACAGAAGTGTGGGACAATTGTCAATGATCCTTACATTATGTTTTTAAAGAATATGTTGAGGATGTTTCTTGGTCAGTCTTACCAGTGGCCCTCCCTTAAAATGTAATTACATGTGTCTATATTGATTGTGATTCTCTACACACACAAAAATCACACAATTTACCTCAGCTGCAACGTACAGTCATCTAAAATGAACACAAGCAACTGATAAATGACCCACTCTTAATTTACTTGCTAATTCTCCCTTTCAGACTGGATATTGTGAGCATTTTAAGACACTAAGAGGTGCAATTAGTTGTGGGAACAACTAAAGATTAATTACAGTACAGCAGGAAGAAAATAAAAAACATTAATTAAGTTCACTTGTTCCACAGAGGAAAAAAATCCATCGTATTCTGGAAAGTAGTGCAATTTGATTAACATAAATTTCTTGACATTACCACAATTAGAAAATGAAGTCACAACTGATAGTTTATTTAAGAAAGAAAAGAATTTCATAGTCCTCCTTACATAAAGGTCACTTACTCTCAACTAACGTTTCTATGTACTGAGCTTTCCAGAAACAGATTTTTCTTCATTTCCACTCAGTGCTACCCATAATTGAAAGGACAAGTGATGCTAATTTCATCTTCCTAAATGTCACACCCCGAAGAGCTAATGGGAGCTAACGCAGGTACATCTCTGCTGGGCACACCTCCTCAAGCCCTTACACTAATCAGTGCCACAAGATTTCCAAGTATTTTGCTTCATAGGTCTTGCAATCAATGAAACATTTGGTCTCCAACAACTGGCCTGTTACACCTCATTACAGAAAAGAAAAGTTGAAAACACTCCTTAATGACCAGGACACACTGGAGAGCACTGGCTGTCATTACATAAAACCAGAGCTGAGTCTTTACCAAAAGGCCATTAAAGCTATTGGGTCAGGATGGGACTTGCTGATTATTTCCTTTTCTTAAAAGAACTCGCTCATCTTTATATTTCTGCTTGTGAAAATGCTTCAACAGCATTTTAAAGGTAACTTCCATTTTAAACCAAAGAAGGGACAATCATAGTACTGAACTGAGGGATTTCAATATAAAGCTGTTTTCAGTAATTTCAGATGTTTCAGGGAATACAGTAACAATGTTCTCTGAAAGACCAGGGATATGACAGAGGTCATTCTCAGTTATCCATGTTTTAAACCACAACCTCCTTCCCTGAATCAAGTACTATCTCTTCTCCCAACAGAGGGGACACCATGGCACATTCCTACAACTCTTTCAAACCATAAAATACTCCAAAACATCATTCCAGATCATTTATTCTGTGTCATTTTTTCACCAGAGAGGCTGGTCAGTCCCAGGCCTGTCAGTGATTCAGAGGCATTTGGACAACACCCTTAACAACACCCTTTAACTTGGCCAGCACTGAGCTGGCTAGGCACTCACACTGCATGACTGCAGGTCCCTTCCAGCTAAAATATCCCATTTAATTGCTCCCTCACATGTGCACAGTTTACTGTGCAATTGGAGAGGCCAGTGATGCTCAGAGAGTTGTATTCCAGTACTTTCCACAAGCACATTTTCCACAAGTTGTATTCCAGTATTTCCACTGAGGGGTGAGCAACCCCTCAGTCCCAGCAGGGTTTGTTTAATGGAAATGATCTCAGAGAGGACTCCTACCTCTGTGAGCACCTGCTGCCCCTACCAGCTCCTGCATGGTCCTTCCCTTCCCTGCCCAGCAGGGATGACAGCTCTCCTGGATGTACAGAACTGCACCTTGCAGGGGCATCTCTCACTGTGATCAATGCACACAATGGAAAGCAAAAAGACACTGCCAGACAGGGAACAAATGCACAGATCTTATGGCCAGGACCTGCCAGCTCCAGCTGCTCTCAAACACAACAGTGCACCCATGCCACTCCTCTGCCATGCCCATGGCCCAGCCCTGGCTCATTTCAGGAATTATCTGGGCTAATTGCTCCAAACCCAACCACCAAAGGGAGCCTTTTCATGGAATGGCTCAGTTCAGGCAGGAGGAGACAGCACAATGTAGAGGAGCAGCTTCTCTGCATCTCTGGGAGATCATATGGACTCTAAGTCAAATTCACAGCTAAGGAGATCCAGCAGAGTATCAAGTCCAAATGGCTCCCAATTAAAAGCTCATAAGAGACCATTTGCAGTGGGAAAAGCTTGTGGAAAAGCAAAGCATCATGCTAGAGCTGTGTGCCAAAGCAAGGGAGAAAAAACCCTCCCTTGCCTGCTGCGAGGTAACATTTTATTCTTACAAGGCAACTTCCTATTTTCCCAGGTATAAAGACAGGTTATAAACAATTTACAGCTCTTCACCACCCTACCTGCAGTGCTACATGAAAGCAAAGCAAAGCAGCCTGGCTGGATGTGTCTTTAGAGCTGACTGAATCCCAGGGTGCTGCAGGTGATGGGCTCCTGCCAAGCATCACTGCACTCTGAGGGAGCTGTTTGCAGCAGTCAGACTTTCAAATGGGTATTTGTATTCATTGGACACCTCTCAGGATTAATGCAGTGTACCCGCTCTGCATCAGTACAGTGGAGATACTGGGAGGTATTAAGGCATTATTCATGGTGGGTTTATTACTTAAAATTAGAGCTTTTGGGCCAGATCTTCAGCTGGCATAAACTCAGCACAGCTCCATTTAAATTAAAGGAATTGTGCTAATTTACCTCAAATTATGATCTGTGCTGAAGGTCTCTAAGGATTTTCTACTCGATAAGTCCCTTATTTTAACTAATTGAAGTAGCTGAGAGTGTTTCTTAGTAAATTATGAACCATCTATGATATTTATTCATTGAAGAGCTCAGACTGTTAGGCATAACTTGCATATTGTCTTTCTTTCCTTCCCTTTTTTAACTGAATATATCTCATCACAACTTTGGATCTACATCAGCAAATCTTCCCATACAAAGCTCACATGGGAAGATAAGTTTTTGCTTAGTACAGACTCTTTAATTTAAACACAGTTATTTGTTTCTTGCACACCTTATTTCAAAATTATTGTGGAGCTACCAAGCTTGTATTTTCTAATGCTGTAAAACATTGCAGCTATAAAATCAAGACCACCAGCTTGCCCAAAAAACATTGTTCTGCTCAGTTTTACCTTACCTAGACATCTAATTTGTAACCCTTGGCTTTATGAATACACACAGCAAGCTGGGTGTATCTTTACAGTAGTAAAGCAGTATCTTTATTTCATATATCCCAAAAGGTAAAGCACTGTGGCCATGAAACTTGATTTTAAATTTACTGGCAGAGAGGCAAGGATTTTGCTGAAATGTCACCAGCACAGGATTGATTTCTGTTAGACCTGCCAGTGTTAGGTTAATGGTTGGACTCAACAATTTAGAGGTTTTTTCCAACCTTAATGATTCCATGATTCTTTATCACTCACAGCTTTACTGCATAACTTGCTCAGACTACAGGCACAGAATGCCTATTAAAGCAGTATTTTGTACATACTGGTAGGCACAAAGCAATCAGGAAAACAGAATTTTTTTTTTCACTCACAACTGCATTACGATGAACCAGAATTCTTTTTCATTAGCACAAGGAAAAGTTTCATCTCTCTTACCTTTTATTTCTGTCCTCTATCTGCAAGATGTAGACCATGTCATCAGCAGAGTGGAGCTTGGAGCTGCTGTCTCCCCACTTCAGCTTCAGGCTCTGAGGCCCTGCTGCAGCACACTCCAGCCGTGGAGGTAAGGGTGGCAATGGCCTGGTTTTTGCTTTAATAAAGTGGCTAAAAGGTCCAGCTCCAATTTCATTGACAGCCTGGATCCTGATCCTAAAATGAACAGCAAGAAGATGAATGTGAAATGAAGTGCTTTCACGAGGTTCTTGATATGAACACATCCCAAGGGGCAAGAGAACCTTCTGGGGCTGCCTGCTCCATCCCTGCCCACCTGGCTCCCAGGGCTGTTTGTGGAAGGCTCTGCCAGCACAACAAGGATCACCCTGTTTAGACTGTAAGAGGTGCAGTGAAATGTCAGAAATGCAGAGGCAGAGGGGAAGGTTTGGGTCTCAGGACCTGGTGACAGCTCCTTCAGCCACAGGGACAAGGGGCAGCAGCACAGGACAAGCACAGCCTGGAAAACGTGAAGTGCTCAACCGTGAGTAAATAAAATGCAAAAGTGTGTTCTGGTTGTCTAACAGAGATCATGGACTAATTTAGGTGAAATCATTCAGGGAAAGCACTGGTGTCACTGCCATGAAACCCATCCCCATGCTGGCAAACACCCTGAAGCCCAGAGCAGTGCTCTCTCAGTCTCACAAAGCACACTATTTAAGCACAGGAAACTCTCCTAATGAAGGAAGTTAAATCCACAAACCTCCTACACTCTGCCAAAAAGTGCAGAAATGTTAACTGCCACTGAAACATTCATTAGATCAAATAAATGCTGGACCCAAGTCACCCTCACCAGATGCACAAAGGCCCTTGAGCTATTGGAGGACATCAAGAAGAAAAGCAGAGCACTTGCCTGGTCACAGCAGCTTGAATTTGGAAATGTTCTTAAGACTGAGCCAGTCTCCTAAATTCTATTTCTTTGAGATAACAACTCCTGCTTTCTGCTTTGTTAATTTTCTCTCACCTGTCTGCACCTTAGTCTAACACAGAGAAGAGTGAGGGGGAGTAGCAGTCTCTGACTATGGTAACATCAACAGCACCATACCAAAAGTGGAAATTTGTATTTCCAAACAGTTTTGAGGACTTTCTAAGTAGAAATATTGGTACAGATGAGCCTGAAAGGTTTCAAAAGTTTGTTAATCAAAGACTAAATATGAAAGATCAGGATGGAGAAAACTAATTAAGTTTAAGATAGTTCAGCCTAGTTTAGTTAGCTGGAGAGATGCCATTTACTTTGGAAATCCTGTGCACAGCAGCCTTGTATTTTCTCATGGGTAAAGACTCTTTACAAGAACTGTCTTTGCCTGGCAAAGCTACTTATTTTGACTGAAGGACAAAGTGATGCAAGTTCACACAGACAACATATGAAAAATTACTTTTAATTAACAGCAATTTTTCAGCTCTACCATCAGGAAAAAAGTATGTTAAAGGGATAGGGAAAAAACTCTCAAGAGAGTATTCCCCATTGGAAAAATTCTCCAAAATGGTATTCTCTGCCTTTCAAGAACATGAAAGGTTACATTGTTAATAACCATATTGCAAAATAATGAAGTCTGATCTATTGGTTAGTCAGCTAAAGCCACTGCACACTGAAAATGCAGTGTGTATACAGTCATATGCAAATGTGTGCTTAAAACTCTGCTTATTGACCCAGCCATTAACAAGGGTAACATTGTTTGGTGTGGAGCTGCATTTTCCCTTTAACCTTCCTTCTAGCTTCAGGAAATGCATCCTGACCACCTTGTAACACTACATTCCCCCTCTTCCTCCCTAAGGGTGGATGGCACAGAGATCTAGTGGGAGCCTCCCCTTCAACTGCTGCTTGCAAGCATAGAAAGAACAACAGGTTTTTCTAGTATCTGAAGAAGTGTGATTAATATAAGCATTGATCTTACTTCATATTCTATTACCATTTTGCTTTACATTTAAGAGTCATTACATCAATATTTAATGGTATTTCCAATAAAGAAAACAAAGCCTGCCCATATTTTCACTGGATTCTAGCAAGCTCACCATTAGCATGTGCACATAAACAGTTAGAGCTATATTACAAAATGCTACTACTGCTTTTGTAGATTGAGTACAGCAGCATGCTCTAGAGTATATATCCTTTTGTTTGGTACTAAAAGTCCCAGTAACAACAAAGCCTCTCCTCTCCTCAAGCACTGTAACCTCAGCTGGTTTCCAGCTGGCAGCTACCACACCTGAAAACACTCAGAGAGATGAATCTCTCTCCAATATCACACTTTTTAGATATATGCATGCACAGAAACCTGCACTTCCTTGTCTTGCTTTTGCCAGGTATTTGCACAAGGCAAAAAAAAAAAAAAAAGTGTCTCCTCATTCATTTCTTTCCTTGCTTTCTTCTGCTGCACAGAGTTCTTGCTCCCCCCTTCTGACACACACAAATATGCACACACACACTCCCCTCCTGCCTCTGGAGCACTGTAAGACTGATGGAAACTCTTAAGCCTCAAAATAGAGACAGGCATCTTTACAAATGAGTGATGACACTGGGAAAGCAGGAATTCATTCATTTGACTCTAACATGGCTGATGTGGCCACTCTTTGCTGTTGATCATTCCCAGGGCCTGAGCTTCATTAGACACACAAAACCAACAATTTTGTGTTTCCTGTGCACATGGCAGTGCAACCCAAACCTTGGGGTCACCTCCATCTGAACCCCAGCAATGTCTGCTCCATGGGGATCAGAAAGTCCAAAGGGAAGGGGGGAAGGAAGAAGGGAAGCAGAAAAGGCAGAAAGGACCATGTGGAGAAGGGGGAAGAGCAGATGGAGGTGCTTTTTAGTGTCCCTGCCCCATCCTGTGACAGTGAGCTTTGCCAGCTGGGTGGCACAGCCAGGGTGGGCAAGAGAGCATCCACAATTTACTGGAAACCAGTTCCTGTTTACAGAACTGGTACTGGGAAAAATCAACTCTATTTTCATGTAAAAGTATAATATAGACAAGTAGAAATATTTGCAGCAAAAGCACTTCCTGAATTCCTTTCAACTTTTCCACTAATGGTTTCTAAGTGAAAATACCCCAAACATCCTTTTGGAAAGAAAGACTGTTAAACCATCTGACAATCACAATTTGACAACAAGTTTTTTGAAAATGTAAAGACTGTATTTAAGAATACTGCCTAATTCTGCAGACCCTGGACCAATAATATTTGTATTCATTCTCACATTTTCCTACTAAAACTTTTAAACATTTAGAAAGAAAAATCATAAATCAGACTAGGCAAATTTAGAAACCATGAAATGATATTTAACAGACCATTCTCTCTTAAGAGATCCTTGACCCAGGAAAATAAACACACTAAACAGGATGCTATTTTCAGATTGGTCACAAAATCCTTTGTATAGCATTGCAACAAACTGGGAAATCAACTTTTGAATTAATTTTGAAGTCTGACATGAGAAGACTTTGATTCCCTCGTTCCCATAAGAGGAATGCCACCAGTTGCAATACATGTGGAAACCTGTGGGAGTTAAAAGGCCATGGACTTCCAAAGGGGAGGGGAAGCAGCATCCTCCACCATCAGCACAGCCTGGACACAATGGAGAGCAATCACACACTGCCCCACAAATCCCCACTCAAGACTCCTGGGAGAAGACTTAGCTTGACACTCTGAAATATATTTTGTTTTATAGACTGCCTAAAGTTTGCTAACTTGAGCATTCACATGAATTTTTTTCTAGATCTTGGATGGATGATCTGTCAGAATTCACAGAATGACAAAGTTGGAAGAGACCTCCAAGATGATTGAGTCCAACCCAACTTTCACTTGACATGGTTTAAAAATCTAAAATATTTATAGAATTTTTATTCCTAAACCAAATTAAGTGTTGCTATTGAAATTTGATAATGCTACTATATATTTCTGTACACTGTGTAACTTCAGAGGAGAAACATTCTTAAAAATTGGAAGTTTTTTTGCAATGAAGTATCTCAACAGCAGAACACAATTATCTATGGAATGTGTTAAGTGAAGCTTGGGAACAGACTGTAATAGAAAATTGGTGTTTCTGTGACTGTTGAATACTTATTTATTGTGCAATATTTATTAACTCACTCCTAGTTACATCAGTTCACAGAAAACCAGGCCAAGTATATTACCCTATAATCTGAGTTTCCAGAGCTTCGTGGCTATGTCAATAAAGCAGAGAGACTGCAGAACTCAGACATATTTCTGCAGCTGCTCACCAGCCAGGATGTTTACACAGTGCTTTGGGGAGGCATCTGCTCTGTGCAGCAGCAGAGCTGGGCTGGGTCTGAGCAGGGATTCTCTTGACTCAGCCCTACCATGGCCACTTGCAGTGTGACAGAGGCATCTTCCACTTCCTCCTGCCTTAAATGCATTTTGGCATGGAAATCCTTCTCATGGGGTGCTGGCTGGATTTGCTGCTAAGACACAAAGCTTGGAGCCCAGCTCTGCAGAGAGCCTGGAGTTTCCTTCTGTGCTCTTGGGCTGCTCCTGTTATGGCCATTCCCACAGAGAAGCTGGAAGCAAAGCAGTGCCAGACCCAAGCTAACAGGGTGGGCCCACATGGCCAGGCTTTCACAATCACCCCCTATCCAAAACAATTTAAATTTCCAGTTTTGGACGTGTTGGATTCATAATAACCCAGATTTGCTTTCAGTTTTGGTTTCCCATAACCAAAAACATTGATACTGGAATTCTAACTCAACTGAAACATATAAACTCTTTGCTGATTTACTTCAAATTCTGCTGAAATTTTGGCAAGGGAGTTCAGAGCCTCCAACCCGGTAGTACTTGGCTTGTTTAGTCTAGGAAAAAATATGTTCACTGTGTTTTTAAACACAGTAGGGAATAAACACTTGAGAGGGAGAAGAGTAAGTTGTGTTAAACAAAACTGACACAAAAAGAAGACTCATCAGTGGAGAAACGTAGAGATGGAGATCAGTGATGCTCTGAAATGTTCCTCTGATTCAGCCAGGGAGGGTAGAAAATGCACCAACATTTAGCAGAGAGCCTGATAATCCTTAAGGATTTATCAGGGCAGACAGTGCCTGATCAAAGACAGGTGTCAAAATAGGCTTGAAGAAGAAATATCAGTGAAAAAGTTAATGATCAAAACACTTTGACAAATCTATTTTTGATTAGCAAAATAATACTTCAAACTACTAATGAGGTGCTTTTGCAATCCAACTGCAGTCACTTGTCTTCCCTTACAGGAATGAGATGTAAGATTTGGGGTTTCTTTCTCTGATCTTGTTCAAAAAAAGAGCTTTCCTACATTATTACTTCTGATCAGCCACCCACTGGCCTGTGTTCTTCAAGTGGGTTTTTTTTTAGTAGGAACTTAGTCTTGCAACAATATTTAGAACAGTTAATGCTTGTGGCTTTGGCTGTTTCATTTGGACCAGAGACAGGACGAATCCTTGACTAAAACTAATATGGTGCTTTTCACAAAATAATGAAACAAGAATGCAAAAAGTATCATTCCAATCTCTCTTTCCAAGCCTCGAAGAAGACATTTCCCTTAAGGAAGCTGCAGACAATCAAAAACCAGCTAAAAAAGAGACCGAAATAAGACTTTGATGAAGAATTTAAATGCCACATTCTGTCTTGAGTGAGCTGCTCAAAGTTCCCTTTCCAGCTTTTTTGGGTCCTGGTTGAACAAACATTTGAGGAGAAGCCAGGGAATATGAGACTGCCCAAAGATGATGCATCTCCACAGCTGGGTAACCAATCCATAAAAAAACTCTTCAACTTCATATGAATGATCTGTGAGCAAGTAATGTGTGCTCCTCACTTTAAATAACTTCTAGTGTATGTATTTGTATCCTTGCTAAAACAAGTTCTCTTTTCTTTGGTACAGGATAAAATTTGAATTATGAACTTCTAATTTACAAGATCTGTAGGACTGTGAACTTGAATACAAAGTTAAAAGAAAGAAAAATGTTACAGGAAGTCTGTGACATCTAATTTTACAACTCTGTGATCAAATTTTGGTCTTTATTAGAACAGTACTTAGAATAGAATTTCTTTTGTCACATATTCTGTTGTATTGCTGTTCACTGCCTGCATGGAACCATTTTTCTTTCTTAATTAGCAATTAGGGAGAAAACATATAAGCCTGAACATTAAACTAATAAAATTTTGGCAATGCCACTTAGCAATTTAGACTCTGAAGCAATATAAATTGGTTTTAAATTCAGATCATGTTTTCATTAATCTCCATATAGCAGAGACAAAAAATAGCTGTAGCTATACAAATAAAAGTTCATTGTGTGAAAATTGCTAACCTTGCTCAGGGATCAATAACTTAATAATTTAATCCCTTGGAACAGTACTTCAAAGGAGCTGAAAAAACATGAGATGGAACACAATCATTTTAATTATTTCTTATTCTTAAAATTTATTTATTTTTAAATTTATTATTACCAGTGTAACCTTACCTTAGCAGAGCAGCTCAAAAAGGAGGAGAGGTCAGAGATAATACAAGGAGAGGAGAGAAGAGGAAAAAAGGCGGGACAAAACAATATTTGAACATGAACTTGCAGTTCCATCAAGGAATGACTGTAGATTCCCGTGCTCCTAGGCTGGGTGTTTGGGTGGCTGGTTTGCATTTTCAGCCCCTCTCCATGCCAGGAGCATCTCCTGAGTGAAGCAGAGCTGTCGATGCCCGTGCCCGTCCCCAGCACTCACCGGTACGAGGTCTCGGGCAGCAAGCCCTCGATGACGTGGCTGGTCACGTTGCCCACGGGGATGCTGACGTCTCCCAGGTCGATGTTGTAGGATGTGATCTCAGCCCCATTATTGCTGGGCTCTTCCCAGCTCAGCACAAGGCACACAGAGGGTGAGGGCTGGCAGGCAGCCACGTGCTCGTCCTCCAGCACGGACAGGGTGGAGACGGCGTCGGGCACGGCCGCGGGGGTTCTGCAGCTCACCAGCTCGCTGTAGGGCCCAGCTCCAGCCTGGTTAATGGCCTGGGAGTGACAACAGAGAACATTCACCAATGCTCTCCTTCAGATGTGCATCAAGTTCATCATGATGAGCTGTGCTGGAAGAGCTGCATGAATTCTTGAGAGGATGTGCACTGCTGGATTCCTCTCTGAAGCATGACTCATGCCTCTGCTATCCTAGGGAATTAGTATCTTCCTTGGTCACTCAGGAATGTCTTAAAAAAACTGGAGAATATTTCTCTTTTCCCTAAAAGAATATTTCTCTTTCCCTTTTTATCAGTGGCAAACTTAGGTTGGTAAGGGAAAATGTCACAGTCATGCTGCCAGTGACAGGTGACCTCAGCAAACTGGCTACACAAAATTACTGAGACACCCAGTACAAAGCCCCCAGCATACTGCAGGATATCCCAACAGATGCTTTATGCAAGCAAAATATCTCTAAAGATAGGGGATATTTGGCTTGTTAAAAACTACCCTGGTTCCTGATTTGGTTCCTAATTTTCCTTGGAAAATGTCACAGTCATGCTGCCAGTGACAGGTGACATCAGTAAACTGGCTACCCAAAATTACTGAGCCACCCCCTACAAAGTCCCCAGCATACTGCAGGGTGGCCAAACAGGTGCTTTATGCAAGCAAAATATCTCCAAAGACAGGGAATATTTGGCTTGTTAAAAACTACCCTGGTTCCTGATTTGGAAAATGGATTACTAATTTAATGCTAAAAAGCTTCTGAAATAAGAATATAGGACCTCAGCACGGCATTAAGCCTATGACTCAACATTTCCCCAGAATCACAAAATCATTACAGTTGGAAAAGTCATAATTCACCACCAAACCACAACCAAAGCACACAGCTCAGTATCTCTCACAAAAGAGGAGAGCAACAATTTATCAAGCTTCTCATCCCAAGCCATAGATCCTGAATCCCAGAGGAAACCAAGTTTCAAAACCTGGTCCCTTTCTGCTCATGAATTAGCTGCTGTTGTCTCAGCAAGCCCAACATTGCCCAGCTGTACAGGCCTGGGGTTTTATCAGCTAGCTGATGCTCAGCCAGTGGCAAGAGCTGTACCCACTGCACTGGAATTGCCCAGGGAATGACTGATGCTACCTCCTCAGCATTATCATTAACTCAATCACAGAAGCACAGAGGCTGGAAGGGACTGTGGGACTCATCTTGTCCAACCTGCTACTCCAGCCAGGGTCAGACAATGCAGACCAGGTTGCTCAGGCTTTTTTTCCAGTTGGGTGTTGAAAAATTCCAGGTATGTAGATTGCACAGCCCCTCTGGACCACTGTTAGATCCTTAATTGCCTGCACAGTGATATTTTTTTCTTGCTATCTCATCTGAACATCCCTATTTCAACTGGATGCAGCACTCCAGGTTATCAGGAATGCATGAAATGGGCAACACCACCTTCCCTGGATCTGCCTGCTGGGCTCCTCCTGACACAGCCCAGCATCCTGCCAGCACACAAGGTATGGGGAGAGCTTACAGAACACGGTACAGGAGAACTACACGAGTCCACAAGGCACAGACCTCCACAAAAAAAGCTTCAGTGCTGCCCAGCACCCTCCAAATTTCCTCTACATTTGGAAAAGTTAGCCCAGAGTCTCCCATCAGGTTAGAATTAATTGAAAAATCCAGGCTTACCATGTTGCCAGCAGGACTCTGAGGGCAATGACAGGACACATCAAACAACTGTTTGATTTCTAATCTATGCTTAACTGCAGTGAATAACTTATTTCTGCTCTGCATAATACAAACACAAAGCCATGTTCTGTTTTTCCAGGAGACATTTTGTTCAATTGAAGAAAGAGATAATAAAGTTACATTTGTCAGCCTTTAAAAAGCCCTTCAAAACAAATCCTGCTCCAGGGAAATCTTCTATTTAATGCAGCACTCCTGGAGCTGTTAGAAGTGAGCCCTGTTTTGTGCTCTGCCAATGACATGATTTGTCTTGCCTCTAAACCCGTGTTTGGCCATTTGTATCTTGCTCCAAGCAATTTATTGTCAGTGGTGTTTTTTAACTGCTTTATTGGACAATCTCATCACCATAACTGATGGGGCTTTGCTGCCTAGCTGCCTTCCCCTGCCACCCCCAAGTGACACAATATTTCCCTTTGCAGAAGCCACTATTGTTTTCAGGAATATTCCTTACAGGAAAAAAGTTGAGCAACAGTTAAGACAATTGTCTGCCCTGCAGTAGATATGCCTGATTCCTCAATTCTCCTCTTTATTGAATTACTGTAGATTGAGATAGCAATATGTGTGTTTATTAGAAGGCTGAATAAATGTGGTTAGGGGAACCTTTATTTTTAAAAAGGAATTTTTTCTGTTAAATCTGGTAACAGATAAAATAAACATTTCTAACACTATTTAACTTTCTTTCTTTGCCTGTTACATCTACTTTGTGGGGACATTTTTGTGTAATTGTTTGAAGATTACAGTGTATCTTGTAAGAAATTTTTCTTGATATAATACAGAGGATCAGATCCAGAGGATGAAGCTCTCCAGAAAGTAATACCTGAGTCACTGATGGACTTCAATAAAATATCTTCTTGCTGTTGTGCCTTTCCTGTAACTTCTGCCTATGGATTAAATTATACTGGCTGCATTAAAAACTGAGTAGATTTGTGCAACATTTTTGTGGCAGGTAATTTGAAATAAGCACCCACTGGAAATCAAAGATGCCATACAGCTGGCTGTTTCCATTTTTAACACAAAATTTTCCTTGGGCTCCCCAGAGCAGTGGTCTCAGAGCCTCCTCCCTGCCCAGCAGATGCTGAATGCTCTCCCTCTTGCAGAAACAAGAGGCACTTTCTGGCTCACACCTCCCAGCCTCTCACACATTCCCTCATTCTCCTTCCCCCAGAGTGCCAGAGCAAGGCACAGACCAGCTCTGGCCAAGACACAAAATACATTTGAGCTGTGGGGCCTGAGCTCTTGGGCTGCTGGCCAGCTCCTCCAAACCTTCTTCCCTAAAAAATGAAAAAAATTCAATATCCTGGTTTAAAAAAAAAAAAAAAAACAACTATAAGAAGGAAACACTCAACAGAAGCATGTTGTCCTTGATCAAAGAAGTTACCCTGGGTGGTCCACATGTTACCAGCTGGGTGGGTATTTGGGTTGGATTAGTGGGGGTGTTCTGCCTTCACATACAAATATATCTTGTGGAAGAGTATCTTAAGTAAAATATTTTTACTTCACTCCCAGTTGCTTTACCTTCCATTTATTTATCAGTAGACATAAAGGATGAAAAGTCCTGGTTTTTTACTTTCATACAGATATACAAAATGTTTTTTAACTGCTACTTTTTACTGAAAATATAGGAGATAAAGAAATCAAGCAAAAGAAATAATGTAAAGACTATATGAGATCCTGTCTCACAAATCTAAAAGACAAAATGGCAAAGATGGGAACTCACCTTCTGGCAGGTACCATCTCTACAAACAGGAATTTACTCAGCTGCTTTGCCTTACTTGATAAATTAAACAGATGCTGGAATTCATTATTTAAGCCAGAGAAATCTTCAATATCCAGTTGGGATATTATTTACTTCTCCTTACCATGAAGAAAATTATAATATTTTTAATTTTCTAAACCATTACCATTTTGTTTTGCTATCAGAGGGCAAGGCGGCCCTTACAAGCATTAGTCACCAAAAGTAACAAAACACAAGTTTTAAGCAGCACACCAGTCTGTATTGCTTAAAACAAATGTGCATTCCTCCTGCCTTGCAGAGCAAATAACTTCAGAGGGGACTAATGATAAAATAAGAGCAGCAGTGGAAGGAAACTCTGTTTGGCTCTCAGAGGGCAATGCATGCAGCCCTGCCTTACCTGTAGCCTGCAGCAGTAATGCGTTGCTGCTGACAAGTCACTGATTTCAAAGCAGGTTTCTGGGCCACTATATGCAAGCTGTAGAGATTCCTCCTCTTCTCCCCACTCTAATCTGTATTCAGAGATGTCAGTACCAGAACATTCAGGACTCTGCAACACAAATATTTATGTGGTTCAGTTCAGAAATGAGCACTTCGGATCGCTGTGTTTCACTGGGGAAGGAATGAAGTACATGGAAAAAAAGCCCAACTACCACCCTTATTTTTAAATTAATACACCATTACTGCTGCAAATAGAAATGTACTGAGTTAATGTTCCCTAAGAGGTTACTGAAACAGGACAATTCTGCACAAAAATTACCTGATTGAAATTCAGAGAAATGAGTGTACACAGCTACTTTGCCTTCCATCAGGACACTCAGGAATAAATTGTCTCTCCACTGGCTTGGCAGAAGCTCAACCATGGAGAACATAAAAAAAGCATCAATCTAGTGCAGCCTAGCTGAGAGATCAAAACACAGCTCTGGAAGCAGTGGCCTCAGAGCCTGAAGCAGTCACTCGTGTGCTGAGGAAAGAACCACCTCAGCAAGGGAGGAGCTGGCCCGAGGCTCCTGTGGAAGTCACCCATCAGTGCCAGAATGGGACCTGGGAGTGAGATCCTGGCACATTCACATCCACAATGAGACTTCCATGGGATCACAGAATCATCAAATAGTTTGGGTTGAAAGGGACCTTCAAGATCACCTCATTCCAACCCCTGACATGGGGTTCACCTTCATCAGCCCAGGCTGCTCCAAGCCCATCCAACCTGGCCTTGAACACCTCCAGGGATGGGGCAGCCACAGCTGCTCTGGGCAAACTGCTTTAGTGTCTCATCACCTTCACAACACAGAACTTCTTCCCAATATCTAATCTAAACCTGTCCCATTCCCCATATCCCCAGCAATCCCTTTATTTAGGGAACACAAATTCAATGCCTGAATGCGCTGGACATGAGCCAATACAGGCACAGTTCCCAAACCAAAATATTTAGAGTATTTACCAGAACTACCTAGAGCTGTACTGTGTGGCCTGAAGCAGCTCAGGGAAGCCCTGCTCTGCCTGCAGAAGAGGGGCCTCCAAGGACTTTGTGATTGTGACAGGCAAGATGTAATTTCCAGTGCAAGGACCCAGAGCCTTGCTGCACACCACAGCAACCACCCTGCACAGGCACAGGGGCTTCTCTGGCTCTGCCTCAGAGCTTCCAGGTGTGTGAGTAGGAACATCCAGAGCTCCTAAGCCAGATTTCAGAACAACATGTGAAAAAAAAGCATCACAATGGGCACCACAGTGTGCTCTCCAGCCACACTCCACAGTGCTTCACTGTTTTTCTTTTTAATTCGTATCAGCCAAAAAATGACACTCTTTAAGAAAATATAACCACTGCAAGCCACAGCTTCATTTTTAGTTAGAGTAAACAAATATATCCTTCAAATAAATAGAGAACTACCAGAAGCACTGCTTCATGGCTGGGGAGAGCAAATCCCTGACCATTAAAAGGCAACATTTGAAAGTTCAATGCAATTTCTAGTTGCAAAAAATATTAACAGCCCCAAACTGCGCCAAATACACCTGTGTGTTATTAAATTAAATGCAGATTATGTTTGCATCTAGATATGTTGTCAGCACAATTTATTTGAGCATCTTCTGAATGCCAGTGACTTCTTCCTCAACAGGGGTATTGTTTTGGGGAGGAGCTCAATAGAAGCAGTGCTGGGGTGGCTGCTAGATTTTCACTGAAAGTCTGTGGCAGAACTACAGCCCCATTGAACCACATCACAGTATTATTTATGGTAACATCCTTTTTTTTCTGCCTTAATTACACAACATTTTTTCTTTAATGGCACCAATCATTCCCACAGCACTTCAGCTAACACTTATCTTGAGCTCAATGCCTAAGATGCTGGAGAATGGAGGAGGAATGCACACAAACTAAAACAAAAGTAAATATTTGGGGAAAAGACAAACTTTTGAGGGGGAAAAAGCCCTACATCATAAGCATTTATGGAGAGTTAATTCTGTATCAGAGACTCCAGTTTCAGCCAAAATCAAATATTTGTATTTATAATTCCAAATGAGAACATGCTGATGTGCTAAAAGCTTGCAGAGTGCACTTCTATCATCTGATGCCAGTGCAGGAGGCCTTGTGTCTGAATCCTGGTCTGGAAGACCCATGACCAACTTTGTGTAATTCTTCAGAGCAAAGCAGAGAAGATGATTTTCTACCATTGAATAGTTTCTACCTAGGGTTTCCCTCCATAACAAGAGAGCTCCAGCCCAGTGAACAGCTCTCAAGCTCACTTTTGAGTTCTGTGCTGAGCATACTGGTCTGGGTAAGCAAGGTGGAATCAAAGAGGCAGGGACCTGACTCACCTCCCAGCTGACCAGGACTTGTGTGTTGGACAGGAAGGACAGGGAAGGTGCTCTGCACTGGCCTGGTGGTCCTGCTGCTGTGGTGACCTCTGTCACCTCCGAATACGGCCCATACTGCAGGGGAACAACGTGGTATTATTATTATTGTTATTATTATTATTACTATTACTATTATTCAGGTTCAAACCCATCTCTAAGCCCTCAAGAGCTTTCCAAGAACAGCACACGAACTTTTTCAGCACGCTAAACTTTCTCAAAGGCAGACTGGGTTTTCAACACCTGGCACCAAACACCAGAGCTCAGGATGAGCCCACACAAATGACTCAGAGCTGAAGTGTGAGGTGAGCCCAGGAACAAGCAGAGAGCAGGTACATCCTTTGTGCATCCTCGTGTGGCAGCAAGTGCTCATGAAAGCAGAAACCACCTCCAATTTGCCCAAAAGTGAGAATGAGCACACTGTAACTGAGGAACAGTTTGTGTCCCTCTGCCTTACCTTAGCACAGAGTGTTCATGTATCAAAACCAGCTTCCCATGGATACAAAGAGGAACACAAAGACCAAAGCACACACTGGAGTCCACTTCCAGTTTCTTTTACACAGAATGCCTGCCCCAAGTTACTGTAACAGGACAGGATGTGCTGGAGCCCCAGTCTGGCACAGCCTGCAGGGACACGGTGCGGACACGCCGTGCACGCTCTGCTCCATGGGCAGCTCAGCTCAGACAGCCTCTGAGCCCGTGGAAGGAGAATAATTTAAATGCAGATTAGCAAAAGAAAAAAAGCCAATTTTCAGCAGTCTGGGAAACCTGGCTTCATCCAGCAGTGCGAGGACAGGATTTAGCACTGAAGCAGCCTTTCTGAGGCCTCCTGAGTGGAAGAGTGAGGTTTGCTCAGTACATCCCCGAGTTAATTAGAAATCGTTCTCCAGAACAAAGCAGCTTCACTTGGAAGCAATTAGAGGAAAAACACTGGTATTTACTTATTTTGTAATGCAGTGTTAGTGAGCATGAAAAAAATGAGCCACTACAAAAAGGCCAAACGAGAGAGAAATGATGAACCCCAGAAAACTTCTCAGCAGACATGTCAGTATCTGCCAACAGAGAAAGGCCAACACTGATTGCTTTGTCTTACAAAGAATGTACATGTCAAAAAATATAATTTATTGACTTCTGCTCTTTATGAGGAAGAATCTGGTAAAGGACATCCGCCCCTATTTTGCACCTGGTAGAAAAACAGAGCCAAACCAGAACCAGACCACTCATTTAACAAAGGGTGGAATCAGAAATGCTTTGCAACTGTTCTGCCAAAAAAAAAAAAGAAAAAAAAAAAAGGGAAAGCATCACATATTCAAAGCTACCAGGTAGGTAATGGCTCTCACTCCAGCAAGCAAATCTTATCTTTCCATGTGCATTTAATTAATTTTTCACACGAACAAAACAGTGGGTGTTTTTAAACCAAAACAGTCTTGCAGATATTTCTAATACCCAAGTTTTAACAGAACTTCTCCCTGTAAGTGAGTAACTTCAAACCTTTGTGTTTGTCATCAAGATTTCCTGGGGAGAAACACGTCAATGCATGTAGTTTAGTTGGGACTTTATATTAAACACTGCTGGAATGACACAAAGGCAAGGAGCATAATCAACCCAAACCTCAATGAAAAAGAAAAAGATCTTTCTGCAGATCTCTGTGGACATCAGACAGAATTTCTGATGTATTTGGGAAGGCACTTCTTCCAAGGAAATAATTGAATAGAAAAGTCTCACTGAATCTATAAAGCACACATTTTTTTTGGAATTAAATCAAAAAAGTCACCAGGAGTGTGTGTTTCCCTCAAAACACATCACCTGGGTGAAACTGCAGTTCTTGTTTTTACACACTTTAGATTTAGAACAAAAAAGAAGGAAATGCAACAGAATGAGGATGAAGAGAATCCTCCCTGCAAGCAGCTGTGACTTTTAGCAGGGATTTTGCACATTTGGGAGCAGCCAATTCTGGCCAAACCGTTCCAGTACCCGAAATCTCCTTCTAAAAGAGACCCAGGTGTAAAACTGCAGCTCCTCCTCCCACGTTCCTTTCGAGCATTTATCACATGTTTTTTCCTTTGCCCTGACCTCCCCCTGACCCAGCTGAGGAGCAGCACTGACAGCACCCAGAGGGGCTGGGGCAGCCCACGTACCCCGCCGTCGTTCAGCGCCCGCACCCGGAACCCGTAGGTGGCCCCGGGCAGGAGGCTGCCCACGGTGCACTCCAGCTCAGCCCCGTGGTACACCTCAGAAACCACTTCTTCAGGGGCTGTCATCTCCACGCTGTACTCAGAGACAGGGCAGCCACTTTCTGACTCAGGGACATCTAGAAGAAATCATGGAATTCGTTAATAGTGTTAGGGCGTGCGCCAGAACAGCTGTTTTTTGCTTCATCTACCACAGAAATGTGTATTTCTGCTTCTGTGTATAGATAGAAGGTATCTCACAGATATCTTCTACCTATATAGATATAGATATCTCTCTTTTGTTGTGGGCACCCTTGTTTTTACCCATGAAAACAATGTATTTGATAATACCTGCATGTTATGTTATAAGTCAGTAGCACAGAATCAAACTGCCTGGAGATCAGAAAAACAGCAGTCACCAAAATGGTTCCAGGAATCATTTGGGTGGATTTTTATACTGGTGTTGAAATATATTTGACAGTTAGAAATTTTACTTATCCAGAATTTGGCTTAACAAGTGATGCCACAAAAATACTTGGATGCTGTAAGATTATCACTGTAAAGAAAACACTCTGTTGGAAACTGGCATCTGTCTTGCATTCTGAAAAATGTTCATTTTTTGACAACTTAGTGCCATGAGTGTAGTCCAACATCTTTGCACAATAACAGGGGTCCAATTGATTATGTGTTATACTGTGGATCAGGATTTAAATGCCACCCAAACCCTTAATATGTTCTAACTTAAATTTTTGAAATAAGTTATACATTAGAAGTACCAGAACACTTCTGCCAAGCCAATATTTCAAAGGAATAAAAGAAAAGATTTTGGGTCACGCTGTGTCTTTGAAATAAAAGGATAGATATCCTAATGAAGCTGATACTTAATAGCCCTGACAGGGACAGGGCTAAAAGACAAAAAATGGCTTACCCCACTGCAGCTGCACCTCCCTGTGCCTCGGCTTGCCCAGCAGCCGGGGCGGGCGGCAGGGCCCCGGCGCGACGCTCAGCGTGCGGACAGGTAAACTCTCGGAGCACTGGGGAGAACACAGCTCAGTTACATCCTGACAGAAACACAGCTCAGTGACACCCTGACAGAAACACAGCTCAGTTACATCCTGACAGAAACACAGCTCAGTGACACCCTGACAGAAACACAGCTCAGTTACACCCTGACAGAAACACAGCTCAGTGACACCCTGACAGGAGCACAGCTCAGTTACACCCTGACAGGAGCACAGCTCAGTGACACCCTGACAGAAACACAGCTCAGTGACACCCTGACAGAAACACAGCTCAGTTACACCCTGACAGGAGCACAGCTCAGTGACACCCTGACAGAAACACAGCTCAGTGACACCCTGACAGAAACACAGCTCAGTTACACCCTGACAGAAACACAGCTCAGTTACACCCTGACAGAAACATAGCTCAGTGACACCCTGACAGAAACACAGCTCAGCGACACCCTGACAGGAGCACAGCTCAGTTACACCCTGGCAGAAACACAGCTCAGTTACACCCTGACAGAAACACAGCTCAGCGACACCCTGACAGGAGCACAGCTCAGTTACACCCTGGCAGAAACACAGCTCAGTTACACCCTGACAGAAACACAGCTCAGTTACACCCTGACAGAAACACAGCTCAGTTACACCCTGACAGAAACACAGCTCAGTGACACCCTGACAGGAGCACAGCTCAGTTACACCCTGACAGAAACACAGCTCAGTTACACCCTGACAGGAGCACAGCTCAGTCATCCCCTGCCATGAGCACAACTCAGTCACCTCTGCCATGGCCACCACCTTCAAAGTGAGCCACAGCAACAATAAATTGTCTTCTACACCCACCACTTCATGGAAATGTATATAAATAGTAAAGGAGAGGAGATGCTATCAAGCATGTTAGTATAAATGAATTAATAGAGTTCCTTCATTAGCATTCTCAATACTGGGCTCTCTGTTTTAATTTTCCTCGGTTTGAAAATAATGTCAAGGCCTAAAGTACTCAATCTTAAATGAGTAAAAACTTATCAAAGCAGGAGGAATAAGTGTATAGGTACTGAATTTAAATCAAAGAGGGAAATTACAGGAATTGAGGTCTGAAATAAGGAACCCAAAAACTTTAAGGATTCAGCCATATGAAACATAATTGTTACAACAAACCATCTCTTTCTGCATCCTCCAGTCAATACAGGGTCAAGCACATGAGAATCTGTGGCCTTTTTCAAGCAAGTGGCCACATTTGATAAACCTAATGGTCTTTTTCTAATGTAAATACAAACAACTACAGATTGATTCTGAGGAAACCAAATCTCACTAAATTGCAGCTTGCTGAAAAGAAAAATCATGTACACACAGAAATCTAAAATTCAGCAACTTGCAGCATGAGATTAACTGCAATCAGTGTAGTTTTACTGTGCTATAGGGAAAACATTTCCCTTCTTTTGAAAGCAGAAGTATTTTACCAAAATTAGCAGATAAATCTCTGAAAAATATAAACCCAATAGCCCTTATTGTTAGATAACACCCACCTGACTGTGTCCACCAGTGCTGATACAGCACGCCCGGAGTTTATACAAAGTGCCTGGTTTCAAGTGAGTACAGGTGTATTCTGTAGCTGAGCCACTATAGGCCACTTCCCACTGATTTGCTAAAAATAAGATATATCCAAGTTTAAAAAAGTGGAAAGCAACACATTTGGGAATGTCCAGGAGAAAGGAAAATCTTCCACAAATTATGTATTTCAGGAAAATCATTAGTATTACTATGAATGTTATTTCCCACTTGAAGATATAACACATAGACATACATGCAAATACATATACTTACAAATAAATATGAGTATTATATATAATGTCTAAATGTGCAAATATATGCACACAAATATAAATAAAAATATTTCTAGATTTAGCCATATAACCTAAAATTCTGTCATTGTTAGTAAAAAACCCACTACAAAACCTTCCCAAAATCCAACCTCAGCTGACCCAGGAATCTTGCAAAGTACATAACTGTTTTAATCACATCATTAGGGCATTAACTATAATAATCTAAAGAATCAGGATTTCCATATAGTAGCCACAGTATTTTGAAATTGAAACAACTTGTCTCAAGTTTACCTTCTGGACTTCCTTGAGAAATCTCCAGCAGATACTTTAGGATTTCTGAACCACCATTATCCTGTGGAGGATCTGGAAAATCAGACAAGAAAAGGAGTGAAAGGTGACAAAACAATTACCAAACCTGCTCCTGATCCAGCTCCTTCTGCACAAACTCCTCCACAGTAACTACACCAGGTTATGGGCAGCAGAAGGGGGTGACAGACATTTGTTTTCAGCATGAATCAGACTAAGGCTGCTGGATAATGGTGATCCAAACAAAATGTATGGAAAAAGCACTGAAAGGGAAGCTGTGTAGAGATTTGCCCCATTAATAAGTAAAGCAGCCGGAATGAAGCTGCATTGGGACATGAAATTGAGAGTGAAAAGCCTAAAGATGTACTTGAGTGCTAATTAATCAAAAACAAAACATTTTTGCTTCTGAACACACAAGAGCCTCTATACACCTTTTAGAATATTAAAAAAAATCAGCTGTCAAGTTCTCCAAACACATTCAACTTTGGGCTGAGAAGGAGCATGAAAAAAATCTAAGTTTGAACACATATTTACACGATTTTATTTGCATTTCTTACGACCCCAAAAAGCTCTGCTGCATCAGTCTGAGCTGGCTTACCCCACTTGACACTAAAGCCATGAGATGTTATTGGCCCCTTGATCACGGGTCTGGTGGGAGGTCCTGGCCTGTCTGGGCTGGTTGTGCAGACCAACACCTCACTGGGAGAACTCTTCCCTTCCACGTTGGAAGCAAACAGCTGAAACAAAACCACAATGAGTTTGCCCCTGTTCACTGCAGCTGCTCTCCTGGCAGTTCTGCACCAGACTTCTTTCAGTAATTGCACAAATGTCACATCCCAAAGTGTGTGGGATTGTAGTAACAGACATTAGATTGTCAGGATGTTTCTTTACAAACCATAGTGATTTCTTCCCCTCCCTCCATCAGGAATAGATCATGACATGTTTAAGATAAAAGCAGTGCTGGTTTTCCCTTTAAAGAAAAAGTCACTTTTAAAAATAAGTGTGTCAACTTGTAGTATTTTTCTCATGAAAGAAAAATAAGAGAATTGTAACAATAACTTCGGTATTTTTGTTTTGGAGATATTTCTAACTGCTACTTACAGTAAAGTAATTCAGAGTATCAGTTATCACACAATTAAAAGTCAGATCAAAGTTGTGCCTGTAGCCACTGACACCAGGCTACAAATTTGTTCTGATATCAATGCAGTTTTGTAAAATCCATGTTTAATTTGAAAGCAGGGCTGCAAAGAAGCACTAAGGGCTCTCTCCTCTCAGCTGCCACAGCAACCTTTACAACACTAAGCTAAAAGGCATCATCTCAGAGTGACAGCACAAAAACTTCCCAATCCTTTGGGTGGTTCAGGCAACTTCACAAGGTCTTCTGTCCCAGAGAGAAGGGAAAGAGCATTCCCCAGGAGGGTGGTGAGGCCCTGGCACAGGCTGCTCAGAGATGCTGTGAATGCCTCAAGGACAGAAGTGTTCAAGGCCAGGTTGGAGCACTCTGGTCTAGTGGGAGCTGTCCCTGCCCACAGCAGGAGGGGTAGAATCAGGTGATTTTCAAACCCAAACCATTCTATGACTTTATAATTTTTTTCTTTTTGTTGCTCCTGACTATACTAAAACCCAGTGAATCCAGGTGTTGGCCCCACACACAGCTTCTGGTCACCTCCAGAGGGACATCATACATGGGTGGCTGCTCTTGTGGACAGGGATGGATGGACAGCAGCACCACAGCTGATCCTGGATAACCCCACTGCCTTCTCCTCAACAGCAACATCCACACTGTGCTCTGATCACAGACCTCAGCACAGAGAAGAAAATGCTGAACTTGGTGTTTGCAGGAAAACTCCAGAGCATCTCTCAGGAGCTCTGAGCATCCACAGAGGAGAAGACACCAACACCTGCTAAAAACCAGCTCCAGAACCAGCCATGTTGATATATGAGACAGAAAAGCTTCATTCTGTGGCTGCCAGGGGAACACAGGCCCCTGTGCAGTGCACCTGACAGGGTTTGCAGCATTCTGTGGAAGTGAGATGGCATTTGTCACCAGGGACCAGGTTTTGGGGAGCAATGCAGCAACTGTGACCACCTCACACCCCGAGCTACACTTTTACAACATCCTCCCACATGGTACTGAGAACTGTGATTGCTCCCCAAAGTCTGAGCAACAGGATCTCCTGTGGGATAAAGGCAGAAATACAACAGTTTAATGTATTAGGTCACAGTATAAAGCAAATTTGTATTTGATGACTCAGTTTTGGAGGGAGCAATAAAAGATCCCTGCAGTGCCTGGAAACGACCCAAAACAGAAAACACTACACAATGACAAGAGGAAAAAGACTTTACCCTGAATTTATACTGTGTGCTTCTTCTGAGATTCTTCACAGTACAGGCTTGCTCCTCTCCAGTGTACTTTGGGTGAAACACGCTGTCCTAAAAAAATACAAAACCAAACAAATTCCCATAACTGAGGAGTCTGTGAAAGTGTTCCTTGTGTTAGTCTGTACCTACAACACGTTACAGCAAAGGGGCTTTACAGTTGAGTGCTTTAAGAAAAAAAAAACCAAGAAAAAACAAATATATATAACAATATTTTTATTATTATTATTATTATTATTATTATTATTATTATTATTATTATTATTACTACTACTACTACCTTTAACTGCAAGGCCACAATACTTTTTTTAGAAGAGACATGTTGCAGCTGCCCTGAATAATGTAATTTTGCTGCAAAATAAGCACAAAACCAATTGTGTGGCAGTTGAACCTGCCACAGAACTGGAAGTGACAGATGACAGAACACAAGCCCACCAAGGAGGACATGGCAGACTGACCTAGCCAGGGACAAGCTGCCCTGTACCTCACAGAATCCTGTGTGGCTTTGTAAATAATCATAGATGACAGCAGAGCTTTTCAGCTAAGGATTCCTAACTCTGCTGTGCAGCAGAGCAAATCACAGAGCTCCACCCTGCCAAGTACCCAGTACTCCTGGAAGGCCCTCCAAAGGAACAGCCCATGCTGTTCTCAGTGATCTCCAATTAATAAATCAAAACTCAGGTTTAAGTCATGCACTTTGTGGCAACACAGCACTCACATTATCTTCTTCCTGAATTTCCAGGGTGTAGGAAATCACTTCCTCTGGTGTGCATCCCTCTACTTTATTCCACTGCAGTGAGATCCACGTCACCCCAGCTCGAATGAGCCGTGGTGCAGAAGGGGTCTGAGGAATGTTGCCTGCAGTGTAGCAAACCACCTCCTGGCTGTACCCACTGCTCAGAGACAGAGCAGAGAGAGAAATATTAAATACAAGCAAACCTCCAAACCCCCCCCAGACAAAGAAACAAGCAAAAAAACCAAAACATAAACAACAACAACAACCAAAAAACCCCCAAAATTAACCCAAATAAACACCAAATAAACTCACCCCACCACCACAAAAACACAAAGCTAAAGAAACCTAAACCTCAATGTACTTAGAGAAAGAGTTCACATTTTCAAAAAATTTGGATGAAGTTCAAATTTCTCAGGTGGAAAAGATGAACATCCAGTTAGGAAATACCAGAACTAAGAATAGAAAAAAATGCAGGACAATAATTTTTTTCCACAATAACACTGGAAAAAAAATTTGAATGCCTAAAATTATTAACTTGGTATTAACTGTGGAGGAAAAATCTCATTTAATAAAGGGGATCCAAAGTATAGGAAACAAAGTCTCAAGTGTTCAACTTTTGGATGTTGAACCTGAGATGTGCAGAATACCAATTCTATAAACTCTGATCAAGCTCTCAAAGGAAGGTGATATTCTTGCAATTGTCAAATCTGTTTCCAAAGTACAAAACATATCTTGTACCTTAAAGTCACACCATGAACTTAACACACAGAAAAAGCCAAATCTCCTTATTCAGAATCTTCATTCTCAAAAACAATCTATTTATTGAAATACACCTATATTTAAATAAAGCACCTATAACTAAAACCCAAACAAGACAAAAATCATCATACATGGTAAGTCCACAAGCATGACAACAAACCAAAGCCATCTCATGACATGAAGTGTTAGATGACATTATCATGCCTTAATTTTGAGTGCTGTCTATAAAAATAAGGCATGTGTTGCTGGTGCTTATCTCACAGATTAGCACAGAACAGCTGACCATAAATAGTTTTTAGCTCACTCCTTCCTCAATAGCCTGAGGGGGTAGAAAAAAGGGAGAAAGAGAAGAAACAAAAAAAAAAAAAAGGGGGAGGAGTGTTGAAACATGCACTAAGATATTTTAAAAATCTGGAATCTGGCAAAGAAAAGAGATGCCAGAACTGGGAACTCTGCACAAACCCAATTCTCTTGCAGTTACACTCAGCAGGTCCAGCTCTGCCCCCCTCTCCCTCCACCCTGAGTATTATTTCAATGGGGAGGGAATTAATCTTGCAAGAAGTTGGGAAAAGGGACTCTGTGCACACATGAGTGGTCTCAGTCCATGTCAGGGAAAACACAGGAACATGAATAAAGAAGCTTTCTAAAGCTATAAATTACTGAGAGGCTTGTGTTTGAGAAGACAGAACAATGCAGGAGTCTCCCTCCACAAAACACATTGTTATAAACCACTGGTGTTTCTTTTGTGTCCTTGTAATAATGATTAGATCCTGTTTAGCTAAGGAGGACAATAAAGGAGTGCACAAGGGCACTGGATGTTTGGCTTCTTCACAGCTGAACCTTTCCTGGCCTGCCCTGCCTGCCTGAGCCCAGGAGCACACGCTGCCCCTGCAGCACAATGTCCCTCTGGGCACACTCTGCCCCTCAGCTGCAGAACATTTCATCCCAGTGCTCCCCAGCAGCTCCCAGAGGATTGAACTTAGCCTGATTTCTCACCCATCTTCATGTGAGTGCATCAGTTTGTGTGCAAGGAAAAGCTAAACCCCATCTTTCAGTGCCTTTCCTCTCTCAGTCCTGCCTGTCTCTCCCTTCTTTCCCACCCCATCAGCCAGCCCTGCCAGTCCTGAAGAAGGAAGGGACTGTGCTGCTGAAAAGAGACAGAAGGGCTTTGCTTTAAACCAGAAAAATAAATATATCAAGATTCCTTTCAAAATCTGTAACTCAACTTCCCCTTGCTTGTTTTTCTTGGTTCACAGAGGTCCCTAGTGGGAATTTTACATAACAGATGTATTCTTTTCGTATTAGGAACAGACCACAAAACACCATTTAACACCTCAAAAGGAGCCTATCTGCTCAGGCTGATCTCATCAGCTGAAGGTACACAGCAATTCCCTGGGAGGTGAAGGGTATCACCAAGGAAAGCGTGACTTACCTTGAAGCATTAACAACAAAGCAAATGTCAAGATATTCAACTCGAAACCATGAAGAGAAAAGAAACCAAAACCCCCAAAAATTCTCTTTATGCAGGCATTGATGGGTGAACTTTTCAAGTAGCACTTTTTGTCAAGGAAGCTCTCCAGGTCTCTGAGGAGCTCACCTGGTACCGATGTCGTTCTGGGCCGCCAGGCGGAAGGTGTAGCCCAGAGCTGGGCACAGCTTGGTCAGCTTGCAATGCTTCTGGCTCCCAAAGTAACATTCTCTGAAACCACTGTTCCTCTTTCCCTGGAAAGAGAGAAATCTGTAATCGGATTGCTATGAAACAAAACCACACCGTGCTTGTTTCAGAAGTGCTATCAGAATGAGGTGTTTTCATAAAGGAAGCTGTGTGAGCACTGACAGCACTGCTGTGCTCTGAAAATCACACAGCTCAGCAGAGCTGCTGTCACATCCCTTCTCCTCTCACCTTCTGGAGTTGTGAGATGTGTCCACAGCACATTGAAATACGATTTACCCCACTCACAAACAAAAAAGTGGGAAAATTATGAATTGAAATTATGAATGAATGAATGAAACGAATCTCTGCATCTCCTCGGTCACAGGAGGAGGGATAAAGATGCAGCCGACACTTTGCAAGCACTGTCCTCCCCTGTGCATCCCTCGCTGGGGTTGTCTCAGCAATTCCCTACCCCACCAGAGGGCTCTCGCTCCCCACGCTCCAGCACAGCCACCGGGACAAGCTGCTGGGATTTCCCCTGCTCTCCAGGGCAAAATGTCCTCAATCCCAGAGGAATATCCAGCGTGCCAGGCTCTGCACCCACCCACTGCCCCGAGCACGCCGCGTGTGAGGAGTGAACAGGGCTTTCTGGGGAAGTCTGGAACTTTGTTAAGGAACTTGTTTGCCAGAGGGATGGTGTTTGGGAGCTTCACATCAATCTGTGACCTGGAGCAGTGATCCATCCTGGGAAAGGCAGCATCCCAGAGGGAATGGAGACATTTCTCCAGCTCCCAAACACGAGGCAGCAGAGGATATGGAGACATTTCTCCAGCTCCCAAACATGAGACAGCAGCCCAGAGGGAATGGAGACACTTCTCCAGCTCCCAAACACGAGGCAGCATCCCAGAGGGAATGGAGACACTTCTCCAGCTCCCAAACATGAGACAGCAGCCCAGAGGGAATGGAGACACTTCTCCAGCTCCCAAACACGAGGGAGCAGCCCAGAGGATATGGAGACACTTCTCCAGCTCCCAAACACGAGGGAGCAGCCCAGAGGGAATGGAGACACTTCTCCAGCTCCCAAACACGAGGCAGCATCCCAGAGGGAATGGAGACACTTCTCCAGCTCCCAAACATGAGACAGCAGCCCAGAGGGAATGGAGACACCTCTCCAGCTCCCAAACATGAGACAGCAGCCCAGAGGGAATGGAGACACCTCTCCAGCTCCCAAACAGTTCCTCAGGTGCTGGTTTGTACCTCAGCACCACTGAGCACAAGGACACTCAGAAATTCTCTCCCGGACCCCACCACTTTTAAAACAAAACCAAACCCTTACCAATGCAGCCCAGCTTGGTACCCTCTGGGGCAGGAATAAAGCACAGCTGTTTGCAGGACAGAGTAAACTAAAGCAACAGGGAATATCTGGACTCATTCTAGGGCACACTGGAAAATGGGCAGGTTGAAATCTTTCAGGAAAAAAGGCATGGGCTGCTCAGCTCCTCATAAAGAATATCTACCAGTACTGGAACAGCTGAAAGGAGTTTTAATTTCAGTACTCAAATACAGGATTATTGGACATTATGTCATTATTTATCATTATTTATTTATATATAAAAATATATAAAATATGTTATTTGTGCAAATAATTTAAAATTGCGTACATTATGAAGTACCCAAAAGCCCACCAGAATGGAAGCCTGACAAAGCACACCCATGGGCTCCAGCATGTGCAGAAGACAGGGTTATCCCCATCTCTGCAACTTCTTCTGACTGAAAAACTCTGCTGAGCCATTTATTACTTTTGGCAGGTGTCTGTACCATTTTTAATTTTTACAGTGCTATTTACTGTACTATTTACATGGAAACCCCCCAAGGGCAGCAGCCCCACCTGCTGTGCCTCCTTGGGCTCACTGTGCCCTCCCACACACTGTTCCTCCTCCGTGCTCAGAACATCACCACTAAAGAGCTCAAAAATGCCTGAGAGGGACACACATCTTTCACTGGCCCATTTCTCCAGCCCCTGCCAATTTCTACTTCTCCCTCGACTGTGACACAGAAGGAAAAACTCCCTGAAAGACTTGTAGTGAATCTCCAGGAGGTGTTTATCAGGCTAGAAACAGCCACAGAGATTTCCAGCACAGCACAGCAGTGTGGAGGCACTGAAGGGACGTTTAGCACACTGGCAAAAAGCCAGAACTTTTATTTATACAGAGGGAGCCTACACTTGTTCTAGAACTCCTTTACACACAACCTCCTTCAGCTTCACCCACCTGCTTCAGCAGTACTGCACAGCTCAGGTAAATTCAGGAGAGGAATTGGAAAAGAATCACGAAACCCAAAGCAAAAACATTTTGTAAGTGAGGAAAATATTTTCAGATCTAATATCCCTAGCCATAGAGTTCTATGATAGAATTCCTAGTTACAGAGTTCTATGATAGAATTTCTTTAGGACAAAAATAACAGGTGAGCATACTCCTCAGCTCAGCAGTAATATATTTAAAATGCAGACTATACAAAACCTAATTAGAAATCTTATGTTTCAGTAAAATATCCATTCATCTGTTCAGCACTACTAAAAATAGATTTTTTTCCCCTATGCAAACTCTCTTTTACAGGTTGAGTTGCCTTAAATTAATTTTTCCTCAACTCTTTAATGACTTCACTGCTTATAAATAATTGAAAACATTTAATTTATTTTGGATTTCTGCTTAAGAATGCCTTTTTAAAAAATAATTTCCCTATGCTTTTTTTCCAAGAGAACAAAGTGACCAATTGCTAAGCATATGGTCAATAAAACAGTGCTGGAAAAAAAAGGGAAATCATGGAAAATCTCACCTATAGCACAATGCCTGAACTGAGAGCAATGGGCCAAGCAAACTCTCATTTGTCAGCCTGGCTGGTTAAAATTTTGCCAAGATTGCCAAACATTTAAGGTGTCCTTAACTTTATAACAGTACAAACCCTGATATTGTATGTATTTCTCTTCCAGAACTGGTATTGTACATTACCCAGACTCACTCAGAGACCAACTGGTATTCAGATTACTCAGACTGGCTGGTATTTTGGATTCTATTGGCACTAATTGGAGAGGCTGGCCGATATTTCTAATTATCCTGGCATTAATAGCCTGGAAATAGCCTCTCTGCTCCTTCTCTCCCAAGATTTATGAAAGCACTAATGCTGGCATAATTATAGACAGGAACAACTGGCAGGCTGGTACTGGCTGCCACCCAAGAGTCTTACAGCTTTCCCAGAATCCTTCTCCTAGTCTTTGTACATTCAGCATCCAAGTTTTTAATCCTTCAAATAATGTTTCGTAAGTTGCTTAAAATACACAGTATCATTTCTGCAAGGATTTGTAATGCCCACATTTCGGAGGGAGAGCGCTGTTCCACTTGCCCAGCCTGGGGGAGTCTTCTCCTGCCTCCTCCAGCCTGGGGTCCCTTTTCTCCTCCAGGACAGCCCACCCTGTGCTGGACCATCCTTGCCTGAGGAAACAAGGACAATCCAGCTCCACAAATCCATCCTGCATTGCACAATGCTCCAGCACAGTGTCTAAACACCACTCAGAGCTCTGCTGCTCTTTCAGCAGTATTGCAAGCTGCACACTCACCCAGCACAGGGCGCATGATTTTCTTTGGAGGGTGTATTGACTGAAGAAGGGATTTGAGGTTTGAAATGGGTTTTGTTGACTGAGGTCCCTGCAGCAGACCCAGTAAATAGACACAAGAGGAGGAAGGGGCCATCTGCTGCAGGTAGAGCAGGGCAGGAATGGAGCAAAGCTCAGCACCACATCTGCGAGCAGGATGCAGCACTGACATCTGCTGTGGCCACACCAGCACTGGCTTCTGTGCTTGGGTCATGCTGGCAATAAAAAGGAACAGACTGAAACTCAATCTGACACAGAGCTGAGGAGCAAACTGTCAACAATTACTGCAACACACCCTCAGATCTCTGCAAAGCATTTACTGTGCCAGTTATGCAAGTAACTGAGTTTTCTCTATACACAAACACTCAGAAGGCAGAAAAGGACCTACAAAGCATCCCTGAATTATACACAAACCCCAGTTTTATGCAAGGCTCTCCTCTTGCATGTCTCACAAGAGTGGCACAGCTACAGAACAAACTCAAGGGGGGCAGGTAAGTGAACAAACACAAACATGGAGCTCCCTGTACCTGGTAAACCACCACTGAGGTGCCTGGCTCAGATTATCAGCTGGTACAAACAAGCACATCTCTGCTACCTCGAGGAACTTAAAACTCTGTGGCAGAACAGAAGTATCCCCATTTATCTCCATGTAAACCTCATCATTAACTATCCATCATCAAATCATTAAGTAGTGTGGTATTGTATCAGTCTCTCTCTGAAGTAAATTAAAATGAGCTGCTTGCTGGGTAAGAATTGAAGCTGCTTTGAGCTCTGCACAGAACAGGGACACACACTGTGTGAGAGGGATGTCCTTGTCTCTGGCTCAGGAACGTTCCTGCCCTTTCCCATCGAGAATGAATAGGATACTCTGGCTATCCATATACACAAGAGAAACATTTATTTACTACCACTTAATCACACAACAAGCATTTCACATCTAATTAGTAACAAAGGCCTGGTTCTTACAGCAGTGCCAGCAGCATTTTTTGGTGCAGCTACAGTTTAGTGATTTTGATGAATGCTGGCATCGGGGAAAGCATCACCTCCTTTACAGCCATGTTTTGTGTTTGGTATATTTTTAATGCTATTTTTTCCCTGATTAGCTTTTTGCTTACCCTGAATAATCAATCCTGGCACCAAGTCATCAATTCAGTTCAGGTTTTTAAAGTTCATAGCAAAAGAGCCAGAAGGTGAAGTTTTCCTTAATTACTAATTTTAACTGATTTTATTGCCAGAGAACTAATGCACCTGTGGTGCAAGCATGTTCCAATCCCAATGAAATCCAGAATACCTGAGACAGGGGCTGATCCTTATTTCTTTAGAGTCAGTGGAAATTTTCCGAGGGTACATGCAGGGTATCTGAGTGACCATTTGCTGAACTGATCTTTTACTCTCCTATTAAAGAATTAAGTGTCCTTCATAGTTCTTCAGGCATTTTAAGAGATAACAGTTTATTAGCAAGGTATAACAGCTCTAATTCAAAGACTTGGATCAGTAAAGGGAAAGCATTTGTGTTTTCTAACTAAACATGCAGCACCAGTTACATTACAAACTGTTCAACCCAAACTGGGATAAAAAAATGTAGGATAACTGGAATGGCTTTATGTACTAACAACCTTCCAGAGTCTGCAGGTCAGGAAAAACCCCAAACCTGAGAACTAAACTGAAGCAGCAGCTGGGTAGGGTGGCACAGTAACATATTAAGCAGTATAACCTTCTGGAATTTCCCACCTCACCTCATCCTGGGGCTTTACAGCCACAATTCATTTTCTGCACACACAACTGATGCCACCCACACTCCTGGAGGCACTTTGGATGCTACAAACTGCACCTCTACCCCATAAAAACAGGAGGAACCAGGGGAGATACTGCTGAGCATCTGACACACTCTGAGGTCTGGGCTGTCCTACAGACACACAGACAGACAGACAGACAAACATCCGTGACCCCCCCAGCCAGGAGCACAAAGGGGCTGCAGGAGCCCCTCCCTTGAGCTGGGGTAACTCTGCTTGAACTGGGGGAACGCACTGGTGTGACTGGGACACAACTGGAGAGTTTGTTTGCCTGGATGCCCCCACCCCTCTCCACACCCCCCATGCCTGATGCCAGCTTTGTTTCCAGCCTGTGCACAGGACCCTTCCAGGACCTGTGTGCCCTGAGTGTGGCAAGGGCCTTCCACACCATTCTTCCCTAGGAAGGGACTCAACTTCCTGGGCAGGCTGCCACTTTAGGGTGTTTCTCCACCTTTAGCATCTGACAGATTTCTTGCCCTCTGCTCTTGCAAAGCCTTTTCTGCTTTGCAGCCACGATTTCATTTCCTTCTGAGGGCTGATTTTCCCATGTTTGCATTTTACCCTGTGCCTCACAGCTAATGAATGCTGCTCCAGCTGAGATCTGGCAGTGTGCTCACTGCTGCCTGGCAAGCCCTCTCCTGTGCCCTGATGTATGTATTCCTTGATTTCACCAGGACACAGAGTGGCCTTGTGGAGAAGGCAGAGCTTTTGCTTATGTGGAGTGTTCAGAACCAAGCTCGGGGCTGCAGGGCACTGCCAGTGAATTCTCTTTTGTACCTGGGTGCCAGAGTTCCAGCAGCTGAGGGCACTTCACCTCAGGGGCACAGCCTGCCATGGCACATGGAAAAGTGACTGCAGCATCCTGCTAGCCATCACTGCATGTGATGGGGCTGCTGCAAACTCAGCCTGCATCTCCAGACTTTTCCTTTCACAAGCTTTAATACCAGGCTTTCATTTCAGTGGCTTAAAGTTGCATTTCTGTCTCTCATCAGAGAGATAAGAGACAGAAATCTCTTATCTCTTATTTTTCTAAAAAATTTTTAGAGAAGCTACACCTGTGGCATTAACAGTCTCAGAACCTGCCAGCTACATTTCAGCCAGGAGTCCTGTCAAACCATTGGAGATGCACCAAATTAATTTGTGCAGGGCCATTATTCTTTCATCTGTGCTGGCCAGCTATCCATTATAATCTCAGATTTCAGGGTTGTTACTGAGAAAACAAGGTAATTAGAACATGTAGACTAAGGGAAATCTGGATGCCTTAATTTTTTCCCATTGGTAGCTGAACTACCCTAAACCAAACTGCTTTTGCTCTGTGAAAAATGGGTCCCATAAGTATTCTTTCTGAAGACACAACTGTTTTTAAAGAGTTTAAAGGACAGAAGGATTTTAGCATTGTTCTATATATATCCAAATGTATGCTTATGCTCCATGTAGTCAAAATCAACATTACAGTATTTGCACCGTATTAATTATCTGCTGATGGTCCTTCTGACAGGACTTTCTGTTGCTTCCCTTTCCTTTGCAGACTGGAATCATCCATGTTTCCACTGCTCTGTGCTGCTCTGCTCCTTCAGCTCCAAGTTACTGGAAGCTTTGGAAGAAATCACAAGTGCACAATCCAGGTGTCATGGGTCTAACAGGACCATCCTGGCCCAAGCTTTTGGAGGAATCTCTCTTTACCTCCTTTTCCCCTTGTTTAGTGACAACCTTTGGTTTTCCACTGTGTGCAGAGGGACAGCAAGTCATTCTGAAGTTATTGCTCAACTTGAGCTCAGGTTCTGAGGGTTTCTCACCATGCAGACCCCACTAGCTTGACAGTGCACACAACAATGTTTGCACAGTGAGGAGTTCCAAACACCCAACATGCAGCAGAACGAGCAGGGAATGTGTTACTAATGCCATGGTGGAAAACTATTCATAACAGAATACTCCCTTTGGAATATTTTTAGACTACAAAAGACCTCAAGAGATATTTCTCAGACTTTACAACCAAACACCCTTTCACACCCTTAATTTCCCAACTCATGACTTTTATTTACATGTTGTCCAAGCCCCTTCTGTCATCCAATTTATTCTCTTCCTTCAGAGATAAAACTCCCTGACTCATGCTTTCTGCAGAAATATGACTTGCAGAAAGGAAAGGGGGCAGAAATTAGGGGACAGAGGGAGGACTCACAAGAATACACTCCCAACAAATCCTGCACATCATCTGTCAGGGCACTCTCCCAACAGCCCAGTGCTCACTAACCATGGAAGATATTCAGGAGAAAACTTATTCCTTTTGTGTCTGGAAAGGGGCTAATTGCCAGTACACAAAGGACATTTATTTTGACCCTGAGTACACTTCTGTGGACAGGTCTGGAAGATCACGGCTCTTCTCCTCTAAGGCAGGAACAAGTGTTTGTTCTGCACTCAGCAGCAGAAGAAAGAGATCATGAACAGAATTGTAAGATACAGCACAAGTAATTAAATAGCAAGTAATGCTAATTAAATAAAGTACACCAAATGAGTGATAAAAGATTTCAAGGGTACAGAAACAGAACATTGTCTCTATATAAAATAGATTGAATGGAAAGTTTTCCCCCCACTGCCTCTTTCACCTTTCCAACTCTTTACCTAATGCCATCAGGATTTCATTTTCCCATTTCTACTTTCTCCTGTATTTAATTACTTTTCTTTACTCAGCAAATCCTTGTAAAGTCTGAGTGCCATTTATTTGTGTATTTATTTCAACCGGTTACTACTTACCTCATCCCACTCCAGAAGGTAGCTGGTGATTTTTGAACCATTATCAATGGGTGCCTACGAACAAAAATAAACAAAAGGTGATTTGGGGAGTAAGAGAAAACAGCTTCACCTCCCCCAGGCAAATGAGTACAGCTTCAAGTGAAACCAAAGCTTTGCACATGGCTTGGCAACCTCTTAACGAATGCTGGGAAGGAGCTGGACATAATGAAACACATACATTTTAAAAGTCAGGTCGGTGCACAGGAAGGGATTTGTCAGAGCAGAGCAAGTTCAAGTCCCTTACTGCAAAATGACTGTCTCAGCTTTCAATTATTTCCAACATTTATGCTCACTGTCAGTACTTTTCCCCTGCTTTTCCTGAACCAAGTGTTACCTACCTTCCACTGTAAGGTTAAGGAGCTTTTGGTCCTGTGTGAGGCTTTGGGTGGGAAGGGACTCTCTGGTACTGAGCTGTGAGTGGTGAAGCTTACTGGCTCTGAGCAGGATCCTTTGACTGAGTTGTACGTTGCGTATACCCTGGAACAGTATTGAAATGGGTTATAAATGTGCTGACACACAAAGTGGCACTGCCTTGGCCACAGCGACCACCAAGGCACCCACAACACCATGCACTAATGACAGACTTATCACAGCCCAGTGGCTATCCTAGCTTTACTTCACTTATACAAGAATGCAAAAAACAATACAGCAGAAGAGGAACAGTGCTTTGTGCAAATATTCCCATGGACCACTGAGTTATCTTCATTATCTTTTCTTTCCACCAATATTTCCTTGCCTATTGCCAGGCTTCCACACACTGTGGTAAAATCCTCCTTGAAATACAACAGAGAAAAAGGTATCAACTTTAATGCCTGGTTTACACTTGATCCATATGTACCATGTTGAGTGCAGGTATCTGCTGGTCTCCTCCCATGGGTACAATCTTCTCCTACATAACTCAGCCATCAACATTTACTGGACCTCCATGGACTAGAACTAACACAGGCCAGCAACACTGCTGTGATAAACTAAAAATCTTCAAAGCAAATTTGATTTCAGGCAAATCCTCTATATGCCAGCACAGAACGTGCAATAACAAATAATATGGGAAAGCAAATGGGATATAGCTGAGCACTTCCTTACGAGGTGTTTTTCTCTGAAAAAGTAATGACGTTATTTTTCCCCTTCATTTTTCCCCTTCACATTTTCCATGCAGCGAAAGAAAGCGCAAATTGGGAGTCTTCTACTCAAAGAAAAGTTCAGGCCATGACCAGACAATGACCTCTGAGTTGGCTGTAGCTATTGTGTGCTTGAATGCAGAGCTAAAGAAAGGGCAATTTCTAAATTTGTTTTCAGAAGATAAGAGTAATTTATGCACAATGACCACCTATGTAGAATCAAACCTTCTGGGGAGGTAGATGAGATCTGGTGCTGCTTTACACATCACCTGTTAGCAGGCAGGAGCAACAAGAATTGCAATTAATTAATTGAGTCTGCATCTGGCAAGTGGCACACGTGTGTGCTGGAAATGAGCATGGCCTGGCATCCAACACACACCACAAGGGAAATAAAACCGCGTGAGAACGAGCTCAAGGGGCATCTCCTGCAAGCCACTGAAAGCCTGAGCACAGCCAGCTCTGGGGGTACACAACAATACACCTGGAGGGAAGCAGGTGGTGGTTCAGAGCAAACCAGGCTGTGCCAGGCTGTCCCAGGGCCCAGCACAAGCACCTTGTCCAGCAGAGACAAAGCCCTGAGAGATGCTGCCAAGGTCAAGGAGACCCAAGGCGATCTGCCCAGTAACTGCTGGCCCCATAAATTTCTTTACTCAACAGATTTATTTCTTCACAGTCATTAATATATAATGCAGTTTCAGTGAAGGAAAAAAAAACAAAAAAACAAAAAACTGTGGTGGAAAGCAAACAGCCGCTGCTTCAGTGACAGCTCGCTCCACTACTAACACTGCTGCTGCTTTGCAAGGCTGACTTCTGTATTTAGTCACTCCTTTTCAAACAGAACTTATTGTTAACTTCTCACAAACAACCTGTATTTTGGCAAACCTGCAAGAAGGTGGAGGGAACTGTAGGTAGGGAAGAAGAAGTCAGCCAGGACCTGGGGTAAATACCCACAGCACCCCTAAAAATGACTGAGACCTCAGCCCAGCTGTGCATGGTGACCTCTCTGGTGTTTGAATTTGGCTTCAAAAGAGATGTTCAATGCTCAGAAGGAAGGTGTTTTACAACCTTCTCCTTGTTACCATCCCTTTGCTGCTAAGGACAAGGCTCCTGCCCCATTCAGGAGCTGCATCTTTTCCTCATTTATGAAAAGTTCCTTCTGGTCTTGTGCTTCTACTTGAAAAGTTCATTTTAGGGCTAGAAAAAATCCTTAAAAATAAAAATAATCTATAGTAGCAGAGCTAGATGGACACATTTTGGTGTTCGATTTTTCTTTTTTTTCAGAGCTCAGAAGCAATGTGTTGGTTCTTTAAAGTTTTACAAACAGGAGCAACCTTGATGTGAAACAGTGTGCCTAGCCCTTGTCTGGAAAAAACAGAAGGGAACAATAGACAAGAGTGAAAGGATTTTTTTTAAGGATATTGAGGGTAAGTGAACAGGATGTAAATTCAAAGGCTTGGTTCAGAAAGTCTTTTAAAAAAAGCAACATGAGCAGGTAACACAGTGTTAAAACCATCAGAGAACAAAACTAGAATGTGTTAATAGTTAATAAACGTGTAAAACACATCTTCAGAATCAAGGAGAACTATGTTATGAAAACATCAACACAGTTCAGTGTGAATCCATTTGTTTCTTGGAATAAATGCTGAAGTGTCTATGGTCAGATGGATCTGCATGCAGCAGCTTCACTTCCCAAAGCGTGGCATCCTTGTGAAAAAAGAGTGGAGCACTTCCAGTGTTCATCTTACTGAACTGAAGAAACACCAGTTGCTTGAGTCACATTTTTAAATTACCTCAGATATCCTACTTCCATACATAAGCACTTCCAGGCCTGTTATCCATACAGAAGTACAGATCATAAACTTATTTTTATCTCTTACTAAAGTAATGACAACAACACAATGAAAGATACTGTTCAAAAAGCACTCTCATAGTCCAAGATAAAATCTATGATAAAATATTTAGAAACCACTGAAAAACCCAACTACAGAGGTGACTAAGAAATTCTTGAACTACAGTGTATATTTACTTCAAATTCTCTCACATTTATTCTCATATCATTGAAGAGCTTATATTTAAGTGACATTCAAATCATGCTAACTCACCTGACATGATAATCTGTTGCTGGCCTAAGGTCCTTCAGGTGATATTCTAATTCTTCTCCACTATAGGAAAGAAATCCAAACCAAATAAATTAATAAATTATGAAAAGCAATATCCCACATAGCACAGCTAGTGATTTTCTAGTGATATAATTTGAAGAAAAATAATCCTTCTGAAGAGAAACAGTAGCAAACCATATACCAACAATTTGTCAACACATTTCACGTTTCTTGAAAATTTCATAATTTCATATGCACAGAAGAAAAGAATTTATCACACCAATTGATTCAAAAAAGTAAATATATGGGTTCATTTCAACGCTACCTCATATGTTGCTGATATTTGTATAAAGCTCATTGTGGTTTTCAACCCTCCCAGAGCTGAAAAGAGCGAAACCCAAACATTATTGTTGTAGTTTCTGCATATTCCCTATTCAAAATACTTCATACACAGTGACCCATTGAACTTCAGAGGAAGAAGCAGAGTTTCTGGCACAACTGTTTCACTTATTGCTCTCTCCTCCAGAACCATGCTCCCTGTGAGGACCACAGCAAGGAGACATTTAATTAACACCCAAACAGCTGGACCCAGCTTTCTTTCAATACCAAGACAACTTAAAGCAAAGTGGTTTGGACATTTTAAGAAATAACCAGCATACAATCTATTAATTTCAAAAGCAGCCAACATAGTTAGGGCTATTCTTTTTCCTTCTGGCTTGTTTGCTGGTAAATGAACACTGGGCTCAGTCATGTGTTGCCAAATCTGTGAAGATTAAGGTACGGGTCAGTGCTTAATAAGTAATAGCCATCTCATGTAAGAGCTTGGCTTATTCATGATTTTATTAAAATATGGGAAACAAGAAAGCTCTCAATTTAGCATAAAGAAATATTTCATAGCTAGCTGGACAAATACAGGGAGATGCCTCAAAATCAATAGAACAAAATCCACCAGAAAGCACACGCCTGCTGTGTCCCCAGAAAATCCACCAGCAAGCCTTCTAGTTTTTATTTCATATAATACAATGCAAATCCAGTTTTTCCCCTCTGAAACGAGTGCACCTCCTTCCAAAGACAATGTATTCAGCATATTGCAGACTCTCTTTTGCCTATAGTAATAACAATTACTGCTGCTCCTGATGGAACATACCACATCAAGCTAAAGGCTGCACTCTGGCCAGCAGCAGGAGACACATCACCACCAGCAGCTTTAAAACAGATGCACAACATTTCATAACCAGGAGAAAATGTGCAGCCATCAAGCACAAGAAGTACTAGAAAGTGTCCTTCCCACTTTAAAAGCTCAGCAGCACACACTTGACTATGGAGATGCTCACATTGGCTCACAAACAGCTGCTGTAAATGCCAGAAAAAAAAAAGAGTAAAATCAGGCAGCCTTTTCCTGGTTAATACACCCTTTTTGTATTATCCAAGAGCTGCCTTCAGCATACCAAGAGGAATACCCTAATTCACAGGACATCTTAAGAAAGGAGATGGCTTGGTCTCAAGAGGTAATTCCTTAAATGCTCTATCACCTGGACTTTATTTAATGAGACTTGGGAAGGATTAGCTATTTCACAATAGCCAAGGTCACATCTCCAAATTCTCTTTCCTAGACGTCATTAGTGGGGAAAAAGAAAGGCATAACACCATATGTGCTTGATCACAGAATGAGCTCAGAGGATCACTGCGAGGAGACACAGAGAAATCCCTCAGAATTTTTACTGAAGCCTGCTGAGGGCCAAGTATTTGGGTTTTTCTGGGGAGCCTCTGTAACCTACTGACTGCTCCACTCCCTCCTCTGCTCATCTAAGACACCACAAGGCAACAAAGCCCTCACATTTTTCTCGTTAGCTGAAATAACAAGATTTTACTCTTCTAAATTCTGCAAGTCCACACAAAATTAGCCCATTAGGAAGGCAGCTCTCCTGCCTGCATGGTGTACACGGAAGGTTTTGACATTTAGCATAAAAGAAAAAGTAACCTTTTCACTGGCAATGGGAGTGATGGCATTGCAGGCAGGATGTGCCATGTCCCAGGGAGGTGGGATGGGGTGGCATTTAGGGACCTTGTGACATGCACTCCACCAGACCCCTGCAAGCTCCTCTGGTGAGGAAATGTGCCTTTCTTCTGTGACTGATCGCCATACCAGGATACACCCTGAAAAGCTCAGAGAATTTACTCCTAATGAAACAAAAAAGTGTAAAAATGCTGGTTTTTACCTGTAAATGATCTTGTATTTTCCATCCCTCCCTTTATCTGATAAGGCAACCTCGTAGGTACAGGTGTAAGGCAAACTGTTGTTGTGTCTATCTGCATTGAGAAGGCCAGTGGGAGGTGACCAGGAAAGCAAAACTGTTCTTGCTTGAATATTTGTAACCTATAAAAGAACCATCAGTTAATCTGAAATCTGAGAAAAAACCACTATTCTGTCAGCATTTGCTTCTTGCTTGCATCTTCACAATCAATTTCTTTGCAAAACGGAAATTTCCGAGCTAGAGTTGAAAAGTAAAGGGTCAGAAATGATCAACAACACAAACAAAAACACAGATTCATGGCAAAAAGTGATCTGTAACAGATGAGGAATACAGAGAGAGGTTGCCCTGCAGGGAACTGGCTCGGCACTGTCTGAGCATCCAGCAAAGGATGACTCTGGAGGTACCTGCTGCTGTGGCCATTCCCAAAAGGTGTCTAAAAGTAAGTGGAACAAAGACTTTAACCCATAGATTGTTTTATCCAAAACTATTTTTCTAAAGTTTTTTTGGGGAGCTTTTTCAATGAAACTCTGATGGCTTTTTCAGTCATCCCGTTCCTTCTTGCCACTTGAAACCACAATAACTCAACAGCAAGTAGGTAGAAAAACCCTATTCAACCTGAAAATTTATGTTGGCTCAAAAGCACAAGGGAAAATCATAGTAGAAGTCCAACCTGTCAATTAAAAACTACATTGCAAATCAATCACTTTGTGCCTTGATAGAAGTACTAAGTGTGATTTCAATCACCACTGCAGGCAACAGCCCCATGGCAGAGGGGTAAGGAATTGTTTTTAATAAAACATGGAAAAAGTACCTCAAACTCCTGCACCAAACCCATTTTATCACCCCACCAGTGCCGCTGTATTCTTCTGGAGAGCCACTGGCACATCAGCTGCACACAGCCAGCAGCAGCTTCCCGGAGAGCAGCCTTGTTATCAGGCCAAGAAACAAGAATAAAAAATCCCCCCTGCCACTGTCTCAAAAGAAAAATAAATAAAAAGCAATAGCTGCACTGGCTATCTGGGAAAGGCAGCAGGTTTTCACACCAGCCTGCTGAAATGTGCCAAGGAAGCCTCAAAGTCTCCAAAGCCTTCAGAGCCCCAAATGTTCTGCCACCAACTCTCCACTTTTCATCATGAAAATAATGGTGTTTTTCCTTCTTAATTGTAGTGAATATATAAAGAATATTTTTTTAGTTAGCCTCCATATGGAGGAATCAAAGACTGAGGGTTTTATATTCTTTATTTTTCCTATGCAACAAATTTCACTGCATCTATAATTTTGACGGATTTTTGCAACACAAAGAGCAAGATGTTGTTATTTCAGAAGGTGTAACATGAATGCTGCAGGTGCTCAGTTACACATTTCCTAACTTTTGTTGAGACAAGTGAAACCCCTTACCCACAAATTACTTGGGAATGAAGTATCAGCAATCAGCTTTCAGGGACTGCTTGTTTACAAATCCAGCTTCTGGATACCTTTATATAATGGAGAATATTTACCTTCTCATGTGGAAACTCATTGCTTCCAGCTGATGAGCACTGCAACTGTTGTGTCTGATACCCATATATCAACCAGATTCTTTCTGAGCAAGTCATAAATCCATTTTTAACAGCCTGACAAGTAGGTGACACCATGAAATGTCTCATCATAAACGCCATGATCTCAAAACTTAGAGATTTTAATTTATAGCAGCACATTTAAGTGTTGCCAAAATAAGAAAACCCTTGTTGAAGCTAATGTGAAAAATAAGTTTTAAGGCAAAAAGGTTTAAGCAGCATCAAGCTTTCTTTGCAAAAAACGTGGACATGCAAATTGTTTTATGAATTTTCACAGTATTTCTTGCTTTCGTGGCATTCTCTTATCATATTTTTCTGATGCTATGAAATCAATGTTTATTTTAAAATCTTGGAGCAGTTAACCCTGATACTGGGTAAGACACCCTATAAGAATCTCGAATGATTGATGTAAGACAAGTTAAATTTTTTGAGATATACGCATATACGTATATACACACACGTATGTAAATGAAATTGGAGCAGAGACACGCAAGAGCTAAAAATTTGCATTTAAAATAATATTTTGATCAAAAAGCTGATTAACAAGATCCAAATAAATTTTAGGGTTTTTTAACAGACTATGCCAGCTCAGCCCATCAACATGCAGTTTCTTTTATTATGGAAATATGCTTGCATAATTGTTTTTCATAAATTCAGACAGACTTGGAGCTGGAGGCATGCTATGCTGCCAATGTTCTATTGAAATGTTTTTCTCTATGACTACTCCCAAGGACACACGTATATATTCCACATACGGCCAAACTCTGGCCCTCCACGAACCTCAGCAATCTGTAAAAAGTTAGGGCTTGGGTTTCTTAAAATAAGAGAAAGTATCTTGTGGGCTAACTGCTAGAAACTGTCAGACTGTTATTCTGAAGCCAGCAGAGGATAAAAGTCCAAACCCAGTTGCTAAGCTGCTGCAGCTACAGCATTAATTTCAGAGGGAAGGAGCACCCAGAGTGGCTGCTGGCTGCCTTGGAGCTCGTAGGTACACAGCAACTGCTGCTGCAGGTTTAAAAATAAACACCAGAAATGGTTAAATACCAGTCCTAGCTGCACTGAGCACACACAGCAAGCGGGGGAAAGCAAGTGAGGGGTCACTGTCTGCAAGATAAGTAAGAAAAGGCAAATCTATTCCCTCCCTGGGCTGTGCACATCAGCTGGGAATGGATTTATTTGTGTGGCTGGAGATAAAGCTATCTGCTGCTCCCTGACCAACAGGCTGATACCATATCACAGTCACCTGCCAGCATCTCCTTCCATGGCCAAAGCCACCACTTAGTTTACCAAGGAACTCCTACCTGGAGCAGGAAGCACTAGCTTTGCTATGAAAAAAGCTAAGTTAAATAAATGGGGTTATGATATGTTGAGAATAAAAAGCAGGCACTTGTAAAACAGTTCAGTATCTTTGCCTCCAACCTCTCTAACTTATCACAAATACCCTTCCAAAGGTGTAGACCTGCACCAGCCCTCTCCAGGCTGTAAGGAACAGCCCAGCTACCACCACAATGGTGGTCTTAATGGCCCTTCTGAACTTGCAGACAGAAATACCTCACCATCATTTAAAACCAGCTCATTGTTCATTAACAGTGCATTAATTCTATCTGACAAAATATAAGCAGGCAGAGCATCTCTTCCCAGGCTGGGCAGGTAAACCTTCGTGCTGCCTCTGAGTTCCCCCAGCCTGTCTCATCTGTCCCCAAAATCACTGTGCCTGCTTTGAAGAGGGCTGGCTTGGCCTTTTAGCTGAGACCTAACAAAAGCTTCTCCCACAAGGAGTTCTGTATGTCTGGTGAAAAGCAGAGTTAATTAGTTTCTGAAAACTTCTCCGTTTACACAGTAAATGCCTCCTTTCTGCTCTATCAAAACTCGGTGGTGTAAATAATTATTCCATAAAAGCCCCTGGGAAAGAATCCAACTCTTGCACCACTTCAATAAGGTTACAAGACTGATGAGTATCGGCCCTTCCCGTCTTTCAGGTAATGAAAAATGTTTCTGTACAACTTTCATTATCTTTCAAATTCCGGGTTAGCATTCACAGGCATCGTGTGGTTGGGGGCTCATTGTGTGTGTGAGAACTACACTGCAAGCAACATTCATTTACTCCCTCCAGGGCACGGCTTGAAAGGCTTGGGGGTCAAATGAATTCACACTTATTACTGGGTTGAGATTCTGCTTTTAAATTATGGCTCTAATCCTGCAATTTTAGGCAAAAACCCCCGTGATTAAATACGAGTTTCGCTGCAGAGCGAGTCAGCAGGAGCAGGCTGCCCTTGGAAAGCCAGGCTGATGTTTGAGCTGGGGTTTGACAGGGCCCTGGTGATTCCCCATGGGGGGGATGTCCCCCCAAGCCCCTTGGCTGTCACATGCAGCCATTTCACAAACCCAGAGTCAAGTTTCCCTCTCCTCACCGAGGAATTTGTTCCGTAGAATGATTACTTTGTCTGTGATAATGTGAATTAAAAACATATTTCAGTTGACACAAAACCATGGAGGATTAAAACCAAAAGGTGCTTTTTAAAATTCTGGCTGTTAAAGGGACAAAGCTCTGATTAAATTTACAGCTTGGCTGCACACTTCTCAAACATGTAACAATACCTATTATTGAAAAAAGACTTTTCATGAAGTAATAATTTTAAAATTGAGTATATTGTGTACTCAGAGAGAGGTACCTGTGTGATCCAGACACCTCCCCATCATAGCTCTCCTGCAGGAGCTGCTCACAAGGCTAAACCCTTTGGATGGCTTCATCCCTCCTTGGATGGAGAGGGCTGCCCACTTGGACAAATCAAATCCATGTGCTGCAGATACAGCATCACTCACTTGTCACTGACTCACCACTGTGCTCTTTTCCTTTACGTTGTTTTATTTTTCACTTGAATAAGATTTGCCAAGCAACATGACCAAGATGACTATTTATGCATAATATGATAGATTTCTATCAGATGTAATATTGACTGTACACACACAGAACCATTCACAGCAATGCATGATTTGTGAGGGTCCTGTGAGTTTAATTACTCACAAATGTCAAAGTTACAGAGAGAGAATAATAGATAATCTCCAACTTCACCTCAGTAAATGTCATTATTATTGAACCAGCATTTGCCATGGTTTGGATTTTTTTTAATCCCATTTTTGGCATTATTAAAGGAAAATTATTTTTGTCTATTTTTCATTTTTTGCTTATTTCTGCTTTAAGGCTCTGGTTACCATAAATTTAATTGTCCAGATCTCAGAATCCTGCAAATTGCTCTAATAGCTTCTCTTCCTACCTCTAAGGATGAAACAACACATTTTTCTTGTCAGCTCTCTGGGTTTTTGTAAAGCACCTGGCTGTGGCTATTGACCAAATGAGTAACACTCAGGTGGTCCATGGTGCTAAAACACTGACTCCCTCTGTACAACAACTCTGTGCTAAGTGCACTTTCTTCCCTTCTGAGCACCCTGAAACTCCTCAGCTCAGTATTGTCCCCTGTTTCCACACCAGTGAAGTGACTTCCCCTTGTGGACAGAGCTCAGGCTGGTGTTTGTCATCTCTGCAGGCCTGGCTTAACTTGTGGCTGGCTTAGAACCAGCTCCTGCCCATGCCAGGACACCAGCACCTACTGAGGGAGCAACTGAACATCCACACCTTTTGTATTTATTCAGAACAAAAGCATCCATCAGAACCGAGTCCAAAAGCTCAGCCTGGCTCTCCCTGAGCTCTGCCACTCCTGCAGCCCAGGCTCCCACTGCAGAATGTCTCTGGATCAGCCTCCCTCAGCTGAACCAAGTCTTCCCATGAGCTTTCCACCAGTATTTTTTATTTATTTGCTTATTTGTGCCCTATCTCTCCAGCTGGACAGAGAAAGGCCTGAGCTCTGGAGAGCACAGGAGATGGGCTGGGGGTTTTTTGGGATTTCTGTCTCCCTCTGCACCATGACAGCTTCTCCCAGTGCTGGCTGGGACCATTCATTCAGACCCACAGTGCTCCTCTGGCTTTCATCTGACACACCAAACCAGAAAAGGGATTACAACCAGATTTATTAATAACCTCACCTGACTGCAGTCACACTCAGCATTAGGGTTATTTACAGGGTGATTCAATTCCATCTTAATTTACAGGCTTTTATGCCTCAGACAAACACAGACTATGGTAATTTGCCATTGAATAATAGAATTAGCTTAATTTAATCATGATTAAAGACATAAATTGCTCATGACAAAATAAAACCCAGGGGAGAGGGGAGTAAGAGCTATGCCAGTCACCCCAGTGCATTGAGCTCCCCATTACAGTATGAATACTGGGAATTGTCCTCTGGAAACAGACAACTGGTGCAATTCTGGAGTGGGCAGAGCCCTCAAACACCCATGAGCACAAAAGATCCTTCAGATTTATACCCCAGTAAAATGAGTTAGTGGCAGCAATCTGCTAAGGGAAAAAATCAGAGGTGCTCCCCTGTGAAATCACCAGTGTGTTGTGACACAATCTACTTTTCACATTTGCTATTGTTACATTTGTGTGGCAATTTGGGATCACATACCTGTGGTTTCTCCATTCCAGAAAGAATGTCTTGAACCCTTTTTGTTTCTGAATCAAATTCTGTAAAAGAGAGAATGTGGAAAGAGGAAGAGAAATAAATTACCAAAATTAAACCAGAATTTCAGCTACATAAATAAAAACAGGGGAGGGAGACAAACAGAAATTACAACATGAGTAGCTGCAGACTGGGCTGTCCCCCTGCCCACCAGGGCTCTGGAGAGGACAAGTGTCCTTGTCCCATGCAGGGAAAACCCAGGGGAGCCACACAGGAGCCTGTCCTGAGTGCCAGCACCCACCCTGCAGCCACTTGCCCTTAAGCTGGGTAATGCCCAAGGTTCTTCTGCAGCCACCTTGCAGCTGGAGGCCATGAAGTGATGCCAGTAAATTCCAGAGCCTGAGCAGCAGCAATCCATCCTCCCTGCCTGAGCCTCCTGCCTGGCACAGCAGCTCCTGCAGGGGCTGCACAGAGGCACCCACAGAAAAGCTGCCCCTAAATTAGAGGGATAATTGTGCAGAAGAGGCCATCCTCTGAGCAGTGCAATCAGCCTTTCCCTCATCCTCCCCCCCTCAAAACAATCTTGAGGTGAAACATCAGCTCAGAGTAATGAGGTGACACAAAGCAGCTTTATTCCTTTTGGACCACAGCACACAGAGGCCTCACTTTCCACTACAGTATTCTCTAATGGAAAACCAGGAACATATTTTCCTGGATTTTTTTTTTTTCTTCTTCTTTAAAATGTTAATGTAAAAAGTTTGCTCACCAAAGCAGAAGAACATATCTCACCTAAAGCAAAATGAGCCAGACATCCTTGGCACAGGAAGCAAAAAACATTAATAAACAGGTGGGATCAGATCAACAGCTTTCACTAATGATTCCCCCAAAACCTGACCTACTTCTCCTAGCCCAAGAATGTGCCTTTATTTTTGTCTGTGACCTGCTTTAAAAAAGTAGATCTTCTTTTTACAAATTCCATGTGCTTGACTGCCAAAAACTAGAATTGGCTGAATGCTGATGGCAGAATTCCAGTGTAAATGCCCATCTTTCCCTACAAGAATGCACCTTGGTGTGGACTGGGAATGACAGATCTCCTGCTGCACACATTCCTGGATTCCTTTTAGTCTCAGCCACTTGGAAAAGAAAGGAGTAGTAATATTTCAGGAGAAGTTGAGGATAGCAAGATTGTTGTTTTTCCATAGCAGATAACCCTCAGAGTGCATTACAAAGAGCATAAACTGGCAGGATTGAGCCAGAATATGATAATATTGATTTCAAAATTTCACAGATCAACTAAAATGGCTGAGGAAAAGGCTGAGATGCTGAATCCAAGTGAAAATGTCAAAATTTGGGGTGTTTCAGAATGCAGGGCTCCTTTCAGCATCAGTAAAGAAGTTGAACTGTGCCACAAAGCCCAGAGGCAGATCTGCACAGATCTGCAGATCTGTGGAGATCCTGCAGGCTTATCTCGAAGGGATGCTAATCAGAAGCAGCTTCTGCAGCTCTGAGTGTAACAAAAAAGCTGCTACTATTTTATCAAAAGTTTCTGGTTATTATGTCACCCCTAATTACAACCCCCAGAAGCTGAGCGTGAATCACTCTCAACCCTAAATCCCAAACATGTGGACTGCATTTTCTTCCCTCTCTCTGCTTTCTAGCAAGGATCCTCTGTCACACTGAGCAGGAGAGGAAAACAAACCCTGAAGCCCAAAGAAATCTCATTTCCCTCTGCCATGAGAGGTGATTGCTCTGTACAGTAACTCCCACCCTCTGCAGGTCAGGGCTGAGGGTTCAATCTGCTCCAGGCACAGGAACTGACTCCAAGGCTTAAGGGAGGTGGGTATGCCCAGCAAATAAAAAAAAAATTAATTATTTCAATCAAACTTCTCAATGAAGTGTCCCACTCAGGGAATTTTTTACATGAGTGTCCCAATTATGCATCTTGTTCACAAAGAGAAGGGTTTGGGTACCGGACACAGAGGCCTTGGGTTATTACAGATATGTGGACATTTATGAGGGAATATGGACATTTTTGAGGTCAGTATGGACATTCATGTCACCAAGTGTTTATACAGATAAGCTGGAGGTGGAAGAAGACAATTCTTCAAAGACTTTGGGGAGAGGGAATGGGATACATATAACAAATAACGTGAAAATAAAGCAAATACTACAGGCAGAAAGCAATAAACATCCACAAGTGATGTCTGTAACAGCATCAGAGAACAGCACAGGTTGAAAGGGGACCTCAGGAGTTGTTATCAAGAATTACAGTATTTACAGTATTTCAAACACTTAGCTTCCCATTTCAAGAGCCATTAAAAAAAAAAAAATCTCAGGCTTCTATGGATGGCTGAGTTCCTTTCTGTAATAAACATGATTATTCACAGTCTCCTGAGCTAGACTAAGCTAAGGAGAGGAGAAACCTCTCCCAAATCCCTTCCTCAGTAGGGAAGTTGCTCTGACCTGCCAATCTCTGACTATCAAGCTCAACATCTTCCTTCCAAGCCAGCAAAGAGCAGAAAGCCTTCTGAAATAGAAGACAATAGAGAAGGAAAGAAACCATCTGATATGTTCTATCTGATAACACAGAGCTGCTGGAAAGCCTTTCCTCGTGGCTCTCTGTTGTCACTCAGCAGCCACCAAGGACTATATTCTAAATTAGCTCACTGGAGCATTTAGGGACAAGGAGCATCTGCTGGACATCCCAGATGCAGTGGTGGAAAAGTGGGCAAGAACAGCAGCAAGAAACGGGCAAGTCTTGATGTAAAACAGGCGAGTCAGGTTCAAAAAAATTACCTAGAACTGCTCAGGAAAGGTGGTGGGTGGCTGAGCATGACTCACCTACCTGGGACTCATTGTCCCTGAATAACAGACAGTGGATTTGCATTTCAGTCTTTGTCCCTTCCTCTTCCTCAGCTGATTGAGCAGTGAGTATCTGACAGGCAGACAGAAAATCTGTATGGCAACCCCCAAAGGCTGGGGCTGGCAGCAGGAGCTGCTTTCCTCCCTTGCCACAGGGAACAGGAGCTCAGCCACGTCAAGAAGAGCCCAACCAACACTTCAGGTCATTGTCCCATTTTAGCTTTTCCTCTCAACATCTGTTCCCCACATCTGTCATGGCAAAACTCTTCCTCCTAGGAGGAAGCTGGGGGTGGGGATGAACTCCTTGTGAGTGCTCCACGGGGTCCTCTGAGGGACAGTACAAAAAAATCTGAGTTACCCTGCTAATCTCACTGTCTGAGAGACATTATAGCACTCCCAGCATTAGGTTCTAATTCCCAGGCTGTGGGTTCTTTGGATCCAGTGTTTCAGACTAATCTTTTATTGCAGAAAAGCCAGCTGAAAGACCTGGACCACATCAAGTTCCTCTCTTTTTTTCAGAGTTTTGAATCATAAACAAAACTCTATAGATACAACCAGGAGTAAATGCCCCTAAAATCTAAACACTTTCTCAGCAGCTGTTTGGTGCTAACAGGGTTTCAGTGTCAAGCCTTGCTGAACTAAAGCCTTTTATTCTATGCTTCTGTTAGTCTGTGTCTATGTTCCTTTCTGCACGTACAGCACAAATATAATTTTCAGACCTTTCCAACCATACTTTTAAACACCAAGCCCAGCTTTAAAAAAACAGGGGGAAAAAGTCAGTTCAAGGTAAGTTTGAAGTTTCCATCAATAGTTTACATGTTTGCATGAACAGCAGCTGTGTATGTAAATGGTTTGAAATAGCTAAAAGCTCTAAACTAATTAAGATTTTCCCATTGCAAATACACATTTTAGGTTTGTTCTGCATTCTTTCCTTCGAAGAGAGGAAAAGGTCCAGCTCAAGACTTAGCTTCTGGCCACAGAAAGTATTTACTGTTTCAACAGCCTTTCCATTCCAAGGGAATGACATCAGCACCAGCACTTTGCAAACTCTGAGTCTAATTCTCAAGCAGAGCTCCATGCTCACAGATATGCCAGTCATAACATGACATGCTTTCTCAGAATTTGTTCCAGATTTATCGGGGCTGTGACCGGCTTCAGCGCCGGGAAGGATCTTTCATCAGTCACGTACAGCACAACCTACAGCCCCCGAGAAAATGAGCTCTTCAAACACAGCCCAGCTCCTCTGTGAGCTGCCTGCCCGTGTCAAAGCTTAAGACACCAAGAAGAACACATCCAGACTTTCAGGGAATTGCAGAAATGGAAGTTAATAAGCTCCTTTGCACAAGAACAAACCTAACGCTGCAGATGTCACGCAGCAGCTGAGTCACAGGAGCAGAGGGGATGTGACACAGCCACAGAGTCCATCCTCCTACACTGAGGCATGATCATCTACACCCAAACCACTTCTCTGAGATGAGAATTAAATAAATTAAATAAATGACCTCCTGCCCCATGATCACGGTCATCTCCAAACTTCTCAGATAGGAGAACTACCACAGCATCTAACTCCTCATCTCAGGGAAGATTATCTCAGCTCTCCCTGCTGCATCTGAAACTTATTCCTTCTTTCCTGCACATCTGCCCCAGGAGAGCTCATCACCCCTTCCTTTGCTGCCACCTTTTACATACTTGCAGGAATTTCTTCCTTTAACAAAACAAGCTCATTTCTCCATACCTGTCCATAAGAGACCCCACCTGCTGCTGTCCCCTGTTTTTTTAAATTAGTTTCCATCCTTCGGAGGATGTGGCACATCCCTGCCCAGCTGAGGTCCTGGCAGCACCAGAACTAAGGACCCATTTACAGAGCTTGCTTAGAAGTTTACTCTTCTCTTTGTCTACAGAATAACTTGATTATTGTGGTTTGTAATCTCCTATTCCTTCCAGAATTAAAAAAAAATAATTAAAAATTAAAATACCTAAACCACCTAATTAAAAAAACCAGCAGGTCTGAGAACAACTAGCTGCAGTGCAGTAGATGGCTCTTGCCTTGATCAAACTTTTTCTTTGAAGGCCATTACAGAGCTCTCCTCCTGTCTGGTCATCATTCCCTGACCCATCAAGCACTCTCAACCCCATCAGAGCCTGATATGGACTCTAATTTAATAAGCCTCAATCCTTATTCCATCCTTCAAGCCCTTAATGAAAATATTGAATAAAATTAGAGCTAGGACAAATTCCTGCCTAATCCAGTTTGGTGCAGCTCTCCAGTCTGTCAGGGAGGCAGCCCAGGACAGGGCAGGGTCAGGGATGAACAGCCAGGCTGCAGATGTGACATGGGAAGGGCAAATCCAGTGTCACACTGAGCACACAGGGCTTTAAAAAACTCTTCCCAGCTGGACAGAACAGGGAGCCCTTCAGAGTAAAAAACTTGTGAAAAAAACAAAAAAAAATTCTATTCAAAACAGTCAATGTGAACTATAATACACCAAGGAAGATTATTAATTAAGCCTGGATGAGATTTCTAAATGTTAAATATTTCAAATTTCTGTTCATTACATGAAAGCTAATAAAAAACATCAATGATAATACACAACTATGGCTCCCCAGACAAAGGTAGAGAGATTGATGTTATCCAACTTTAGATACAATTGTTAAACCGTGTTCTAATTCTTTAAAAATTGCCATGCATGAGTGTATCACAACTTTCCCATTTCTAAGTGACTTCCCACTGTTGCTATCTGATTTCTCCTGCTAACATACATTTATTAATGTCTAGGAGCTTATCCTTCATTATTTATCCTTAAAGCCCAAACTATATATACAAAGCAAAAAAAAAAAAAAAAAAAAAGAAAGAAAGAAAGAAAAAAAAACCAAAAAAGGGCAAAAACCCCCACACAACAACAAGAAGGCACATTTTCAGATCTAAAATCAGAAAAAATCAAATCTCTAGTCATCCTGATTCACTGATTCAATAAATCAAAGGATGACTGAAGTGCTTTGCCTCTGTGATTTAGGCAGGAATTTAATCCCACACTTGAGAGATGTCCTGGCCACAGTCCATATCTATTGAACTGCTAGTTTCACCTGGACTGCTTCAGTATCCTATTGTCCACGGGACAGGATATTCCAAAATACCTGGAGTGCAAATCCACAGCTCATCCTTCTCTAACCAAAGGCACTTCCTATCACATGGATCAGGATCAGATGTGGGAGCATTCAGATGTACATAGTGAAGTCACCTGGGCTAAAAAGCATTTTAAAAATAAATGTAAGGGCATCTGATCCTCCCTGCCCCCCCCTTATTGTTTGGATCTGTTTTTCATTGGGATGGAGGAAGGAAAATAAGATCAGTAGCAAGCAGCAAGGGAAATAAAAGGCTGGATGCAAGGGACAAATGGAGGGTAAGTGACACGTTGCGTTTGTTTTTCTCTGCTTCTTCGCTGCTACTGCTGGAAGACAGCAAAAACAACTCCTACTTTACTGGCTGGAGATCTGAGTGAATTCCTACTGTGAACAGGCAGTTGGTCCATTAGAAGGCAGAAAAGGCTTTCTTAGTAAAATACAGCAGCCCCCCATGTCCATCACGTCCATGTGCCATGGTGAGCGAGCGCTTTGTACATCTCCCAAAGCAGATAACACAGGCAGGGCACTGGGGATGGCTGCAGCTGGCTGGGCTTGAAGGAACACCAAACCAAACAATGACATAACCCACAGAAACAGAGGCAGCCCAAGCTGAATCTGCTGGAACAACAAACCACTTACACACAGGACCTCCTCTTGGAGCGCTCTCTTTTCATCATTTCGACCTGCTTTAGCTTATTTTCTCTGTCAAAATATTTTTTTCTTTTTAGTTTCAGCAGCTTCCCTTTTGCTATGCTGTTAAAGCAGCTGGCACCCTATGTGGGGTTGGGAAGACAATAAAAGCTTTGCAGATAAACCAAGCAGTGCCCATCCCTCCAACTTTTGGTCAAGTATTTGACAAAGAGACTGAAAGTCCCTCCTAAAACTTTCCTGGAGCTCCTGACTCCCACTTTCCAGGTAGAAGGGTGATGTTTTGTTCTCACTTATACTTGGCCACTACAACCTTTTCCCAGGAACAATGATGCTCTTCGCACTCCTCAGAGTTTTGTACAATAGTTGGGATGCATGGAATTTCCTTGTGCTTAATTCCTTCCATTTATTCCTGTGCTGCTTCATGGTTTGTCCCTCTCATTTCTCCTCATTCCCTGTGACTGCCAGTCCAGCCTTTGCCACACTAAAGGGTTGTTCTCCAGGCTGAGAAACCCAGTGGTCACTCAGGAAGGGCTGTAACTTCTGCAGAGCTGCACCCTGCTGCCAGCAGCACCCCAGGCTGCCCCAGGTGACAAGGCCAGAAAAACTCCACAGGCTTCCTCAGTTCAAACAGGAGCAGGGGATGGTCAGCAGCATGGCTGAGATTCCCATGCTTCTTAAAATGTGAAACTGGCTCAAAAGGCTGTCTGACACCAGCCATGAAATTACAGCACCTGGCATTTACAGAGAGATTTCCCCTCCAAAAGGTTCCCTTCAGCCCTGGCACCTGTCACAGCCAGGCAAAGCAGGAGCCTGAGCATCATGAACACACAGCAGAGGAGGCTCACAACTCCTCCTTGCACTGACAAAAAGCACAAGTCTGACAGCACCAAGGATTGGTCTCCTCTTCCCAGCTGAGGCACTGAGAGCTCCTCTGCATCCCACCACAGGTGTGGCTTTGTCACTGCTGAGTGTCCCTGCTGGGGCAGAGCTGAGCCCTGCCCCCTCCAAGAACTGAGATGGAGAGCACAGTCCCTAATGAACACAGAGTGACAAGTCTCCAGTGAGCCATTTTAAAGTCCTTTTAAAATCCTGCGTCTGCTGCTCCATGCCAGTGAGGAAATATTTTTCTCTGAAATACCATCCCCAGTCTAGGGGGACAATGGCACCAGTATTGAACACAAAACAAAACCTACTTCTTCTTGATGTTCAAAAATATGACCATAGGCAATTCTGGCCATAAAACCCTTTGCTAATCTGCCCATTACACAATAAGAGCATTTTCCTGATCAAACACAAAACTAGCAAAATAACCTGCAGAACTGCATATTTGCACAGAAAAACAATCACACAGCACAGCCAAAACAGACTCCATAGGAGTTCCAAACTTGCTGGGGATTAAACAGAGCTCCTCAGCCAAAATTAACAACTTCCTTGGCAGTGAACCTCATAAAGCCACTGAGTTTGCTACAACAATAGGAAGGCAGCAGAGCACTTCCCCAGTGCAGAGGCACAGCAGAACCCAACATGAACTAAAAAAAATTTAAGAAAATAACTGCAGGCCAAATTTTGCCCTCAGTCACAAATCCTCAACCTTGCTTGAATCAAAGAAGAAATGCCTTCTTTAGATTTCATGTGGTCTTTGGGATGCTGGGCTTTGGGATCCCGAAGTGCTTTGGGATGCTGGGTTTGAGCAATAACCACTATTTCAGTCTCAGGAACAGAGTCAGAGCAAAGCAAGCTATTCATCCTCTGAGAAAGTAAGCAGGGAAAATTTGCCCTAAAACTGGATAAAAGTAGAAAGTGTGTAATCTTTTACTGTTCTTGATTTTTGTCTAAGCATTTACATTAAAACAGAAATTTTATTTCTATGCACTACTTACGCATCTTTAAAAGATGTTAGATTCCACAGGAAAAAAAGAAAAAGTTTGGGCTTTTTTTTTTTTTAATAGAACCATTCCAAATCATGGTGCTAGAAAGGCAAAGATTTTTCATGAAGCCTGCACTGGGATTTTTCAGTGGCAACCTACTGAGGTGCTGCAGTTGGAACATTCTTTAAATGAACCCCAATCTAAGCTCTTCTGTCACCAATGTAAATTACTGACCTTTTTTTCCAGGTGAAAAGTATGGTACAATGAAATTGCAATGAGTGGTGGAAGAGCTCACAGTAATCCCAGAAACCAAATAACATCTCTTTCTTTCCACTCAGCCCAGGCACCACAGCTCAGAGATGGGGGAAGGCAAAGAGCTTCCCCTCCCTTCTTTAAATCAACCCAAACACCTCCAGATTGACAGCAGAACAGAAATAAATTATCTTCCTCATGACAGATGACAATCAACTGACTCAAGCAATCCCAGCCTAAATTGTTTTGCAGTCATGTCTGAAGGATGAACTATGACTATATGAGCTAGAAGGATATTAAACAGAACGTTTAATAAAGACCGGGGGCTAAATTTATAAAATGCAGAAGTCAAAAAGGCTGATGTAATCTTATCTGTGCCCTCTCATGCCTGAGATGGGAAGAATGAGTTCAAGAATGTTTAAAAAACCTGATCTATAATGTCTGTACCAACTTCCTACTAGTGAGCTGAAAGAAGTGCATGGGCAATTAGCAGTCCTATGTGGGACAAGGCCAAAATGTGATCTTGGATATTGGCACAACCAGTTGCACCACTAAGTAGCCTTCCAAATATTTAAAATATTTCACAGAAACATCCACCTGATTACTGCTTGCTGGGGAGGATTCAACAAAGCTACAGGAATTTCAGCTCATTCTGGATTTCATTGCTGAGATGAAATTCAGGGACAAGTCACATGAATCGCAGTAAATCAAAGCAGCTGCTTCTAAGCACAGCTCCTTAGAGGGGAAAAGAAAAACAAAACAAAAAAACAACACCAAAACCAAACTCAAGCTTCAGGACAACATCTTTTATAAGAAACCTTGGAGAAAACTGAAATGGCTCCTTCATTTTAGAACAGTTTAAACTTTCTGTTAACTGCAACACTCAAAGCATCACCCTGCACTAAGATTCCTCCTCCCCTTAAAAGCAAATATACTGAAGGTCACAAAAACTTCAGAAATCAAATTCCACCCTTCCTCAGAAAAGGAGGAGGAACCGATGGGGTTTGAAGCACAGCCTAAGAGACTTCAGTAAATAAATCCCATTAACTTCAGGGGGACATGAAATTTCATTTCACCACCTTTGCAAATCCAGCTGGAAACACAGACAGACATTGTTCAGAACATCTGGCTATACAAATAAGTGTTGTTCATTAAATCATTAGACTTAAACACGTTTTGTTTTTTATAGTCTGGAGGGAGGAAATGTTCTACCTCTTCCCTATAAATACCCTCTCCCTTTTGGCTCCATGTCCCAGATATTGCCAAATAAGGGAAACACAGTTCCCTTCCTTTGTCGGTGGTCCATGTTATCTCCTCCTAACTGGTGAGGATACACTGCTTATCTTGCTCTGAAGCTCTCAGATCTTGGTGTAACTCTTCTCCCCATCACAGGCATTTAATCAGTGAGCATTTAAGCAGGATGAAAATGTACTTTGTACAATTTTTTTTTTTTTTCTGTTGGGTGGGTATCCATAAATTATGTAAACTCCTAGGAAAAAGGTTCAGATTACAGTCTTCTGTATTTGACTGTCAGTTGCAGCAGAAGCTGCAAATTCCTGAGATAATATGAAGATCCTCTGGGGGAAGAGGTTGTGCCTTACATCATTCAGCACTGACTTCCTGATAAATGATGGAGCAGACAGTTTAGCCAGCTCGCCCTGCCAAGGAGATCCTGCTGGCAAAACGAGGCAAGGGAGGGATAAAGCAGATGGGAATAAAAATACGAGAGTCTACAGAAACTGATCAGGATTGGGAAAAACAGCTTTGAGGTAAAACACCAGCCACTGCCAAAAGGGTTTATGAGCCCTAATAAGGTCAAACACGAGCCCTGGAGCCAGATTCCCTCACTCTTTACTAGATATGCCCTACATGTTCCTCAGTGGACTTTGAGCTGTGTTTCCTGTAGCTGGCACACTTAGGAAGATTAGGGAGCTTCTAATGAGATTTATTTTGTCAAAGCTGCTGTGATGAGACTGAAAAGTGTAACCAGAACTGTGGTGACCCATTCTGCCCCATGGATGGCTCAGAGCCATGGATGCCCAGACCACCAGCTCTCAGAGCACCTCATAACCATGCTGGATCATTTGTATCCACACTGCCCTGGTGTTCTTTTGCATTTTCAGGTGCAAGAAGTCTGAACAAAACCAAGTTTGAGGCATTTCCATTCGCCTTTAAAAACAGCTGACACTGAAGATGGGAGAATATTGTGCAATTAAATTAGGAGATGCTCCCATTTAGCTGATGAAGAGAATCCCTTATCTACAACTTCTGGTGCCAAAGTTATGAAGCTGGTTCTTTAGTCTTTCAAGATAAGTGCATAAAAATAGAGTGTATCTCCTCCCACCCTGTGTCAGCCCTTCCCAGCTTGCAGAGCTCTGTGCTGTGAAAGAAGGGAGGACTGCCATGGCATTCAGGCTTCCCATAAACTTTGGGTTTGTTCCTGCAGGATGGATACAGCAGGAGAATACCTCCCTGTTTGTGACAGGTCAAATGCAGGCAAGATTTCACAGGCTGGCAAATTCCTGGAAATTATCTGCACACAGGCAACTTCTGGGAAAGAGTTGGTCAACAATGCCTGAGAAGGAAGAACCCCCAGGCAGCTCAAAGCAGAACACTGCTGGGTTTGGAACTGGGCAAAGCTATGGCAGAGGCAGGGAGGGCACTGGGCATGGACTTGCTTTCCAGCACCATCTGTGATATTTAGCTTTTACCCTTCTCCATCAAAGCCCCCATGATTTAAGTTAAGCTTCAAGACAGCAGAGGAAACAGATTTGTTTCTCTCCCTCAACAGAGTGTATTTCAGTGATGCTGGATAAACATTTCAGCCATTCTTTCTGCTGAAGAAAAGTCACAAATTAAGCCTGATCTGGATAAATTCTTGCAGGCACAGAGAACTTGGGAATGTACTCTACCTGAACCCTGCAATATGTTTCTAATACAGCCATCAGTCTATATAAAGCTCACTTAAGTGGTTACTTCATGTGACTATTAGGCAAAAATATTATTTGGTGAGAATCTGTGTGGCCCAGCTAATGGAGCTCAAGCTGGTACACCATGGTGTATCTGACACTCATAATCACTTTGTTTACTGCCTGAACAAGCACTTCACAGCCCATTATTTTAGAGAAAATACCAAAGATAAAGACTGTTGAAGAAGCAGGCATATTTCCAAATAGAAACAAACAAAAGCACAAGCTCAGCCATGATGTGGGAGATAAGGTCAAGGCACGAGAATATCACATTGGAAATTCTGGGTGTCACAAATGAACACTGGTTTCTCAAGTTCAGACTGTGCCCTAATTAATGCATCCTATTTCCTCTCATGCATTAAAACTTACAGGAAAACAGCACACAAAATCTATTTCTAATGAGATATAAGTCTGAAGAATTCAGACAAGTAGTATTAATGGCTAAAACTTAAAAAAATGCAGTAGGAACAGTAACACCATTTAGAGTTCATGTTTGATGCTGATCTATCCTCTCAAGATTCCACACGTCTCTGGTTCTACTAAATATTATGTTTCATGTTGCATTATTTGGTATAATACTAAAATTCACTCAACCTGACAGATGTATTTTACTCTTCTGTGTGTTTTTTTTCAGTGCTATTAATAAAAACACGGTGTCAGTTTTGACAGATTGTTTTCAGGAGACAATCTTATTGAAACTCCTTATTTTATAGAAGCAGGTACATTTAGGGACACCAGAGAAGAGAAGCTGCATTTAACATAGGGATGTTTTGTGTAGCAGCAGAAAAAACATTTATCATAAATGTTGTCTGCAGAATATTTCTATACTGGTATAACAAATGGCTATTAGCATGTACCAAATCATCAGTTCCCAGCTAAAAGAAAATAAAATTTACATGTAATGCCAGGGTTTCTCAGCCTTTTTGCTTACATGGACCAAAAGTGATCAAACTACTCTTCTAAGCTTTTAAATCTAGAGGATATACAAGCACAGATAAATGTATGACTCAATAAGCAAAATGGATTCAGGACCAAAATAGAAAAGAATTGACAGGATCTAGAATGAGTAAGAAGAGGAACTTCGCCTTGTTCCTGTCTGCACTGAATCACAGCTCCTACAATTTACCTTTAATTCACAGGCTCTGGATTAAAACAACAACTTGATACAGTTAAAAAAAAATAGGAAAAAAACCACACTTTTTCCTAAGTATACTTAAATGTTACATGGGAGATTGAGAGACAACAGGATGGGGCTGTACCAAGAACGCCTCAGCTCTGGCTTTTCATCCCTCACCCACTCTTGCAGAGCACATCCCTCCACATTCAGGGATACCTGAGGGTACTTCTTCACCTCACAACACCTGCTTTGCCAAGTTAAGTACTTACTTCAAAATGTTTTCAAATTAAAACCACCATTGTCAGGAAGTGCTCTTGCCAAGCCCATTTTCTGTGTATTCCCAATGCATTGCCCTCAAAGAAATGAGCACACAGAGCTACCCACCCACATCTCCTGAGAAACTTGGAGCAGCAGGAATTTGAAGCCGTGGTTTTCACCTTTCAGAGTAGCTGGAGACTGCTTCAGTGCACAAAATCAGGAGGAAAGGTGTTGCTTTCCTCTTTCCACAAGAGGAAAGCAACACCTCTGAGGCTTGTACACAGTGGAAGTTTATGATCTGTCAATAGTCTGCAGCAGCTCTTTGAACTATCAATTGATTCTCATGCTTTTTCCTCCCTTCTCCACATGTAAAGCACATCAATGCCACAGAGCAGTGAAGTGCACACCAAACTCAGTGTTCCCCACTGGGAAAGCAAATGTGCTTTTCAAAACTGAGTGAGATGAGTTCACAGACAACAGGGCAGAGAGAGGGCACCAAAGGACTGGGCAGGACTTGACCCTCCCTGGTGCCTGCCAGGTCTGGGTGCTGCTGGAGGGGCCAGGAGCAGCATGTGGGACGTGTTCAAGCTTGCAGGCTCCTTCCTCAGCATCATCTTCATCACGCTCCTGGGCTAGAAGGGCTGATCTGAAGCCAGATCTTCTCAAATGAGGACAAATCCTTGCTTAGGAACACTTCCACAGTGGCACACAGCAGCCTGGAGGCAGCTCCCTGCCCAGGCTGGTCAGTTTGTCCTGGCACCCAGCTCCCACCCAGCTCCTGCACAGGATGCACACAACAATCCATTGCCCACTTCCCACTTTTACCCACTTCAAGTGGTTTACTTTCAGCTGCCTCAAGCTCTTCAAACTTCAAAAAGGATTTTAAAAAAAAAAAAAAGATTTTATCTCATTTGAACAGAGAAAAAAAAAAAAAAAAGATGCTTTATAAGGAAATAGGCAAAAGCATTGTCAGAATGCTCAAAACTGCTTATGTTCCCACAGTACTTGCAGCCACACACAGAACTTCTTGAACTACCAGATCACTGCATGGCCAAGAAGGGAGCCACTGAGTGCACGAGAAGGAAGTGACTCAGACTGAAATTCATAAAGGACAGCATGAATGGGACAGGATTTCCGCTTACAGCTCTTTTTACATGGCAAGGCTCCTTTACTAAAAAAAAAAAACAAAAAACCACAAAAAACCCAACCCTGCTCCCTCCTGTCCCATTCAGTTTTTAAACAGCTCTGTGGAAAAGCTCCAATATGGATTTTAAATCAGAATCCCAGTATCATATCTCCAAGCCCTCTACCTGTACAAAATACCATCCATCATCCTACAAGAAACAGAAGAATTGCTTAATTTTCAGTCAATTATAAGCAATCAGTTTCCTTTCTTTTTTGCCTTAAAACAGCCTATTTCCAACATAACTAGAAATCTTTATTTACAAGTGCACCACCCAACACAGCATGATGCAGTCAATGGAAAAGGTCAGAATTGCACTTATATCCCCAATCTAAAACCATACATTTCCTAGTAAAAAGAGGATGCTGCTGTTACAGAACCACCCTGGGATAAGGGTGCATTATAGAAACAAAAACTTATTTTTAATGTACCATCATCTTGTACAGAGTACTGAGGTGCATAGGCTGTATCCACAACTGGAGAGGTGACTGAACAATAATTTAACAATAATCCAGAGTAATTCAGTACTTAATTTCAATACTGATTGCATTCAGAATTGATGTTCTATAACCCCATTTCTTCTACCAGTGGTGAAGCAGATTTTTGGGGAACCCTTCCTTCTTTTAATATTGGAAGGAAGCTGGAAGTTATTGATATATGGCAGAATTTTCCATGGGAGAATAAATTTGGACAGAAAAAAGATTTTTTAAAAGTTTTAAATTAAATACGACACATACTGTGATTTTTCAGGGAAAATGGTTGAGATGGCCTGGCACTGTATGCTGGACATTTTCTTCAATACAATTGACATGATCCCAATGGTTTGGGATGGACCTTAAAGATGCTCTTGTTCCACCCCCTGCCATGGACAGGGTCACCTTCCACCATCCCAGGCTGCTCCCAGCCCCATCGAACCTGGCTTTGGACACTCCCAGGGATGGGGCAGCCACAGCTTCTCTGGGCCCCCTATTCCAGGGCCTCCCCACCCTCACAGGGAAGAATTCCTTCCCAAAATCCCATCTAACCCTTCCCTCTTTCAGTTTAAAGCCATTTGCCATGTCTTGTCACTCCATGCCCTTGTCAAAAGCCCCTCTCCAGCTCTCTTGTAACCTCTTTAGGGGGTCTAAGGTCTCCCCCTTCCCCAGGCTCAACCCTCTCATTCTGTGTTGGTAAGGCAAGTGTTCCATCCCCTTTATTGCTCCTGCCCCAGCAGAGCGGGTGTGCTAAGGAAGGAGGAACACACCCCTCAGAGAAATCACTACCAAAAAGCAAGGAGCAGGACAAGCATCACCTTCAGCACAGGAGCAGCAGATCCAAGAACAGAAACTCCCATTTCCCTGTCACAAATCCCCTGTGGGCACCATCTCTCCCTGCTGATTAAAGCAGACACTCCAATTGCCTCTCTGAGCATCAGCCCAGGAGCAGCTGGGACTGCAGGGAGAGGTGGCGAGCTCCCACCCACACTTCCAGCACTCAGGCAGCTCCTAAATTTTGTTTCAGGCAGCCCAATCCCTAAGGACAGCAATCATTGTCAGGCTGCAGCACTGTGTACTGACACAGGCTGTTCTCTGCAGCAACCAGAGCTGAGCCTGTGCAAGCGCCTGCTCCAGCTGTGTCTGGGGCTCCTAAAGCCCCCTCCCTTGCCAGCAGCTGGATCCCAGCACTGCTCCATCATCCAAACACCCCAAAGAAGCCAGCTCCACTGCAGGAGCACACACACCCCACAGCCAGATAGGAAATGACAGGCCATCAAGCACATCACAATCCCAACCCAAAAATCCACGCAAACAAAGCCCTGAGCTCCAGCTCTCCTTCACCTTATTCCAAGTTTTACTGAAAATTCATACATTTCTACTCCCCTCCTATGGAGTTTTTTGGTTAAGTGGTTTTCTAAATAAAGATTTATCCACAAGTTTTATACATATATATACACATTTTTATATATTTATGTATCTAAAAATAGGTTTTCCAGGCTATTCTGCAATGTTGGAAGCAGCCACACAGCACCATCAAGTTTTTAACTATTAGCAGGCTGAACAGATACACATCCACAAAACCTGCAAGTTTAAACCCCTTTGCTACTTGTTGCTTCTGACACATTCATTTTTTCTGGCTATTCAATTAGCAACTGTGCCCAGACTGCTGTTAACTCTCACCCTAATTACCTGTGTGGCCAGGTTAGTCAGGTATTCATCAATAAATCCCCAAATAATTAAAGAAGAAACAGAGAAGGAAAATATAAAGCAACAGATATTATTAGAACCTTGTAAATACCAAGTGGGAACTTATCTTATTTTAGGGAGCTGCTTCATGAGAGCCTTTAAGAAACCTCTCTGACCTTTCTGCAGAAATCTGAATGTAAGTTTACATGTATGACTATAATAATACACTGATGTCAAAAACCTCACATTTGAGCCCAGTGTATCTTTTTTTTTTTTTCCTTTTAATATGAAAACAATTCTCCCATTCCTGCTCTGGCCATGGACTTGCTGCAGAGCAGCTGATGCAACTCCAGGGCTGCCACTTCTGGGTGCAGATGCAGAACCTAATTTTAAAGGGCAGGAGGGTGGGACAAGGGATGCTTATGTGCCCAGCCTGCTGTTAGGGGCTTTTCCAGAGCTGGGGAAGCACTCCATCCCTTGCTGTCCCCAGTCTGAAGGCACTCTCTGGCTGACAGGACTGGATGTGCTGTAGCCTTGACTCCACTGATTTTCTTGGCATTTTAAAGGCCTCGTGCTCTTCAGCTGCAGCACAGCAGACCAGTCCAAAGCAACAAATTAGACAAACACAAGGGTTGCAGGAAACCCTTAGATAAGATGCTTTTAAATGATTTCTAGATTATTTCAGAAGTGATCAGCCAGGCTGACTCAGTACCCACTGAACCAATACTGTAAGACTATACTTTTTTCCAGGTCTTTTACATCTAAGCTTTCAAACACCTCATGTATTCCACCTCAAATAAACACCTAAACATAAATAAAAATACTAAAGTTTGCATAAGCTGATTGGCAAGAAATAACTAGAAAGTCTAATGCAGTGATTCATTTTCTTGGATTACAGCATTCCCAAATACAGCTCCTTGCTAATTCTAAAGCACATTTGCAAATCCTCATTCCTTACCATGCCAGCAGCATTTTTTGGCTATTGATGCAGTTAATTTTCATAACTATTTCTTTCAGTTATGTCTCACATGTAAAATAAGAGGCATATAAATATACACTAGAGATAGATAATGGAAAACCTGTGTTTTATGCATAAATTAACTCAAGATATTTCACAGTGTGCTACATTATGAATATCCTGGACATGCTGCTTTGGTTACTACATCAAAGTTTGTTCAGGCAGCTGCTGCAGCAGTCAGCAAAGAGACAAGCAGAGAGGAGAAAGGCAGGTAGGTATAAGAGATTATAACAAGTTACCAAAATAAATTTAGGTAGAACTGTGTGCAGAATGGCTTGTGATAAATGAGATTTGATTACACTAGAGCACTGAGTTGTTCATCTAAAGTTTTAAATTTTTGAATGGCAAATCTCTGAAAATGCTGAAGAAAATGATTTCAAAAGTAGCCAGATTTATTTGGCTATTTACAATGGCTAACATTAAGAAATTTCTTCTCAGTTCTGTTTTCAACTAATCTTACTTTCACTGAATTTTCACATTAAAAAAAACCTTTTCTAATAACTTTACTAGGTTAACCTAGGATATGCAAAAGAGTGGTTCCTAGTAGTCAGATTTTGGTTATAGCTTAATTGTCCATGAAGATTTTTGTGAAGTGCCAAGATGCCTCTCCGCAAAAGCAAAATTTAACCGAGACCTCACCCTTAAAACACATTTCTGGTTCCAGCAGATAAAAAGAGAACGATGCTGCATCTACCAAGGGAGCAGTCACAAAATATGGGGAGGCACTGGGCTCACCTTACAAAACAAACACAGCCCAGCAAGCCCAGCGCTGGGATTGAAGTTCACACCGTATTAACGCGTGGGTGGGAGTGTTTCTTGGCACGGCCACTGGATCCACACAGAGGAGGTCACAAGCCGGAAAGGTGCAATAAAAAAGGAGTTAAAAATAAATAAATAAAGCTCTCTTTTTTACCATGTGGGTCTTGCTCATTTGACTTTGGGCTGCTCCTTGCTCTGCGCTCCGGTTTCTTCAGGGCCGGGGCTCCCCCGCCGCCGCTGCTGGCCCCGTTGTGGCTCTTGGCATAGCCATTGTACACCGTGGTGCAGCTGCCTATATGGCTCTTGTAGATGGAGGAGGGAGGGCTGTTCAGGCGGTTCTGGCGGTCAATCTGCCTGTCTTTGAGTTTTTTGTGCTGTGGTTTGCTGTACTGGTCTTCCCTGGTGATGTAGCTGGACATCCCATATAGTGGTATGATTTCTGAAATGCAACGGTTCACCCACGTTAACTCAGAACAACAAAACAACTGAGGGGTTTTTTTCCCCCAGAAAACCAAATTTCTGGTTATCTCCAAATGAAATTACTCCAGATGTTCCTGGAGGTTTTTAAAAGAAAACCCTTTTTTGCAATGGTTTTGTATTAACTGTGCTCTTTTGATGACAGAATTTTACTCTGGATGAGTTTCCAAAATACCGCTACTAGGGTGATGTTTTTCCCTTCCTTTTCAGTTTTTGTGTTTCAGGGACAGATTACAAGCAAAAATCTAGACAGGACTGATCTTTTGGAAAAAGTCTTCATAAGCTTAGAGCAATTTAGCATTTTCTTCCTCAGGGCCTGACTGGACAGAACGAGCTGAGATGTGCTGGTTCCAAGCTGCCAACCCTGGATTACATGCAATTTAACTTCCCAGTATAAATAGACTTAACAATCATGTCAGTTGTGCTGCCTAAGGAGAGAAGTGCAACATGAAGCAGAAGCTTTGGGAATTAAAACTATCTCAAAAAAAGTTTGAGAATTACCATAAATATCATGTACATTCTTTGGATACACTTCGTTAAATACAATCCCCACTTCACTTCCCCCTCCATGGATGACTCTTTCTTAACCTAAGGCAGATCAGCTTGCAGGGATCACAGTATTTCCTGATTTTTTCTACAATTCAATCCTCCTTTTTGTGCTTCACTTTGAGTGCGAACCTTGAAAATATCATGCCCAAAACAGTTTTGTCTTTAAAAACAGATACTCAGAGCTAAAGCCCCTCACTCAGGATATTAAAGGAGGCTCCATCCATGTAACAAAGCCACTCTCTAAGTTCTCCACCTCATTCCTACTCTTGGTTCCCCCAGTCCTTACACCTTGCTGAACACAGGTGTGAAAGGCCATTCCCAGCGCCTTCCTCCCAGCTCACCTTGCTCTCCATATATTGTTGGGGGAAGATGATGCTGCGGGAAAAACTGCGGTGGCATGTCCCCAGGTCCAGTGACAGGAGGGTAGAAGGCTGTGTGGGAGTTGTGGATGAAGTGGGGATGGTGTGCCAGGTAGGGGGGCAGGTGATGGGTTGGCGAGATGGCCGAGGGGTAGCTGGGAGGGAAACACTCCGGGGACTGCGGCGTCACCACCACCCTGCGGACGCCCGTGCTGTCTTCTATCACCTGCAGAGAAAGGAGCACGTTAGGCAGCATGTGAACCAGGCACACCTCTGAAACAGCACTGTTTACAGCTTGTCCTCCCACTGCAAAACAGTTGGGCATGGGGTTTAGCTTCACCAATAAACACAATTCTAAAATTAATATCGGCAGAAATAACCGCGGCGGTGATGTGGCTTTTCCTGGAGACTCAGATATCCACACTAATCACTGGGAGCTGAACTGCTGCTACTGATAACTATGTGGGTTAAGGGACAGAATAAATAACCTGCATTTAGGGAGGAAAACAATTGAAAAAGGAACACAAAGCACCAAAATAAGCATTCTCTTTGGGACTGACCTTACATTCTGCCCATAACATTTCTACCACGGATTTTGACAGCGCCCTGAGAATGGAGTTAGTAACACTTTGGAAAGCAGCTGGCAGCACTGCTGCCATGGAGAGGCTGTGTGTGTGCACAGAGACATGTACTCTGCAGGAACCTGCTCTGCTGGCCTACATTTGCAAAGGAGCTGCTCTGTTCATAACAGGTAGCTGCTCAGGACAAATACACAGGGCAGGGGGTTTGTTTCTGTTACAGAGCTGGTCTATAGATCCACACAAATCAGCTCTGGGATATGCATAACTTGGCCACCACAGGCAAAGCATGTAAAAACAGATGTAGGAAGGTGGAAATGTGCTTAGGCTGAAAAATGTTTTTCAGGTTATAATTTTTCCAGAGTTGTATTTCTGGAGAACAGTCAACCAGCCAAATTTCAATCCAGACTTAGGAACCAAGCTTTTCTTGAAGCTCATCCAAAAAACTTCTGCCATTTCTTAAATTAAAAAATACAACCACGTAAGAACCATTTGACTGTGGATGCTGGCATGCGCGAGGTGGAAAAGCATGAAGGAAGCATCATTTAATTTCATAAAACAAACAGGTTGTTGAGGACCTCATTCTCTCCAAACTGACTGCTGGCACACAGATGGAGCAGTACCTGTGATGAATATGGTGTATGAGGTACGTGAACGTGCACCAGAGGCACCTGCTGCAGGATGCTGCCACTCTCAGCTGATTCCCATATTTGTACAGCACCAGCAGAAGAGACTCTGCTGTGGATTGCCCACACTCCAGAGGCTCCCATCACATCCCAGTGTCTTTACTCTAAGCCACAAAGACAAATCTGTGCCCTGGAGCAGAGGAATGGCACAGGCAGGTTGCTGTTTGTGCCACACAGCACCAGCCCTGCCCTGGGGCAATGAGCACAGCCCTGAGCAGAAAAACTGCTCCAGCAAACAGCAGCTCCTGCCTCAGGCACCAGCTGAGCAAGGAATCACAGGGGAAAATCCACCCAGGAGTGGCTGACCCAATTCCTGCCCCAGGCCATGTGTGCCCTCAGGTTCTGGGCATTCATGCCTGTTAGCTATGGGATGTGACCATGCACACACAATTTCTGTGGCTTGGCTGGCCTCTACACAAGACAATTTTCTATAGAAAGTTAATTCAGTCACTTGTAATATTTCACAGTAAAAATGCGTTGCTTGCTGAGTAACCAAAATAGTAATTGTTTGGCTTAACATACTTGATTCTACCCTCAGAATTTACGACTTCCACAAGCAATTTGTCAGCTGCCAGCTTTAAATTTCAAAGACTTTACAGAGTCCTCAGAAGACAGCTGAATCTCAGAGATTTAGACTATCACATCCTTTCAACTGCTCCATTTTCAGGTTTTCTATCTCTGCTACTGGGTTCTGCTCCACAGCATCTCTTATCCTGCTGCCAGGTCTCCAACCTGCACTCAGAAACCTGAAAAAGAGAGAAATCCTTTCCCGTTTAGCACATATTTGAAAAACAGAACTACTGATCAAGGACTGTGCACAGAAATGCTGGATTTAACTCCAGACTCAGATTATGCTGTAACTTAATTGAGAGAGCAAGTTCCTACATCTGATGTGAGAGGTTTTCATCATGGCTTTAACTAGTCCAAGCCTCAAAGCCAACTCCAAGCTCTTATCTCAGCATCTAGACCAGCTACATGTGCCTTTTGTGCTGTGGTGAAAGATGAATATATTAAGGAACAGATTTAGACAGAAAGCTTGTACACTGAGCAGCACATAATGTAAACCGTATTTTAAATTATTAGGATTCAGCTTCCTGAACTATCATCTATAAAGCAGGGAGGAAAGCTCAGAGTCCTGTCAAAGACCTTTTTGATGAAATTACCTTGCTAGATGAAGCTATAAAATATCAACAGGACTGAGAGAAGCCAGAGATGAGGGGATAGAATGGAAAATTTCAGCTGGGAGGAACCTACAACCACCAACTATTCCAACTCAAAGGATCAGCCAGCCTTCCAAATTACTTCAGTTGAAAAGCCAAAACACTAATATCTTTTATTTGTTTCCTCCCAGGCCATGAACGCTGACAGCATTCTTGTTATTCCACGTGCATACATTACAAATGAACACAAAAACACATGGGACCTTGCAAAACCCACTTTATTTCCCAATCCTACAGGGCATTTTCTCTCTAAACTAGGAATTATTGATATACATGTACATTTCTGAAGCTGCACACACAATCTTTAAATACACTATTCTGTCCTTAACAAATCAAAGTTGGTAATCTGAGTTATGTTTTATATGCATTAGGTAGCTATAAAGACTGGAGATATCTGTAAAACCTGCAGTGAGTAGATTGTAGTAGTGCCATTCTGGGAGACAACATTCAGTTCATCAAAGATAGATAAAATCAGTTTTGATCCATTAATGAAAAAAACATAACTTAGCAAAGAGGTTCAGCTTTGCTATTTTAAGAAGAAATCTGCAATTCTTTGTATCTGCTTAAAACCATTTGTCACAAAGATCATAAATTCATCTGGAAACTGCTAAACTGTCTCTATTTTAGTGCCAAGAATCAACAAAATCCTAATCCCTGTTGAAGTCTCTAGATGCAATGGGAATATTAAAAATAATTGCTATTACTAATCTTAGCACTTTATATTTAGAGAAAACAAATATCTCTGGTCATTTTGCACCTAGAGATAAACTTCCATTATTTTGTGGGGTTTTTTTCAGGCAGTTAGTAGGTAAATTGTTTTTTGCTGGTATTTTTTGTGCTTGCTGGTGTAAGTGGCATGCCACCTCAATAACAATACTATTATAGCATAGTTCTGTGTGGGTTTTTTCCCATATTTTAGGGAGCTTAATTGCTACATGAGGTAGGTGATGATCTTTCAGGGCAGTCTGGGTTAACATTACTCATACACAATAAAACTGCCTCCCCCATTGGTTGCCACATTTGGGGAATGCCATTTTAAATATTACTTGTTTTCCAGTGCAGGTATCACTGTAGTAACTAGAGATAATTCATGTATTCAAAGTACATCACACTGCTCCATGTTGTCTCATTTTTCTCCACTGAAATTTAATATTACACTCTAAGGAAAAGGGCATGTTAATTGTGCACAAGTAAATTGTATCTGTATTTTGTGAGATCCAGTTAAAGAAACAACCACCCTCATTCTGTAACACACCTTTATGAGTTTATATGGTAATATGCAAGTAATTTCCACTTTCAAAAAAACCTCCAAACAGCCCTTATTTCAACTTAAATTTAATATGTTAGATTCAGCAAAGACATCTGGAGCATGGCCACTGGGTGGACCACAACCAATACTTCAGAAATTTCATAAACTAATTTGAAACTTCATTCATAAATCAATCTGTACCCAAAACCAGTACAGAATGAGCTCATCCACGAGGCACTTGGATGTCAACATTTTATTTATTCATTTAATTTCTTAAAGATGCCAATCCGAGTTCACGCCAGTCGTGGCAAGTTTGCATCACTATCTTTAGAATCCATCAGTATTAAATCAAACACCAAATTAAATCTATACCTTCAACGTGGAAAATAGACTATAGATAAACATCTAGAATGCTGGCAAGCATGTTGGGGTAATTCAAATCTAGAATGATACAGTTCTTCAGGACCAGAGCCCATGAACTCAAAAGGATCATCACTTCATGGCTTGCTCCACATGAGATCTGCACAACCTTCCTTCTGTTCAAAGCTTTAATGAGGATCACCCTGTTAAAGGATTGGCTGCAGTCTACAGAACACCCAGAGCAGCTCTGTGAGCAGTAAGCCACACAAAAACAAGGAGATTGTCACTAAAACCTGATGCTAGCCAAACATGATTTTGGAGAAGAACACCTCTCCTAGGGGACAGGATCCACCCAGGACCAAAATTCTGATTCTCAAGGATGGGATAACTTTTCTACCATTTTAAATGTCATTTAAAGACATTGCTCTTTCCAGAAGTTATGCTTTAGTTCTGTCAAATGCCATGTGCTTGATGCAGGAATAGTGAACTGCAGGACCATGGCTCAAATGGAAAACTTCAGACCATAGAAACCCCATGGCCAAAGGAGGCTCTTCAACAATGTGCACCTCATGGTTCCAACCAGTAAATTTGTCCTTTAGTCTTAAAATATCTGTGGCAGAGAGCTCATATTAACAAACCTGCAAATAAATTCAAAAGTGGAGTTTCATGCCAAATTTTTTGTCCAACTACAGACAAGTAACTTCTCAAATTGAAGAAGAATTGCTCCAGATTTATTTCAGAGAGAGCAGTCCTCAGCCAGTAGGACTAAACAAACACATTAATGATCCTGCTTTTTGATGTTTTCATTTTTCTGGTTCTACTGATCAGAGCACTTCAAATCTTCCTCCTAGTCTCCCAGATACATACTGAAAAGCAGGAACAACAACCCATGAGGATGTCCCCAGATTTAACACCTTAGCCTCCAAATCCTTAATCTCATTTAAATTTGAAGCCAAAAAAGTTGACATCACACACGTTTAATGCAGATTTCTCTGCTATGTCACCCTCCAGAACCAACTTTTACAGCAGAGATATTGTCCACCAGGAGCACAGCAAGGAACTTCTCCTCTGGTCTATATTTAACTAACCCTTAGCCCACAAAGAATTGCAGGGACATGAACCCTGATCTGATAGCTCATAGCCAGAGGTGCACAGGGGTTTGTCTGCCGTAAAGATAATGCAAAATACTGGCTCCTTCAAGAGCTGGTCTTTTGAGAGCAAAACCATAGCAAAGATTTGAACTGGTGGTATGTATTTGTTTTCTATTATTTTCCTGGATCATTTCCTGCCCTGGCTAAGCCTCATCATTGGGAACATCTCCTTAACATCAACAGACCCAGCTTCTAGTCACAATTATTAACGTGGTCCTTGAAGTCTAGAAAGAGAGTCTGTGTTTGTGCTGCTTCCAGTGGGGCTGACCTTGCAGGGCTCACATCCTCCTGCCAATTCTTCCAAAGAGATGATGAAGCACCACATTAATCCAGGGTTGCAATCTTTCGATAACTCATGTAATATTCAGGGCTAACACAGCTCACACAGGCTTGGCAAAACAAAATGGAAATAAGATTTCATGCCTTTTTTTAATAGGCACTGTTGCTTCTCTGCAGGGGCATTGCTGTCTGCCTGACTCTTAGATGTACACTTTGGGGACAAATCAAACAAAAAATCAAATATATTTTGATTCATATCCCAGAGTGCATTAATTTGCTTTATGGCCTTTCCCTTGATGTGTTAAATTTAAGTTGTGTTCTAATTGTTTATCATAAAAGACTGGGTTTAACTCTGAAGCAATAGAAAAAAGCAAGAGCAAATAAGGCAGAGACATTTATTACAACAAAGAGCTAGTTTCATTACTGCAGACTTTCAACTCCTATTTAATATGAAGCAGTCTGAAAGGCAAGAGACTCACCACAGAACAGAACACACATTCCGCTGCAGAAAAGTGCAGAATACAGAGTTTCCCCCTATAACTTTACAACATATTTCCAGCTCCCTGGAAAAACTACTTCAGAAAAGGGTTTTTGGTTGGATTTTTTTCTGGTTAAGAAACTACTTAAAGGCTTCTTTAGTGGAATTATTATGGTGCCCCACAAAAAGCTTCACAGAAGAACTGGGCTCAGACAGAGATACAGCTGGAAGACTTTCACCCCTCTGGTTTGGAAAGCATTCCAATTATACCCAACCATTTATCTCAGCACAGAGGTGGAGAGGTATAAACATTTTAATATTAAAAAGGTGTTAAAAGTTATTTCAAAGGAAGAATAAATCTTTAGATAAACCTCTGCATGATATGGGCCAGTCTATTAAATTAGGTGAGCCCATGAGGAGCATTAAGCAGCAAATGCTGTCTCAAAACTCCAACCACCCCCCTTGGGAGGGCTGAGGAGCAGGAGGACCACCCTGACATCCTGCCATCTCTCCTAGGCTAACAAATTCCCTCTTACTTGAAGCATGTTTTCACTCTGTTCAGAAGTCAAAATACCACAGAGTGATTGCAGTATTTTGTGGGATTTAAGTATGACGCCATCCACAATTTTTCAGAATTACACAAGCTCACATGTTTCCTGGGGAGGGGAAGAGACTCCAGGACATCATCCATTTTCTGCTTAACAAGATGCCAAACTCTATCTACCAAAAGTTCTTATGCTATTCATCAAGGATATCTGAAATACTTTGTGTACTTTTAAGGAAGCTTTTGGTCCAGGTCTCAAGAAAATGGTGACATGATTTGATTTATTGTATTGATCACAGCTGTTATGCCTTATATCAATCTTTTGTTTTGTTTTTTTGGGTTCTTTTCCTTACCTCAGAAAGAGTCCAAGCTTTGCAGAAGATGGAAGGAACAGACTGGTAATCTGGGTTTATTTACACAGAAGAGCAGTAGTTTTTGCTCACCATCTCCAAAACCCAACAGCTTTGCGAAACCTTTTCCATTTTTCCATAAATAGATAGTTAAATCACATTTATTCTTGAAAACACACCAAAACCCCAGTTCTTGGTATGCTGCAGGATTTCTGCTGGGAAGATACTGAGGATCAACTGCATATTTTATAGCTACAGTAGCTTCTTCTCTCACTTCCATGGTCTCCTACCCCTTCTGACTTCTACACAAGGACTTCTCCCCCTTTCACAAACAATCCAAGCTGCATTTATAGGCTCAGTCTGTGTGCAGAGCTTTTGCAGGTGCCCAAACCCCAAATCTACTCCAAATACCAGGGTGTGAAGGTGCACATCCCTGGTCACTTGTGCAAATGTGGGTGACTATCAGTCTAGTGCACGAAGCATGAAGATGTCTATTACCATTTCCATTAAAACTTCTAAATTAAACTTTAGCCAAATAGACTTCTCTACGTGGACTAATGCTTTTGCATTTTAAAATTCTTATTATTTTGTTAATAAAAGTTTTAATTCTTAAAGAAGCATACCTGCGAGATATAACCAGGAGGCACATGAATAGGGGGAATGGATCCATTGGGTGACATCATGGGAACCTCTGCTGGTCCTAACAGAAAGAGAGTAATAAGATATCAGTTTTTTCAGTTAAAAAAACAGCATAATGGCTTAGAAAAGGTTAAAAATAGCTTTACTTTTGAAGCCTGCAATAACAAAATGAGCAGCTCCACTAATTTCTGGTATATGGAAAATGCCTTGTGCCATCATTTTGAGAGTAAGATCATTGTTCAATGACTTTACCATATATTCTGCTGAAATAATATTTTCATCATAAAACAGCTAGAACATAGACTTTATATTACCCACTGATCAACTTATACAGCATTAAGCAGTAACACAATATGTTCTTTAGCAGCCCACAATTCCTATATTGAACTCTGTTTAAGTTATTCTTGTCAAAGACATAGGAGCAGGGAACAAAGCAGAAACTGTGTAGCCTGGAATTAGGCAGCTCCCAAGGAAAGCGTCCAATTGTAGCAAAAAAAAAAAGAAAAGTCACATATGTGAAAAACTATCTATCTATTTAAGAATGCACAAAGACCAAATTCATTATCTCAGCTATTCAGACTAACCTTGGAATGTGGTTATACAAGCAAGAAGCTTATGGTTTCCACTCTGAAATCCAGCCCTGAACATGCAAGTTCCATTTTGAGGCACTGAGTACAAGTACAATAAAGCAAGTGCCATAACCACTGTGCTTCTGGAAATGGAGCCTCACAGCTAAAAGAAAGTGTCTAGATAAAATGGAAATAGTTCTCTCAACTGCTGACTGATTCACCCATTAACTCTGGGAACATCACATGGAGCAGTCAGTAAAACGAACCCCCCAAACATCAGACAGATGTTTGCAATCAGAGTTTACTGCTTGGAAAAGAAAAAAATAATTTCATTCCTTCCTTATTACATATTAAAATCTGACACTGAACTGTTAATTAGCCCATTTGCCCCCATGGTCAAACTCTTGAGAGGAGCTCAGCAGGACCCTGCTCCTTGTCACTGCAAACTGAATTTCAGCTTTGACTGACAGCACAAAAGGAAACTCCATCACCCTCTGTGATGGAGAAGCCATCCAACATCTCCAAACCATATCACATTCTAGGGAAGGAAGCTGAACACTAAAACATATGAAGCACTTCAGGCACAGATGGGATGCAATGGCCTGTAGGAGTGACTGCTCCTAAATTTTAGAGTCATCTAATGAAACCTCCAACAACAAACTGAGTCACAGTCTGTTGTCTGGTATCAGCAAAACCAGTCCACATTAAATTAGCAGTCATTCCCTCTCCATCTGCATTTTTACACTCCTGCTGCTTCTGGTACAATCAGCAGAACTTCCCTCCTCCCAAAATCTAAGTTACCCACAGGAATCCATCTGAGTTATTTTTACCTCCTCTTATCTTGGTTTGTTTTCTCTATCCAGTTATTTGCAGTCTAACCCACCCCTACAGCTTTTACTAATCACATCTAAGTTTGAAATATGGTAAACCATCATCAAGTGTATAAGGCAAATGGGAACTCTGCAGCTTTAACTTAAATATTTTGGATCTGGTTTTGCTGGACTTCATACTTTCCTACACTTAACTATGTGGGGAAATTTACCTACACTACAGGCCCAGAAAGGGGAAAAAAGTTATTACTTATTATTCAGCTCATATGGATTTCTCTCTTAGCCTCTGACCCTCACAACAGTATTTGTCTCCACAGACAGCCAACAATTTTAGTGTCAATGGAAAAAATTCAGCCTGAGCAGTATATGATTATTGGGAAGGAGCTGCCACCTAAATGGCTTTATTTAAATCCATCAAAAATATGAAGTGACAATTGGTTCAGAACAAAAATATTATTTGAACAAACGTGTTTTCCCAATCAAAAAAAATCTCATCAAACTTCTTTTGAGTTTTTTATTTCCCTCTGAATCCACTTTGCTCTGTACACACTGCCAAGTTTTGCTCCACAGTAAGCTGGACAGTTCATAAAAGGTAAAGGCTGATATTGTGAACATGCAATGATGCTTTTTTCAGGATTTAATCCACACTGGATAATCTCAAGAGCTGTTCAGTTTTTCAGGACAGAACATGCTTGAAAATATGTAAAATGAATAGTTAACAGTTATGCAACACATTCCTTGTCAGTGATTTCTCAAACTCAAAAAACTGCAAAAAAAACCAAACCTGTTGATATAAATTTTAAAATCCTGACTTCACCATTTAAATAGACAATAATTTAAATATTGCATGTAAATGTTGCTCAGTAAAACGAAGCTTTATGCATAACCTGTTTCAGCCCCTCACCAAAACTTCTTATAGATGTATTGGCTAGCTGTTCTCCAAAATAGCTACTCTGACTTGGAAATAAACTTAAAATGGAACAGTTTTGGGGTTTCTACACAGAGAGCAGATATATACAACAAATAAGCAGCACGGCATGCCTCATATCTGTCCTTCCAAACCTTGTGCCAACTGCTCATATGGAGTAGTGATCTACTTGCAGGAAGAAATTAAACTCCCACACTGATACTGTTGACTGTAACACTTCCACTCCAATAAAAAAAAAAAGTAATATTGTGTTTTATCACCAAAACGTGCACCGTGCAAGATGAGTCTTAACCTTGCATATGACCCACAAACTGTTAAAGTCATTTGGATAACAGGTTTTTCAAAGACTGACAGCCTGGTGATTTGCAGCTTGGTTTTGTTTCCACTGCTTTGATTTCAGGGTTAGCCAAATGACTTTAGCACACATTATTGCATTCCTCTCATCAATGGTATCAAAACAACTTCGAGTGGTAGTAAAATAAAGACCCCCACCTCCACAGCTCAATGAGTCTCAACAATTATTAAAGATTCTTCTTGTTGTCCAACCACTCCCTAATTAACACTAAAACAAAACCATATCTTGTTTGGCTTGAGTTTTGTTTGGTGGGTTTGGGGTTTTTTTAAAATATTTTTTATTATTTCAAATAGTTTTGACCTGTTAAAAAGCAGAACTTTAGAGGAGGATGTTCCCCAGCTGCTTGTGATCACAGGCTGGATGTAAGTACTTTATACTCTTGAGAATCACAACTCTGCAAGTTTTAATTGAAGCTTGTGGCTCAATACAAAGTTTACTTTAAAGGAAAGTAAAGGAGAAAAGGTCCTTCCATTCTATCAGAGATGCTGCACACTGAAGTGAGCTGGCTGGAGTACTTTTCAAACCTGTTAACAAATGCAGATTGTCTGCTGAGTTCCTCATGAAACCCAGCCAGCAGTGCTTGGCCACCTCTGCTGACAAAGCCAGTGGCCAAATTCCACCCTGAGCTCCCTTCCCAGGAGTACAGCACATCTCCTCTGGCTCCTGCAGGGCTGCCCTGTCCAAAATGCAGGTGCAAGGAAATTATTCCCCCTCCTCTGAAAGAAGAGAAAAGCAGAAGCCACCGGGCTGGAGGCATCAATGTCCACCTCAGCAGGCAGGGCACAGACCCCACTTGTCCCCAGCTGGCAGAGCACAGTTTTCCCATTTCCAACACGTTAATACTTAACAGAATAAAACTTGGAATAAGTAAAAGAAGCAACTCAGTCTTCTACAGTGGCAGAACTAATTAACACCTTGCCACCCCAGCCTGAGCCTCTCCTCCTCTTCCCAAACACCTATTGTCTTGTGCTGCTCTGTCACCCCTCTTATGGCATTAAAGTTGATTATTTTAACCATTTCAAATAACCAGCAAGGTTTTGTGAATCTATTGCCTTTTAAAAGAACACCTGCACACCCAGTCTAACAAAAATAACAACAACCATTCTCTTCCTTCTTGTGCCATGTTTTATTGGGTGATTTTATTGCCTATCAAAACAGGGCTCCCTTCCACCTCTGTCTCCCACTTGGCCTGGCAAGAGGATGTTCGTGTCAAGTAGAGACTGACAGTTCTTCTGGTCATTTTTATTCCCTCTGGAATAATGTCACAATGTACTTGAGAAACTTCTGTCCCAAGATTTTCAAGGCTAATTATAGCCTGGGTTGCAACCCGTGACACTTTCAAAATTCTTGTACAAAACCAGTTTTGGAATAAGCTTTTTTCCTTGTTCCCTAGTGACCTTTAATGCATGCATTAAAGATCACTTTAATCAGTTTTCTTTCCTTAAATTATAGAAGCCAGAATCTGGCATTTCAGTTCCTCCAGCTTCTTTCCTCCAACACGTCTTTCCTATTTCTCTCCTTCCACATAAAATTAAAAGGGCAAAGAAATCATTTTACCACACCATTATCATCAGTGCTTAGAGAGCATTGCTCTTCTTTATTTTGTCCCCTGTAGAATATCTTTCACACCCAGCTCCAGCACATGGGCATATGATTTACACAGAGTTTCTACTGACTGTTTTGCAATTACCAAACTCTACCAGGCTTTGTTATCAAGTTCCCATTCTGAGAGCAGTTACTGGAAGTTTCCTGAAGTTCAGGAATTTCTCAGCCCTGTTTCCAGCAAATACATGGCAATTTACCATTTCACACCACAATACCTGCACTAGCAGATAAACAATATGAAATTTAGTGATTTTGCAATTTGAGTTTGAAAGTTAAGAATCCTGTACATTTTAATAACAAGAACCTACTGAACTAGCTAAGTGAAAAATTAAATCCAGGGAGGTAAATGCCTTAAATTTTATAAAACTTAACAGTTAAAATTAACCCATGAAAAATGGTTCTGCCTCTTCCTGATCCTCAACAAAACTGGTATCCCATCTTTCACATGTGGCCCTTCTCAGGAAGTAAATCTATGGAGCAAAAGGTGTGACAGAATGAAAAGGAGAGATAATTAAGGGCAAATTGGTCTGCTTTGCTAAAACAAATGACCCAGGGCTTGCTGACCTTGGCTGGGACCCAAGGGTTTGCATTTTCACATGGATGAGCAGCTGTTCCGGAACAATTTCCTCAATGAAACAAGCACAAACAGGCTCCCTGTCAGGCACACGTGTCTTCTCCCTCCACTTGGTTATTCTCAAAGCAGCTTACGGACTAAACAAGGTGATGACAAGGAAAAGGAAAAAAAAAACCAAACAAAACAACCCCGGATCCTTCCATTCATCTTCTTTCCTCTGCAGCAGAGCTGTGCTGAGCATTCTCCCCAGCCTTTTGGCCACAGCCTAGAACTTAGCACAAGCACACATGAGGATATCAGAGCATTTGGGGAAAACCTTTAAAGATGTAAAGAGCTTTTACATGCCAGTATCAGCACAATTTTGAACTGTGCTCTCTCCTAGACAAGAGCTAATTTGGCCACTAACTTAACTCTGCTCACATACAGTACAAGGCAGAGTCAACTCCCAGGTGTCTATTCAAGTTCCTAAGACACAGAGTCTTAAATCTGCTGCTGATCAAGATCTAAACACTTTGTCCTTAGATCAGTGTGAATTTGTAGATTCAAGCAGCTCAGCATTAGAGAGAAAAGGAGTAGCTTTAACAATATTAAGTGCTTGAAGGGTTGACAGCTTTAAAAAAATACCTTTGGAGAAGTCTGAAACGGCAGAAAAATGTCCCATTCGTGCTGCATTCAACCTGCCAATGCTAAAATAACGTTACCTGTGCTTTGATAAATGCTGAGAAACTTATCCAGCACTTGAGCATCCCCACGACACCAGCTCATGCCTAAGGTAGGCAGCAGGCAGAGTTTTATCCTGCTTCTCCCTACAGATTTGTCAGTAATTTTAAGATGACCTCACCTACACACCAAGATGAAAATAAAAGGATGCCTACCACATGCCCATTTACATTCTGGCACCTCAACTGCTTATTTTCTATTCAGATCACAGTTTTGTAGTGAAGTGATTCCTTCACTTTTGAAGAGTTCAGAAACATTACCAAAACCCTCAAGTTTAACAGAAATGGCTCCACAAATTTCAAATTATCTTAGATCCCACAACAAATGCAAATGGAACAGCTAAAAGGAAAAAGAAAAATCAGCCTGAGAAATCCTGCAGGTGCATGGCTTAACCACTGAGCACAGTCACCTCCATACATGCACACACAGGGTTTGACAGTGGAGATTGAAGCACTTTTGATGTAGGTAACACTTCTTGAACTCCTTGTGGCTTCTATAACCACTTAATGCTTTTTTCTAAATCCCAGGACTACAAATACAACACTCTTTACTCACTCTCACAGTCTGTCAAGTTGATTTGCCATAAATATAATTAAAACTAAGATGCCAAACCAATGCATGTTATAAAAAACCCATTGGTGTCTCGGAGTTCCAGTGCACAATTGTTATTCAGCCCAAGCTGCAAACCCCAAACGCTGAAATGACACGTTCAGCCCTTGGACTCTGCAGCCACAGACCCGACAGCACCAGCCACGCTCCAGTCTGGGTTTGACTGATGCTTTCAACATCAAACGCTTTGCAGACAGACTCACTCAACCCAACATCCAATCAAACTGCTCAGAAACCCGTGCCAAATGCATCCAGCAGACAGCTCCTGGAGCATTTTCTGCCTTATTTACACAACAGCACCTTTGCTGTTTACAACAGAGCCTCCTGGAAGCCACTGGCCAGGGTTTGCTGCTTGACCTGCTGCGTGCTCGAGCACCTCCAGCCTGGAGTTGAACAACAGCACCCCAAGCTTTCATGTCAGAACCACAAGATTCCTCCTCAGCAGCGTGCTGGTTTGCAGTGTGTGTCTCCCAGATGTTGTATTCTGGTTTGGGGCATATTCTAGAAATAATGCAGTAACCTGTAAAAACAGGAAATTAACTAAAAGCTATCAGTTGCCCCAAACATGCCCTGTCCAAAGCTACCACAGTACTATAGCAGTCACACAGCAGCACCATTCCAGCCAAATTCTGAGAGGAACTCAGGTTAAATGCTCACTTCTGTCCACCACAGAACTATGAATTATTAACTTTTCAAGCATCAAACGTTTGTTTTTGAAGTGGTTTGAATTTGGAGATACTCATCCTGAGAGCATGAAGAGCTGTCCTGCTCCCCACCTGCCACCTGGCACCTTGGTTTTGGGGTTCACCACACTTCACTAATCTAACAAGCAGAGAAGAGTCCAGACAAGGCCAACAGGATGTTTAGCAGCCTGGCACATCCTCTCCTGGTGCATCCACAGCTTCTCCTCCTGCCATGGGGCTGGAAGGGAAGGAGAAAGCACCTGGGAAAGAAGGAGCTGGTCCCAGAGCATATGGCAACCAGTGACAAAACATCAGTGACCACACTCTGCAGCGATGACATTTAAATTTAACACTGTGAGAAACTCTGACAATTTAAAGCTCATTGAAGTCTTTCAAAAAGGTTAGACAAGTAAACTTGTTCAGCCACAGAGAATGGAGCTGGACAAGGGGGATTCTTCAAGTCTCCTGCTGTTCTTCAGGTGGGTTTTGTTTCTTTTTTAAACTAGACCCATATATCTATCACTCTAGAGTTTCAACTTACAGGCAACATTTTGGAGTGGAACATTTTTTGTTGCTGTTTTTCTTGAACAGAAATGGAGTATTTTCCTGTCCTAATGTGAACAAACAAGTCAGAGTCTTTTGCTAAAATAAACCCTTTCTGACGGTTGGCTCACCAGCCGCTACTGCAAAAACACTTGCAAAGAGTATGTTGCAATACTTCAAGCATTGAAAATAAGCATATTCCCATGGCAATTCACCAGATGGGCTACAGATTGTAAATCATAAATGTCTAGACTGAAACACAAGAGACAAACATCTGTCTAAAATCAGTTGACTTGAATGGCAAATACTGTTAAATAAATTAGGACTACTTTGGAAACAAAGAGAACAACCAACTACTTGAAAACATCTGAAATGAATCCATTAGCACACAAGCCACAACACAATAACCTGAAACTGGAGAGACATTCATTTCGTGAGGAATACTAGCCCAAGATGACATCCTGACATCTGAGGCAGGAGCACAAAAGCATTTCTGTGACCCAGCACCGCGTTACCCCACGAGGACTCACGAATCCATCCCCAGAACATCTGGCTGGAGCAGGGCTGTTATTCCCCTCGCTTCACAAGTGAAACTGTGGGACAAACTAATGAAATGCCTGATGCAGGGTCACACAGGAAGTTTGTGGGAACGCAACTGGACACAAACCCAGAATAGGATTTAGGTCATAAAGCAATACTTAAGCCTGACTAAAACTGCAGACTGCAAAAAAATTGTAGGGTATCGCAGAAAAAAATACTCTGTTTTGGAAAAAAAGTCTTCCTCATATCTACCAACTTCTTTTTCCTTTGCATAACCCTTTGTTTTATGACAGAAGTATGCCAGAATGTCCATGGAGGAACAGAGAGAACATCACTACCAAGAAATGTGAGAGAGAAGAGACTTTGCACAGAAAACTGCAAGCCTAGCCTCTACATGAGGGTACAAGAGAGAAAAGGAGACCACAAAGCTGAATTCAGAAACGGGGAAAACCCATCAAGTAACTACTGCCAAGCCACACAAATGATGGGAGATCTCTGTCAGCATCAGGCTTCGCTTCAGCATTAAAAAAAAATCTCAATTTTGAAGTTTTTACACTGCTAAAGCGATGAACAGCTAAAGGAGGATTAGGACCCTCCAGATCAGCTTCCCACCAGACCTATATAACCAGTGGAATAACTTTTAACCAGAACTCAGTTTCAAGGGAAACAGAAGTCCTGAAATGAGAATTATTTTACTTCTGCACCACTTTTCAACAGCATTTACATTTGCATACAATATGACACTATTTGCCTGAAAGACAAACAACAAACCGTAAGAACATCACTAAAAATGTTATTTTTTCCTTTTCAACTTTGAGATAGCTCTTCAACACATTCTAGTGATATAAATGCTTTTTGGGGAGTGTGTATGTGCATGTGTCAGCCTTCAGCCACATTTATAAAACGGCATTCACTTGCAGAAAGTTTTGTTCTCCGCAACAGGTTTATACAAACACTGAACACTCAGCTCTGAGCACAACCTCCATCAAAGGCAGCAATAATTATACAAGACCACTTTCCTGCAACAGTAGAAGAAAATGCTCCAATTATTCACAATATAATTACTTCATTTCCATGGCAACACCAGAAGGACTGTACAATCAGCAACAGACCCAAACCTGGCCAACAATGAAGTTACACAGAACGTTCTCTTCCACCTGCCCCAAATAAGGCAGCAATTAGGTGATGGCTATTCTTCACCTGTCCACCCACAGGGAGAAACATCAGCCAGCCAGTGGAAACTGAACTAAACCAAACCTCCAGCCCTCCCTCCCCACCCAGCACTGCCAGCCATCACCATCACGGCTGACGAGTTCTGTTTGTGACATGTTTGGATCCTGAACTTGAGTGAATCATCTGAAAGACTCTGTTTGAATGTGCTCATCAAAAACACAGCAATTAATATCCACCTGTCACAAACAAGCACTCTGTATCGTGTGAGGGTGGGGAGGGAATGAGAATCATCAACACTGGTGGCTCTCAGGTATGTGTTGGGGTATTTTGTGAGGCTGTGGTGACCTGTCATCTCCCTGGAGTAAAAGCACATTTCATACATACATAACATATACATATTTTTCATTCATGCATATATATTCACTACATATTAATATTCTGTGTCCCTCTGTTGGGAGTTTTATTACAGTACTGCACTTACACCAGAACTGAGGTAGAAAAAAACACAAGCTAAAATGTAAAGTATGATATTCAGCACAGGGCTTGGAGATGCTGTTGGTGAGCCCAGGGCTTTCCCAGCTGAGGTTTGCTCACCAGAGGCAGAACCATCTCCTCCTTCCTTCACAGGGGTTTCACATTTTAATTCACATTAAGAACTAGAAAATTAGATGCTGCATCTTAAATGGAGACGTCTCAACCAGAGCATTGTTCTCCTGGATCAGAGAGTGCAGCAGCCAAGTATTTCCCTGAAACAGGGAGCTGCCAGAGCACCAGCTCCACCTGAGCCTCCCTGACTGATGCTGCCTCTTCAGCATCCCCAGTGACTGAAGCTCCATGAAATCCCCACCTGTGTCTCCCACTGCCTTTGCATTGAAACAAACTTGCACTTCTTTCCTTTAACACTTTTGCTTCTCCACTTGTAACAGAGGAGTCTGCTGTAATTTCCATTCCAACAGCCTTCCCTGAAATCCCTCACTGCCCCATCTCCTTCAAGCCTGCCCTTCCCTAGCCCAAACAAAACCCATTTTCCAAGCTTTTCTCCCAGCTCATGTCACAGAGCCCCGATTCTCTTGGCTGCTGGTCCCTGAACATCCTGGCCCAAAGGAAGGTGCTCAAATCCCACCTGAGAGCTACCTGAAGCCCAGCGAGGCTCAGGGAGCTGGTTATGCTGACTCTGGCTCCTCCTCACAGCTCTGACCCCAGCAGACTCTTCCTCAGCTCTCCCAGAAAGGCACTAACTCACTTTTTCACATCCTGCTCCCATTTATAAACACTCAAGGTGAGGAGGAAGGCTGTGAGTCACCAGGTTATGCTTGAAGGGCCCTGTCATCCTCCCCTCGTTTTCACTTCATCTCTCATATTTCTAAGCTGAGCCTCTGCACGGAGCACGTTAGTTGAGTTGTGTTTAAAACGTGCCTCTGGGCTACTGACAGCATTGCATCCTTGAGAAAATAAGCCATAAATTCTTATTTTCCCATGTCCCCAGATAAAAAAATCCTAGCACACAGCATGATGTAGTGGGAGAGTGAGACTCTGCCCTTTCTAAATAAATTAATTGTCAATGAGAACCAAATATCATGTCATTAACTAAATTATTCTAATTATTCAAATAACACTTCTAATCAGAACAGGTCTAAGACAGTTTTTCCACAGCACATTTGAAGCACTCTGCATTTTCAGGTGCAATAAAGGGAGTTTCTCGTTGGCCACAGCAACTGTGAAACTAATTTACTCCCCAAAACATCTATCGTGCAGCTTGATAGAGATTAAAAGCCCCCTGTCCTCCAGGGAGCGTGCATTTCAACTGGCCATCACTCTTCAGAGCTTATTAAAAAGTTTTCAAACACTGCTAGTGAAAGGTTTTTCTTTCAGCATTCCCAGGTCTTCGTCGGCTCCGTCCCCGCAGAGGAAGAAGAGCCGCGCCTTGTCGGGGGCTCCGGAGGCTCCATGGGCTCACTTCTGCTGGAATAATCCCATTTCTGGGGCCCTTCCCAGGCTGAGGGGGCTGGCAGAGGGATTACCCAACAGCAGAGGAGCCCGCCATGACAACTCCACCCGCAGGGCCTGGAATTTGCAGAGAGGAGAGGGGCTGGGGAGAAGGGATTCAGCCACTTCGCAGCTATTCAAGGAATGCTCTTGATTTCCTCTTAACAACCTCAGGTTGAGAAACTGTCCTCTGAATTATTTGAATTTCTGCTTCAGCTCTATTGTTGGGATCTGACATCTCAGAGTAAAGGAAGTGAAGAGTCCAATGGGAAGGGAGGGGAAGTGGCAGCTAAGAAAACATGGGTAGTGTCTTATTTTTAAAAAAAGCCGTAATTTTCAAAAGGTAGAATTCTAAAGCGTATCTTTGGTCATTGTGGTTTGCATGTGCAAACAAGTGTGTGCCCTGACAGAAATGGGCAGCACAGCAGCCTTAATTTAATCTTAGAATCACAGCATGGTTTGGGATGGAATGGACCTTTTAAAGCTCATCCAGTTCCACCCCCTGCCATGAGCAGGGACAGCTTCCATTAGACCAGGTTGCTCCAAGTCCCATCCAACCTGGCCTTGAACACTTCCAGGGTTGGGATAAACTCACAGATTGAAACACAAATCTCACCCACTTTGTTTCAATTTTATTTATTTTTAAGCAATAAAACAAAAATACAGAAAATCCTTCCTAGCATTTCTGCACCTAAAGAACTATCCACCTTTGATGTAGGTAGAAACCATAAATTCTGTTCAAAACCTCGTGACTTTGAATGGTGTTTCTAAGTCCCCAAAACTTCACACAGGTATAATTGTGCAACTTGAGCACTGCACCCACACCAAAGTGCTTCACTCTCAAAAGAGGGAAGATTCCACAGGTGTGCTCTCTTCCTTTTCCTTCTCCTCACTTCCACGCAAGCAGTGAACAGCATTTATTTGTTTCTAAACCATTTCAGTGACCAGGCAGCTCTGTAGTGATGATGAAGGGACAGGAATACCTGGAGTCAGAGTTGCTGCACATCCAAGAGAATCTAACAGGCAGCAGAAGAACTCACTGGGTCATACGAGTTTGTGTGTTAGCCCTCTCAGCACACAATTAAAAAAATAAAATAACAAAAACAATTTGTCCTGGTGACTCAGAGTCTCCATGGCTCGAAGAAAGCCCTGTTTCTGTAACACTGCATCATGCTGGCTTCTGATCTATTCTCATGGGGCTCAGGCTCGTGACTCAACTGTTTTCCCCTGAATTTGCTCATGCAGTTGCCCATCAAGAAGTTACTGAAATCTGCATGCATCAGAAGGTCTGGCTAAGAAAAAAATTATCTAGAGAAATTAGTATCACTGGAAAATATTAAAAAGCCAATATCATTTATTTGGAAATGATATTGCATATCTTTTCTTTGGAAGTTCAGAAATTAACATTGACCATCCTTTCTGGTTAAAGACTACCTTGTTTACCACAAGCCTTTGTGATGTTAAGATTGCAATGATGTTCAGCAACTGAGTTGGAAAATATCAGACAAAAGCATTTTGGAGAAACACACCACTGGCTGCTTTATTTGCTGGGAGTGCTTAACAGGTTCATTTCATTATGTTAAACTCAGGGCAGTTTTACTCAACTTCTGTCTGATTTCTCAGTCTGCTGTGCTTTTATTTCAGACCTAGAAATGGGGTGCTGGCCAAGGAAGATGATGCATTCAGAAAAAACTACTTCATGCTACAGAGATGTATTTCACCAACAAGCTTCTTGTCTTTAATTGCAGCACCCCTGAAGACCTAATACGGTGATTTTTTCCAAATTAAGTTTTGACCATGAGCTTCTCATCTCCTTTTATTTCTGCTTCTTTCTATGCACACTCTATCACACTCTTGATGCTGCATTTTCTGTCCAGGCTACCCCAGCCTTAGAAGGCAAACGAGCCTTTGGTTTGTAGGCAACTACACTGTCCATCAGAGAACTTAACCTAAGATATTAAATATTTTCTGCTGAATTCCAGACATGAGCTGGCAGAACAGCCTGGCACAGCACAATCAGTCACATTTATTTGCCAAGAGAAAGCTGAACATCAAAAATTACCCCGGCACAAAACAGCATTAAAGCACCTGTAAACCCCATCACACATCGTCTTCTAAGCTCTAATACTCCCTTTATAAGGGAGCACAGCAAAGAAGAGAAACTATCAGACAGCAAGAGAAAAAAATTAGGAAAATAAATAAATTGCAGTGATGCTCAGCTCTCTGATTACTAAATCACCCTCCCTCAATACCTAAGATTCAGTAAGTCATAACAACTCGGAGCCACGGCGCAAAAAAAAAATTAAAAATTCTCAGAAAAATGTGGTTTGTCACTTCACATTTTGTCCTGCATCTGAGTTACATTAAACCAATATAGTTTGCATTAGGGAAAATATCTTTTCTAAAAACTTTGCTGTGTCAGTGCAATAGAAATATTGTTCCACACCACCTGTTTTAAATATTCCCCTCCTTTCTTTCTCTAATTTCGGTATGTCTGTGCACAGTTAGACACATACTTGTAATACATGAACTAATTCTGAGAACTACAGTCAAATTTATAGTAAACATTTATGCTCTCATACAGGTTAAAATTCTGAAAAAATTAAGAACAGTGAAATTTAACCCATAAATTTGTGGTCATAGGTAATTTTTATCTATCCCATTCCTAAGTGAAATCCCAGAGAATGCAAAATGCCCCACAATGATCCACTTAGAAAAATGTTTACAGTGACTGGAAGCACAGCAAAATGTTCACTTTTCCAACATTCCTCCAAACCCAAGGATATCACTATGCCAAATCAGTACACAGCAACTTCCAAGCAAGCTGAAATCATTCTCCAACTGAGCTTTTCCTATAGAAAAAACAAATTTACCAAAATTAAACTATATTTCATGGAAAACTTCAGCGCCACTCTGATGAGAACTGGGCAGGCTTTTCAGGTGGCAGCCATGGAGTCTCTCCCACTACCCACCAGGAATCCAAAAAGATCTGACAAGCTGAAGATGCTTTGGGGATCTTCCTGCACCTTCTAGGGCAAACCTGTGGCCAGCTGGGGGTTAGTCTGGGCTGCACTGCCCCACATTCAAGCCTTCTGGTAAAAACACATTATGCTTTTGTATGTCAGACAGAAGGACTCCCAGCTTGGCACAGTTATGGGTACCACAGTCTTTGCAGCTGGTATCACAGCCAGGCAAGGCAGCAGCCACAGCTGGAGCCCACCAGCCTGGTCCTGTGTCTGCTGGTGGTGCAGCAGCTCTGGGGATAATTCCCACCCTGGCATGCTCAAGATTCAAGCTTAGCCCATTCTTCCTACAAAGGCCAGCTCCAAGTGAGATTCCAGCAGGACGTGGCCATAACTAAACACTTCCTTATAGGTTGCTCTGCTTTAGAATTTGGCTTCTGCCTATCAAGACATATATGATAAAAGATAAGGGAACATCTGGTAAAAATTGCTGTTGCAATGTAACTTTGCCTGCTTTAAGATAAATTTCTTACCATCAGGCACTCACAGATATTTTACAACGCAATACAACATACTGAACCCATTAGCCAGAGCCATTTACAGGTATTTCATAAAAATGTGCACCACATCCGGATACTTTATCAGCATCTCATAGTACAGCAAACTACACAAACCTCAGAGAGTGAATAACTTCCACATGCAATTTATAATATACTGTGAAGAGCTTATAAACACTCCTAGGTGGTTGGGTTTTTTTTTTCCTTTACGTTTTCTCGCTATAAATGATTGACTATAGTTTGTGTCAATACTGCCTGGAGAATGAGCTGTCACTATAGAAACAGTGACAGCAGTGAAGTCCTTCCTCCCTCTCCTGCACACAAAAGTCCCAGAACAAACACATTCTTGTTATTTCTTAGATAATGTGTGCACAGTGTCAAGTCCTGAGCAAAACTCAGGATTTTTCACTTGATTTTAAAGTGCATTTTTACTTCCAGTCTTCACAACAGCTCTTCCTTCCATGTAAAACATTCCCCCACTTTGGAATTGCAAAATTGCTTGTGAAGCATTCTGAAAACAAAAATAGATGAGCACTGCACTTAAAGGAATTATAATCCATGTTTATTTAAGTTAGATACAAATATAGTTCAGGAATGGGAGAATGCTGCTTGGGGGAGGGAAGGGAGCAAGGGAGAAATTTTGCTTATGCTGCAAAGACCCTCAAGTTACTTCACTATGTATTACAATTTTCAGATCAATTCACCAAAATCATATCAAGTTATCTGCAACCAAATATCAGAAGCACAGAATAAAGCTTGTATAAAATCCTTTGGCTCCAAATAAGCTCACACAGGTAATGGATCAATTAATGCACACGCTGCTGTGGAATCAGGCCTTACTATGGTAATTTTCCAAAACACAAGTATGTTTACAAACTACAGCTGAAGGCTTAGAAGATGACAAGAATTATTTTACAAGCTCTATATTAGTCTCCTGGAAAAGAGCTGGGATGAACTTGCTAGTGACAGCAAACGTTTTTTCAAAATAAACAGAGTGGTATGTTAAAAATGTGCATTTACAATTTTTTTCCTCCCAAGAAATAGCAGATACAGCAACATTTTAATGCGAAGAAAAGTTTAAATCTAAAAATATAGCAACAAATGGTAAAAATCCCATCCCTTCTTCTTAACTTCCTTCCCTTTCTGAACCCCTGCACTAAGGCAATGCTCTCATACGGTCACTAAAGGTTTTTTTTTGACATCGCAGAAGGCTGAAAGGAATATTTCTCTCTCTCTCTCCCGCATTCAGAGCGCCTGAGCACAAGAGGAGCTATTCAAGCCGTGATGGAGTGCCTCACAGAGACTGCAATATGTTCCCAGTTGGCAGGCAGGGATCTGTTTGGACAGTGAGCCCAGCCATCCCCTGGGCAAACAGCGGCATTCCTGGGACGCGGCGCGCGGAGCACTGCGGGCCCTTGTCAGGGCTCCCGCAGCCCATCAGCTCCTGGCCAGAACAAACACCCCTTTGTGCCCTGCTCACAGCTCAACGGGCTCCACAAGGAAAAAAAGCTGTCTCCCTCCACTCAGAGTTAGGTTGGGATCCAAGAAAATATTCCAAAGCTGGAAAATGGGGAGGAAGCACACTTAATGGAATTCATGGTATCTCCAGAAGCTTAAACTTCTGGACAATATTAAAAATCTGCCTTTGGATACTTATCTGGTTCCTAATGTGACAGCTGTTTGAGTGTTTTTAAAGGAACTAATCACAGTCACCGGGTGACAAACAGGCTGCAGTCAGCAGTGGGTATTAAAACTGAAATATCCCCTCAGCCAAGGAACAACAAACTGCAGCTTTTATCCAGAATCAGCAGCCAGCAGTGGGAGCCTTCCCCAGAAATGCAGGGAGAGATTCTGCCTTCTCCTGAGCACATCTGCCTCTCAGGTGGGCACAGAGATGCTCACACACTCTCACCAGCCTCCTGCCACCCGTTCTGGCAGGGGTAAGGGCAGGGAATTGCAGGTTCATGTCTGCACTCCCTCCCACCTCGCTGCATCCCTACAGGAATGAGCCAGGGCTTCATCCCCATCTGTGGTTGTAACATCAGCTCCTGCAGCAGGAAGCTGAGAAGTCTCTGAAAGACTCTGACACATGCAATTAGCTTTTCTCTGCCCAACGTGTGCTCCATCTTAACTATTGCTGTTTTGAACTTGTGGGATTCATTAACTCAGCCCTAACAGAGAGACACGCAATTTCTACATCCTTAATCAAATGTCCTGCTTCAAATAGATTCATGGAATGGCAGATTCTGAGAAAAAAAAATCAAAAAACTATGAAAATCCATGAGAACAGCCCTGCTTGAACACACTAATGCTGCAAAGGGGCAAAGTCCTTGCATCAGCACCATGCAGAGAGAAGGTGGGAACCCTCTCTTCTGAACTTGATGCTTGACCCCATTTCAGTCAGCAGCTGGGCTGGAGGTGGGTTTTTTGGTTTGCCTGTTGCTGGGATTTCAGGAGGGGAGAAGCACAGAGTGAAAGCAGGAACAGTTTTCTACTCTGATACACCCCAGTTGGAGAACAACCTTTCCATGAGCTCCTTGCCACGCTCAGTGAAGAGGGAAAAATCCCTTCTCTGAAGCTTCAAAAGGCGTTGTGCAAAGGAGGAGCAGGAGGGAAAAGGCTAAGTGGGAGCCCTGAAACTCATGGGATGCTTTTGGCATTTGCCTCCCAGCTTCCAAGGCTGCCTGCTGGCAGCAGCACTCAGGTCTCTCAGGTACTGCCCTGCAGCCCTCAGCAGAGCTCCATAAATGTTAGGAGAGCTCGTAAGGATGGAAAAAGTCTGTATTTACACAGCAATAATAACCACTCACCATAAGCCTAAACATGAATCCCTAGCAAAGGGCTTTCCCTAAATGAAGGGGATGGGGGTCTCTTTAAACATTAAGTGCAACAAAATTATACCATGGAAACTCTGGGACATTATTCAAATCATCCACATGAATAAAACATCCCACTTTTGCCAAGTTTTGTTCAAGCTGACTTCAGATTTCTGCTTAAACAAACCTCAGGCAATACTGACATCATTTGTAGCAAAGGCAGCATTTTATTTGAGCTTGAAATCTGAGGGTGTTGGGTAGATTACCAAATAAAGAGTTGATTTTTCATCTAAAGAATCTCAAATGACCTGACTTCAAAGGCTGGATTTAGACTTACTAAGCCAATGGAAAACAAACATCTTTAATCTCCACACTGACATTAAACTCAAACAGAAAATAACTCTGGGAAAAGCCCTTTATCATCAGGCTACTACACAGAAACAGGGGAAAGGTGGGGGGGAAAAAAAAATTTGAGATTATTCTACATTAATAGCCTGCCTCACAGGCAAGGTTACCTAGTTCCTTCTCTTTCTGTTATATTTTTTCCAGCCCATTTTACTCCCCTCTTCTTCAAATGTTAAATTAGGCCAGACACTGAGCCTCTATTAACACACCTGAACACTGAGAATTTACTCCAGGGCAAATCCAGGCATTTAGACACATATGCAAACACCTAAATTATCCATTCCCTGCATTTAGATGCTCCTGCACTTTAGCTAAGAAATAAGTTGCACATGAAAGAAGACAGGTCTGAGCACCAAGTGATCATTTTTTGGCCATGGAGATTCTAAGGTATTAGATCTGAAGCTTTATTTCAGTACAGGATTCAACTCTGCATGTTCCTCATCTTTGAGGACTAGAAACCATGTGCCTTACTAAAAAAAAAAAAGACACACTAAAATCTTCTTTCCCATCTCAAAAACAACTGTTTCCAAAAACTGCTCAGCAACCCAAAATATACAATACTCCCCCAAAAGAAGAGAGAGGGTAGGGAAGGAAACCATCTCCTTTGCCACAGCATCACAGCCACCAAATGATGTGTGGCCCAGGCACCCAAAGGTGACAGTCTGCCACTGAGATGAAACAGGCTCTGGGTTTGAAGGCAGGTTTAACAATGAACAATGGAAAACAATATTCAAAGAAGGCACCATAACTTGTTTGAAACGAGGAGATGAAATCTGTTTGGGGGAATTCCAACACAGAACCCAGGGCAGAACCCATCCATCCTTTATTCAGGCATGAGAAAGTACGTGATCTGCTGAGAGCTGCTGCAAGCCTCACCACTCAGACTTACAACAGCATATCCACAAGTAATAACATGCCATCACATTTCTTTTTTAAACAACAGCATTGCCTTCCTTTTGAAAAGGAATATCAAGTTTCCTGCTGAATAAATTGAGGGAGCCTCATTATTTTTAGCACGCTAAGTGAGCCTGTCAATCACTTACATAAATACATACAATTAGTTTGATCCAGCAAGATCCTGAACACATGTAATTCTCAGACTTTAGAAACCTGACCGACCCACAAAGGCACACACAGTGTCTCACAAGTATGGAATTACATGGACTGTGTGTAGCTTAAAAACACAGAGTGGCAGAAACATTGCACTAGATGGAGAAGTCCATGTGCTCCCTTTGCACAGAGGCACTGAAGCATCCATCCAAGTTTTTTTGGATTAATTTTATCATTCCAGTGTTGTCAGGTGGCACAGGGGGCTGAACTCCACCTCATCTTTGAGGTGTAAATGAGAAATTAACTTCATTTGGTTAAAAGAACAGCACACTCTGGAAAAGCACATGATCTTTGGTGAAGTTTTAGAAACTCCTCCAATGCACTTTCCAGTTTTAACAACACAGAATCCCAGTCTCCATGGGACTCAACAACACAGAGAACCCATCAGTTCCCAAATGCAACTGGCACTGGGCAGATGCCCCAGCAGAACACAGCAGGAGCTTCTGCCAGGTCATTACACCTTAATTTAATCTGCAGCCTTGCTGACTATTCTGGGGAGGTGTCTAAATCTGACCTGCCAAATTAAAAGTCTGAGAACACAAAATGCATAATGCTGATAAGTGGAAAGCATTTTAAAAATATTCTTGAATGGAATTGTTGAATATTTATGGACAGAAGCAGATCAGCTGTAACTGGAATGGAAAACCACCCACATTCCAACCCCCACCTTCAAAACATCAAGCTGGGAATTTGTGATGTGTAACTTCAGAAAGGTCTTCAAGGAAATACAGCCTGGGATTTAACTATCAATTCTGCTTTTGTCCAGATGGAGAAAATAGCTTTTGCAACTAAAGGAAAACCCATTACTACTGAGGATATGGGGTAGATGGAGTCAGACTCTTTTCCAAAGCGCACAGCACTGTGATGAGAGGCAACAGACAAACTCAAACACATGAAATTCCAATCACATATAACGAGGACCTTCTTTTTTTTTTTAATTCACTCTCCATGAGTGTGATCAAATGATGGGTTTCCCAAAGAGGCTGTGGAATCCCCATCCTTGGAGATGTTCAAGACTCAGCTGAACAAGTCCCTGAGCACCTGCTCTGTCTGGCTTGGGGGATGGCCTTTGGAGATCCACCTAACCTAAATAATTCTGTGATTTAATTCTGCAGGAAAAAGCTTTAATGCTGCACATAAGCCTGGAGAGTTCTACCTACAAAGGCTTCTTAAAAAATACAAGAATTAAAAAACAAAGACATGCAAGCAGCATGAAATATACCATAATAATGAGGAACGTTTACGCAGCACAAGGTTCCTACTCATGTCTGTTAAGTGAGTTACGGTCTGTTAATTACTCCAGGGCAGCCAGTTTCTTATGAACCCACCAGGCATGAAAAGAATGTGAGGAATATCAGGTAGAAAACACCTGGAAATTTCTTCTGCCACAATTTGTTTCAACACTTACTAATACTGTGTGAATTATTTATAAAAAAAGACAGGAATGCACCGGAGTACCAAGGAAAGTCTACGAATCTTTGAGACATTTCATTTTTGCAACTTTAATCCTGCTGCCTTCTCAGTTTTCCTCTGATGTAGAGTAAACAGTGTGGGCAAAGTAACTTTTCTCTTGAAAGCATTGCCTCTAAATACTCCTGCCATTAGCAAGAGCTCCTAAACCCGGCAGGTCACTTTTGATATGATCAAACAGCACACAGTTATTTTATGAAGTCCACTGGATAAAAATTACCCAGCCTGCATTCGTCTTTGAACAGTGAAATTGTTTTTGCCTTTTTTTTGATTTTAAGGCTGCCAGTAAGAAAGCCTATTAAGAAAGATCTTTTTAAGCTCTCAAAAGTATAGCTGGATACTTTGTACCAGTGCTACTCATGATCAGCATTAAAACCATTATAATCAGATAATTTCAGGGCTTTAGGGAACCATGCTCTACCATCTGGGGACTGACCACGCTGCAGTAAATCAGGCACAACTCTATAAATGTTGAAGGAATTTGTACTATAAAATCATCAAAACTAATCTTACAGGCCATGTACCAATTTTAGTAACAAATAGGGTCCAAATGATAAAAAAGCTCTTAACAAGTAACAGCTGATAGCCAGGCAGTTTGCAGGTGGCAGGAGAACACCACCAGGAGTGGGATCCATGTGGTACAGGCTGAAAACCTCCATCCAGGAGCCCTGTCACACAAATATTCCTCGTTCCCCAGAAGTACTTCACTGGTTATTGAGGTCCTCAACAGCTGGATCAATCAAAAAAGTCTGGACCACAACATGAATGTTGTACATAAATGCTATGTACTACAATATAAATGAGATTTCATATGATGGGGTAGAGACCAGACTAAGAAGACTCAGAGGGTTTAAGAGTTTGGCATTGAATCTGTGAAAAACCAACCACCTTGAGACTGATCCCAGTAACATTTGTTCAATTACTCCTGTATATAAAGATGCATTTTTCTATACCCAAGTTTCTTTAAGCTTGGAAATGCTTCCAACACAAGCAGTGCAAGCTCATCCTGGTGGACTAAAGCATAAATAACCCTCAACTTAAACTTCTCGAAATTTACTTCCATGATAATTCTGTGAGGACTCAACTTCAGGAGAAGAGGTGCTCTAAGTGATCACAGGATTTAAAAAACAAAAAACCTCCTCCAGGCTTGGAAAGTATTCTGACTGCATTGAGGCATCTTCTTCTTCAAAGCCAGTTTTCCCATCCCAGCAGTCCAAGGTTCCCTGCACACACAGGCTGCACCACAAGAGTCATCCCCTCCATCTGACTCCTGGGAATGTTTACTGGGTCAGTGGTTACTAAATAAACCAGGCATTCAGACTTCCAGTCACCCCAGCAAACCAACCCCCTTCTCAAGTGTCATGAGACAAGCACAGCTCAAACAAATTTGGAAATGAGTCTTTGATCAGCAGTTTCTCCAAGTTCAAGGTTCTCCTCCTTTGTGCCTCCAACCAGGCACAAGATGATGATTTTTGGTTTTGTTAAGCACAAGTTCCATCAGAGTGCTGTTTTAAAAGGTCACACTATTTCTTTTAATCAGAAAATGTATGAAGTTACCAATAATTGTCTGTCCTGGGTTGGCACTAACCCATGATATCCATGTGCATCCTATTCCAGCTGGGAGAGCCCTATAAAGGATGGTTACTTTGCTCAGCAAGAATCCTTAACACATGTCAAAACCATTCAATTTTTAATTACAAACCCCTTCTGTTAGGTTTCCTTTTTCCTGAGACGTGGGACAGAGTGAGTGATTTGCAAAAATCCTGCACATGCAGCAGCAAGGAGATTTCCAAAGCAACCTGGGAAAAGCATGACACAGGAGGACAGGCAAATCCCAGAGATGTAAGAGTCATCTCTGTGACAAAGCTGCCTGCAAAGGGCCAGAAATCCCCCAAGGTGCTGTTTTATGGCATCTCTGTGGGATGTCTCCATCCTGCCACAAGCCCCCAGGAAGGCATCTTTGGATGGGGAGAAATGCAAACAATAAAATCACCCAAGGAGATGCCTACAAAAAGTTGTTAGAATTGATTATGTTTTTCTCAAATATTAAAAAACACCCCCCAAAAAAAGCCAAACAAACAAACAAAAAAAAACCTACCAAAAAAAACCACAAAAAACCCAAACAGAACAAAACAAAAAACCCCGATCCAGCTGAATTTTCAGCCCTCTCCTCCTCAGCAGTACTTTTCCTGCAAGTGGAACCAAAGACTACATAAGTGTCTTTTCATATAGGAAAATAATTTAAAGCTGAATTATTCTCCCTAAATTCTATTTATATTAAATCACTTTTACTTCATAAAAATGGAAATAAGTATGCAAACACCTTTTGAAGGCGCCCACTTGCTTCTGCATATACCCACCAAGGAGATAATTGTCTACCTATTTTTTTAAAAGAACAAAAGGCTTTTCCTCTGGTAAATAAATAATTTATTTAAAAATTAATCTTGTTTATTAATTGTTGCCTTTTGAATGAGCAAAGCTTTTAGTTGTGTCAAAGCTATTAACAGTGGCAGTTGTACATTAAGCAAATTAAATATTCAGCAGCCTCACTTCAGTGCCCTTCTGTAATTGCAGATTGGTTACCAAACACCTCATCTCTTTGGTAAATAAAAGGATATTTCTGCATTTATTTTAAAAGCTGATTTCAGAATTCAGCAGAGATTTTATGCAAATTATTATGACCATTATGTAAATATCCAAGGAATTTTTGCTTTTACAGAAAATCATGGCAAGAGTGCTTTTCCTAGGACTGTCCCCACTCCATGTTTAGAATTCCTTGGATGCTTGAGCACTATCATTTCACCATCAGGGCAAAAGTAACTGCAAGAATAATGATATGTGGCTGTGCAGATAAAACACTGTGAAAAAAGAATGGTCTGAAAGCTTTTGAAATCAAGAGATTCCATATAGCAAAATAACAGAGCACATGAAGTGGAAAGCTCTGCTCTATTAAAGAAAGCTTGAACATGCACTAATTCTCACAATTGCTATTAACTGGGGGAAAAGACTCCATGTATTGTGGTTTCCACTGTAACCAGTGACCCAACTGGAAAGATAAACCAGGAACAATTTTTGTGCCAGTGACTTTCTTGCTGTGACAGAGCACGCTCTCTGCTCAGCCACCAGCTGCACCAATTTCACCTGTATTCTTAAATAAAGTTGGCTCAGTCACTACAGAACTGCTCCCAGGCAGAAGGAAGGTGGTGCCAGCACCTTTTTCTAAAGTTATTGGTTGTACACTCAGGAATGGAAACATTTGAGGTCCCCTCTGTGCCAGGAGGGACCAAGAGCTCCATCACCCCTTGCTCATGCTGCACACAAGCGCTCACCTTGAGATTAGTGCCCAAATATCACACCAGACAAAACAATTTCTGTCTCTAAATTACATTCAAAAGGTCTGTGAGACACAGAGAAAGTTACAATACAGAAATCAAGGGAGGGGCTGCTCTGGGCACAAGTGGGCATAGTCTGGTGGAGAACCAGAAATTAATCCATTCTCTCATCACAACCAGTACAGCCCATTCACTGTGCTCTGCATTCCCAGCCAGTGGGTGTGATGTCTAACTGGAGAGCAATGGAAATAGGCTGGTCCCAGTTTGGATTTGGCATGAACTGTCTGCAAGTGTGGTTTACCAAAATAATCCATATATCCAAGCTGTTCTAAGGCACAATACATTACATTTTGCACATTATTACTTCCATGGAGAAGTGTTTCATGGAGGAGAAAAACCTGAAGCCTCAGAAACCTGAGTTCAGGTAGGTATAGATATTCAAGCTCCCTTTTGTTTCAATTAACATTATTTTCATGGCAATCTATATATTCCATACTACATGCAGACTAAAAAAAATTAAAAGCACTGTCCCAAAATCAAAACTGTGATGAGAGAAATGAAAGCCAGACAATGCTACATGCAGCATTACAGAGACAACATGGAAAAGCATCAAGAGGGTGAGATTTTAGAAAGTCTTTCTGGGTCACTCACTGTTACAGCAGCAGCTAAAATTATACTTTAACCTGGCTTGTCTTGCAGTATCTAATAATCAGCTCGGATTTCAGGTAACCTGAACCCGCCTGCTAAGATACCTTTGCAATATGTCATTCCACATAACACACCCAGTGAAACAGGTGCAGTTAAGGCACAGTTTTATGTTTGATTTCATAAGTTCAAAAAAGAGGAGCTACAAGAGCAATTTGAAGCAGTCTGCAGCATCTCCTACACGGCCAGGGCACAGACAGGCAAGTGGGGCCACTGGCACACAGGCAGGATGGGGCTGGTTTTGGGCTCACCCTAAGCAGACATAAAATGCTGTTAAGAATTTTATAAACTATCTCCCCCCACAGAGATAACCTGATATCCTTAATTTTCACTACTCACCCAAAGAGATTGGAAAGTGAGAACAAAATTCTACACAGTGCTGTCACAAAACTCAACCAACAGCCTGAGGTTGGAAGCAGATTTGAAGACTGAAAATTAATAGCATTAACACACAAAGGAAGTGGAGAAGAAGCCTTAACACTTTTAGTACTATTTCTAAAATTTTATTATAGAAGGATGAATATTATTACTGATTATCAAAGAGCTTGCGCACAAATCAACTTCTCATTCAACTGAACTGATTTGACAGAATTGTTTCATACACAACTAATGTTTGTAAAATTTTACTTCCACAAATACAGGATACAAACAATTAGTCTCCTCCCTTCACCTGGGGGGTGAATCCCCACAGGTCTCAAAACCATTTGACACGAGTCTAAGCAAACAAGTGATGTTTTCTGGATGCAGTGATTAGGGTCTGTGACACTAAAAACACCCTTAGCATAATAGATAATCTGCTACGGTAAATACATGAAATTATACAATAGAAAAATGCCTTTCTCTTGCTTTAGACATTACACAGTGCCTTTACTGGGTGCTGAGGCACTGCAACAGCCCAGAGCAGCTGTGGCTGCCCCTGGATCCCTGGAAGAGTCCAAGGCCAGGTTGGACAGGGCTTGGAGCAACCTGGGACAGTGGAAGGTGTCCCTGCCCATGGCAGGGGGGGAATTAGATGATCTTTAAGGTCCTTCCAACCCAAAACCATTTCATGATCTCAAGACAATATCAATTTCCTGCATTATTAAAGAGAAATGGAGCTCGCACCCCACAATCTCTTGCAAGGATATTACACTGCCAGGCTCATTACAATTAAGACATTTTATATATTTATATATATAGTGTGTAACCAACCTTGTGGCATACTGCATGTAAAACATCACAAATGTTGATACATTCTCTCTTTTCAGCTTTCCCTCACACAATACAAGGAATTTCGAACCAACAAGAGGAGCCCCGCCAACAAGTTCATTTTCTACTCCTTTGGTCTAATGATTTAGGTCAGTCTCTAACAAAGTATTTGCTGGCACACAGTTATAAAAATGTTCATTTTTTTAAGGTTATAACAAGCTGCTGAAGGAAAAGGAAAATCAAAGGTGTAAATAAGCCCACAAATGTTAAGTGAATGTCTGGTATTCTGATGCTGGATTAACAGACGCATTTTTCCTTCAATGCAAACCACAATCCTTGATTTTTAATACTTGCATGAACCTATAAGTGTGCATTTCAATCTTCTTTGCATTTTGAACCAATCAGAGATACAGATCATGATCCATTAGCAGCCTATAGATGCAAGATGATGTATGTGAAGGAGTTGTTGAAACCAACCTCACTTTGAAGAAGTACTTTCAGAGGTTTATTTAAAGAACCCCATGTCCTTAACACAAGAAAACACCAGACAAGTAATAAAAAGAGTTAACTGCTGCAGTCTTTCTTACTTTTAATATCATTGTTAATGACACAATCTCATTACCAGCTTATGCTCGAAATCAAGGAACTTTTACTCTTTGAATTCTTATACTTTAAAAGGAAATGCACATAAGCTTTGGCAGAATAATAAAGGAAAATATGGATTTTCTGGTTCACGTATGTTTATGTTAAACTTTTTAGGGTTTGTTCTAAAACCATGGTCCTAGAACAGTTAGGATGTCAAATTTAAATAATCTTATTAGGAGGCTGAAACAAAACACAGACAGTAGACAAAACTCTAAACAAAGTTTAAAAAAGCATATGCAAGAAACAGCTATGCTTTTAAAGAAGAACAAAGCCTTCAACAAAGCCTTCAAGGGCTCATGTGGATAATAAGTCAGCAGTAAGACAACCATAGCTATGCATTTATTTGCATCAGCTGGACATCAGAAGAAAACACTTGAGCATCACAGATGTTGCTTTCCAGCTGTGCAAACTCTGCCATTAAAACTTTGTATGCATTCAAAATGTTGACAGTGCTGTGAAGGAGGGAGCTCTAACAGAAATGTTTAGATTCCAGCACCCTGAAGGACACAGGGCATCTCCTGCAGTATGGATTTGCCATGATGGCTGGCCCAGCTGACTCATATTCCTTTTTGAAATCAGGTCCCTAAACCAAAACATGAAAGACCACCTGCAGGCATTCCCTACTTTCTCCAGCTAACTTGAAAATGAATGGGTTGTTTGATATTGTCCTGTTTCAAAACAACATACTTTTGTCTCCCCAGTGGTGTTTATGAAGCCTAGGGCTGGTTAACAAGTTTGAAGGACACATTTTTGCCACATTACTGAAGGAATGTGGTGAGCTATCCTGGCAACCTGAACACTGAAAAATAATTTACATTATAAAACCTGCAAGCAGGAATAACCAGAAAAATATTTTCACATAATTTTGCTTCCAAGTATCAAGTTAGGGATTTTTTTATTAACAAATACTTGCTTTATTAGAGCTTTATTAACATCTGCTGAAAAAGCCCAAGGTGAGGGAAAAACGACCACGCTGAAAGACAGTTTCTTTCAGCCTCCTTGTGACAAGGGTTTTTGCATTCCTGTGCCAAGAGCATGTCTGGCTAAGGATAGTGATCTGGGCTGCTGTGATGAAAGCAGGCACATATTTAGTATGTTTGATCTGCCAGGGGCTCTGCCTGGGTATTGTCCTGCTCATCTCCCAGAGCCACAGGAACACTTACTCCTGGCACTCCCCAGCACCATCCCCATGTACTGTGATTGCTTAAAACTGCTGCCTTTGCACACAAAATGTGTGTTTCAGCAAGAGCTGGGCTGCCCAAAAAGTCCACCTTGGAAAGCTCTTTGCACTCTCGAGATTTTTTTTACAAGTAACTAAGAAGGGAATTTTTTTTTTTTAAACCACGTGCTACCAAAGGCCCCCAAAATTATCAGCATGTGAAAGAAACTTGCTTTACACCTTAACTGCATTGTGTTTAATTGATAGAGTATGACAAGCACATCCTTAGCTCTCTAGAAAGTGAAGTGCCTGCCCCTCCTTCTGGCTGCGCTCCCCAGTTTGTGCCAAAAGAGCAAGGACTGAGCATCTCCACCAGCTTCACACAAACCAGCTCTTTGTAAAGGCCTTCATCCAGATCCATCTCACCAAATTTTCAGATTTGAGGTGCCCATGAACACCCTTGTCCCTGCCTGTGATTGTCCAATGCACCCTTTGGGATGCTCTCCCTGTTTTGGAGGGAAGCGAGGTGCTGGGTCCACCCCCAGTGACTGCCTGGAGTTACATGAAACACTGCAAGTCTTGGATCACACTCATCAGACTAACAAGTGTACCTGAAATAAAGCTGTCTCACAGTTATTTCATTCTCAGCTTCCATGGGATTTCTCAGATTCTTTGGATTTCTCACCTTCTGTGCTCTTCATTTCTTTCCAGTGAAGTACTTACTGACAACTATTGGTAGGCTAATACAGAAATAGGGGTTTGAAATTATTTGCTTCTAAGACATGGCAACCAAATAGCTGAGAAATCTCTCCAAAATCCAAAAACCTGAGAAACCGAGCAACTTTCAGCATGTTAGTCAGATGGAAAAAAAATATTACTGCAGGGACATGGGAAATGGAATTATCCTCTCTGTGCTTTGATGTGCAGAGAAAAGTATCCTATCTTCTAAAAAAAAAATAACTGTGATCACATTCTGCTATTCAATACCTTGCATTTCAACAAGGAGGACTATTTGATATTTTAAACAAATAACAGAAATAAATCAAAGCTCTATTTCTGAACTGTCTGAAGCCACGTGTCCTCCCCACACAGTCCCTGCTGCTCTCCCTCCTCCCTTCCTCTTACTCCACAGGCCAATGACCTCCCAAAGGCAATAAAAGCTTTCTGATTCTCTTTAGTATGTTTAGGTGGCCCCTATGATATAGTAGGTTAATTGTAAACAAGTTACTGTAATCACAGGTGCTTCTACTGAGAACTTAAACATGGAATAAACAAATGGATTTATGTAGGCGGGGAAGGAAGGGAAATGGACTCTCACTGTCCACAACCTCACATTATTTGGCTGTAATATGTATTTTCCCATCTGCAAGCTAAGCAACAGCTCCACTCTTCTCAGGGAGAACCTGAGAGGTACATAGTGGACTACAAATCCTTTCTGCCTGCTTAGCAGCTGACAGCAAGAAAAAAAGCAGGAAGCTCAGATGTGCTTGGCATGCATTGGGAAGCTACAATACATTTGCATCCACAAAACGTTATTATTAAGTAATAAGCAATAACAAGGCAGAAAAGATTTCCTTCCAAGCTGTTAAAATTTTCCAGCCGATGGGTCCCGATTAGTCACAACAAAACTATTTCATCACAGGGTGAAACAAACGCATCCACTCTGGCAGCGCCGCGGCCACGCCGCACCTCGGAGCATGACATGACGCACAGATGCTGGCAATCTGGGGAGGGGGTGGCAGCCTGCTGCACACATCTGTTATTGTGGGAAAAAGCCATGTTGGTGTTTTGTCAAATTGCTCTATTAGTAATGAATACAGCTGTTCCACATGGGATAATCTGTGTTGCAACACTTCGCTAAGTGACTCCGCGCACAACTATGCCCTGCTGTTCATGCTCGGCTGTAGTTCTGATTATCCAGGGAGGTGCCACTGTGCTTTTAAAATTAAAAAAAAAAAAAAAAAAGGTTGAGCACAACTGTTTGTGCTTCAAGGAATGGCAAAATAAATAGTTTCTCCCTGCCATGTATGTGTTTTTCACTGGAAATCACAATGTATTCTGAAATTAGGGCAACTGCCCACTGGTAACACAGAGCTGAGCCAAGTGTCTCTTCAGCTTTGCTGAGAGCAAAGGGAGTGCTGACCAAGGTTTTAGCATAAACATACAAGAGCCTGAGAAGTTATCACCACCTCAGGCTTCAACTCAAGGCTTAAGTAAAGGAAAATACCATCATCCTCCTCCCCTTGATAAATCCCTGAATGGAAATAAGTAAAGGATTATCACTGCTCACAGACTAACTGAAAGTCAAAGGAACATCCCAGTGCTCAAGGCTACACTTTTTGCTTACTACCCTCTTGTCACATCTGAGGCTGATGTTAGACCAAATACATTCCCTGTTACAAAGCCATTTCCAACACAAAATGCTAAGTCTACTGAGATAGTCACTATCACAATAATGCCTTAAAGCAGGCTACAGGTGCAGCACCTTTGAAACTGCCAGCCCGCAATGAGAATGTGGAATTTGTGTCAGTTCTCCCCCCCAGAGCTCAGCTTTCAGACTTTGTGCAGCTACAGACGGACCCTGAGGACAGTGGCCTTTTGTGTGCAAGGCCAGGTGGGGAGCTGGGTCCTGCTGCTGGCAGACACCTCGAAGGAGCTCTCTTTGTCCACAGGAAACAAAACCCTCTGCTTCCAGCAGATACAGCACAATGGTTAACAGGATAGGAGAGCATGTGCAACGGTGAAATGAAGTTGATGGTGATATTTTACACTGAGGAAAAAACATAAGAAACCCCACCCTGGTTTCAAGAAGACACTTAGAGGCCAACAAGACTTAGAGTTTTCAGGCTGTAGCAAAGACTTCAAAAAGAAAAGGGGAAACAGCCAGGTGGAAAAAAAAATAATTCCCAGATATGCAAACCTATTTGGATGTGTATTTTTGAGATGCTCTCATTTAAGTACAAATAGAAATATCCAGTGGATGAAATTCCCACTTGGTTTCCCAAATCGGAAATTCCCAAATTTCCACTTTTGTAAAGCTCTAGGGCAAAACCCACTACCAGCACAGATAGTACATGCATTTATACTTAAGCACCAGTTTAGTTCTTCTGTGCCCCCTTTCTGCCTCATGCACAGACCAAGAAAAAGGCACTTTTATGGTGACCAGACCCTCAGCTGTGGTCAGCCTGTGAATGTGCAGGGGCATGCTGGGGGTGCAGGATGCCCATCACAGCATCCACTCCAAAGCTTTAGCCCAAGATGTGCCCTCTCAGTCACAGCTGCCAAGGTGGCAAAGCTGACTTGTAGTGTGGGAAAATGCTGCAGGTACAGAAGCCACAAGTGTTTGCTGCAGAATGGATGCACTGACATGGGAAAGTACAAAGCATGCAGGTCAAGTTGCAAGCAAGGCAGGAAGATGCAGAGCAGGGCAAACTGGCATTCCTCATGTGAATTTGAAATAAGATGTGCCAAGCTCTCTGAGGTCCAAAAGAGGCTGTGATTCTCCTGATATTTGGACAGAAGAATGAGACAAACAACAGAAGGAGAGGCCACTGTTTCTGAACTGAAGAATTTATATTGCTCTGAAATCAGGGAGAGAGTTCCTCTCCACACAGCATCCCTTAGTGAATGAGCTCCTGAGCTGAGGCCAGGGAGGGGCAGGGACTCCAAGGATAACCCCTTTGTGCACCCCTCACAATTTACTGATCCCCAACAAGTGTCTGCAATTTTCATTGAAAATAAATTAAATGGTTCCCAGACAAAGAAAAGGCACAGCCCTGCCAGAAGATCTCCACAGGACTGAAGTGACACCTGACTGCCCAGCACCTCCTCAGCCCCTGGGCCATCTGCATTTCCCATTTCTTTCTGGGCAGTTCAGCAGATGATCAGTTCTAGTTCACAGCAGAAAGAAGCCTGAGGTGACACAAGTGTAATGAATATGGGCTGGGTTTCAAAAGCCCCCCCAGCAAGACCATATGCAGAAGAAACAATAAAAAGGGTCTCACACACAAGAGGGTCCCAGGCTCTCTGATGATGCCTCACAGCCACCCAAAGCCTGTGGCACACACACCCATCAAGCAGTGAAAAGCAGGCACTTCAAACCATCTGTAAGCTGAAAAAAATCATTTAACAAGTGGCTTTCTTGTGTTCTAACCCCTGTAACACACAGCTCATGTTCCTAACTCACATTAGTTCATCATTTTCCTACCATGGTGCATAATTAGTGACTGGATAAATAGGTTTGTGAGCTAATGCCACTAAAGTGGAAGTATCACTCTCATTTCTTCCTCCTCCTGACCTCCTCCTCCTCTTTTTTGCTCCTGAACTGTGGGAGCTGAGACTAAATGGCAGAAGATCAGTTTTTCCTTCCTGACCTGGCAAATGGGTCAGGCAAATGCCAGCACCAGGCAGAGGAAACAGTGGGAAATGATGCAAAGGGTGGAGAGGACATCATGAGGTCATGTCTTTCAGCAGCAGCAGCTCTCCATCAGGTCAGGTCATTTGTATCAAACCAAAGTCAAAAACAACCACTGTTTTTACCAGTAAAAACTGTCTTCTACTAACAGAAAAATCACAAGGGAGAGAAGCACTTTAGAGCAGTATAAGACAGAGAAGCCACCCAACTGAACTGAAAGCTCTGTAAGTATCAACACATCCACAGCAAGGCTGAAGAATCATTATCCAGCTTCTGAGACACGATTAAAATAAAGGTTTGAATGTAGGTTAGACATACTGGAAGATGTAGTAATTCACAGGTAAAATACAGAAGATGAATAAATCAGAAAGAGGCAGAAAAGAGTTCCTTATGTACAATGAAACAGCACTGGTGAATGCAAGCAAACCAAATAAAATGACACTTGGGAATAAAATACTATTTTCACTTTTTCTCCATCCAGAATAATACAATTAAAATTCTGAGCATGATTCTCTACAGCCCCTCACGTTTGGAGGATGTTACTTTGGCCAACACTCTCTCAGACTTGCAGCATGTACTTTCCCTCTTTTAATCAAAAATACTCTTCAAAAAGACAATGAATCAGAGCATGCAGTTCACTTGTGTGCTCTGAAACTCCTTCTGAAGGGGGCAAATTTGCTCCACTGGCTGCTGAGGAATTTGGAGGGAGTCTGGTCCCCTGGAAGGCAGGCAGAGCTCTCACCCCACTGAGCACACAGCTCTTCTGGCCACATTTCCCAGGCACATCTCATGGGGAGAGGCATCAGCTGTCTCCAGAGGGAGTCAAAGTCAGCTCCACACATGTACAAGAGTCACTTTTTACTGAAGGGGGTGGGAAATCTGTGGAGAGAGCAGCAAAACCCATGTGGAAGCATGCAGGGCTTAGAAAGAGCTCCACGTTCCTTATCAGCAGTGCTGCATGCTGCCAGCTTTTAAGGGCTATCTGGTTTGAAATGCAATTTTTCAGCCTCTAACTGCATTTGTACTTAGAAAAGAATCACTGCTGCTTTAATGACTCTCATTACATTTTTAATTATAAAAAGTTCAATTTAAAATTGCCCAGACATTTGCACAAACTACTTTTAGCAACTCACTAAACCCAGGCAGATAAGACTAACCACTGTGCCTGCCTGGCACATCTATCTTAAGAGTAAAAATAAAGCAAGAAAAATAATGCTTCAAATTGGATATTTAAAATGGTCCTTGCCATACAGCTCCTAAAATGATGAAACAAGGGGTTTAAGAAGTTGGAAGCACAGGAGAGATAGGAGAATTGAAGTAATATTGCAACTGTACAGTCTGAGCTTAGAAAATAGCTACAGTTCTATTTCTGACATAGCAGTTGGCTCAAATAGCTACCTAATTCCCTTAACCCATCTCGTGCATAAGCTTTTCTGGCTACATATAGAATGGAAATAACTGGGAATGAGCAGCAGTTGATGAATCAGCTTGTAGATCTCAATTTCTTTTGTGGCTATATTGTACTTCAGGGCAGAGCACCCAAATTTGATGCAAAGGTATCTGTGTTGACCCTAAAACTGAAATTCATTCAATTTGCTGTGTTTGTCAGCAACACAATTTCAGCCTTAGATTCACCCTGAGGAAAACAAACCTTCTGTTATTTGAACATATAAAAGGCTGTAGTTCAAATAAAGCCAAAGCATCAATAAATAAATTGAAAAACCTTTGAACACACTCCCACCTTTCTGCAGAGTTAAGCCTCACTTGCAGAGAAGCTGTTGGAGAAAAACTCTTTTGTAAACCAAAACTTTTGTAAACCAAGGCTCCTTGGCTGAGGCACTTACCAGGAAAACATTCAATTCCTGTGCTACATAATTTTTAAAAAAAAATTTAAAAACATTTTTAAAAATTAAAATTTGTCACTGTTGAACCAGCTCAGCAAGGAGCCTGCTAGCCAGGCTGCACACTGCTCTGGCCTTTTGTAAGGAGCAAATTCCAATAATACTCAAAGTGAGCTGTACCCTGGCTGAGCAGACATGATCTAGAAATGCAGGTAATAAAAAAAGATACTGAACATCCCTTGTAAGTATTCTGGGGCAGGTAATCTTTTTACAAGACATGAAGACTTTTATACAGTACAATGAAGAGTCAGGTAAAATTTTCTGCAGTTGCCAGGCAGTTCCAATGGACATGTGATCTATGTAGCATGCAGTGCAATAAAGTGTCCTAAAAAAGACAAATGTACCGAATGAAAATGAGTAGGAAAAAAGGATCAAAACAATTAGACAGTTCCTTATTTAGCCTAGTGAAATCTCTAGGGACACCTCACATCTGCTCAAGTTTCAAACCAGTTGGTACCCGGAGCCTCACCTTCCTTGGGGACAGTCCTCAGCCATCCTCTGCAGCCATCACAGCCCCTTCAAACTGTTAAAGCATTTCTCAGAGTACAGAAAAATGTACACAGGCACTTGTGTCCACAAAGGATGGGCACACAGATGACTCTGGAATAACAGCATTAATATGCACGTTCATTTTCCCACTGACTCATTACCTCTCTTATCCAGCCTATTCTGACACATTCATTATCAGAGCAGTTCATAAGAACACAGAATATCCCAAAAGAGAACTTCAGGAGAAGCTTAATTAAATAACCGATTATTCTTTATGTTTAAAAAATAAAGACATGCACATACACTTCCATGTGACAAGCTCCCTGGGGAAAAATTTGTAAAATAAGCATAAAGTGTTTATTTAACTCAGAGAAGCAATTAAACCATTTAGAAGAGCTCAAAGTAGGCATTATGCTGATTATCCCTTAATTACGTGCATTCACAGCAGTGACAGACAAACTGCAACAATAACAACTATGTTACCATACTCATTTTTTCCTGACCTGGGCACATTCTACAACAAATCCATCAGGGATGCGTATTCAAGCTGATTTAAGAGTGATGGTCCACATTGTTACCAGCATGAAGATATCTGTGATTGCTGCTCCTAAAACCAAGTTAAACATGCCTAAGTTTATTTCAATACAAACGTGACAGAGCATCCAATACTAATGAGAGCCTAACTGCAATTCTCATCTCTCTGTTACTCTGCCCTAATTGCAGCCTCTCACTCCTGCACTGCACCCTCCTGCCCAGGGCTTGGGACCCCCAGGGTGGCAAGGAGGGTGGCACAAGAGGGTGGCAGAGCTTGATCTGTGCTGTCAAGACAGAACTGGCAGCAAACACATGCCAAGGAGTGCCTTGGGGGAAATCCCAGCTGGAGGAACCGCAGTGAGGATCCCAAACCATGCGCTCCCCTTGGATTGAAGGTGGGGATGCAGCTGCAGCCAGCACAGACAGAGCCTGCAAAATGCCACCATGCCTGCAGCTCAGCCACCCAAAAGGCAGCAGCTGGAGCACTTTTTCCACCCAGCAGCAGCATCCCACCACAGGGTGAGCAAAGCCACTTCAGAGCTGTCCTGGCAGAAGGAGCCACGACAGGAACGCGCTCCGCTCCAGCCCCGGCAGGGCAAAGCGGCTGCCAAGGCATGGAGTCGCCAAGAAAATTACAATATGATAGTCTTAATTACACTAATTGCGTTTCCTGGTATTGAGGCAGGATTAATATAGTGTTTCTTATGCTAGATTTCATAAACACAATTGGTTTCAGCTTAACTCTTCGTTATTGTATTGCACAGTTCTTGCAAACAATTAGCCACCAATTATGTTCATTTCGTTTTGCAGATGACTGATAAACATTCCAAATATCAGAATTTTCCCTCAAGGGAGGCAAATTACTTCTAACTTAAGTAACCTTAATGAAGCCTCAGTGAAAATCCTGTGGGCAAATCACCCCAGGCACTTGCTTGCCATTTCCATGCTTGCACCAAGGATTAGAAAAACTTCCACTCAGAGGAAGAGCCGTAGCCAAAATGGCTTTGGAGAGCTGAGTGACCATCTTAAGGTGATAACATGACCATATATAAATACAAATATTTTTCGGTTTTTTTAATATGTATGTATATTTTTACAGTTGTACATAAATACCTCTTCTATGTAAAATCAGACGAACACATATACAGAAACACACATAAACACTTGTACACAAATACTTGGTTTAGAAATCAAACATATTTGAGCCAGTGTACATCTCAAGGCTACAGGTGCTGGGAACTGGACTGGAGTGGCCTAATTAATGCCCCACTCCCACCCTGCTCACCACAGCCCCATCATCAAACCCAAGTGCTCACACAATTGAGAATGGCAGGCATTGTGTTTCAGGCCCCTCTGCAGGCACAGCTCCAACATTCAGAACAATCCAGCCAGAAATGTTCAAAAATGTTATGCTGAGATAATATCGTCTGCTGAGACAAAAATAGTCTTTTATTACGTTACCCAGAGGTCATCTGGAGCGACCTCGCCGGGATGGCATGTGGAGAGCCTCACCCTCAGCAGCAGCAGGCAGGGTAACCTAAACTCCCAGAGTTTCTAGGAATTTTAGGCAGGGTTTTTATAAATAACACAGTATAGCTTTGCTTAACATGTACACCGCTTAAAAGGTGAAGCTTGGATAAACGGTATACAGATGGTTACAGGCCAAATGGTCACTTCCAAAACTTGAAAGCTGTATGGTCAAAAAAACCCAAAATCCAAGTATTTTGAGGAAAAGAAAAAAACCATAATATTGCAAGCTCTTGCTTGCCAGTGCTGTCAATACCAAAGCATTCCCATAACACAACAGTTAAAACATACTTTGCTGCTAAAGCCTTAAACCAGGGTTTCTGCTCAGGTTCTTTTTTCCATACCTGCAGGGCCACAAGCCCTGCACTTGCCAGGAGAAGCAAAAATAAACTTTGCTGGTGAATCATTTGCAATCCTTCCCAGACACACTGAGTTAACACGGTTCTGTCCTACCAGGTATTTCTTAACATCTCCTATATGGGGCATATTGACAGGAAATTACCAGCAACCCAGAGAGCAAGGCACTGCTTGTGACAACCCATCGACATTTAAATGTTCCCCAACATCCTCATCCCCAACAGAAACAAGAGGAATAAACTTTGAAAAAAATCAGAGCAAGGAAAAAACCCCAAACCAAATCACAAAACGCACCATCAAAACTGTTGTTAACAATATAATCAGGAAGGCAAAAGTCATAAGCAGTAACCAAACCCAGCCTATAAACAAAGCATGTGCAGAACCCTGCAGCTTTACATTATAAACACATGGGGTACATTAATAAAAAACTAAATTGCACAAATTATGACAACTTGGTATTTTGTTGAACATTGAAAAGAAAAACCCCAACAAAACTCCCACTCATCTCCAGGAGTAGCTTCATTTTTAAGTAGTGTTTGAAGCTCTCTGACCCACAAAGAAAGGAAAAATCAAAATTAATTCTTGTGGTGCTTAAATGAGTAAATCACAGTGTAGGTTTATTTGTTTCTAGGATATTTGTCCTAAATAATTTGGAATATTAAAGTCAGATTCTAGATTTACTGTTAAACAACTATTACTGATACAACTGGATGGCAGTCTACACACTTTGAGGTTGTCCACAGTTATGCAATTTCACACTGGTTAATGTGGTTGAGTGGGCTTTTTCCTTTCCTTTTTGTTTTGAAACCACTGATGCTTACATCACTTGGATTACAAAGCTGACTCAGCAATTTATTTCTGTAATATCATCTCTTCTTCCAACCCCTATTAATGAAAATATTCACGACACACTAAATGAGCTGTTGATGTCACAGGCACAGAATCCTCCCTATGTGGCAGTGACCACGAGGAAACACTGGTGCAGAAGGAACAAACAAGACTCTAAGATATGATCACACAAATTGTATCTAAATATAGAAGGGGTTTGACTGTCAGAGTGAAAGCTGCCCAGCCCCAGAAACCTGATAACAGCAGAATCAACAGCTGATTCAATACAGCTTTCAACAACCACTACACTAGTTGGTTTTTTTTGGTTTTTTTTTATGGTGGGAATAAGTACAATTTGAAATTCAGCAAAAGCAACAATCCAATTTACATACTTTACCATTTAAAGTCAACTCATTATTATCACTTATCCGAGTTGAGATTTGTTTCAAAATTAAAAATGAGAAGCATAATACTAAAAGCCCTGCAAAGATTCCAAGTTACAATGTGCTTCATCCCCATCCCTAATCCACATCTACACGAACAACAAACATGAACCAGAATCACAGACATTAAAGAATAAAAAGCATGGGAAACTAAATATTTGCTTGTGATGAGGAGTAAAGGAATTTAATATGGATAATGGAATAATTTCATTATTCTTCTGGCCAATAAATATAATTACTTCAGATTAGGAAAGTTGACTACAACTGCCTTACTAATTCAGAACTATAGCTGCACTAATACACTGTAAAAAGACTAAAAGCACTGACTAATGGGTTTGCAATGTCTGTAGCCTGTGGATCTTGGACTTGAAAACCCTGCCACCATTGACTGGAATGCACTGGGTCCATAGTAGGAGGATTAGCTGCATTTAGCAGGGCTGACACAACTTCAGCGTTCCTGCAGATACCCACACACTCACAGAGATTCCCTGTGTTTTGGGCAGAGATCCAGAGATATTGGGAAACTTAAAAATTGATAGTATGCTGATACAAGACAGCCTTCCCAAGGGCCCTTGGATGTACCACGATGCCTGATTCTGTCAGACATATACATATTTTATATATATATATATAAACACACACATACACAAGGAAAATAAGGACAGACACAAACGCCAAACACAAGTCCTGCATATTTACAAACCCAAAAAAAGTCTGAAATTACAGCCCAGACCGTATGTTCTAACAGTTGTCTTTAAAGTCTGCTGTCCTAATTCTAGAGATCAACGCATTTCCCAGCAGCAGATCCTTAGGCATCCCAAAAAAACACACAAAAATATCTCCATTTCAGCAAAGGACAAGCTTCAAGAACTGCATCTCTGCTCATCTGGGTGCTGTTCTGCTGGGAAGCAGGACAATTGGTTTTTACATATGTACAAACCAGAATGGTTCAAGTCTTAATTTATTTCTCCTGCCCTTCTCCTCCTCCAGGGCTCCTGTGCCCTGAGGCCACGTCAGCAGGACACAGCACTGGCTGCCAGGTCCCATCCCAGCCTGGCCAGGGCAGTGGCTTCCCCAGGGACCAGGCTGGACCAAGAGCCTCTGGCCACCCCTCCAGCATAGGTGGCCACAGACCATCAGCAAGGGTCTCAAGAAATCCTTGGTTTCCACATTTCACAGAATTTCCAAACTATCTCCAACCTTACCTGTATCACTGTCCCTTTCTCTCAGTGTACTACAAAACAGTCACAATTTAGCATTTGGAAAGATTAAGCCAAATTAAAATTTAATGACATGCCAAGATTCTTTTTCCTTTTGTCTTGTATCAGGGGAGCTATAACAAATAACAGCTACCAACTGTAAAGAACCAGATATTCCACCCAGCAAAGCTACAAGTGCAGGTGCATCTGGTTCAAGATTTAATCACACACATGCAAAATAAATTTCCATAATTATTCTTAGCATTATCGGATTTAAAATGGAGAAGCTAAGATTATTCACACAGTAAACAAAGCATCCCATTGTTTACTCTTGGCTTCTTACATGGCTTCCTATACTTGATTGTGGTGTGCTAAAAAAATAAAACCATGAGATGAACAGTGAATGGTGAGGTGATCTCACTGAGAATAACATGGGAAAAACCCACTCCAGGCTAGCAGCTCTTTGCTCTCTCTTAGATTTCAACACATGGCTCACAAAGATATGAAAGCCTTAAAGTTGTTTATTGCACATGAAAGGAATAAAGGATACATCACCAGGACCAAAGTTTTCTAAGGTGATCAAACACTAAAAGGGCAAAGAGACTATCTCTGACATACAGGGAGGCACCAAAAACATCAGAAATAACACAGAGGATGAAAGGTTCCTCCGCAAATTCGGATATTTTCTAGCTGGGCAACAACGTGAAAACAAATTAAGAGTGCCTGTTATGATTATATGATTAACAGCTGGTGGTTTATAGCTATGGAGTGCACCATGGATAACATCCCAACAGGAAAGGCACAGCTGATCCCAGGCCTGGGGACATGCCTGTGCTACAGAGCTGAGTTTGCTGAAACACTCAAGTGACCAAGCCCAGAAGATGGTGACAATGCCTCTAAAGGATAATACTGACTCTGTTATAGATATTAAAAAAATATTTTGGTCAATTCAGAGGCTGATTAGACACTGACATGAGATTCTTCTCAGTTATTCTCAACCACAGCTTTGCTCTGGAAGATGTTTATGCAGATATTTCCTAATTTGTCCATTAATAGAAAGAACTTTAATAAATCAAAAACATGTTTGTGCTTACAGGAGAGCAATGGGCACTGCAAGCCTGGCTTTTCCATCAAATACTAAATCTAGACACCAAGTACCAGGAGTCAAAGTAAAGTGATGTAAATGAGGAGTAAGAGTTATGCTTTAAAACTTAATAGGGTGAAAAGGGCCTTTGCTGGTAAACAGAAAGAAACTGAGCCAAAGCTTAATAAATAAAGTGTAAACAAAAGCTATTTAATACCAAGAGCTATGCTGTAAAGCACCACCACACAGACTGCTCTGCTGCAAGCCCTAATGACCAAAACAGTCTGAACTGAAGCTGCATTTCCTTCAGGGAGTTTTCCATCCCCTGGAACCAGCCTGCCCACCAGCACGTAGGTGGAAAGAGCTGAAACACTTTGCAGAAACAAGGAGAGACAGAAGCAGAGCTCACCCAGCACTTCACCCCTCCCTCCCCTGCCACAGCCAGGCACGTCCATCCTGTCCTGCTGCCATGCACCCTGGCAGATGTCCCCAGAGCCTGTGCCCAGGAACTGCCTGACCACAAGCAGCTCCCAAGCACCAGCAGATACAGGTGAGAAAGGACAAGGTTTCTTTCTGCTCTGACACATGTAATGTTCTGATCAATGCAGTGCTTTGCAGCATGCTAAGAATGCCGTCACAAACGTATTTCTTAAAAATGTAACCAAATTCTGTCATTCAGGTGATGCTCTGGATAGAAGCAGGTACTGAACCAAAGGGACTCCAGCTCCAGCCTCTGGACCTCCCCAGCACACAGGCAGTGCCTGCCCTGGAGGGCCCAAAGAACCTTCCACCTGCAGATTTCACCAGCTGCTCCTTATTAAAGCACCTCCAGCCTTCTCAAGCCTCTACAAAGCAGCAGGACTTCAGGTGCTGCTGCTCTTTCACCTCAGAGTGAAACCACACCAGGTCCCCTGATGAACAGCCCAGCATCTGCCTCTGCAGAGTGATGGAGCAGGTGCTCCCAGCTCCTGATGCACCAGGTGGACTGGCAGCACTGGGATCACAGCCAGCTCCCTGAGCCTGCACCTTTCTGTTCTGTCCCCTCAGGCTGCTCTCCTCCCCAGGCTCTGCTGTGACATCCAGAAGTGGGATCAGCACATCAAGGGAGGTGATGCTCCCCCTCTACTCTGCTCTCCTGAGACCTCACCTGGAGTACTGCATCCAGCTCTGGGGTCCCCAACGTGAAAATAAGGTGGAACTGTTGGATAGAGTCCAGAGGAGGGTCAGGAAGATGATGGTAAGGCTGCTATGGAGGCAGGCTGAGAGTGGAGCTCTTCAGCCTTGGAGAAGGCCATGAGGAGACCTCAGAACCCCTTCCAGTGCCTAAAAAAGGGCTCAAAAAGAGCTGGAGAGGGACTTTGGACAAGGTTATGGAGTGACAGGATAAGGCTTTAATCAAAAAGAAGGCAGGTTTACATTAGATAAGAGGAGGAAATTCTTTATGTGAAGGTGTTAATAGACAAACAGGTTGTTCAGAGAAGCTGTGGCTGCACCATCCCTGCAAGTGTCCAAGGCCAGGCTGGGCAGGGCTTGGAAGAACCTGGGACAGTGGAAGGGGTCCCTGCCCAGGGCAGAGGGGCTGGAATGAGATGATCTTCAAGGCCCCTTCCAACCCAAACCATTCTGGGACTCTGTGATCCATCTGTTCCCCTGTATGTGCCCATCACCACTCTCATCCCCGTGCCTCTGTCCCCACCCAGTAACACCCCACAGGTACCACTCACTTGCTCACACTGTGTCCCATCTATTTTCTAATCTTTCCTCCCCTGCAAGAAACTGACTCACTTCCTCATTTCCAACCTCATACCGTAGAGGAAAAAAAAAATATACACTTTGTTTGGTTAGCTTTGACTGTACTAGCAGCCTTATTTCACTGACACACACACTCTTCCTACACAAATATACAGCTGTTAAGCCTTTAATATTATCCATTCCTCTGCACTGCCACACCAAACCACACCCACCCACCAAATTAAGGGAATAATAATTCCAGGAAATCTTTCATTTTAGAAACCACTGCTAAATTTTTTGCATACTTCTGGTCTTTTTCTTGAGTTGCTCAGTTTTAGAGACACAGAAAAAGCAGCAGTGAAGTTTAATTCTTGCATTCTTTGTTTTACAAGATAAGAAGCAGCAAAGACTTCAAGTTCAAGCCTCAATGGCAAAACACTTGAAAACATCACTTGAAACAAATATCAGTATTAGTAAACTGTCTATGTTTTTATCCTGTTTTCATTTCAAAATGCAACCACCCAAAAGCAATTCAGGTCCTTGTCTGCAACCCAGATATTTATGTTCCAACATAACTACACCCCCTCCATGCCACTGCACATCTGTACCTTGTCCTTGAATAAATCACAAAAGCCAGTTTAATGCAGAGCCTTGCTCACCCTATGCAAGGGTGAATTCCCCCTGCTCCAGGAGAGAATTAAAGCAGAATTTTTAACCCTTTAGCATATTTGTTTTCAGGAAAATTTTATTCTTCACTATTCCAAACCTTGTGCTGGCATACAAGACAAAGACTAGAGGTGAGTTTCAAGAGAGCATTTCCAGCAGCATGGGTTAGGCAGAATTTACCAGGAATTCCATTTTTTTTCCATCAGCTGCTTTTCTGCTGCCTGCTCTTCTACATTCTTACAGGCTTTTTGCAGCTTTATATGCATACAGAAAATTCAGTTTGGTTTGTGGCAGAAAATGAGATCCAGCTTGAGGACCATTTACACGGATGGCAATAAAAAGGACATTTAGCAGTAATTGGGCAATTCTGTGTGATCAATGGATAGAAGCTTTATGCAGCCTGCATACTCTGTACACACATATTTTCAACATGTGGGTGACAAGCAAGGTCAGGTGGCACCAGAACAATCATTCTGCCCATGTTATTCCTACCACAGCGGGTGTGACAGCTTGGCACGATTGCCTTCCAGGAGGGAAAGGCTCTGAACAGATTCTCAAGTACAGCTTCACTGCCCCAAACTATGCACAAACAGTGAATTTTTCAAGTGTGAATGACAAAACTCTCAGGCAGCAAAAAAAGTTCCTACCAAAGATCTCAAGATATTGGCTAAAAAACTCATATTTAATCAGCCCCTAGGGAAACGTGAGTTTCCTGAACATGTCAGTTTCACATGAGATCTATTTATTTTGAAATTTAGAAAGCAGAATAATTTTATTTTTTTTAAATTCAGGGCTCTGTTTCAATTCCTACCAGATCCAGGCTCTCAACCTGCTCCATATTTCATTTATTGTGGTTACCACAAAGCTAGAAGCAATCTTTCATACAAAGGAAATACAAGGTCTACAGTTAACAGCTGAGTAAAGAAATGGCTGAGGATATGCCCTGCCCTTGTCCTTTTCTTGCAGAGCTAGCCTCAGTCAAGTCCTGATTTTTTGACAAATAAAATAGGAATATGTGAAAAGGAAATGAAGCATTTAAAGTATCGACACATTTATGAAGTATTTAATACCTGCCAAACTTTCTGTAAAGAGCAGCTTTTACAATACTGATGACAGAGCACATACACATGTTCCATCTTGCAAAGGCACCGAAGGGAGATCCTAAACCAGAGGGGCAGCTCTGCAGTCAGAGCCCTGAGCTCATTCTGGGCCTTTGGCAGCACGGGGTGAGCAGGGAAATCCCAAAGGAAGCACACCAGAGATTTTGTCATTAACACCGCCATGGACTGAAAGGAACAAAGACTGGCCATGGCATCACACATGAATAAAGGATGTGCTTTATGTTTCCACTCCACCCCACAGGCCAGGTGGGCAGCCCCAACATCCAGCAAGGCCTGGGGTGTTGCACAGCCCAGCACCATGTGCCTCCCATCCACACAGGCAGCCTCGGGGCTTGGTTCAGCTTCCCCAGCATCCCTTTTCTTTATTCCTTTATTTGGCTGTTCTTATAAAGGCTACAAAAGTCACATTGCACACAGCATCTCTGCTATCACATGAGACTGAGAAGGCAAATCCTGAGGAAGTCAGACAACAACACAACTCCTGCTGAGAGCACCTGGAACTGTTCAGATGCTTCCCTAAACAACTCACCACATGGGCTGTGCACTCAAGGGCTGGATTTCTCCAGAACACCAGATTTACTCTGGGTTTTTTATTTTATTTTCTCTTTAAATCTGTCTTCTCAAGGAAACCACAGACCCTTCTCCATGCCCACTGACCAGCTGAACTTCTCCCAGCCACCATCATCTCCAAGAGCTGCCTAATCCAGGCCCACACCAGGAACTACAGGGCTTATAAAACATTGTCTTAAACAAGTACATTAAAAAAAACCCATGAATGAAGAGAGCACTTGCTGCAACACCTTGCATCCTCAGCTAAAAATACATATTTTTTCCTGTTTTTTATTATTTAGGGGTCATTATTTTTTTTTAAGTTTTCACTGATTATTTTACTGCTGCAACTCCAAGGAACTGGAAGAAGCTTTTGTATTTGAGATTTCTCCACCACTCCAAAACATCAGAAACATCCAAATGTGCATCTGTTCTTTCTGGCTTAAAACAGTGATTACTCAATTAGTGGCTAATTACACTTCAGGGTGTTTAAAACAGAGGATATTCCACAGAGGTTTTATTCATGCAAGTGTCTTTTTTCCAACCTTGGTAAGACAAATGAAGATTCACTAAGTCATCTTTTCTGGTTTTGCCTCAGTCCTCTAAAGCACATAGAGATACACCACAGCTGTGGAGCCAAACAGGGCTCTGGACACAAAGTGGGGCTCACAGGGCTTCCAGAGCTGGCTCCAGGAGCTCAACCTGAAGATTTCATACTGCTCAAAAAGTCATATGCAAAAAAAGTAAAAAAAAAAAAATTATTCTACATAAGCAAAGTTAGCTGTCCCTGCAGAACGGTCACATGGGAAGAGCTTTCGTATGTCCTGAAGAATTCAGTGTTACCAAGCCTGACATCTCAAGTTTTTATTAACAGTGTTCACTCCCTGCACTCAGGAGACTCACCCAATTTGTAATAAAGCCATCCTTCACACTCTGAATATTCAGCAGCACATCTTATGTCATAACCCTGAGTACGTGGCAGTAAGGAAAAAGCAAGTATCATCTATTCCACAGGGAGCTACCAGCTGAGAGGCACTGCCCAAAAAGAGACTTTCATGCTGCCTTAACATAGTGCTAAAATTATTCCTTATCCTGCTAATCATAGTGCAGTGTGGGAGCATTGGAAAATGCAACATTATTGTCTGGGTGCTGCCCTATGTACAGGGAATACATTCACCTTTAAACATACCAAACATCCATAACCTTTAAACATACCAAACATCCATAACCTTTAAACATACCAAAAATTCTGTCACAGGGGAAAAAAAATAATAGACACTAAGTTTTGTGGAGCAGGGGGGTGTGTAATTTCCAAAAATACTGCACACAAAATAAGCCTGTCTTCTATAATAACCTCAGAGCACAAAACCAGAACTGTCACAAATCCAAATCTTAGTATATTTGCAGGCTGATTACAACAGATCTTCTGCAATAGATCACTATTAAGTTCCACAGCTGCATGGTAAGAGCAGCTTTACCAAAAGGAAAAAAGAACCACACCACCACCACAGTCAGGTGTTTTCCTGTGTTTGAAGCATGTACTTAGCTCAGCAATAAAAATATTTTACAATAAAGTAGGATCAGAATCTTTAGCTTGAAAAGAATATCAAGAATTTTCAGGCCAAACTGAAAGGGTGTATGCAAATAAACATGAGCCTTGGCAATCAATACTGCAGCTATAGCAAATAAAAGGAGACAATCTTATGCTAGAAATTCTAAATCAATTTTAACAAAGACTGCTGATGAGTACCAAACAAGTCCCACTGGCACAAACACGTTAAATTACTGGGAATACAGAACCATGAGACTTCAAGTTGCCTTCATTTAAACACACTGTCTGAACACCACTTTGAGTATGGACAAAATTATAAATAAATGGGGTCATAATTATATTTGTAATGGAAATCTTTCATGTACTAAGCCAGAATAAAGCATTCTTCTTAAATAAAAGGAATAGCCAGCTTTATTCCTCTGTTAATTGCCACATGGACCAATTTCTTACCACACAGCATGTTGGCTATAAATCTCAACAAGCAGCTTTAAATTCCTGTTATTGTTGCTCATCAAGACCAAATAACCCTGGATGGTGTTCAGGGAAGCTTCTGTAACGTCTATCTCAAACAACTATTAATTCATCATTTCCATGGGGATGGAACTTCAAGCAAGAACCACCCACTCCTTCACTGCTTAAATGGAGGGGGTGTCACAAAAAAGATGCAAAGAGGCTGCAAGATGGGCCTGATAAATAACAGAAGAGAGAAATCCTCCTGGACTTCCAAGAAATGCATGACTCATCCTGAGATACTGAGCTCCTAGAATACAGAGAGCAGCCACGTCTGCAAGTTCTCACTCCCCCAGTGCTTCAGTGCATTCTCAGAGCTGCAAATCACATTTTTGGAGAGAGGACAGAACAGGTATTCCATAAAGCAAAGCAATGCTCATCCACGTGTTTGTGCATCCTCTTACCTTGGATGCACTGGAGGGTTCCATCCTCAGCCCTTATTGTAAAGGTTTCACCTGGATTAACTTGAACCAAAAAGACCTGCAGAAAGAAAAATAAACATTTGTTTCACTGTGATCTCCAAAAACTGAAATCTCCCTGAAACAGTGACTGTACTCTATCCCTTTTCTGAAAGGGGTGGGGAAGCAGGGAGAGCACAGACTGGCATAATCACACCCCAGACTGCAGGAGCAGGCAAAGATCTGAAACCCACCTACATTTTAGGAGCTGAAATGAAGATGGAACTAATTGCATACAGGTAAGAATTATGGCTTTGAGTCCCACACCACGTTCTTGGGGTGTGTTTAACTTGGCCAAATGCTGCTAGCTAAGGACACAAATCTTCAGACCACTGGCACATTAGAACAGAGAATACATGAACTCCAACATGCAGCACCAACCCATAATGGGATTTCAAGTTCACAGGAATAAAAGTTTTTTGCTCTGGAGAGTTGACCCATTATGTTTGCAAAACTTTATATTTCAGTCTTGCACATAACAGATCTCAGTTAAGCAAAACCTGTAGGCACACACACAGTTTAACAGTTGCACACACAACCAGTAATAAACTATTTATTAACAAATATAATATTTTTAAAATAATAAAACAATCATCCCAGTCTCCCATTGCTGAATCCTGCAGATGATGGGATAACACAAGGACCAGGAAGCACCAAAATATGTCCAGTTCATAGTATGTTGTATCATCTTTATAAATGTTCAGGTATCTGAAACCATGGGTTTAAAACCTGTGATTTAGAATCCTTTCTTAAATGGACAGTGTCACTGAGGACTAGAGACCATTTATCCCACCTTGCTGCTTGTGAAACTTTCACTAAAATATTTTAAACACACTTCTGCTAACTGCTTTGTCAGAAGTTCAATCAAGATATAAATTAAATTTTCAATTTGTACCAAAATTAATCTACATTTTTTGTCAAAGCTCTCTCGAAATTTAGGTCTGGTCTTTATATACTGGGACATTTGCATGCAGAATCCAATCATTCAATATGCAAAGAGAGAATTTGAATTCATGTTGTGTTTCTGAATCCCTTAAGCCAAATGCATAAGATAATTATTACCTAGATGACCTTTTGAATTACAGTAATCCTACAGAAACCCATTATTCCACCAACATTTTTAAAGCTCAAGCTGAAAATCAGAAAATGACATATGAAAGCCATTATGTTGTCTGGAACAATCATTTCTCAGGGAGCACTGATCAGAGTGGATCTGGTCCAGCACACAGAGCACAATAAATGGTTCAGGAAAGATAAAAGGCACAAAGCCATTCCATCCCTAATCTCCAAACAATCAACATTTAAGTGACAGCATTTAAGTGCTCTTCTGCTATGAATAGGCGTGAATTATCCACCACAGGACACGGGCAGCAGGTCAAAAAATGTGCAGAGCAAAGCAGTGTCATCCAGCTTAATAAAAAAAATCCAAAACAAGCAATCAACAAGAAACCAGAACTCAGAGGCCAAGAATCAGCAATATTTCATCAGCTCATTTGCATTACGTGTCTAAACCAATAGCCCTAAAAGCTGGTTATTTACTAACAAATTGGATTAACATAAGTCAGAAGCCCTTTCAAAGACCTTTGCAACTTTGGAAGAACTTGGTCCAGCTCCTCAAAACACAGACTCTACCTATGACTGATGCCCTGTACATGTAAAGCTCCATCCTTTCCCTAAAGCAGGACAGACAGATTCCTCTTCCTACCCAAGGCTCGTGCCTACCCCAGAGTTATCAGAAAATTTACAAATTCCTGTCCCAGGAGTCCATCCCAGCACAAGTGTCCACATCAGCACAGACACAGTTGTCCCTTTACAATAATTCCTTGGGGTTCTGCATTAAAAAAGGTGATATTCCCAATCACAGCTGCTGCTTTTGATGGTCCAAATGAAGCAGCTTCATCCCTGCCTAATCACAGGTGTTTTAAAGACAAACAAATTGTTCCAGTAACAAATTTGTTTCCTGCAGAGCAGCAGCCACACAGCTTTGTCCCCCCATCACAAGACTGTAGGCAGAGCCTGGCACTTATCTACAGTAGCTTCTATTAGAATGTTATAGATATGGAAATAACTCCTTACTGACAGATGCTCAAACCAGCCACCTTTGGAGCCCAAGAAAACATTTACAGGCTGTTGCTGGGGGAAGGCAGCAATATCAAGAGCAAACAGGAATAGCCAAGGTGTGACTGACGTGGGTCAACAGTGGAGCAAGGGCTGGGCACAAAGGCAGGACATGGAACCAAAGTGGCCTCAGACCTGGGAGCAGCAACCATGCTCCCCATGCTTCCTTCCAGAGGCTGCAACCCATGCCCAGCTCCTCCCTTCCCAAAACTGGAGTACTGAGGTGCTGCCCATAACCCATCCCACCACCCAGTCCCCCCAGAGCTCACAGCTGCACAGCACTGACCAGAGAGATGCAGGAATGAGGCCAAACCATTAAAGCCAGCACATGTTGAATATTATATATAGGGCACCTTCCAGCCAACACCCCTGAGTTGTCCCAGTTGCCTGGGACAAAAAATGCCAAGGCACACTGCAACTTCTTTTGTTTAGACACACTTTAAGTATATAAAAGTAATTCCGTGATTTATTTTTCCCCAAGTCCTCATAAACAACAAAACCATATTCTGCAGCCTGGAACACAGCTTTCCTCTTTCACACAAGGGATCTTCAGGAGAAGCTTCGTTTCTAAAGCTTTTAATTAAAAAATCTGAGGAAAACAATAAAAAAAGGTGTAAAGATAACATCTCTATTTTAATGAAAACAAACCCAGATGATCTTTAATTGTGCTATGCCTCTTCCAATATTCATCATCCCAAGTATGCATAATTATGAGATGGCAACAGGGAAGAACTTGAAGGGTCACTTGGAGCCCTCACTGCTGGCTGGCAGCATCTCAGGGTGTGGTCTCATGTCCAAGGTCACCCCAGCCCACTTCCAGTCCTTGGCCTCCTCCCATCCAAAAAGCTGGAGCACATGACAGCTGGGAACAGGGCATCAGCAGCACAATCCCAAAGGATTCTTCTTTCCCCTAAAAAGTACTCTGATGTTTAACTCAGCAGTTTAATCCACTTGGGGGTGAAGCCCAGCCATACCTGCTGCATCCTCAGAGAAAGCTTGTTATCTCCATAAAGCTCTTTTTGCACTAATTTTGCATTTAAGAATGTCATTCTGTTTTATTGAAAGTCATGTTTGTTGAGTGATGAATGTTACTGAGTTGCATAGCTACTATAAATATTTATAATCCCACAGAGTATGTCCAGACTAAGTTTGCATGACAAGCCAAGCACGTGTCACTCGTGCCTCCCCTGCTCCCAATATCCAACTCTCATGGCCAGGGGAAGCAGGGGAAGGGACTAAAGAAGTGCCCACAAAGCCAATGCAGGCATAAGCTCAGGTTCAGAAATAAATAAACTGAGCCTGGGAAGTTTTAGATTGGATATTGAGAAGGAATTTTTACTATGAGGGTGGGGAAGCCCTGGAACAGAGAAGTGTGGATGCCCCTGGATCCCTGGAAATGTCCAAGGCCAGGTTGGAGAGGGCTTGGAGCAACCTGGGACAGTGGAAGGTGTCCCTGCCATGGCAGGGGATGGAAAGAGATGGGCTTTAATGTCCCTTCCATCCAAACCACCCCATGATATAAAACTACATATACTGTGGGGAAACACTCTCATACAAAGGCAGAAATGCCACCTGACAAGGACCAAGGGCATACACTATTATCTCTTTTGTACACTACTGGTTTACTTATGGTAAGTAAGTACCACTAGGTTTACTTATGCAAGAGTTTGAGCCCACAACAGCACAAGAGAAAACTGACACTCAAGGCAGACCCTCACCCTCCACCTGCTCTGTGGCCTCTCACAGCAGTGAGAGGGATGACACGCACCTGAATCTATGTGATGCTATTCAGCCCCAGAGCTCACCTAAAGTATTTCCCCCTTACGAGAACATTTTCCTCACTGAGGTCAAAGAGCAGCTTGCAGGGCTTAGGCTTATTCAAAGCCCACATTAAACATTCCCCCCTTGTGGAGAATTTTCCCTTCCATGAGATATATTGTGCTTCACACAGCTGGGGAGCACAACATCATAGGCAACACCTGGGATCCAGCCACAGGGTCCTCACAAATGCCTGAAACCATTAACATTTATTGTAATTACGGTTTCTATGGCACATAACTTATGGAATGCATTGCATCTTTTGGGAAAAGAAAACAAACAACAAAACAATCACTTGTACCCATTCCATTATCTACTTTAAAAGAATGTGCCCCAATAAATTTCCAGGTGCATCCCCACAGGAAGGACCAGGGAAGTCACAGCATTCTGTGTGCAATACTCTTCTCAGGAACACATCCCTCAGTCACACAGAGCAGGTAGGCTAAACACTTTCAGCATCTCTTCAGTAAGAAAAATCAGGGAACATGCTACATCTTAAACAATAAAGCTGACTTTTAAAAATGGATACTTCAGTTGTGTCTGAAAAAAAACCCACTTTTTTTTTTTGACTGGACAAAAAGTAGAGGTATTAATGGTATTAATAGAGGCATGAAGCAATTTAGGCAGTTTACCATGAGTGTTCTTTACAGCAAAACCCACAAGTGGTAGATCCTGAACCTCCTGATTTATCCAGCCTTAAAACACATACACCAAAGAAGCAGTAAAAATAAAATAAATTAATAAATCGAGAAACCACAAAGAAGTAACTAAATTTTGGCAGCAAGTTCATTCACCCAGCTCAGATGCTGTGGCTCAGTACAAAACCCAGCTAAAGTGCTTTCAGTTGTTTGCAAGGTGCACAGGAAAGCACCAAATCTTGTTCCTCATTCAACTGTACTCTTGTCTCCCTCATTTAAAGCCTGTGACCCTAAAAGACAAGAACAAGCACACACAGCACTATGTACAGTGCCTAAGCTCAAGCCAAGTGGTGAAACCACAGGGTAGGTAAACACAGCTTCACAAAGGGCAGGCAAGCAGAAAATCTGCTGCACCTCTGCAGGTGCAATGAGTGAACCAAGCTGAAATAAAACTTCCCAATTAATTAGCCCAACATTCTGTACAGATGTGCTGTAGCACAGCTAGCTGCCCCTCCACTTTATACTCCAAGCTTTTTAGAGCTTGTAGTGGAGTATACCTACAGGAAACCATTGAAATTCTTGGACCAAAAGGTTAATTATTGCTCCCCGAATCCCCTAAGGAGTTACAAGTGGATTAGAAGCAGAAACAGCTCTGGAAGCAACATGAAAGCATTAAACACAGTCGGCAGTAGTGGAAATAAAGTGTGGGAAACTAAAAAAAAAAAAAAAAAAAAAAAAAAAAAAAAAAGTCGGTGCTAGAAATGCCACTTTGGGTAGTCTAGAGGAGAGGGATTACTGTCAAGCAGGCAGAGACATTCCTTGCCCTGCCTTGTGCAGCTCTCTAGCCCTGACTCTCAGGCAGATACAGAAAGGGAATGTTCCCATGCAATTGCCTTACACTGCAGGCCTGTTCACTGGCAGATTTGCCTTTTGCATCACTCTCCAGCTGGCTGCTGGCAAGGCCAAGGTGTTTCACCAGCTCCAGTCTGTTTTATTCTGTGTGTAAGAACGGGTCTTTTGAGGAAAGGCTTTTCCCTGGAGCTCAGCATTTCCAGGCACAGCTCCTAATGCAGCTCTGTGGTGCTGGCACAGCTGAGGCCTCACAAATCCAGTAACACATGAGGGTGAGCAACAGCCAGGGCACCCAGAGCCTCCATTCTCCATCAGAACCTCCATTCTGTCAGCCCCAAAGCCCCTGCCTGCTGGCCACACTGCAGCCTGCAAAACTCCACACTCCTCATCCTGCACCAGCTCTGCTAGGATGCTTTCTCACCACCAGCTTCTAATGGAGACTGTAATTACACCCTGTAAATGTGTGTCCTCCTAAAGCTAGAACCTATTTATGGAGTCATATAAACCACCTTTCTTAAGGAAGTCATTCCTGTGTGAATCTAACCTGAAGCCTCTTCCCACCTCACAAGTAACTACAATAAATCTCTTTCAACAAACACTCAACACTGGTTTCCATGTTACAACAAACCACGTTAAGAGCAATTAACATAGTTCATTTGCAAAGATCAAACAAAGCATTTATTCCAACTTCATTCCATCTCTAGAACTGTACTTTTAAAAAGCAAAGACATCACCTAAAGGTTCAGGAGTAGGATGAAAATGACAAAGCATAGAGGTAGTTAAGCTTTGCAACAGAGAAGGGCACATCCATACTAGAACCCAAAAAAGCCTCATGGGAAACTGGTATTTCAGCTACAGGTACTTCAACAGATAAGGAGATGAGATCCAAAAGCATCATCCAGCAAACACACAGAAGAGGGACCTGGCCCAGAACTGTTCTACTGAGTTGTGCTTGCATAACACAGCAAAAGCAAGAAGCAATGTGCTTCCAGTGCACCTGCAACTCTTTTTAATGCAAAACATTAGCTGAGAAACTACTTTAAAGGCAACACAGGCATCTGCCAAGCCAGGCTGCTGAATCATCAAAGATGGGGAAATGGAAAGATTGGGCTTAGAGCACCATCTCAAAGGAGGGCTCAGAAGATTTCACTTATTCTTTCTGGAATACAGAAGGACACACTGACAAGACAGTCTGACCTGGTAAGTGGTTTCCAGCAAGGAAGCAAGTGTGTACTTAAAGAACAATTATCCTTTTTAGTATGAATAAAATTGTTCCTTCATCTAAGTGTAGCAATATTGGATTTGGTAAATACAGCCACTGAAAACATTCCTTTCTGTTTTTTTCAAACCAAAGCATACTTTGCAAAAATGACTTAAAAACCAAACTAATCACAACAATGAAAGTCTACATCATAATGAGATTTCAGGTAACTAAAAATACTTAGAAGCTCACCAGGAAAGCAGAAATTATTCTTCCTCTTGAGGCTGGTCTAACTCAAAACACAGCTTGGAAGGAGGAACAAATGATCCAGGGAACAAGAAGTAACAAAATGACCTCTTATATTGATTCAATAAGGACAGCTTGCTTCTACCTTTGTTACAACACTTGGCTGAAATTTCTCATGTTAAGGGGAGAACCAAATTGAGCAGCAGAAAAATACTGCCAGGGTAGATAGATGTTCTCCAAAGAGACCCCTTGACCCCAGGTGACATATTTGGGAACCTACCACCCACCAGCTTGAACCTCAAGGCTGTATCGTGACATGAAGGCATTGCTGTGGTCTTATGATCATGCCACTCACTTCTGATCAAGCTTATTAGAGAGCATCTCCCAGAAAAAAAAAAAATAAAAGCAAGCTGTAAAGGCAAACTGCTTTTGCCTTTGTTCAAAAACCCACTCAAAATTCACACCTGCTTCTTTTAATGAAGCACAGGGTAGCACACAGACCTGCTGGGAAAGGTATAGTGAGGTAAGCAAAGAATAGCAGATATCACTGCTATTCTCCACTTCTTTTCTTACTTCCATTTTTTTCTCTTCTCAGCATTTTTAAAGTCTTAAAATCTCACCAGAAATGCTAGTAAGATGTCTGGACAAGAGTGAGCACAAGTAAATCATAAGACTAACTTCCTGCAAAACCCTCAAATACGCAGCATTTATAGGGACTCTTTCAATTCCACTATTTTTACTTCAGTGAACACCCCTGCAAACAAACACATTGAATTTAATGATACACTTTAATCATTGCTTTTTAAGTCTTTTCAGCAGAAAGGCAGATTTCTACAACCCAGGAAACACTCTGCACTCCCTAGTGCTACGGAAAACCATCTTCCCCATCCTGAAAATGTCTTGTTGAGCCAGAAATAAGTTTATTTAAGGCAGGCAGTTTCTGACCTGCTGTGATCCATCGCCATTCACGATGTGGGGCATCATGGCCACCTCCCCGTTCAGCAACGGCGGCAGCTCCAGCGGGATTTGGTCGGTCATCATCATTGTGACGTACATTCATGGAGAATTTTCCTCAACAGACTTCCTGCAAGAGAAAACAGCAGTTAAAAACCCTGCAGAAACCCTGCTGCACTTCAGAAGGTCGTTCTGCCATTCAGGAACTTCAGCAGGAGCCCTGGTTTTTGTAACAGGAGCTCAGGGCTCTGAATGGAGGTTTTAACTCTTAGATCAAGAGTAAGGAAAGTCAAGTTTCCATGCAATAATTCCAAAAACCAACGAGCCAGATTTCCACTCTTTCCCACAGTTATAAACCTCAGCCTTCACTGCTGAAATAGGCAGGTTCTGAGACACTTATTGTTTTGCTCTTAAATCACCATCCTGCTTGCTGCCACATCTCTTCAAACTGTGTCACCAGCATGGTTAAGATGTTACAGCAATTTCACTCAACAGCCACACTTCAAAGCCAAACACCTTTATTTTCTTTCTAGGGCCCTGTAAACAGTGTGAACTGCCACAACAAAACAAAGACCAGACACCTGACTTCCACTTAATCACAACCCAAAAGGATTAAGGCTTCTGCTGGAGCAGGAGGGACAGCACATCCTCACTGTTCTGAACACCCCATTCTAGGAAGGGCAACAGAAAATGATGGCATCACGTAAGGATTTGTGAAAAATCACACATCACTTCCAGCACACCCTCCCCCTCCCACAGCTAACTGATGTGATATGTGAGCATCAGTATAACCATGAGAAGCTGCCCTGTAAAAACAAGTCTTAATTCAGTGTTAAGGGTATCATCATGCTGGTTCATGGGGCAATGACACAGCTCTAGTGAATAACATGGATGATCTCAGCACACAGCTTATCTAGACTTCTGCTCAACAACTCCTAAAGCAAAGCAACCTCGCATGTCCAGTGGTGAGCAGCCTCCTTAGTACACCTCCTGCCAGAGAATCCCAGTGGTATCCTGAATCATTTCATATACATCCCAAACTCAAGCTAGGAAAAAAATATGCTGTGACTTAGGTGGCAGCAGAGGTGATTAGATGGCACAAGATGATCAGAGTACTCCAGAGTACAGAAAGGGGAATTTTTGGCAAAGAGCATGGGGCATAACTAAAGAGCCATAAACCAGGAGTTTAACTCAGCTGCTTCAGAGGGGATGAAGGACTGAGCCAGCCTCACCAGGGTTGGAGCATCCCATTCCATGGATGCTGGATGCTGCACATCTTATATCCCCTTGGCCCCAAATACTGTTGGACTTTTTTTTTTTTTGGTTGTCCAACAACTAAATTATTAGTTTAGTTGAAATACACCGCCTTCATTTTCATCAACCTCTTCCAGAGCTCACTGCAATCCCACCACCTGCACAGCCTCATGATCAGAAACATCAGCCTGACCAAGAGCTGCTCCTCCAGCTCCTGAGGAAAAGCACTTGTGTGATTTAGAAGTAATGGCAGTGCCCACACAGACTGAATCACATGTGTCCTATCTTTTGTCATCACACAGGCCCCTTCACATCTAAGCAGAACCAGAAGATTGAAAGTACATTTGTTTTCCAGAAGGTGTGCAAACCTGGCAATGTGACCTCCAGCCACACAGCTCAAGACCAGCATTTTAATTGAACTCGGTACCAAATTTAGCACAACTCTCACAGCTCTTTCCACTGTTCTCATCTGTGAGAAAACACCACTTTTCTAATCATCACTTCACCAAGACATAAACAGAGGCAATGTATTTTCATCCACCTTTAAATTAAATCCCTCCTTTTATCCAAGACTCAATTACAGGACAGAAGTTCTCCAGAAGCCTGAGACACAGCTGTTGTTAGGGTGGTACATCCTAAAGCTTTTGCTTCTCATTACTTGACAGTTTCAGGTTTTAATTTTGAGAAACATCCGAGTCCAACAACAATATTCACAGGTGTTGGGATTTGGGGGTGGAGGAGGGGGAGTGGTGCAGTGTGACTTCACTTTTTGGGGGTTCTGTTTGTTTGCCAAGGAAGAAGAGAATATGTCAGGTGTTTTGAGCCATTTCTTAACTGCTTGGGATTAAGAAAAGGACTGAAAGAGCCCAATAATGAACACCATTAATGAACAGCTTTCAGGAAACAGACTGATTTAGTCAATAGCCAGCTGTACCTCCAACTATTCTGGCCATACATGCAGTTATTTATGCATCTATAGTTGCCCTGTGTGCAAATGTATATATTCACATTTAAAGTTCATTTGTAAAGAACAAAACATTCATAGAAACCATTTTAAACCCATATAAAACAAAACCCCAATCCCCAAACAAATGACACGTTCATTTAGTCTGAATCCAAAAGCCAAGCTTTAGCAGTTTAAACATCACACTGATACTATTTTCTTGAGGAAAAAAACCCATACTGTAGCTTGAAGCAACATATTTTCCAAGTAATATTTCCATTCCAGGCACAACAACGGATATGTTGACATTTATTTGCTACGTGTCATTATTTAAAGTGTTGCAGCTACATTCCTTTTGCTTTATTAATGGTTTGTCACTACAGCCGTGTCCTACACTTGCCTCACTTGAAAGGAGAAAACAAAAAAAATAAGAAAGCATAAATAAAAAGGGCTTCCTCTATTTGTCAGGTCTGGTACAACCCCACCAGAGATGATACAAGCAGCAGTACTGGCTACAAGGCACAGCCACTGGCAGGAGTTTTGGGCATTATTTCACAAATATGTACTCCAGGCAGAGTGAGGACATCTACCATGAGACTGGCAGACTTCACTGCAAAGCCAAACCCTTTGGAAACATGGGCCTCACACACTTTTTGAGCTTATTTGTTCACCCATCCTACTTAAAACAGATTTATTAACTGTGCTTTCACACCCCTCCCAAAGCCCACTGCTCCTCCTCCCTCAGGGGATGCAAAGCTGATTAATACAAAGAAAGCGAGATCTGAATACAATTGTTTTTTTTCCTGCAAATTGGGAACATCGATAGAAGCAAACACCAGACACAGCTCAAAGAGCCAGGTCACATTCCAGGATATTAGAATTCTTCCTTAGCTAAAATATGAACTGCCAAATACTAACCCACAGCCCTTTTTTTCAGGTACTAACTCAAATTTGGGGTTTTGTCTAGAAAGCTGACTATATTTAAATTTTAAAAAGATATTTCCTGTGCGTCTACATTCCCTAGGTTTGGCTGGGACAGGTCACAACAACGCCAACGAGGAGTGAGAGGCTGCATCTCCCTGTCTAGCTTCCTCCAGGAATATGGAAATCACAGCTTTCCACTTTGCTGTAGAGCAAGGAAGAAACAACCATCCAAGTTTGATGTCTCTGTCCCCAAACAAAACTTCCAAATCTTTTGATGTCTGTAAGTTACTGTTGGAAACTTGATTTTCAATTCAGTACTACAGCCTTCTACTGATCCCTGAGATGACTCCATTTCCTTAAATTAATTCAATATGTGAATTAGTAACACATAAATTAGTTGCACATGGCACTAGAGAGAAAATTAAAACACACAGAAGAATGAAGTGTAACTATCTAAAACCCAATGTCCATGTATGGTCAAGCAACGTGACCCAACAGGTTACGTCAGTTTTCCTGAAATTCCAAAAGCAGTGTGAACCACATCAAGATACCCAATTCTACTTTTCCTAGAAGGTTTCACCCATGCTTATTTATAGGGCTGGAAGCCAAGAACATTTTTCTTTCTGTGATTTTCTTCCTACCTTCTGTCTTTTACAAAGCCAAAGAACCTCTTCCAGCTATGGCAGATGAATGCAGAGAACCTGGCAGAAGCAAGAGGAGTTGTGAATATTGAGTCCTGTGACTGTTCTTTGCAAAGACTTGATTTTTATTTCCCTGCAGCAGACCATTAAAAGTTCCTGAACAAAGTGTTCTGCTTTTTTATCACAATCATCTGGAATTACAGAAGTTGTACTTCAGCAAGGACAGAGAGTTTCAATACCAAGTAGAGCCACATACACAGGTTTATTTACTATACAACTAAAATTCAGTGCTAAACAAACATTTTACTCCTGTAATGCATAATCACAGGTATTCTGCCTGAATAGAAGAGAACACACTGCAAAAAGAGTAAGAAGCTACCCCACCTTCAATCCTAGCCTGATTAAAAAAAAATACTTGAAACGCACACAGGATAAACTTAAAATGGAAGAATTTTCTCTTTCCAGCTCAAAAAAAACCCCCAAAAACAACAACAAAAAAACCTCCTTACTACTTCCCCATGACAAAGTTCACACACAGATGGCACACACACAGGGTTACACAGTCCAACATAATTCTCTCTACCTCTGCTTTAATACACGTACTATGGGAACCCCTCTTCTACCATGCTGTTGTTATAACCAGGACAAGAGGCACAAGGAATTGCTTAAAAGGGCTTTGCCATGGTTAAAAGATTTGTATGGAATCATAGGTTCATGTCTGGGGGAGTCCCACCTGGCACACTGAGAAGTCAAACACATCTTTAGAAACACATGCCCTGAAAATAGGGAAGACTCAAATATTTCTAGACAAAAAATCACTTTGGAAAAGATATACAGTGAAACATAATGAGAATTTTTTTAAAAAGTCATTCAGTATTCACAGAAGCCATTACCTGCAGCATATCTTATTCTTCTTGCATAAAGAGAAATAGTCCTGAAATTATTTGTTATTTTCCAGGACATTATATGTGCAATTGAAGAATCCTATCAAAGTCTGGCATGTCAAATCATGTTACTGCTGGTTATTATATAGCTGAAGAAATGGCTGGTTGTCCAGAGTAATTTTGAATAACCTTTTGAATAAGAAAGAAAAATAACTAGGGAAAAAAATTGCTAGTACAAGGAGAATATGTATACACAGTCTTATTTGTACATACATATTCCCAGACACTAAGAATTGAATATGGATTTACAACCCACTAGGAAGGCTCTGAATGAGGAGTGCTCCTTCTGCACATTCCTGCTGATGCTGGAATTCATGTGCAGGAGATGAGAGAACTCACACACTGCCCCATTTGCCTACTGCATTTTGTACGGCACACGTTGAAATTCAGGATTAATTAAAACATACATAACACAATTGTATTTTTCACTGAAGAGCAGAGTGGTAAATATAGCTGCTTTCAAGAGACTCCTGCCATGGCTTGCCACTCCAATTCAAAGAGGAGTGGTAATAATTGTTCATGTAGAAAAGCCTCTTGAGACATGAGCAGTACCTGGAGGTATGTGCACAGATGGTTGGTCAAGGCACAAACAGTCTGGAATTTGTCTTGTCTGATGTGCCTTCGTTAGTTTAGTTAAATCACATCCGTCTGCAGCGCCACTGAAACCTGAACACATTCTTGCTCTGTTTAATTACAAAACACGGTAGATTAATTTGGAAGCATCCAAACAGCCGGGCTTCTTCATAACAATTTTGAAGAAATACATGCAATTCTAAAAATCTGTTATGACAAAAGAAAACAGATTAGAGGGAATACACACAATCCACTGGCATTTTATGAACAGGTAGTGAAATGCCTGCTGCTTGCTCCCTGTGCCATTTCACAGAAAAGGCCACAGTAGCTGGATCCTATCTCCAGCAAGCTGAAAAGCATAAACATCCTCTCAAAACTTAACCACTGCAATTAATCAGTGGGTTTATTCCCCTCTAGTTTACTTTAAACAACAACAGATTTCAATGTGCGTGGTACATTCCATCTCTGAACACGGAATTATCAGCAGCGTTCAATTCTACACAGGATCAAGGGAAGTTAACATTGTTTCTTCCCCACACTGGTTAGATTTCCAAGGCAGCAATCCAGAGGGTAATGATATGAAGATTTTCAGTAGTTTGCATTTATTTAGACCTAAAATTTGACCTCAAATTTTCCAGGCTTGAAACTCCGTTATCTTAAAGAACAACAAATGTGTGCTGTAACCAGCTGTACACCCCTCACAGGAAATGTTTGCCATTCAGGAACAGAAAAACTACTAAAAATTGGTTCCTAGCTTAACCTTAGGAAGAAATGGAATAACCAAGTAACTTCAAATATGTACCAGAAATGAGCATCAGGAATGGGGATATCAGGTCAAACTGCATCATGCAGGAGTGTCTCATTTCACAAGGCAAGTACAACTAATCAGCAGATAATAGCTCTGATGAAATAACTGGAATAAAGCAACCTGGCACACAAAGGAGTCTTTTACCAAAGGAAAACCTCACCCCACTGGGGGTTTTCCCCCTTGGTTTTCCAGGGGGAAACCTTGTGAAAACTCGTGTAGGAAAAGCAATCTTGCCCTGCCTCCCATCACCACCCATGCCTGGGGTGTGCAGTGCCTGAAGGGCCATCACATTCATGTGCAAACCTAGTGTAACTAGATTTAAGGGAATAAAATACACCACGGGTGAAACAGACCTTCAAAACTTTTATTAGGCTTATATTAGATATGGCTGAGCAGAAAGCCACAGGCAGACAAGCTAATCCAATGGTTCCACAGCATTCTCACTTCTGCAAATAATATTAGAGCAGCAAATTCATCTGCTGGTCAAAAATCAATTCCAAAACATGCAAACACACCATGGCTACAGCCTGCACTGCTGGCAGAACAGCAAGCTGCAGAGACAACTTGTATACAACTCAGTCTCACCATGTGGGTTTTTCTGTGCTGCTTCTTCAGTCTGAAAATTAAGTTAGTCATTTTTGCTATTTATATTCCTTTCCTTCTTTGTTCTCACACCTTTCTTTCCTCACCTTCCTCCGTATTAATCACAACGGATAAAGGGACTCATGAGGGATGTAGCTGCAAAAATAGAGAAGTTTTCAAGCACACAATTCTCACACTATTTCACACTAATTCTTCTAAGCAGCCATAGGCTGAATTTAACTCTTCTTGCACAATAGTGGCCAATTACTTTTTCCCCAGTATTTTTGGTGGTGTTGTTTTTGGCACAACTTGGCTTTAAAATAGCAACTACTTCAAACTTTTTTCTCTTTTCAAGGGAAATTATTTTATGAGCTTCCAAAAATACAAGCAGCAATTAACATTTCAAACTAATTTGTTGCTGCTTGTCCACCCTCAGAGACATTTGAGTTAAGAGAGTTCTGGGAGCTGTTTAATTGCCAACTGTACAACACACTCTCCCAATTGCACTCAGCATCTCTGTGCTTTTCTAGAAGATCACAAGTCAGGAGTAGACCTAGATCATATAATTAGGAAGAAATTCTTCCCTGTGAGGGTGGTGGGGCCCTGGCACAGGTTGTCCAGAGCAGCTGCAGCTGCCCAATCCCTGGAAATGTCCACGGCCAGGCTGGACAGGGCTTGGAGCAACCTGGGATAGTGGAAGGTGCCCCTGCCCATGGCAAGGGGTGGGATGAGAAGCTTTAAGATTCCTTCCAAGCCAAACCACTCCCGTGATTCTCTGATGACATCTGCCTCTCCACAGGTCAGGAAAGCACAGAGCTCCTCCAGCTGTGGTGCCCCATGGCCAGGGCAAGGAGAGGAGGATGACAGTGGTCCAACACCCCTCCTTCCACAAACTGGGACACCCAGTTTGGGACACCCAGCACACAAACTGGTCTCTTAAGTGCAGAGAGCCAATCTACACAACAGAGACAAAATGCACACTTCCTAACTAAATGATCACTCTTTTCAGGTTCTCTGTACTCTGCATTGCTTCTGACAAAAGCAATTTGGAAGTAAAATTCACACGCTCTAGCAAGATCTTCAGTAAGTTTAAACACATTTGGAATAACCTTCTATTTGCTTGAAGCAATTTGCATGAGGAGGACAAACTCCCTTCAGTCCAGACCTACACCTGTCTACAAATTGGGCCCTGATCCTGCAGACATTTGCACTGGAGCACATCTTTACACTCTCATAATACTTTTATTAAGTGCTGAATTCCCCCAGATCAGGGCTGCAAGCCCAGGAACGTGCCCAGGGACACGGGCAGAACCTCTATGCAAAGAGACATTCTTGCACAAAGGTGAAAGTCAGATAAGGCACAAGTATGCTTCATCTATTTGCTTTCTTCCTCCATTTAATGGCCAAGGTATTAATCATGGTTACAGGTTGATAAGCACAGCATTTGTCGATAAATACCCTCCCCTTCCACTCTGCTCTCTCAAATAATAATCTCTCTGCAATAATACCACAAAGACCTTGGTTATCTCTCCTGGAGTTCCTGTGCAATGGGGAATCTACTGGAATCAATGGGGTGGGGATCATTTTTTTTTTACCCCTAATTAAACTACGAAGCAGGAAAAAAAAAAAAAGAGGCTATCTACCATATCAATCTGCAGCTCTTGAAAAGCCTGCATACCAAATCCCATTTCCAACAAGGTCTCAGCACACCTTTGTGCAACACAAACTGGGCTGCTGTCGCCATTCCCCGCTAACCTGACTCCGGGCTGACAAAGTGGCTCATTGTGCTATTGTGGGAAAGAGCTCCACAGAGATCTCCCACTCCTCCCTGGGAGTCAGGAGCAGCATTCACACGGGGCAGCACCTCTGCACGGCTGCCCCAGAGCTTTCTCATGGAGGAGGAAAGCTGAGCCTGCCACTGTCACCCTGCTCACAAAATCCAAGTGCTCAAACCGCACCAGTAACAAGAAAACCAACCCAAGACCCACCACGCCATAACTTTGCAGCATCAAGAGAAAAAATATTATTACACCATCCCTCACTTTCACACAGCATTAAGTACATTTTTCAGGATTTATCTACTTTTCTGAACTGCTTCATGGCAATGAAGCCTTCTATGAAGGTTTCTTCTAACTGGAGATAGACAGGGATTTACATTAAACAAAGACCTGAAACTCACCAGTGAAAAAGAAACCATACACACAAAGTCAAGTCATTGTTCCATTTTTGATTGAGTAATTTTGGTATCCAGGACCTTATCCAGTGGGAAAGAAGTCTCTCCTACTCCAGGTATCAGATTTTTATCTCCAATGATAAAAAATCATCAATGAATGAAAAAACCCTAAGTGTAGAGTACTGGGGAGTTGCTTTCTTTAGGGTGGGAAGCCAATGGTCTCTAGACAGAAAATGCTGTGCTGAATGCAGAAATGTGCCACTTGCTGCAGCTAGAAAGCTCAGGTTATTGATTAAATGGTTTAAAAGGGAAAGCCTTTGGGGTTTGCTACCTGCCTGAAGTGGGGCACAGTTTGTAACACAGACTGAAGGAGAAACAAAATTCTGTTTATACAGCAAGGACAATCCAGCGGGGTCACCCAGCACTCAGTGGTATGTATCCACTTTGATTGTGAATCCTCACCCATCTAAGCTCATTCCCATACTCAGGCAAATCATTCAGGTAATAGATGAAAATTATTCTCCATAAATTGTATTGGTCTTTGATAACAACAAAAACATTAAAGTACTGAACAGCTTGTCTTATGAATTGGGAAACCTACAGCACTTAAAAGTACACCAAACACAGAAGTGTTGGGTGAAAGGCAGGCTCAAGGCATGGTGCCAGCAGGACAGATGCTCTTCCCACCCTGGCTGAAGTCAAAAGACAGCAGCCCCAATCCTACCAGTTACAGGAGTTACTCATTAATAAGTTACAAGTCTTTGTTAATTAAAGTTTCCTACTATTTCACCTATTGACTTTGATACTACAGCTTTCTATGAGCAGTAATACTAAGGGGCTTCAAAGAAAGCTGTGGAAAGTGAAGAGATATATATGAGCCAATAATAAGAACCAGGGTGAGCTAAGTAAAGGAAAGCAAATTCCTGCAAACTGAATTTTTAATTCCAAGTTTGTATTTAATCAAAAACAGGACAGTCATGCTTCTTTATATTTCCCTACTGATAGAAGCACACACAGCTCCAATGAAGCTAATTAAACCCTTGAAGCTCAAGTGAACCTTCCAAATCCTTTAGATGACAAAATTCCAGTCAAGCAAAAAAACTAAAATAGACAGCAGCAGAAAGCAAACCAACTTTCAAGCTTCACGTCACATATACCTGAAGTTTCATTTGCCCTTGTTACACTTAGAGAAATTAATTTCTATAACCAGTTACCAAATTTTAGAAGTGCAGGAGTCAAGAGTCTATTCAAATACAGAAAAGAAAACCACAGAAAGGAAAAATCAGAATTGTTCAGGTTGGAAAAGACCATTAAGACCACTGAGTTCAAGTGCTAATTTCTACCATTAAACCATGTCCTTACATGCCATATTTACACATCTTTTCAGTACCTGCAGGGCTGCTGTCTCCACCACTTCCCTGGGCAGCCTGTTCCAAGCTGTTCTCTGTAGAGGTTGGTCCTGCTAAGCATCACTGGGGTTTTGTCATGAGGAAAAAAAACTTTCTGACTAATTAAGACAGATGCACTTTTATTGCTGCTCTGTGAGACACCAGAGTTTGTCCTTCCCTCTCCCTGGCTCTGTAACAGCATCTCCAGTCCCATGGATACACCACACTACTCCAACTTCATCTGTTTCCCAGGCTGACATAAACAACCTGTTTGCCACTTTACAACATCCATTGTAGATCCAGGGTAGATCCATTGTACAAGCTCAGAGCAGACTAGCAGCAATAAATTCATAATTAACAAAGCAGAGCTTATCTTTGAGTCTTCTTACACAAAATTTTTAGCAATAGCCATTCATAGGATTTCAGCTTTCTGGGAAGACAATTTAAAAAAGCCCCTAAGATGTTCTCTGATGAATTTTTTATTTATAATTCTAGCTAGAATTCAAAAATTAAAGTATTTCAGAAAGGCACAGAAAAACATTAGCCTTGCATCCTAAAATATGTAAAGCTGAATTTCAAGAAATGAGCTTGGTTGGCATATAAGAGTGGGGAAAATTCCCTTAACGGCAAGCAGTTTTGGGGGATTGGGGAAAATATACAAATATACAGTTTACCCACAGAATTTCAATAAACAGGTGAGAACAAAATACCCAAGCCTTTCAAATATAAGAAAACCCATCTCATAACTCAACTGGAAGAAAGCCAAGTGATAAAAAACACAAACTACAAGAAAGGCTAATTCTCTGGAGATTTTTTCCTACAGTATCTTTCATAAATATAAAGCATTTTACCACCACATGCCCTGACAGCCTTCGCATTTTATTGGACATGCATCTCACTTTGCCTACTGCAAGAAAAATTCATAGAAATCCTGATGGAGCAAAGACTGTTACACTGAGTCGAGGTCAAATATAGTATATATGCATATAAATAAATCTGAAAAATTCAACGTGGCTTGACAGCAGCTTTTCTTTGACAGTGGAGGCAGAAAGATCAGAATATCAGCAAATGCTGGAGTTTGCCTGCAGCGTTCTGACCACATTAGCACAGGACTTAAGCAAGGAAAAAAGCTTTCCCAGTCAAATTTAGTTGTGCTCAATTTTACCTGAATGATGTAACTGACACATGACCCAACAAGATTTTACTCCCAGGGAGCTCTAGCGTGGCATATTCAGTTTGTGTGAATAAGCTGGAACACCCAGGTGTTATCACTGAAAGTACGGCACAATCTCAACTCTTTAATATTTACATTCTGACCCAGTTCAGTCACATTTTGGCAGCACAGAGCCCACAGAGATACCCACCTTAACAATACAGTACACAGTCAATCAGTGGCAAACACCTACCCATTAATACCAGTTGTTCTCCCAGAGATTCAAGCAGATTACATTTGTTCCCCACTTTCTATGGGGAGGACACTTTGTCATCATTTAACATGTCAATATCTGGTTTAAAAAATAAGTAAAACTGATATTATTCTCTACCTACACCATGGCATATTACTCTTGGGCCAGGGGAGGAAGATGACATGTCTATGCAACAATTTTTATAAATATTCCCCAAAGTAATAGACCCATGTTGAAAAAAAAAGCACTCCCACTCTCTCTCTCTCTCATGTGAGCATATTCCTCCTCCCATTTCTCTCTCTAGTCCCTAATCATACCTCCAGGTTGGTACAGAAGAACAGCCTGGATGTTCAGGGGAGCTTTAACCTGCTGGTGAGAACATGAGCAGTGGTGCATGCTGCAGATAAACCCACAAAACCCAACACCTGTTCAGCACCTCATCTTCCTCCTGGTGCTCACTAAGGAAATTCCCTCATCCTTAATGAATTTGGACTATTTTTTCCCATCACCACAGATGCAACTTCAACAGTTTGATTTTTCTCTAATCTTGCTGTGTGTTCTCAGGTGCTGCTGCACCAAGCCCTGCAATGAACAACCCAAATCACAGATTGCCCCTCACCATCCCACAGGTGCCAGAGGTACCTTACAGCTCACAGAGGCTGCTGGAGCACAACACATCTAAGTCAGTGCTACAGCTCTGCACAAAGTCATCACTATGCACCACAGTTTTAAATACCCACACGTTAGTACTGTGAAATTCAGCACAACTACCAGCTGCTTTACCCTCAGCATCCTCTCTATTCAAGGAATGGCAGAACAAGATTTATTATTATTTCCATCAGAACCTCAACTTGTTGCAACTTTTGTCTTTAAATCTGAAGCTGAAGAGATGCTCTGATTTTCCCTCTTCTCATGGATATACATTAGTGGTATAGAAATCTCAAAAGAGTACTTGGTCTAAACTAACAGATGAGCCACCCATACTCATCTAAATGGAGCAGATTATAACATGTTTATTATTAAGAACATTTGAAGGTACACTAGTCTTTAAGGCTTTTTTTAACACTTCTTGAATTGATCAAATTAAGGAAAGTCACTCTGTTACTAGTAATTTACTTCTTATGACAAATAGTAGTGGGTTGAGCCTCCTACCAGTAGACAGAGTACTTAGGCTAATAATAAACAAATAAAAAGCAGTTGTACAATCCCTGACTGCATTCTGCTTACAGCATAAATACTGAAGCATCACTGAGGATTAAGAATTCCTGAAGATTAACAGAGAGCTGATTTCAAAAAAAGCAGAAATGTGGAGGTATCTAACATCACAGACACTCAGCTGATGAGCCAGCAGGATTTTTAGACCAGCTAAGAGATTGGAATTTCACTCTCAGAAGGCACCATTCCCTCCAGGAAGAATCAGTATAGGAAAAGAAATGTAGTGCAGTAAAACATTATACACCAGCTGTCAGACCTGAAACTGATACTGTAACAGGGATCTACATTTGTCATCAAGTTACTCAGTCACTGGCAAACTGGTAATGTGGAACTACAGCAAGTGAGTTCCCCATCCCAAATAGAAATAGCTATGCCAGACAAAGGATAAAGTCTTTATTTTAGGCACTTATGTTAAAATCAGTGCAGCACATAGTAAAACGCAAGGTAGAGGTCACAAAGATTCTTTAAAGCATTAATTCAAGAAACCTAATCAGTGGCAAGAACATGCAGAACAGGTGCACAGAAATCACAGCTGGTTCCAAACTGCAGCATCTCCAGTGCAACCAAAACCAAACCAAGGTGGGTTCTGCTCAGTACAACAGTGTCAGGCCACTCTCCATCAATGCAATACATCTGGAACTACTTTTGCAGCTTCCCTTGGCAATTTTATCTCCTGTGGGCTTCATTCAGGGTCCTGCTCTTCCCATATCTAATCACAGCAGTTTGCTATCACAGGTCAAAAGGTACATACATATAGACACAAATATACACCTTCATCTACATAATGGGTACAAATACCTCCATTTATCCTAAGACCCTTGGAATGCTTTAAGCCGTGTTCAGAAATAAGCAAGTTCAAAGAACTGCTAAAGCAGCCGAGAAAAATCTCGAATTCTCCCTCTCCTTTTCCCTGGATTTAACCTGCTACCAAATCCCGTGGGGGCTGACAGGGTGTCCTTGAGCCCTGACTCCCTGCACGCCCGCATGCCAGAGCCTTAGCGCGTTCCAGGGAGCACAGCTCCTGCCACTGGCACATACCAAGGATTCCAGATCATTTTTGCATCACAACTAAAACGTTCTCATCAACTCGGATTTCTGTTATAACACGTTACTCCGGCCTCAAAAAGTGCAATCTCAGCATGGTGTAAGGTCAGTTTTCTTTCTCTAAACCTTCTCTTGGGTGCTGGGGGTGCAGGGAGAATGGGTTAAATTTAACACACACCATAATCCTCATGTTTCCAAAACCAAATTCCAGCTGCAAACCTTAAGAATGCCACACACTTCCCAAATTCTTTTCTCTTTTTATTAGCATGGGGATGATAGGAACAGGGTACTTCACTAATAATGCCTCACCTCTTCAGTACACTGCCTTCCTCCCACAAATTTTACTGAATTGCCAAATACACGTTGCTAAGTTTGAAAAACTTACAGGAAAATGAATCCTTTATGAAAATACTCGTTGCTAAAAACACAAACAGGAAAATAGACGGTAAACAATAAATTCTCATTGTATTTAATAGCTGAAGGTCTTTGTTCACAACAGCTACCCCAGAACACACAGCCACATTCATGGGATCGAGTGAATTCTATCTGAAGTTTACAGAAGGAAGCATATACAAACAGCCTCACAAAGGTATTTTCCTAGCAGGAAGCCACAAGCACTTCTCTGCTGCTCCGGCCCCGCCGTCAATGGAGGAGCTGTGGTAGCAGTGCTAAACACACTCTGCTTTCACTGTGGGATTAACCCTATCACAAATCACCAATGAAATCTGCTTTATGATTTAGGCTTTAATTCATTGACCAACGCAAAGGTAAAACATGCAACAGAGCCTGGTGGAAGTCAGTGGCAAGAGCTTTGCTCTGGCTATCCCTGTCCCGAGGCTCAGCCCTCTTTGGGATTAAATACTATTTTCATCAACAGTGCTCAAAAGTCTCCTTTTTATAAGGAGCTAGTGGTTAATTGCTGTACATTGTTGACAGCAATAAATAGAATGCACTGACTATTCCATGTGCAACTGGGCATGCTGGTGGTTTACCACTACATAAGGGGTGTGTGTTTTTCTGTTATCCAAAGATTATCTCGTCACTTAAGATGGGAAAATTAGGAGCTCATCTTCTGACACATACAAGTTTCCCTCCCCCACTTCCATTTTGTGGATTTTTTGGCAATAATATTGTTGAAAAATAAATTCTTGAGGACAGGAAACATCCTGAGCAAAGGATATCCAGCTTTATGACACTTGAAATGTTGCGCATTCCTGCCGATCTGTCACTGCCCAGGCCAGCTGCTGGCATGTGAGAGGGTGTGCAACACCTTGGGGTGGCCAGGACAGGCCTCCCCCTGCATATTTCCCCCAGGATTCCAGCATCACAGCTTTGGATAGACCAGCTCCTTCAGACTTCCTCAAGATTTCCCTTTTCTGTGTACTCAACCCCAGCCGTCTCCATGGCCCAAAGAGATGTGATACAATGCAGCTTTCCAAGCACCACTGGCTATCAGGAGCACATCCTCCCCCCAAAGTCTCCTGATAAGATGCTTTAAAGTATGCCCACAACCCTCATCTTAATGGCCTAATCTGATGTAGGTGGCTTGCCCTCTCAGAGATCCCCTCGTTTAATTTCCTCAACAACTGCACTCCACAAAAGCAAACATCCTGTCCCACTTCCAGAGCCAGATCCCAGTTGTGGCAGGCAGCTGCCAGCAGCACAGGCACCAGGAGAGCTGGGACAAACACCACGGATCCAGTTCATGCTGGGGAGCTCCACCAGCTGTCCTGTTACAGAGCCAGTTCACCCACTGGAATGGGGCAGAAGTTATGGTAATGGACAGGTTGTTGTAAAAGAAAGTTGGACAGCTTTTCAAGCATCCCACCCCTAAACCAGCATCCTCATGAGACCAGTTAGGGACTGAACAAACACATTGTTAACTGGACTTCTGTGGGCAACAGCAACTGTACAGAAATCCCAAGCTTTTAATGAAGTCACCTAAATTACACAACATAGATACTGAGGATAATCACACCATCACCTGCTGAGCAACTCTTCCCTGCCTGACCACCTGTAAGCTCCATGAAACATTATCAAAGTTGATGATTCACATCTAACATCTTCGCAGTAGTCAGTAGCTCACATCTCATAACCAAAGGCAGACAAATCTTTACAATTGCCCACTAAATCAGGATTCAATCCCTTTAAGGCACTCTGACACTTCAGTAGCTTTCTGTCCCTTCCTATGAAGAGAACAGGCAACATCCCAAGCTAAATGCAAAGGAGCAGTTGAGGTAGAGCCAAGGCTGCCACCTCTGGAATGAGGGCATCTGTTCCACAGGGAAAAAAAGAGAAAGCATTTCAAGAAATAAAAGCACTAATTCTGACAGCAGAAAACTGCAGCCATGACATTTGGACCTTTCTAAAATACATTTCTCTAAAAGTTTTTAAGTGCCACTTACTCTTTTAATAGGCATCCAAATCCAGCCTCAATAATAAAACACGCTTACTCTTTACATCTTCCCTATTCTCTGTTTAAGTATCTCTTCTTTACAAGAACATCAAATCACTGTGGTTTTACTGGAGACAACAAGGGGCTAATGCTCCTGTAGAAGACCGCAAAGCCAGCTACCATTTTTAGTATGCCAAAAATGATGGAACTTCTTGGAGTGTTCCAATACAGCCTTAGCCAAAGGATATTCTCATTCCAATTAATTACACTTACAATACCTGAAAAGTTCATGGGTAGAGGAGATCCATTCCAAGGGAAGGTCCCTGTGCACTGGCCCTGGTGTCAGCACATGGACACAGAGGTACTGACTCTCAAAACTCCATCTTAGGGCAACGCTCAACTCCACACCCAATGACCCCCAAAACATCCAGCAAATGCTGCCCACAAGCACCTGGACACCAACCTTGACATAGGTGTAAGTATATTCAAGGGAGTTTGACTAACTGAGACCAAATATAAACATATAGATAAAGTTTTAAACAGCAGCATGGGATAGAAGAGAGAAATCATGACTTTCACAAGAGATACCACCTGCCCCTCTTCTCGTGGCAGAGCACACCTAAAGATATTTACTTGACTATGGCCACAGTTTTCATAAAAGCAAGTATTTCCTTTGAAAAGCAGTTCCACAGAGAGAAATATGTATGTTGTCTGAACACCACATGCTTGGACACACTCGGGCTTCAGTCAGCACTGGAGCAACAAAAGTTTAATTGTAATGTTTCTCATTTCTGTTGGCTTCCCCTTGTTAGCTGGCACAGGTTAGAGCCTACTCGGTGCCTCACATCAATAACTGATGTTCAAAGTAAAATGCAAGAAAAGGACATCTTGATCTGCTCACAAGCACAGAGCAAGCACTTTATAATAAAGTCATGTTGATTCCGGAACACTCAGTGCCTGGGGGAAATTTGCTTCTAGAAATATTGTGCTCAAATGTTTTAGAGTCCCAGCAATGCCCACAATCAAAATTTACTCCCAGCCAGCAGAGAGCATCACAACTGCCCTTCCACCTCATGACAGGTGGAGCTTGCTGGTTTCTCCAGGCACAACTCACAGTGTTGGATTCACAACACCTTTGGGTCTCTGCTCTGAGATCACCTTCCTATCCCACCACCAACCCTCCAAACTTCACCAAACTAGTGGGTCTGAACATTTAAAAGTTGAAATCGAGACATTTCCAAGGGCAAGTAGCTACATCAGACACTGCCAACAAGCTCTGACTAGACTGCAGGAGCAAGGAAGGGATTTTGGAGAGCACAGTGTCTGCTCTGACACATCTGCCCACGGGGCACAAAAAGAATAGAGCCAACTATGTAAGCAGAGAAATCTTTGTCCTTAGGTGACACTGAGGCAATCTACACATGCCAAAATCGCTGTGCAATTAGTATGTTCTTAATTCTGTACCCTTAGAGAAGTGTACTTAACCAAATGAAAACAACGTAATGCAAAATAAAGCAACCCAAGTAACTAATTAGCTAAAAAGATGTAGAATGGAAGCAAAATGAAGTGTCTAATTATATAACTTCAGTTCAAGTGTACAACACACTACAGACCTATTAAAAAATCATACCACTTGCTAATTTAATCTAAACAATCCAACTAAACACCACTGCTGAGTAAAACTGAAAAGAAAAAGTTAGGAAAGTAACAAAATGGTAAAAGTCCTTTTAGTGAATTTCACAGAAATCTTTTTAGTCTATTGAAGTTAAATTACAAACCTGAACCAAATTCACAAGATTCAAAGCCTCCTTCAAGACAATTTTATGCAACACAATTCATTTAAAGACATTATATCAAAAAAAACTGAGGCATTTTGAGGTTTTCTCCCATATCCACAGAAACTGTATACTCTCCTGAATACTCAGCATTTACTCTCACAGCAGCATCTCAATCTGCAAAGTCATTAAGCCTCTTGAGAAATTGGACAGGTAATAATTCATCAGGGGATAATTTCTTTCAAAACCTTCATCCCCATTACTGCATTTCTTTGCCACTCAAACACACTCCAGCACTGACATTCTCAGTCATGATTGTACAATCTAAACACGAGCCATCCAAGCTGATCAGATGACTGACAACTTTAACAGCTTAAAAAACATTAAGCGTTTTAGGGATAGGTATCTTGAAAACAATGAAGCTCTGCTGATATGCATCAGAGAAAAAGGCCACCTACATGCCTGTCAAATTCCCATTTTTGTTCTAACCTGAGCAACCATTACAGAAAACAAGCATCTCCAGGAAAGTGAGGGAAACAAAACAGGTAATGGAGCATTTCAGAGGATATAAAGTCCCCTCAGACATTTGTCCAAATTCAGTTCCATAGACACTAACTGCCAAATACAATGAACATTTCTGAAGTTTGTTTATGATAAGCTGGCTTTAGTTGTTTTAATTATATGTCACCATCACTACTTCAGCAGCAACACTTAGCATCCCAAATCCTCCCAGGTGCCCCGGAAATAGCACCAGCACATTCTGCAGAGAAATGTAGCATTTGAAAATACAATGGAAATATGTCTTTCCTTTCAAAATCAAATCAATTGTTATAAAAATTAAGGCTTTTTCAGTACAGTATACTAAGTTCAGTAAAATTCAGTAATTGAGTAGGAATGCATGAATTTAATTGAATCAGATGGACTCGGGGGTCTCTCTCATTAGGAGTAAAATAGGTTGGATAATAAAGGTTGAAACATTGGGCTTTTTTGAGTTGTCTTAAGTAAAATAATTGTCAATTTAAAGAAATTTTAAGGAAGGCTTTAGAAAACCATTTTGAGAAATACTCAAGAAGCCTTAAGCTGCAGCACTCATCATGCAAGTTCCCATCAAGCCACATTAACAGTCCTCTAAAAAACAGAATTAACCAAAAAGATGCTTGGAATTCCTTCTGCATTACACAGACCTTCCCATCTGCAGTCTGGCATCCCAGCCCTCTCTCATGCCTGCACTGAGATCCTTCAGGCAGCCTTGGGCAGACCAAGGCCAGTCCCCCAGGATGTGACCAGGAGCAGGGAGGGCACAGCAGCCCTGGCGTGGGTGACCCTGTGCACCCCAGCTGAGCCACTGCTGCAAGGGCAGACCTCCACACACACACACACACAGAGGGAAACACCACCCAGAGTGACATTCTCGGGTGGAAAAACCAAACAGATCTCATTAATTGTTGCTCCAGATCTCAGCGCTCTTTTTTTTGGTTTTGGATGTGTCCCAGTAGCTGAGTTTTCCAGCCAGAATATTAAAGGATATGTTAATAATCCAGTAGTTCTTTCCACCACCTGGAATCCAAGACACACCTCTGAGGTACCTGTTACCTTTCTGTCAGCCATTCATACTTTGGAATTCCAGCGTTAGAGTTGTGCCTGCACTTCAAAGCTTGCTATCCCTTCCCCCATAAGGACAGGAGTGAAAGAGCCGTGGACAAGCACTTCAAGTCAAACACACCCTTTGCTATTTCAGGCTCCAACATAAGCAGATTACAGCTCAGCTGTGTCCTGTCTGAACTTTTGTTTCTCTCTTGCCAATGCTGCACTAATTATCCCTGAGAAAAGACAGGCTTTAATTAACAAGCAATGACCAACTTTTATCTATAAACTCTTTCTTCCCATCCAAGTTCTGCCTCTAAGTAGCTATTAAACACCAAGTTTTAGCAGTGAGTAATTAGGAGATATTCTTACCACACAGAGTTAATGCAGAATTCAAACAAAGCAGGAGATGCAGGTCATGGGAGCTGCCAGGGATGCCCTGTCCATGGGAGAAGCCAAGATGAAGCCCTGTCCCTTTTTACAGAGCCAGGCTCAATGTGCTCTTGCTGCACACACTGTCACAGCCAGGCTGGGTGGCTGCTACCCAGTGCAACCTGCTTTGCAGTGAGGAAATATGAAAAAACACAGATCCCTGCCTCAAGCTGTTGAGAGGAGAAAGGGAAGATCTTTCTTGATGCCCTTTCCTACAGGGAATGTGCCAGCCCATCTCTTCAAACATGAGAAACGAGAGCAGAGACAGCTTCAAAGGAGGGAAAATTAGTTCTTGGGACAGGTAGCTAAAAGGAGAACATGTAATTTAAATGAAAACCAGGTAGTTGAGCTGGTTTGTTTAACTGGCACACCACCTGCTAAGGAGTACTACACAACCCAGGGCAAGCTGCCCCACACACACACACAGAGCAGAGCCCTGAGGAGCACCTGCAGCACTCCTGCACTTCTCTTAACCCTTCTCCTTCAGCACGGGAGGTGGTGCTCAGGGAGAACAACCACTGACACTGACTTCAAACAGCACCAGTCCTAAAAGACTAAAGGCAAAGCCCAATGCACTTTATGTCCATTTAACAAGGGTGGTTCCTCTCTGCCATCCACTCCAGCAGGAACATCCCTGCCTGCCGGGGAGCACAGTGAGGCAGCAGGCACAGGAGGAGCCCCAGGACACACTGTGCCCCACTCAGGTATAGCAGGAGCCTCACTGGACCCTCACTGCCTGTGCCAGGATGCCCTCACCCAGCAGCAGGGAGAGATTCAAGGCTGACTTCCAGAGCAGCCCAGGGAGTTTGACTCACTGAGCCAAAACAAGAATAAAGGGAGTGAGAGGCAGGACTGACCTTTCAGCAGCAGCACCAACTCAGGGCTGTGTCATCAGGCACAGACTCACACTCTGATGTGCATCAGTAGTATTGCACTTACTGATAGGCACATGAAGTTGGATCTCAGCAGCTTCTTAATATCATTTTGTTTAACTACTTGAACTATTCCACAAAGTTCTGTACAGCAAACACTTGTGAAACCATTTCCTTCCCCCACTGACGACAGCACTTAGAGAATTATTTGATTTACACCACAAAGGGAATTCAAACATAGCTCAAGAGCAAACAAAACTTCCTGCACCATACACACTCAACCTATATAAGATGTGTGGAAAAAATCTCAGTGTTTTATTGTCCTTGTGACTTGTGTGCACTCAATACCCAACAGCTGCAAGTTTCATCTTCACAGAGCCAGTCAGAATCATCCCATGAGAACTTCTGAGTTGCCACAGCAATCAAATGTTATTAGAGGGAGATTAATTGGAGTCAGCACATGCAGTTTAGGTTTAATACAACAAATGCTAATTTCCCAAACTGATGAGAACTGAGGGGAAAAACAGACTCAAAAAACTTTATCTACAACTGTAAGCTCTTTTTTGTTTTTCCAGAAAAGACAACTTGAAAAATTTTGATTCCCTTGTTTGAGAAAGAGGGACACTTCAACTAAAATCCTATCCTGATGCCATGGTAAGAAGACAAAAATATAATGCAGCATAAGAAAGGGTAAAAGAGAGAAGCTAAGAATAGCCAGTGAAAGTAGTACAAAAATTTGGTAAGTGAAACCAAGGCTAAAGTCAAGACCAGTCAGACAAAGAAAAATAACCATGACTTGCAAGAAAACAGAAAACAAGTTGCATTCTAAAACAAACTAAGGAGGACTGAACTCCAATAGCAGCATAACCCCACTGCAAAACAGAAGTGAAAATAGGGCTAATGATGAAGGGGAAAAGAATTTAATGAATTCTTCTGTTCGGTATTTGGAAGAGCTAGAAAATGCACTTGTTGACTTACCCCAGTGGGCAAGTCAGCCCCAAAATGTTTCAATCAAGTTTTGATTTGAGCCTTTAAAGAAATGCCTGAGCTACTGCCAACAACAGGACACACTGATGCAGAGGGATGGAGCAGAGAGAGACTGTGTCATCCATGGACCAGCAGCTGAGAGGGAAGCAGGTTGCCCAGTGCAATTACATCCCATTAGTAAGACACAGCTTTCAGATAAAACAATCAAAAGTCAATGAAGGATTCCAGTGATAAGGAATGCAAAGATAGGAACATAATCAGAATTGTGATTCTCTATAAAACAGGCCCTGTCAAACAAATCCAAGTGCGCTCTCGGCTGAGATTACACCTCCGGTTGGAGAGATAGCTGTGTTAGCACATGTGTGTTCTTTAGCCAGCCTCTGACTTGGTACCACACAACACTGATAAAAGAGCCCACTCTGCACAATCAACATGAAATATCTCCAATGTAGCAAGAGCTGGCCAGCCAAGTGACCACAGATTAATCTGTGAGCTGGTAACACCGTGTGCCCCACTGCCCAGCACACGGCACAGCAGCCCTCTCAAAGGGCTGGCACTTTCATGTGCTCCCAGGCCAACAAGGACTGGACATTAAAGAACAGGAGCAGAAGCAGGAGCCAGGTAAATCAGAATTGGGCACAACATTAGAAATGAAAACCCAAAGATTAGCTACTGAAGTAGATGGAATCAGCCAGGGGAAGTGAGTAGTATTCCCTCTTCTTATGGAAATACGACTTCATGCACCCACCAGAAATACAAATTACAAGTCAGCCAAGATAACTTTATCCTTTCTAAAAAAGAACTACAACCTTACTAAATCAGGTGTAGGCTGTACTGCTTACTGACAATTGTATTAGTTTGCAGAGACCTAGCTGGCAATTGTGGGGGAACTGTCCTTGCCCCACTACCCACAGCAAGTCAGCCTTGTACAAGGGCTTCCTACAGATCCAATATGCTGAGCAGAAGGCAAGTAGTTATTGCCCTCTTGCCAAGGAAACCTCCCCTGGGAGGGGCTTTCAGAGGTAGGAACTGCACACAGGCACTTGTCAAGAGCTGCCTTGGGGAGGGAAACCCCCACACATGTGCAGAGCACTACTAAGATTTCTAGTCCAGCCTCAACTGAAACAAGCCCCAAACAAAGTATCTCCAGTATTTTCACCTCTGTGTCTTGTTTTCTCAGCTGCAAAATGGGGATAATGAAACACATCACTTCTGTTAGTGCCCTGGTCTCTTCCAAGGGAAGAAGAACCAGCATACTGGTTATTCACCAGTGTTTATTTAATGATTTCTTACTAAAATTGACAGCCTGCCCTGGCCAGTAACACTAATTATCACTTCATGGGATCTGTTTGACTGTCCACATAAAAAACTACAGCTTTACACTGCAAGTTTTTTCATATTGACCTTCCTAAATCAGGAAATGCTTAGCAGTTTGTGGGTGAGACTGAAACTAAACCATACTACCCAGCCAGCATTAAATAAAGCCCCACTGATCACTTCTGCTGTGCTCCTGGCCCTGCCAACCTGCTCAGGGATGCTCCCTCTGCCCCATTCCCAGCCAGGTCCTTCCAGTCAGCTCCTGGCCTCCCACCAGCACTTTAACCCCTGGAAGCTGAGTTAGTTCTTGCTGCCCATGTTAACTTTTCCCTTGCCACAGTAGGCTGAAATCCCACTGGAACAATAAAAATCAACTCCAACATACTTTGCACCAACACAAGTGGCCACAACACAAGATGCTGTTCCCAGTTGCTTCATTAACTCCCCGGTCAGAGTAGTTAAAAAAAAAAACCAAAACAAAAAAAAACCCAAACCAACAAAAACCACTTTTAAGTGCACTGGCTTATTGTGATGTTTAATTAGCACCAGGATTTCAGATAGTGCACACCCATGGCCCCAGAAGGGGGTGAGGGGAGTACGTGTGCGCGCTTGTGAAACCATTGTTCCTCCGTCAAATACAGCTCATCCCCCAGCCCATCCGAGTTCCCAGCTGCCCAGTCACACAACTTTTAAAAGTTCAACAGCTGGGTGTTTTATAACCCTGGAGAACTCCCAAGCCAATCCTTACGTCGCTGGCAGGGAGCCCTGGCCAAAGGCTGGGGACCCCACGGGGAGCGCTCAGGGCTTCACCTTCCTGACAAAGGCAAAGTCCACGCTCACAGCACAGCACAGGCAAGGCAAAGTCCACACTCCCACACCCAGCACAGTGTTTTGTAAGCAGCAAATGACAGAGCCATTGGGCAGTGGCTGGGATCCAGGACCTGCAACCATCTGCAAGTTTGCTTGGCTTTTGTTTCACTTTCCAGCGCTGATGGATGGAAACAAGCTCCCAGTTCTTCTGAATTAGCATAAAGACAATTAAAACAACTTGTACCCCCCAAGCAGCTCAGGAAAAAGCACAGCACAAGCTTAGACAAGAGTGTGGATAATATATTTAAGTTAAACCTGCCTCTAAAATAAAAAATTCCACCCCAAGCCAAAATCTCAGTTGTATCACAGAAGACACCTTTGTCAACAAGTTCCTGTGAATCCTGTTGCAGAGGAAAAGGCTCAGATGAAAGTCTGCAGGACTCACTGCATCCTCCTCTCTCCAAAGAAACATTAACTTCTGACACAAAAGCATTTCTACTGGGAAAGGGGAACACCATAGGTCAGTATTCAAGAAATTTCAGTGTAGCTACCAAGCAATTAGCTGGATAATACCTTCTCTACATGCTTTTTTCCTTTTCCAGAGTCCTGGTGCAAGCAGACCTAGCAATTTGCTGGTTTTACAGCCACTTGTGAAGTTGCAGATGACCAAATTTAAATTTTCCTTTCCTTATCACTTAAAGTATTTCTACCTTGGCATTGCACATTTGTTCACTGATTTCACTTTTTTTAAAAAACATTTACCTTGTAGTTCAGTACAGCTGACATCTTCTACCAGCACACAAATTCAGGCATTTTAAAATATTTAAATTCACATTTGTATAAGCCTGACATTGTTAATTCTTTTCCCCCTAGGACAAAGTGTAAACAAAAGTTTATCTTGCATTCTGATTTTGCTTTGAAGCCTGTGATTATCTGAAGAATTACCATACTCTTTCCTAGAGATTATCCTTGGTAAAGTTTTGGATACAAACCTCTCCACTTTGATAAGTGATCCACCACTTCTGGAAAGCACCTTTGTTGTTTGACCTGATGTTCAAAGCTCTTTGAAAGCCACCCATCTCCTTTCCTGGAACCATGTTACATCAGGACCTTCTACCAGTAAAAGTAGCAGGACATGAAAGTGAAATTCCACCAGGATTGCAGCCATACTGAAGCTGCACCACCATTATTGTACAGCTCTGCACAAGCACAACTTCAGGGGCAAGCAGACTTGAAAAGAAGTTGAAGTTGAGTGCCAATTCATTAAGAAATAAGGATTAGATTATAAATTTTGCACCTGCACTGAATGCCTACAGTACTTTCGTCAGATTACATTCCAAGTTCTCTGTTCTCCCACTTCCTTGAAATCCATCTGCCACTTGTACGCTCCTTATTCACATATGGGAATATCACAGGCACATATTCTTTAACAGCCTTGCATTAAGCCCTGTAGATTAGAAGTACTGAGGTCTTTCTGCATGCCCTAAGTTGGCTCCTGTTTAGATAGCTGGGCTGGGTTTGGACTAAGCTGCTCAATCAAATTCTAAAGTTTTTATTTATTGACATCTTGCGTCCACACGTTCATCTGCCAGCACTGGCTTTTGGCTTAAACAGTCCTGTATGCATTCCATGTTTACCTCTCTGATGGATTTAGAGATAGTAAAGTTCATTGGAACTTCTTTCCTGTTAAATATTTCTCCATCTCATCTTACGAGAAAGGCTTTCCACACTTCCAGTCATGCTTGTAACCCTCGCCTGTAACTCTACCACTTCCAATTTACCCATCTTTCACTAACATAGGTGATCAGAAAGCATACACTTTCCAAAACAAATCCCAGAAGGACTTGCAAAATACTGTTAATCTCCCTTCCCATCTCTATTAGAGGCAAAATAAGATTCCCCCCTTGGGTGGATACCTTTCTTCGTGGCTGTATAACCACTATCAGACCACGTTCACACTCTGGTTGAGCAGTTGCACAACAAAGTCTCCACATCTGCTCAAAGAAACTTCACTGCTAATATTGATCACAAAGGTCAGGAAGAGCTGCTGTTGGCAGAAAAACAAAGAAAACCTTTGTCTAACATACTAGAATAGATAAAAAAGGTATTTATCTGTTTCTTCTTTCCAACTGTGTATGATGAGAGAAGAGTTGTTGCTTCCCCTTCCCATCTGCCAAATCCTTTCATTAATGCACAAGTCAAATATTGCAAAACATTTTCTGAGAAAAGTAGGGATATGAAAAAATACTAAATCAGTGATACTTTATATAGTATGCAGCCAACATAAAATACTCACTGAAGAACCAATCAAATCTTCCTCGAAAATTTTAAGGAAAAAAGTTTTCTTCATGTGAATCACCTACACTTTGCTTCCAGCTCCCTAAAATTGTCTTGCACTTGCCAGGCAATAGGAGCAGGAGGAGGAACAGTCCAGGGAGCACAGGCAGGACCTCACTGCACCCCTGCCCCAGCAGAGAGAAACCTCCTGCCCAGCCAGCCATCCTGGGGGAACCCTTCAGGGAACCAGCAGACCACAGTTACATCTCACTTGCACCACAGAGCCAGGACACTTAAAAAAAAATAAAAGCTACATATCCATAATAATGGAAAATAACTCTTCCAAGGACAGAAGAGGAGGGAAGCTGACAGATCCAATCCGCCATCCCCGTACGCTTTCTAACTCGAACCCAAGTCCTCTGCCTGCCATGTGAGGTTATCCAGGCAGCAGGCCAAGGCTTTGCTTTTCCCTCCCGAGTGCAAGGACACATCTCCCGCTGCCACGTGGCTCAGCAGAGCAGGGAGCAGCACCTCATCCCAGCCAGCACTGCCCACAGCCCTGCAGCTGCAGCTCCACCGCGGCACTGGGCGAGCCAGGCTGGGTCAGAGCTGCTCAGAGGTGCTCTTATCACTGTCCAAGTGAACTCAATCACATAAGAGGGCGTTATTGTATTTCCTTGTGCTTCACTGTGAGAGAACGTCACGGAACCTTAAATTATAGCAGGGCCAATAATAATACACTTGGTCAACTTGCAAACTGATCCAGTCAATACTATTTTCCACGTCTTCACATGTCCCTATTTTCTCTGTCCCAATTCTCACATTTCACTCGCCTTCCTCCCCTTGCACTAACCCATACACTGAAATCAATACACTGTAGTCTAGAAAAACCTAACAAAGGAAAAAGGGAATAGAGAAATTAGGATTTAGTAAGACAGATCAGAAAGATATTCAGATGTGCTAGCAAGGCCAGGACTGGAATAGTCTAGAAGCTCTGAGAAACTGAAAAAACTTTTCACAGCAACATTTTGAGCATAATATCATCCTGTCTGACTGCATGATCGCAAAATGCCAAAAGGAAGTGAAACCGTTGATGTCTAACTTCAGAGTTTTAGATCCACAAATATTGCCTTTACAGTAACATAGCAGCTCTCACACATCCACTGAAGCAACCTATTCAGAGGCACATAAAAATTCAAGTGTAGCCACCTCGTTCCTTACACAGATTGTGGTTACAGAAGTATCTGAATTACTTGACTCTTTCGTTTTACCCAGAAGCCAGAAGTGGCTGCTGTGGAAGAGATCAGAGATCCTTTTGGTTGCACTCGGCAGAATTGCCTAATTTCCACCACATCACCATTTCCTGCCCACTGAACAAGGCAGCTGGAACAGCTGGACGAGCACATCCAGCCCTGCTAACCCAGAGAGGAAAGGGTAAAGATAAAACACCACACACACGAGAGCTCGCAGGGAGAAGACACTTAAATTGGGTAACAAGACAATTCTGTTCTGTTCCTCATCTCCTCGCAGTCGTGGGCGTACAGTGCCCTGACTGCTGCTCACAGTGCTCACTGACCCGAGGAACAGCCTTCAAGGCAACAAAAAGTTTGCACTGCATGCCTAACAAAGTCACAGAGGATGTTTATGTTTTGTGCAGTCACTAAAAGCACCGCTGAACTTAACAAGCAATAATAAAGATCTGTTAGAGCAGCATATGGAGTTGCAAAAATAAACATGTGCGGAGCAGAATGAAACAAGTTAATTTCACCACCAGCTGACACACAAGGAACAAGGATTAAGGCTCAGATCATAGACTCATGAATGGTTTGGGGTGAAAGGCACCATAAAGACCATGTAGTTCCAACCCTCTGCCACAGGCAGGGACACCTTCCAGTATCCCAGGTGGCTCCAAGCCCTGTCCATGCTGGCCTTGGACACCTCCAGGGATGGGGCGGCCACAGCTTCTCTGGGCAGCCTGTGCCAGTCTCACCACCCTCATATGAAAAGATTTCTTCCTAATATCTAAGCTAAAGATATCCTTTCAGTCACTATTCTCCACTTTTACATCAAACTCTACAGAACTTTTGCTTTGTGGAAAAATCTCAGAATTCCTCTTTAGCCATAAGCTTTCTTGTGCATTGGTTATGGTCAGCTAAGAATAATGTAACCTGCATGTTAAGTACCAGGTAAGAGTGTGACCCTAGACCTTCCTGAACCAAAATTGGTGCCTATGATCTAGTACTAAAATGCTCAATGAACTTTATTTAACTTCTTGGCATGCTGGCAACAGCTGCCCAATAGTCCACAACAGACATCTAACAAGACATTATCTGGGTCTCTGGTGAAATCCATAGGATATTTCTTACTCCTGAACATGACATTATTACCTCACCAACATCTAAGTTAACCACAATGGGAAATACAAAGTCATTTTGCTTTGGTCCTTTAAGGTTTCTCTTTGTTGACTTCTGTTGCTGTATTGAGGTCCTGCTGAACTCAAATGCAATTTAGTTTTATAACAAATAAACCAAAAGGACAACATACAAATAGGAAGTTACACAAGGAAACACCATGGGAATGAAACACCTACCTGCTTAAGTGCAAGCAAAACACAGAAGTATCAGAAAACCAGGCTTCACTTCTGCTTATTCTGGGTGTTTTATCAGTATTAAGAGACCAGGCAGGTATCTACAGCAGCCTAAATAACAAACTTCTCATTACAGAACAGCAAGAAATTGACAGGCAAACAAACTGACTTTTAAACATACAAACTTACACCCTGAAACACCATAAAATTAACCCTTTATCCTCAGAACATCCAACATACATTTCCTACAAGTACAAAAGGAGGTTGGACTGTTCAGAGCAGAGCTGACAACCTGCAGGGTCACAGTGCACACAGAGAGCAGGGGTCAGTCTTTTGGCTACAGAGTCATTTTCAACTGATCCAGAAATATAAGTGTTGTTTCACTCCACAATTTCTACAGGGGATTATCTGTGACACTGTGACATTTTCTCTGCTCCTCCAAGCCACGTAAGGTCACTCATTTAAAAGGAGACAACATATGTACATGTTCAGACATCAACACAGACATCGTGAAGCACCACTTAACTATGATTTATACTGAATTTAGATGTTTTTTTCACCATCCCTTTCTCTTTTCCATAACACCACCAACTTTCTGCAGCTCGTCCTGCTTCTGGGTTACTCTTCAAGCCTAAGTTCTCCACAGATCATGTGCAGTTTAACTCCTTCCACCACTCCCACCTCTTAAACATGACAGCCAAAACATGAGGCCACCTCACTACACCAATCCCTCTTTTCCTTCCTTATAATAACACCCTTGCCAACCAAACCAGGAAACTTCTGACCCATTCCTCAGGACCAGCCTTTGAAGATGGATTTTCCCTCCTTGTATGGCTGGCTGGGACTTGCACCATCAACAATGCCTCATCCTGTGATCCAAGGAGCAGCACGTGTGGTCCTGTCAGACCAGGCCACTTCAACTCCATGAAGCACACGAGGACCACACACCACAGCCTTCCTGGGTCACCTGCACCCACCTTGGGGCCAAGACACGGCCACCTGGGCTGCAGGGCTGGGCACACCCCAGGGCACACGCGGATGGACACATTCCCCACGTCCACACGCCTGCGCTTCCAGTCACGCAAAGGCCGCACGTCACAGCCAGCGCACAAACTCAAAGGAAAGAGGACAGAAGGGAATGCAGTGTTCCACCACAAACACAGATCTGCTGCCCCTCCCTCACCCACATCTGAAGCATTCAAGAAAAGCCAGCTAAGAGCTAACACTGTGCCAAATTAAGTATTGTGTCTCTGGCTGCCCAGTTCCCCAGACTCGGGGATTGTCAGAGGGGTTGCTCAAGAGGAACACTGCTCCTGTGACCAAATGCTGCACCCCAAGCCTCCAGCCTGGAGCACAAGAGCAGAAGAAACCTCACTGCATGGCTAAGGATCACCTTTAAAAGCTTTGCAACCAACAGAATACAAATCATACTGAGAGATAACAGAAGGAAAACCCTACTGTAGTATCAAGAATCACAGGTGGCTAATAAATAAGTATGTTAAAGAAAGGATGGGCAAGTGGGACACAGAGAAAAGCAGACCTTGGAATAAAAAAAAACCAAAAAAAAAAAACAAATCCTCACTAAAGCAGAAGCCAATTCCATAAAAATCCAGAGTAAGAAATGGTTGTTTTCTTTCATTTGCTTTTCTTTGAGCTGCCACAGCTCCTAACACTTGCCAGCATTCGAAAATAAAGACTTTTTGCTCTCCCCTCCCCAAGGCAGGCTTTGAGAACAAATTTCCTAGTTAACCTGCCAAAGCAGAAGATGTGATAGCAGCTGAACATCCCTCTGCCCTGCTCAGGGGATGACTCAGTGGAAATCAGCCTTCAAGAAACGTGTTGCCATCCTTCAGACAATGCAACCAAATAGGAGCAAATTCTTCACCTTAAAAGTCAAGCCTCCCAAGGTAGCCACAGTTCAACAGAGGACTGTATAATAATATAGGACTGTATAACAGAGGATCACTAACATGTTTTGAGGGAAATATGCAGCTTATTTTCGACCCCTTTTTTTCAATTTTTAATACTGTTAATAAAAAAATATATCTCCTAACAAGACTATAAAATCATTTCCTCAGAACTTTAGAGTAGTACAAAAGAACAGTACATGAGTGTGTTCTAAGCAAAGTGAAGTAAGAACTGGTGAAAACAAGACCAACATCACAACTGTTCAAGCCAAACACACCCCTCAAAGTCAAACACCAGTTACCATCTGCTACAAGAACAGAAGAACACACAAGCATGTATTCAACTAGGTCCCAAATCTGCATCCAGTTCAAATATACCTAGAAGGATCAGGTACATGGTATATTCCAATTTGACTTGTCACAAAAGGAGGAACTTTTTCCACTTCAACATAAGCCATTATTCCTGATACTTTAACATCATATGAAAGACAAAATACTGAGTCCCCCAGTAAAGTAACACCCTTCATGGAGTCAGTCAGGCCAAAGCTGTGTCCTTGCTTTTCAAATTCACCATTTCCATCAGTACCTATAGACAAAGAAAAAAAAAAAAAACCCACGCACTATTCAGGCATTACAGACCCCAAAACATTCCACAAGCTCTGCAGTTCTCACTGGGTCTCTTCTGCTCTGTTAATTCATTCTAATGAAGTGATGCTTCTGGTTGCCACACATTTGCTAGTAACAAGACACTGAAGGCAATTTTTTCCCTTCTGTGAGTTGACATCTCATGAGTCCACAAAAAACACAGGCTGACCAGAAGGAAACCTACCCAGTGCTCTCATTATCCACAAATGCTTTCATCCTTTTTTCTCTGCTGCATTATTCCACATCAATAAATAAATGAGGAGCAGAGCAATACGTAGCACTGAGTAACAGACCCAGATCAGTTCAAGTGTCTGCAAGCATAAGGTCACTTATGTTACCTGAATTGTCAATGAATAGGGACATACTTCTACAGCAAAGACAAGTTACAAAGTGGAATGAATTCTTTCAGCTAACTAACCATACACTAAAGGAAAATGGTAAGGCCATCCTGAAACAAATCAGGACAACTCTCTACTCCCACGCTGCTTCTGCTATCAAGGTCCAAAATAATCACTCCATCTTACTTCACTACAGTTCTGGGTTTGACTAAAGAATTGTGAATAAATATTGGGGGCAAAAGAGAACATGGGGATATAGGTTATAAACACTGGCTTTTTGTTAGTGGGTGATGGAAAATGGGGAGCAACCATGTAAAATTGACACAGCTGCACAAAGGCCCAGAGAACCTACAAACTAAGAGCAGACTGGTTTTGCTAGTTCAGATTAAAAGCATGGGGAAATCTGTCCACAACATCTCAGGCATCTCTGAGGGTGGCAAGGGTCATGTAAAATTGTTGTTTATTGAAGTTTTTATTAGCCTCTTGAAAGGAATTTCTTCCTCTCTTTCCAAAGAATTCCATATGAAGCATTCCTGGAAGCATGAAGTAGATGTTTAAATACATGTATACACACATTCTATTATTAGAGTCCTTTGCAAGGACCTAATAATAGAGAAGTCCATAACTATGTATAAGGCAATGATAAGAGACCAGGATGTAAAGCATGTTTTAAGGAATTTGCATTGCTTCCACAGAATTGCAATACACTAACTCAACACAGAAAAACCAGACAGGCTTATCACCTTCATCTCCAGAGAATTCAAGTGTTTGCTCTCAGTTATTCTAAATCCAAAAAATAACAAGATCAACAAAAACAACAGCAGAAACTCCTCTCCTGAATCCATCTTGTCATTGCACTGAGTATCTTATAGAATGAGGAGCAGATGCCAGAACAAGCAAATGCCACATATTAGTATTAGCTATAGTTTCGTCCTCTCAAAAAAAGAAATTATAAAATATGTATTTCATTACTTAGGAATTGTTTATTGCTTCATATTACAAAACTAACACCATACATAGCTGCAGTTTACTAAACAGAGCATCCACACAGCAATTTTCAGTATATCACCATTATAAACTGTCACCATTAGAAAAACAAATAGAGAGTGTTTCTTTTGCTGTTGGCTTTCTGTCTGTTATCTGCTAACAAACACTACAATTTACTTGTAAACAAAGGATTCCTCAGATGAAATGCAGAAAGCATATCACTGGAGAAGTCCTGCATTTTAACCTCTAAGCTCAAGGAAACCCATCCTTTTCCCAATTAAAAGCACCACAAACATTTGCTCCAAGCTGCACTACCTGGGACCTCCAGGGAATATTCCTGCTCGAGAACAGACTTTAACACAGACGACGTTTTTCTTGTGTACTTGCTCAACAGCACCGTCATTTTTCATCCAGAGCAAAGCACAGATTTAACATCCACAGCAGCATTTCTGAAAGGCAACTCATCTCTCCAACACTGGTGCAAATTCCACAATAAATCACATTTAATTAGTTTGTGCTTTTTTTTTTTTTCCTGGCTGTCTGGAATCCAACAGCCAGCAGGCTTCCAACTTTAATTTTGCAAAGAGGTGCTTAGAATAAACTGATAAAAACGCCAACCACCACGTCCCCACTGGAAGCTGTTTGGAGTTATCTGCTCGCTGACATACCAGCATTCCTGCCTGTAGATGGCTTTTCACCGCTGTGTATCCAGCGGCTCCTATTTCCACTGCCTTGTTTGAAGAACTTCCCTCTTCCCACATACCTTCCATCTCCAGGGACAGATCACACAGGGACACTAAACCTTGGCCGTAAACAACACGGGTTTTGATACTGCTGTTTCCAAAGGATCCTCCACCACTCAGCAGTGCAGAGACAATCACTGAGGCACAAATCCTCGGGGCAACGCTTGAGAAACTTTGTCTCGCCAGTATTTTGCACAGCTGAGATTTACACAGGGCTCTGCTGGCTTCTTCTGCTATTTATTTTATTTGCTGTACACCAAAGGCTACTGCAAACAAATGGAATTTCGATAACTTGTGGCATGTTGCTCAAAACAATTCCAGTGACATTATTTCCAGACTTTAAACCCAACATCCTCAGGGACTGACAGGATGCTGTCCCAGCATGTCCCAAACTGCCACCCCAAGTGCTCCAAAGAGATCACTCCATCTCCCCCCATGTCTTTTCTTTGGAGGGAAGTGGCAGACTCCAGTGCAGAAAAAAAGCACTGTGGAGAGTAATTTGTTTGATTCAGGTGTTTTCAGGCTCTGGGCCTTGTATTTAATTACATGTACTTAGTAGGCATTTATCCTCACACTACAAACATTTATTCATACTGTAAACGTTGGTTCTGACAACCTACGTTTTTGAGGGAAAAAGTCAATTATACTTATTAGAAAGTTCATGAATACAACCACACACATGCAGAAGTTTGCTGCATGATCTGTACATATTTTCTTGAACAGATTTATGAACTGAAGAAGTTTGACTGCTCTTAACTGCTTCTCTTTCTCAGAGGATATAAAGAAAACTATAAAGTGAGGAGGAAAAAACCCCAAATTCTCTGCTAAGAAACAGGTATGATGGAGAAAACTTCTTTTAGTTCCCTGAATATGACACGTAGGAAAAAAAGTGCCAGGATAAACACATTTCAGATTGGAAGTTACAAACTTTTCTGAGACTAAAGATAAAATACTTGCAGTATGGAGTTACAGCTCTGAGCTTCTTGGCTATAGCAAAATATCAGCTTATTTTGGCTGCTAGCTACCTTCATTTCTTATCCTTTGGCCAACTATAGGCTAACAGTATGAAAAAACCCTCTCATTGCTGTCCCAGCAGCGACCTCAAACCCAAACCAGATGAGTCCCAAAGGCACAAAATTTTGAAAAAGAAAAAAAATAAGTAAAATATATCACCTTCCACACAGACTCATCTCTGAACTACATTGTAAGCATGAAGTAGCTAAAAGATACCGAAGAACAATACATGATACTTCTGGGGCAGCAGACGTTTCTGCCACAGCAGGGTCCCAATACAACCACAAATCACAACAGCTTTGAAATTAACGAGAGGGAACCACAGAAGTGCTGAAGATTAAGAGAAAAGCACTAACAGACCGCTTCTGTGCGAGACCCGAAATGACCCCGGGAATTCGGCCAAGAATCATTTTCTTATGGTAGCACCGGCAGCGACTGCTGAGAAAGACACACGGGCCGTAGGTGAACGGGGCAAGAGGAGCAAGATGCTTCCACTCAGGAGGCAGCCCTTGGCCATTCCTGAGGTTCATGGAAGCCATGCCTTGATCTGGATTCCCAGCCAAGCACACATTGTGTCATCCGTGTCCAGACCAGCCGCTCCCCATCAGAACAAAGCGCAGACCCAGACCAGGACAGGCACTGCCAGGCCTGGCACTCCCAAACTCTTTTAAGCAAGCTCTGCTGCTGCAAAAGAAAAAGGTTGAGAAAGAGTGTTCTACGCTTAAAAAATCTGTGGAAGTTTGAAATGCCATTACCTAGCACATTGTTAAACTCGAGTCAGACTGGTTTGGCACCTTTCAGGAACGCACTGTGTGTTCTGCAGGGTAAGCGGTTAAGGGATACAGCAGCTGTGGTTAGGGCACAGGTAACTGGGATATGGGAATCCTGTTCTCACAGACCCAGCACGGGGTCTGAATGGCAAACAAAAAAATCCAAAATAAAAAACACCAACAAGGAACTCTAGTCTCCCTATATCTCAGGTCCCCCCCCACCCCGAGATGGGGCAACTGCCCCTTTAAGGCCAGTACTTTTATACACTCAAAGGACACAAAGAAATGCAAATGAAATACAAAATTACTAATATGGAGAGAGGCAAGCTTGCCCCGCGCCTTCTATTCTACAAATATAGATGGGATAAATGGTTCGTTACATTTAACTCCAAGCCGCACTACCTCCGCCAAAACCTTATTTAAATAGAACATTTCTGAGAACCGGGAAGGGGGGGATGCAGCTGTGGTCTTAACCTAAGAGAGGTTAAGCTTTTAAAAAGGGTTGTTCTTTTTTACTCCGTCTGCTGGTCGCATGCCATGTTAAAAAGGTGTCTGGCAAGCAAAAATAAAAAGTTTCCAGGGCTTTCCTTCCCCAAGCCGCCTCTGCCAGGAGCCCGGCGGGGAGGACGGGGCCAAGAGCAGACGGTCGCGCCTTTCTCCCAGCTTTTTCTCCAACATGCCCTCTGGATCCCGACGTTCTGGAGGCGGAGGAGCCCCCGGTTCCTCCACCTGCCCGCAGCCCCGGCCGGGCAGGAGGCTGCGGAGCGGGGCGCGGCTCGGGGGGTGCCGCGGGCAGGCGCCCCGCACACACCCGCGGTGCCCGCGGCCCCCGCCGGCACCGACCGCTCCCGCACTTCTCCTCCGGGAGCCGCAGCGGGCGGGGAGGGCGGTGGCGATGACAGCGGCCGGGCCGGCCGCCCCCAGGGACAGCCGGGCGGTGCTGGAGCGCCCGTCCCGCCGCCAGCCCCGAGCGCGGCCGCTCCCGCCCGCCCGCCGGGCGCTCCCCGCGGCGGACGGAGCCGGCGGAGCGGGCAGAGAAACTTTCCACCGAGTGCGGCCGCGTCCCGCCGCCGAACAAAAGAGCCGGGACCCGGAGAAGAGCCGCGGGGCGGGGGACGCGGTTGCCCGGCGCTCGGAGCGCAGCGGAGCCGCGGGGCTCCCCGCCCGGCACCCGTCTGCCCGCAGCGCCGCCGCGTCCTTACCTGCGGGAGGGCGGTGCGGGGCGGCGAGTCCCGGTTAGCTGGAGCGAGTGCCGGGAGGGCTCGGCGGGGATTCCGCCATGTCAGTGATGTCGGCACCACATGGGGCCCCGGCCGGCCCACGCTACCGCGCACTCTGGAGTAGCGGCTCCCGCCGAAAAGGCGGCCGAGGCGGGCGTGGGACGCCGGCCAGCCCCGCTGCCGCTCCGCCCCGCGCCGCCGGGGCGGGCGCTCCGTGAGGGGCGGGCACCGGGCGGGCACGGCGCCCGGCCCCTTCGGCCCGAGCCGCTCCGGTTCCCGTTCCGCCTCGTCCGCCCGCCGCGATCCGCTCGTCGTTCCTTAGAATCGCGGAATAATAGAGTTAGAGAATCGTGAAGGTTGAAGATGAGCCAGTCCAGCCGCCCAACCAGCAGCACCGCTATAACCCCTAAACAGCATCGCCCAGCGGCAGCTCCAGACGCCTCTTTAACACCTTCAGGAGTAGTGACTCCACCTCCCCTCATTTCAGTGTCAGGCCACCCTAAAACTAAAACTTTTGTTTCTAATGTCTAATTTGAATCTCCCCTCTCTCAGCTTTAGGCTGTTTTCCTCTCACTGCAGGTGCAGGAGAAAAGAGCATCTGGCTACAATCTCCTTTCAGGGACTTGTAGAAAGGGATGAGCTCTCACCTGATCCTCTTCTTCACCATATTAAACAAGCTCTCCTCCAACTGTTCCTCATAAGATATGTTTTGTAGACCCTTAACTTACTGCCAAATATCACCCTTAGATCGCACATCACCCACGGAGCCTCCCCTGTCCACCCAGCCCTAGCAGGGCTGTGTGGTTGTAATAGATGTTGGAAAGTTGTTACCAAAATGCCATTTCTGACAGGGCAGCCCTTTGCCCAAGCAGTTCCAGGCTGGGGTCAGTGCATGTCCCCATCCATGTCCTCCCCTTGGTGCCTGCTGCGGGTTGCTGCAATGCCAAGGCCTGTGCTCCCATCAGTGTGGTCATTCCTACATTTCCATCAGCTGGGAGCAAGGAGGGAAAGCTCTAAGCAATGTTTTCAGGGCTAAAGAAATGCTCCGACTTATTAAATTGTGCAGCCCTAAAGAAGAGGAATTTATCCCCTGGCTGTGGAAGAGAGGAGGGGCTGTGGTGGTCATTCACCTCTCAGCACTGCATCCAAGCCATAGGGAATCCTGACTGGAGCTTTAATCTGGTTACAGGAAAAGCTTAGAATAGGACTTGGCCTTACCCCCACCACAGATCACAGCCGTGCTATGAAGGGTCTTTTGATTTAGCCGTGGTCCTTGGGGAAGCCAACCTTCCTCTGCAGGAGCTCATCACCCACACGTCCTGTGCCCTGCTTCTCTCCATCACTGTATTCTTCACTGTTACTTCTCCCAACAACTTTTATCAATGATTGATCCACTTTATCCACCAGAGACAGGCTTCCTTTCAAAAACTGGAAAACCCTCTGGAGTCTGAGGCAGCCCAGGTGTATTTCCTTCAGCTTCCATTAAAATATCAACACAAACATTTCTCCCATATGACTCCTTGATGTTCTGCTTCTTGCTGAAACACACACTAAAGAAAAATCAGTTTGGCATCAAGGCTGAGTAAAAGCATCATGGCCAAATAGGCTGGGTTTAGGTCTTTTTTGTACATGACTAAAACCCAGAAAAATGAAAATAAAGTTATCTGAAATAGATAATTCCTATGAAAATAACAAATAGGCAATTTTCCCATGGGAAAGATTTTTCAATGTGGAATGGTCAGCCAGCACTAAGTATTGTTCATTGTTAATTGCAAAAACTTTTGTAATGCATAAAATCTAAAAGTAGAAAAATGTTTTGTTTTATTATTGACCCAAAACATGCAAACTTTTTGATGGTGCTGGATAGAGTTACAGACCAGATGAGATTAATTATTCACTGGGGTTTTAAAGACTTTACTTGGTCTCGTAGACAGTTTTGGGGGAAACAAAAAAAAAAAAAGAGAGAGAGAAGGGATTGGTTTAGAAGAGAAAAAAAATCACTGACACAAGTTGGAAAGTGATGAAAAAAAAGATAAAATTTAAGCTGAAGAGTAAATAAACCTGGAGAAAGCAAAATGAAGAGAAATAAGGAAGAGAAAAGAAATGGAAGGGCTGTAGGGCTGATTTATAGCTTTTCTATCTATCTAAAAGTCTGGTCCATATCTGGAAACTCAGAACAGGATCCTCAGGCATGGGGACATTTCCAGTCTCACCTGAAACTGCAGAAGGGCAGACTCACAAAAACTGGAGCAAGGTCAGCCCAGACCTGGAGCAAATGTTGCCTTCTCCTTGGAGCTCCTTCTGTTCATCCCCACAGCCCTGATGAACTGGAAGAGCAGATGGATAACAGCAACAATAAAGTTATTCAGTGGAGCCTGGGCATGCCTCTGGAACAGAAACAGGACAGGGGAGAGTGAAGCAAAGATTGCTTTCCATCAGAGAGTTCCTGCATAAATAACAGATAAAACTATTTCTTTAACAGCTTACTCCCTGAGCCAGCTCATCTAGGAAGAGCATTAATCAGACCAAGAGGAAATGTCTCTTGCCACTGAAAAAGGAAAAGGATTAGGTTAAGTGATGACACAGCAGGGACAGACAAGTCACACTGGAGAAAATTACTGACCTAAACTATCATCCAAATAAATACAGACCAAAGTTATGATCTGATTTTTCTGTTTTGATGAGTCTGGTGGTTTTTTTTTTTCAGTAACACACATATTTATCTTTTATCACAGTGAGATCTTTCTGTTTATTCAGGAGGCAAGTGGCAATAGTGCATCTTTTCCATCTCTCTTCCCTCGTGTGCTGTTGCAGAGGAGGATGAAGGGGCTGAGCTCTATCCTTTGGTTTTTCTGTTGGATTCTTGTCCCCATGACAATCACTCTGAAGCTGCAGATGCAGCAGGAGCAGACAGAACCCCCAACTCCTTTCAGGCTGGAATTGTTTAGCCATCACACAGTAACAATTTTGGCACCATTGAGGGAGGCTGGATCCAAACCAGTTCCAAATCCTGTATTCTGCCATCATGTCCATCAGCCATTCCCTCCTATTCTGTGGCAAAACCCAGAGAGGGGCCCATGTCTCTGTACAATTGGGATGTGGCCTTGGAGGTCAGACATCATTGCCAAGGCTGTGAAGACAGTCTTTATTCTCTCAGGATACTTCCCCTCACATTTCTGATGGGATTTGAGTTAAACTGTGACTATTCCCACAGGCAGCATGTTCTGAATTCTGGAGGGCAGGCAGGCAGAGATCTGGGCATTGGTGCTGTTTGACAGCATACAGAGCATGCTTTGATTGATTTATTTGCAGAATACTGTGTTGGTTTTTACCTGGGATATACTGCCCTCAGTCAGTTTTAACCCTGCATAGCAGCAGCACAGAAGGGTGGATGGTTCCACCCAAACCCTGGATGGACTGTGGCTGCAGAAGTTTTCTCTCCATGTGCATTATCACACCTCTGAGCAGCTGTGGGGTGAGGACTCAGGACTCAGTGTCCTAACAGGTTACATTCATCCATAGCAACAGCTCTAGGTTCACACTTCTTTCTTTTTTTTCCTTTTATTTTTTTTTTTGCCAGCAGCAACTTGTAGGAAGACAGAAGTACTCAGCTAAATTGTCTTTGGTGACCCCTCAGGCTGAGAACATGGTCCTGAAGCATCCCTTACTTGGACCTCACCCTGCCACTTGAGAGGTGGGACTGGCAGGATGCTCAGAGCCACGTGGAAGATCTCCTCACCAAAACACCCAGAACAAAATGATGTCTCACCTCTCCTCCCTCCCCCTCCTTGTGGTGACATAATTTACTGCTCTCACAAAATAAACAGAAGGCCATATCTGTTCTTGTTTTAAAATGCTCTCCTGTCAGTATGTCTCACAAATGAATAAAGCAACTTAAACAATTGAGTACTCAAAATCACACAGTACAATCTGGTCATGGTAGTTTTTTCTCACTCTTTTATGTGACCCAATAAAAAAGGAAAGCTAAAGGCAAATTAGATTGTACAGATTAAAACACGATAATTTCCTTCAATCCTTACAATGCTTTATTTTCAATATAGAGCCTGTGGAGACTGGCACATGCAAGAAAAAATCTGGGTAAATGTATGTAGTTTATAATGGTCACTTTTACTGCAGGGAATCCAAAATTCTGCAGGACAGTCTTTCTGAATAAGTAGGGCATGTAAACATTAGAATGAACCAGGATTTCTGTCTGTACCTCTCTATTTGGAGGAAATGAATGCCAGTTATTCACTCAGCATATATTCACAGGTTTGCATTCATGAACTGACCGAGTTTGTACTCATGGTATTAATTAGCAGAATTTTCCCTTTTTAGGATAACACAGGTCAGGATTTCTCATGCTCAATAACATGTGAAGAAATTAAGCCCCAAAAATATTATTGTTCAGAAAAGATCAGAGCAGTAACCTCTGTATGATTCTGAAATAAAATTTCTCTGCCTCTTCTGTTAGTGCAGTGCATGGTAACTTTGCACTGCATATCAGTGTGATAAAACCAATTACTTATTGGACATCATTTTATTACATTTAATGGAGTCTTTAATTTGGCCTTTGAATCTCACAGAGATTTTACTAATCAATAAATACAGATACTACTAAGCAACAAATATATCCAGTCAAACTCTGCTAGAAGTCACAAAAGAGTAGAGAACTTCACCAGCAGCTAGAAGAGGCTCTCCAGAGACCCATGCCATTACTGTAAAGACATGATTTCTGACACCCCAGAAGTTATTGTTAGTCAGGGATATTATTCTGTAAGCTGTTTCTTAATCTTTACAAAGGCATTATGGAAAGAAAAGGTTCCTGCTGCCCTCTCTTCCATGAGAAGCACCATTGTCTTGACAATTTGTCTGTTTGCAAGCTGAGGCCTTACACAGGGCATTTTTTACATTTTTTCGTCTACGTTGGTTTTATAAGTTTAAATAAGTTCCTGTCTGCTAAGAGCTTCCAAAGAGGGGTTGGCACTTCACCAATTCAAGAAGCTCGCTGTGAAGATTACACACCAGTGGTGCTTATTCAAAACAATAACTTCTGACCACTGCACCAGAAGAAAATACTCTCATTTATTGTCTCGTAATCATGCATCTCTGCAGTGTTAGTTCCAGTTTTGCCAACAAGAAGGATGTTCCTTTTGATATTTTGCAAATATTTCAGCTAAATCTCCTTAACACTGTGCAGCTCTTTGGCTCGTTAGGTTTGCTTGGGGTTTGTTTTGTTGAAAGCTCTTGTTTCAGTTCAGGCTCTAAAGAAAACAAAGCAGTATTGCTGGCATTGTTAATGCCAAAAGTAGGGCCATGGAAGAAAAAAAAAATGTTCTTCTTGGAAGAGTTTGGAGATTGGCATTCATGAAACAGCTGGAGACGAAACATACAGCACTAATCCTGTCCAGTTGCTCCTGGTCATGTTGCACATTCAGGAAATTCATAATTAGGTGGTTATACCCCCAGTGTTTCCCCTGCAGCAGTCTTTACAACCAGCAGTTTATCTTCTTGTCACTGGAAAAAAAACCCAACAACAAAACCCACAACTACAAAGAAAGAAGAGGGGGAGAAAATACAAGCAGGAAAGACTTGAAATATGCTAATAGCTTCTTCTCCCTCTAAAAAAAGAATAAATCAGATGTTGTCATTTCTGCACATACCAGCAAACTTCTGCTGATCAATTGCCCTTTTCTATCACTGCAGTTTTCCTCTGTGCTGTATCTCCTTCCTCTTCACAGTATTTATTTTTCCAGTTAATTTTTTCTTTTCCGTTGCCAGTCATGCACCCGCTTTCCTGTAAAGGGCAGCCACACCTGAACAGCTTAGAAATAGATGCCTTAATAAGTAAACATTTATTTTTCTTGCCAAGTGGAAGCACCAGACATGGGGGCTTTGTTCCTAACTCCTACCAAGGTTTCTAGTGAATTCCTAAGTAGTTTCTGCTCTTTATTTTGATTTCTCTAGAGGTATCATGAAAGCATTTTGCCACACACTAGGAATCTTCATACTGCATTCTACAAATGATGTTTTGTCAAAAATTCGTCTTCATTTTAAATCAGTCAAGGTGCAACTTGAAGGATTTTTCTTCTTTTCAGAGCTTGAGAGGTTTTTGCTAGGCCATACCAAAACACTTATATTCTAGACACAACAATGTATCTTTTAAAGTCCAACAGCCTTATTTACTGTTAACTACACACATATGCAGTATGGAGATTTTTGTGTACAGGGCAATCCATGAGAAATGCTGCCAACTTTGGAATTAAACTGTTACCAGTGACTCAGCAGCTTCTGCTCTGCAATAGCAAAGCATTCAATATAAGCTTTTTAAACAATCACAATTACTGATTTTTCCCCAAAGTAACTCAAAAGAAGACTGCCCAGATAACATTTCCAGTTAAAGTTCAGGAGTTTCTGTGCCTGTGATTAGGAATCTACGCCAGTGGCTCAGAAGTCTGGCTCTTCAGAGATAAAAAAACCCACAGCAATTTCATAATGCCTACAGTGAATGCACAAATAACTTTAAAACAACAAGAGTCATAAGCCCCTCTGGTGCTGGCAGTTCCAGCCTCTGGATGATGGGATGACCATAAATCCCAGTGAGAGGACAGGGAAGAGCCAGCCCAGCCTTGCTCCCAACACTTCTTATCCAGGGGAGCCTTGGCCACATTGCGTGCACTTGTGGTTTCCTCCTCCTTTCAGAATTCTGCTAAGTGTGTTTTTAGTCATAAAAGCAGCAAAAATAAACATAACAATGCCATTTTTCCTGTCTAGCCATCAGGGAGCATCTCCAAGTGCCTGGCTGCCAGTGTGGAAGCAGAAGGCTCAGTGCTTTTGGATGGAGATGCCCAGTCATGCCCATGTACAAATCCTCTTCCAAAACATCATGGAGGTGAGACAGGTTCTTCAAAAGCTCTATATATCTTCAATAAACCAAGAATCTTTATACCAGGTGTAAGGTCCCTATGAAAAAAATATCACCAATTTCAAGTTTATTATCTGAAAAAAGAAAAACAAACCCACTGAACAATTTAAGAGTTTCACATCAGATTCCTTTCCATCAATGACTTTTCCAAGAGCTTCCCCAAAGCTGCATGGAAATACATCAAGTGCTACTTTGAAAAGCAGTCACGTTTTGAAAATTATTTACCAAGCTGCTAACTTTTCCAGACTTCAAAGGTGATGCCTGAGATTGTTTATCATCATGAAATAGATACATTACTGAGTCTGGAATAGAAACGTTTTTGTACGGCCTTGGAAAAACCTCTTCAGCTAACCCTGCCTCAGGCTAGAATGATTTAAAAAATAATACATATTTTACAATTCTATTACTTTTTTATCTACAATAAATAGCCAGGCTTACCCTCTCCATCATGCCCTGTCACATACATTATCACACCTAAATTCTATACAATTTAAACCTTTTTTTTAAATAGCAAAGTTAAGATCTAGCAACATGCCCTAAAAATCAACAAAACCTGGAATTATTTTTTTATTAAGGGAGGAGCAACTGCAACAAGGAAAGTAATACAGGCTGTGTCAGCTCCTGCCTTCCTGTGTGCACCCCAGCAGATCACAGCTGTGATACACAGGGATGTGAAGTGGTGTCTGAATCAGTCCTGAGTCATTCCACAGCTGAGAAGTCAAACATGGACTTAAATCTCACTTGAAAGCTGACCACAGAGCTGATACAGGGATGGAGGAATGATTGTAGCCTGTTAAAATAAGGGGGGGAGGGAAGGAAGAGAAAAAAACCCAAACAGTGGATTCTTCATAGGTTTCTGTTGCTGTTTTTCTTAATTCTTGAAGATTCATGTGATTTAAACAAATCTAGAAGGGATGGGAAAGCGAATAGAATAATTTCCATTACCCACACAATGATTATGTGAGGCTTAATTAATGGGCATTTGTAAATATGCTTTGTGATTTCTGAAAGAAAGCTGTTACGAAGGAAAGGTGACATAAAAATGCCAGTTGTAATATAAATCTTATTCCATATACAATAAAGAGAAATATAATAGACATTTTAGAAGGATTGACAAAGTTCACATGCACATATTTCGGATGTTTCTTATTCCTCTCCCCCCACACTACTTCAGCTTTAAAAATGAGTCACAAAATAAGGAGCAAGGTCACACTCTTCACCAGCTCCTCATCACAGAGCCTGCAGTTCTGTTTCCTTGAGCTGAACTGTGTAAGGTTTTCAGAGCTGATTCCCAGTGCCCACAGCCAGTCTCCATTGGAGCAGGGCACAGCAGCATCCCTGACCCCAGCCCAGCTCTGGTCCTTGGTGCAGCCAGGCAGCGCTGCAACACCTGGGCTGCAGACCCTTGGAATGCCTTCAGCAATCCATTTGCTGTTCACTGGGTCCACTACCAACGCTGTTTTACTGTCCCAAATTCACAGATATCCTCAGGGTCTCACAGTCTGTCCATGGTTTTTGTAACTTCCCTGGTCTCTCTCAGCTCTGCTTGCCGGGATGAGGATGGGAAAGGGCACAGATGCCCAAGGAGCCCTGGTCTCCCTGACCAGACCTCAACTCTTCTCAGTGCCAGTTGTAAGGCCATGGTTACATGAGCAAAAAAAACCTGCATCTGTGTAGCTCCAAATTTGTTCTCAGCACATTTCTCCTGGAGCAGGCACATCTGTTGAACTTGTCAGAGTGCATGGTGCAGTTTGTGTCACCTCTGTGCTCACCCCACATCTGCTCTGGGGTTCAAGGTATAGCTGGGGTGGAAGTGAGGCACTGATCTGGCATACAGCTTGGCTGTTCAGGGTTAATCCATCAGAATTTTTAACTGGAGCTGGCAGAGAGTTTAGACCATGTAAATACTTGATCTCATATGGCAGCACTTTTTAATCCTGTCCTGTCCAAAAAATAAATGTATTCTGTTGTCACACCACTCCCTTCATCCTTTGGTGTTTTGGTTCTTCTGTAACTATAAAATAGGGTTCCTAGCATATCTATAATGGGATTCATATAAATTCCTCATGAAAGTGTGCACCTACTTGGAAGCAATGCTGAATTGATATTGAACATTTCTTCTGAATGGTACTAAAATCCTCAGAGATTAAACTGAAAATGCATCAATCCTTCAGAGTGCTGGGGGCATGTATTTATATTTAACTTAATCCTGAGATTAACATATTCAAAACAGACTTGGCAGATCATTATGAGAGAGCTATAAAAGTACTCTGAAGTATTCAGAATAATCAAGTAAGCACATGCAGTATCAGGGGCCAGGATGGAGTTATTTGGAAAAAGCATAGTTCTGTCTGGCACAAAGAACATCCAGCAATGACCAGAATGCTAATTTCAACAAATGCTCAAGAGATGCCCATATCTTACTCTGCATTTCTTGCATAATGCTGCATGTGGAAAGAGAGAAAAAGAGCTACGATTCTATTCTTGTTAGGGAAAGATTGGAGCTTCAGAGAATTTTTAAGTTTTAGTAACTCATCTTTTACAAGCTCGAACTTGACCCTGGAAACTGCTCAGTTCCATTCATCAGTTGACTTTGTGACTCCATCTTAGAAACAAAAAAATGACACCTGAGTACTTTAAATACCCTTTGCTGAATCTAAAAAGAGTAAACTCTTGCAATCTGTAAATTATGCAACCAACACTTAAACTTAGATGTGTTAATCAGGGAAAGGAGGAAACACAGTTAAAGTGAGCTGATACAAGTGCTACATATTCAATAGCCAAAAGATATTGCCAAGAATGTGAAAAAAGACCCTTTTTTTTTGGTTTTGTGATAGGTCAATCCAGTGAGCAGGTGTCTTTTCACTTGGAACACAGGTTATTAGAACAAAATCTAAGCAAGTGAGAGCAGAAAAAAATTTAGGTAAACTTTTGTATAAGCCTATTAACATCTGATTGCTTTTGAATACTAACAGACAGTATAAGTGGGATTTCCTTGAAGGGGCTGTATTGCAATCACCTACAGCTAAAAGTAAGAGACCATATGATGTCCAGAACACACAGCATGTGGGAAAACCTTGACAGGCCAGGGAACAGTAGACAAATGGGGTTTGAAATCTGGGATGAAACAAAGTGATCTTTTGCCATCTCCTGATTAATTACCTTGGCAGAAACAAGCTGCTCTATAAGATTTCTTTGGGTGTAGGGTGCAAACCTAAATTCACGCTTCTTAATTCAAAGGCAAAGGTAAAAGCTGGGTTAAACCTGTGCTATCCCTGCATAGCTCAGAACAGAGACTGGATTAGGCTGAGCTTTGCTCCCCAAACTGTGGCTCCAGCTCCAGGGTCAAGATGCAAAGTTTTTGGCAGGAATTTAGGCTTGAGCTATTGCTGCCCCTCACTGCTGGCTGGTACCTCTGTGCTCTGCCCCTCTGGGTCCTGCTGGCCCTCCTGGGGTTGCATCAGTGCTGCCAATCAGGTCAAGATATTGATCTGGCTGTGAGCCACCATTCCTAAATGGTTTGGGTTTATTTTTGCTGTTCAAACCAGGTATCTCCATGGCTGATTTCCAACAGCACCAAAGGCAGGGGTGTGGGCTGCAGCACAGAGGTAGGCATGGGTGTAAGAGGAGGACAGATACTTATTAAGCCAGCATTACTGCCAGGCACATGCAGCAACATGACTTGGAACCAGATCTCATCCAGGCACGTCACATACCAAATTCCACCAACAGGAGACAATTCCCCTTCAGGTCATGTGGAAGGGGCTTGTGGTTTAGCATAGGAAAAGCTCCATTATTTCCTCTCTTGCCTAATATTTCTGAGCAGCTACAGTGTTCACCCCATTGACAGGTGTGAAACTCTACCTGGTCACTAATCCCTTACCTGCTCCCACAGATAATTAACTGCTAAGCATAAGTGTAGCCTGCAGCATTTTCTGTTGGGAGGAAGCCCAGGTGCTGCAGAATGAAGATCCACACTCGCTGCAATACCAGGGTTACATTACCAATCTCCACACACCCTGAGTCATGTGTCTGCTGCCTCAGTTCCTCCTTTTTGCTTCCCTGATGAGCACATGCCTGCACTCACATGCACAAGTGCACAAACCACACACTGGGGTTCAGGAAGGCTTCCTGCATTCAGAGTTATGCAGCCCAAATTACACCTAAAGGAGTTTTCTAGGGCTTAAGCACTTCTGGATGCTTAATAAAACACTGAGCTAAGGATCTCAGTGAAGTCTGAGTGAATCCCAGTTCCACTGCTGTCAGCCAGCCAGTTCTCATCTCCTGCTCTGGAAGTTTAGCACTGCTGTCTCTTGCTATTGGGCTCTTGCTATCATGATCCTTATAACAAGGTCTTTTTAGGGTATGTAAAAAAATATTTTCTTTCCACTGCTGTTTCAGGAACATTCATTTGCATTTGCTTGCTTTTTCTGCACGCTGACATGCAAATGTCCAGAACACCTGAACAGATCTCCATTCAGAATTGCTCATGTTAGTGTCTAAGAAGGAGCTAAGCACCCTTCACTTTGTGAACAGTTCTCTTTCTTCAAGTAAAGCTGTAATTAATACCTTATCAGAATAAATCCTCTGCATGTGAAGACTTTCAGAACTCAAAACATCTGAAAAAATTAATACAGCAGCTTCTCTGAATATCCCAAAATCTTCAGAAAGAGTGAAGATGAAGAAAACCCACTGAGAACAGACGACAACGAAAGGAAGCCTGTGTGGAACAGTGGAAGGGTTTGGAAGGGAGACTTCCCCAGGGTGAAATGTTACTTAGCTGCAGGACAGTCTGAAATGATCTGCTTGTGCTTAAACTCCAGATTCAGCTCACCCAGACATGTTTGCAGCCAGCATCAGCCAGAGCCAGCATACTGGCTTCTCAGGAACCATTATTCTTTTCTTGCCTTTTGTTTTTGGAACTACTTCAGAATTAGCTGTGTACTCAGACCTAAAGTCATAAATGATACCAGGAAAAAGGGACATACCTTATTTCTCCAATGCACACACATGTGGGTGCTATTTCCCTCTGGGAATTGCCCTAATACATGTTTTCCTTAATGTCCAATCCCAGGTTATTGTTTATGTGTTTCAGTAGTTTCAGGAGGGTAGAGTCTGGCTATGTAATTTTTCTGTACATTGGAAGAAAGCACAGAAAGAAAAAAGGTTTTTATTTTCCTCAGAAGGTATTGGTGCTAGTGGCAGACTAGTTCATATTTTATTTCTTCTTTTGGATCTGTGGATTTTCTTTGACGTCTTCATTGCACACCTAAACTCCTTTCTGGTGCACATGGGTTTTCTGAGGACATCAGCCATCCCAGCTGGAGGATGAATTGTGACAGGTCAGTGTTTTGGAAGGACCATTCAAGGCTCCCTTGGGGCTGCCAGACAGACACACTGTGCAGGCTCAGTTCACCACCTCTACTGGTGTTTGGAGCAGACAAACAGGAGTGAAGCCAGGACAGTGATGAAGAGGATGTGATCTCTTTGAGTTCTCAAACGAAGGATGTGTTTACCAATGTGACAAGAAAATCCTTTGGTGGGCAGGAGTCAGTAAGGTTAGTTTTGAAGGTAAAGAGATGGGGTGAAACTGAGTCTCTCCTTTGGTTTTATTTTGTGGAATGAGAGGCAGAAACATTGCTGGAAATGAGTTTTTTTCACTGCTCCAGAGGGTGGTTTGACAGAGGAGATTTCCTAGAGAGCAGAGACATCCTCCATACACCTCCCTTCTCTCATTTGCAGCTTTTCTGACCCCTGAGGGTTTCTCACAATTCAAGAACCAAAGAGAAAAAAAAAAAAAGGACATAAAGCCTGGATTTTTAACACTTCCTTCCAAACTCTTCTGGCTGGGTTAATTTTGCTGCTGTTCATTTTACTGTGGTATTTTCTTTCAAGTTTCATGGACCCTAGAGGCCTCTTCACCTGTGATATTACTGAGACCCTTTCTTCTCAGGACTGTGCCTATCCAGTGTAATCATCTTGGATTGCATTTTACCTACTACAAGAAGCAACACACCCAAATCATTGGTGGTGTTTAGACTCCCACTGACTTGTTTGGGTGTCCCAATTCAAGGAAAATGTGCAAAAGCAAAGACAGCATTAGCTTAGTTCCTCTTGACCTTCCCTTATCTGTAGACAGAGACATGGGTCCATAAACTCAGTGTTTAGTTAAACCATAACTGCTGGTACTGTTAACTTGGTAATGAGGAAAATGAAGCAGAGATCAAAAGATTCCCTTTCTTGGGGATTTAATTTTCTTCCTCATCTTTGCACTTTGGTCGTAAACACTGCCATTCCCCCTCTGCCCTCCTGTTCCACACACTGAAGATTAAGTTGGGAAATATTTTCAGAAAAGACATGAGTATACAGAAGGGAGTATTAGACTGTGACCTTACAGCTGTTTTTGAAGTTTTTGAAAGTTACATGGCAAAAGATCCCAGCATTTCCAAATTCTCAGAAAAAAGCAGATTCATAGATTGCTCTTCATTAATTTAAGTGTACTAACTAATTGGGCACATGTATGCTTATTCCCTTTCTCTCATGCATGCACACACAGAGCAAAGCCAACACATATATTCCAAGATGCCTGAAACAAATAATGGACCCACAGTATTGCCTCAATCGCTACTGGCATGGGAAGAAAAGTAAACAGCAAAACAGGAAAAGGAAGGCTAAAACTAGATTAAACAGATTGCTGCATTCAAGAGTGTGCAGTCAGCTGGGAACTTTATGAAAAAAAAAGCGAGTTGAAAGGAAAAGTAAAATAACATACAGTCCTCTCTTGTATTTGTGAAAATCCCTCACCAGCTGTGCGGTAAAATGCCCTTAAACTAGCATGCAGTATAAATCTGGGATGTACAGAATTAACCTTTCATTCACGAAGGTAAGCAAAATATCAGGTTATTCCTCATCACTGGAATTCAAATTAGGCCCAGATTGTTCAACAGGAGCTGGAAGATGACAGGGATAGAGAAAAGGAGGTTCTTTGTCTCAGTTACAGGAGAAAAAAGAAGTAATGTCTCAAGATAAAGACATGTTACCAATGGAAATTCATGCTGCATACATGTAACACAATGTGGTTTCAATTATCTGGAAGAGGAGGTGTGCAAAAATCAAGGTAATTTAAAAACCTGACCTATCACCAAAGCCAGCAAGATCCCTCACTGTTTCTATCATTTGAAGCCAAAATCTCCTGCTGAATACTCTAGTCTTTTTTAATCCTGGTTTGGATTTGAACTTGAACCCTAGGTCCTAGAATAAATCAAAGCCACATCTTAACGTGCTCTTTCCAGACTGTTTCTGATGATAACAAATAACCTGGCTTTGCTTCTGCAATGATTTCCAAGAGCTACAACCAGGAATTTTTGCTACTTTCCTGACTGGCTGCACAGATATACCTTTCCAGGTTAGCTGGCTGAGCCAAAAAAGAAACCCTAGCCTCCTTCACCACTGTTTTACATTTTTATATTTGGAAAGATGAAACTATTTCAGAATAAAGCCTCTGTTGGGACAACCTATCATGTCAGTTAGGGAATTCTTTTCTCTCCTGTCTGATCTTCAAGAGCAGTTAACTTGTCTGCAGTATTTCTGAGTTCTGCTGCAGCCTCATAAATGGAAAGAATTTTTTAGAGTGAAATGTGTTGCTGCCCACTGGTCAGAAGGCACAGAAAGAGACTTTTCAAGAAGTTAAGGAGAAATGCATCTGTTGTTGCCCTGGGAGGAACTCCTCTAAGTAACCCTGGAGACTCTTCTCACCACAGTCTGAACCCAAGATGTTCTCCTGTTATGCTACATGGGGTATTATGTTTGGGCAAGTGCTGTCTTTCTGATGGAATGTGTAGCACAGGACACTTCTTCCTTAATCACCAAGTCTTCTCCAGGTCAGGAAAGTCCTTTCCATTAGATTTGCTCAGTCTGGGCTAGTGAATCCCACAGGTTCACCTTCAAGCAGTTATGACTGAAGATTTTCAAGAGCCAGATGTCTCTCATGAACTCAAACTTGGGCAGCTGAACATCCATTTCCAATGATATTTCACATCAGACATTACTTTTTGTTTATCTTAACCACTGTCCTGCAGCAGCACTTGGCTAACTTGTTTCTAAAATAAGCTGCATTTCAATTTCCAAGTGATGGAGATACAGATAAAACTGAGTGGTTTCCAGTGCTTCTGGACTCCTATGACCAACTTACAGAGACTTATATTAGCCCAGATTCCACTGGACTGGATCATGGTTGGTTAGGTCAATGCTAGGGTGATTTGTACGGTAAATATATAAATATATAGGTCAGATCTATATCTGACCTATAACAAACAGGAGATCTGAAGTTCTAGGACAGCCAATATCTGAACCTTCATCTGTAAAGCAGTACTTTACTTTGTCCAGTGAAGTAGAATATTTATTTCAGAAACTCAATTATGAATGTTCATGTTATTTTTCCACCTGTATGAGCCACAGACAGCAAAAAACATTTCATGGAACTCGAAATACCCTTATTAGATTTGAAATCATGATATTACAGCAGAGGGCTTCTATATATAGAAGTAGGGCAGTGGCTCTCTGGTTGTTATCATTAAATTTTATTTTATTTTTCTGAAGATTCCAGGTACTGGTACCATAGAAACAACATTAAAAGACTAAAACCTCAAGATGTAATGCCCATGATGTCTCTCTAATATTAGATTTTAGCCTTTTGTGCTCTGCTGGCAGTGCAGGGAATGGAGCCTATCTCAGCAGCTGCACCAGAGGGGGAGTTTGCAGCCTTGCCCCTTTCCCCCAGCTGTTCCCTCCAGTACCTGATGGGTTTTCAGCCCCTGATCCATGAATTCCCACTTCACTCCCTGTCCCAGAACTGTCTAAAGATCTGGAAGTTTCCAAGGAGGGTCTTTCCCCTGGTGCTGAGCCTTCAGCAGCAATCCCAGTGCCTGGTGGAATGCAGGTGGTAGACAGCAGTCTGTGATTGCTTCAAGGACTGCAAATAGAGGGAGAAAAACGCACTCAAAGAGATGAAACCCTGCTACAAATGAAATCAGAAGGAATTTAGCTGTTTACATGAATGGAGCCAGGATTACCCTTCTAGCCAAGATGATAAGAGTCTGAAGTTTATCTATACATTTACTCTTGTTTTCTGCCAGCAATAAACACAGCAAAGGGTAAGATAAAAGCTGTATCAAAGAAGCTGACTGAGCTACAAGGGAGGTTTCTCCAGGCTTCAGGCCACAGGATTATCTGGCACAAAGCAGCACGTACAGAGCTGTTGTGCAAACTCTACACACCATTGTTTATTTTGTCCTATCACAGCCCAGCAGAACCCCTTAAAACACTGAGCACATCTTCTGGGGAGTCAGAACTGCAGAAGGCAAAAGCTGCTCAATGGGAGAGCTCACTCCAGCTGCGTTGTACAGGACATTGCAGCTCATCTGATCTTCAGGATGAAGGTTAAGGGCTCAGGCTGTGCCCTGACTAAGGGCACAAACTGTTCTAAACATGGACCTTGATAGATTGCAAGACCTGACTCCTTTACTGTGCCACAAGTAACACTGCCATAGCTCTGATGTACTGGTCATCCATACTTTGGCAAGGGAAAAAGGTTCCATCACAGCTTTCCTCAACATCCTTAACACTGTGCTGCTTTAACAGAGGGATCTGATTTTAAGACATTACTGGTCACAGCTGTCTGCTCAAGAAGTGTTTGGACAATGATCTTGGGCACATGGTGTGACCTTTGGGGATGGTGATGTGCAGGGCCAGGAGTTGGACTTGATGATCCTTGTGGGTCCCTTCCAATTCTCTGATTCTGTGAACTCCCTGCAGATGAGATAACATATAGATGAAGCATCCATTTGCTTAAAGCTATTTCACTTGGGATCAGCCCAACTTTGTCTCCTAGAAATCATCAAGAAGTGACCATGTGACCTGGAACAACCATGGATGATTTACATTGTGATGATTATCCAAGAGAATTCTCACAAGGAGAAAGAAGACAGAGCTGAGGAAACAAAACAACGTGTGCACCTTGCTGCTGTGGCCACTGCCTCCATAGCAGAGCTGGCAGCTCGCCTCCCTGCACTGCCACAGACTCATAAAGATCTTTTCCAGCATAAATGGTTCAAAGATCACTGAGTCCACTTCTAAACCTAACTCAGCCAAATCCAAGAAGCTAAAAGGATGTCAGCTTTCCTGGTTCTGATGGATCTGACATGTTTCAGGGTTCTTTCTTCCCATCATGTGGCCTGACACAAAGGGAAGGGACATTCACAGAGCTCTCCTACCCCACATCCTCCTGGAGACCTCTCCATGGACACAGAGCCCTGGACTTGGCCCCTGTGTCAGCAGGAGCCAGCCCCATTTCCCTTCTCCTCCTCCTGCTGAATAATCCCCAGCTCATACCAGGCAGCAGCAGACAAATGGAAAACTTTACCTCTTGGTTTATCCACCACCAGTAATGTAAGGTTTAATTATTTATCCTCTGCCATTGGTGTCCCGAGGTTGGCACCTGAAACTGTACTGCAAGTTCAAGGCAGCTGTGATCAGCATCCATTCCCTGCGGTGAGTTCAGGAGCAGGAGGAGCCCGGCTGTGGAAGCGGGGTCATTTTTCAGTTCTTGCACTGTTCTTGGAGCCAGTGACTGCCCTCCCTTTTACAGCTACAAAGCCAGGCATCGGCGTGTAAATCAGCCGGCTCCTGTCTCACAGTCTGCTAGACAAACTCCCAGCAGAGGTGTGAACTTCCCCAATTAATCTTAATGAAGTGTTAACTTCAAAGCAGAGCTGGAGCCATTTCTAGGTTAACAGAACCTTATAGAAAAAAACCTCCCAGCTTGACTCGTTAAAAACAGCTCCAAGGTGAGAGGATTGGTCAAATTTGGGAGTTATTCTGGGAGCTGGAAAAAATCCCACTTCAGTGGCAGCCTTTGCTCATGCACCACTTCCATTGCAGTTGCATTGTTAGGAAACCAAAGGATCAGGCAGCCAGACTGGAAAAACTGTACAGTGAATGCATGGTAAAAATATCACTGGAATGGAGCAGATGGAGCAAGATAAGGAGGCCTGGATGATAAAGGCTGTAAGGAACTGTGCAAGCTCTTTGAGCCAAGTGATGAACTTGATCACACTGTCTTTTACCTTATTCAGGTCAGTGAAGTGCAGAGCAAGATTCAAATCTTGAGCCCAGATTTAATCCGTGTATTTCCATAACTCTTTACCCAGGGTTGAGGATCTTTTACCCCCAAAACAATAAAATGGAGTCCTCAAATTAGTCTCAGGCGCCTGCAGTATTGCCATTAGCTTTGCTAGCACTATGAGTTATTGAGATATTAGTGCATTTGGAAGTGTGAATCCACATCATGAACCCCAAATACAGGTCTCTTGGAAAAAAACCCTCATTTGAAGAGCCTTGTTACCCTTATTTTCCTGATAAAATGCCACAGAAGTGGAGCATTTTCAAAGAAACCTTCCCTTTCATTTTTCTATCTGGTTTGCAGCCAAGGAGCCCACCTAAAAACTTGGAAAGGAGGATGCAGTTTTGGGAAGTAGGCTATGACCCATCAGTACTTATTCACTTCCTATTCCCAGCATGAACTGGTTGATCTTTGTGCTCATTTGTTACTCAAAAACAACACAAATGCATTGAGCAGCTCTAGTTGTAGGGACCATATCAAGAGACAGGAAACACCCTCCCTGGGGAAAATGTCACCAGATCAGACTTGAATGACTTCCACACTCAGGTAATCCAGCAAATGAACACTCCACTGCCTCATTTTTAACTGTCAAAGGCAATAGGAAAAGCATTTCCTTAGAAACAATTGTATGGATCTGTTTGATACAGCCCCCTAAAGCCAAAGCTGCTGTGCTGAGCAATTCAGATTGCACTCTGGAAACAAGAACTTAAATGTAAAAGACGTAGATCCTTTACAAACTCCCTTGAAGAACTCTGACTCAGCTGATTACTAATTGCCAGAACACACCCACATCTGTCTATGTAAGCTTTTATCATATAAAAAACCCCCCAAAAAAACCCAAAAAAGCAAAAAACAAAACCAAAAAGGTTAAATTAATTATTCCTGTTTTGAAAAGTTCAAGAGTGAATGGCTGTGTTGCCATGGATGCTGGTTTGTTTACAGTATTGTTTTTCCTCATTATTAGCTACTATGGAATACCATGAAACAAGAGTTTGCCTCCAGCATTGTCCCATGGCTCTGACCTCCAGGTACTGCCAGCAGCTGTAGTGGGGCACAGCACAGAGGATTTTACTTTTGCTGAAAGATGGATGCAGGTCAGATGATGCAGAAGCAGTAGTTCTTCCAGATCCACAAGATTTTCTGCCGGATAGCTCAGAGCCAGCTCTGCTCACCAGGGTCAGGAAGCAGCTCTTGCGGAGTTATTTCATGCTAGCAGCTGCTTTGTGTTCTTCTCCTTCCTCTGAAGCGTCTCATTAGAGAAGACAGACTAATAGTCTGAGCTTGGCAGCAGCAGACACAGCCAAGGGTGAAGCAGAGCAAGAGATCCCCCTCGTTTTAGGAGCCCTGGGTCACCCCTGACAGGAATAGGAAGTTATTTTAACTTGCTCAGTTATAAGGTAACTGGGAAAAAGGGGGCTTTGATTAGCCTCAGGCTGCAAGATCTGTTGAGTTGCTGTGACACAGCTCAGTCATGAAACCAAATTTACAGCTGCCAACAAGTTCTTTCCTAAGTCAGGGAGGCTTTATTTTTCCATTGGAATGGGAATGTTGGTGGATATTTACTGTGGCACACAGGCTGCAGAGGCTGACAGAGCTCTGCACTGCTTTTCCTTGTGCTGTGCCAGCAGGAAAAGAGCAGTGGTGCTTGTCCCCACCAGGAGCACAGTGCTGATGCTGACCCACTGCCCATCACCTCCTTCCCAAGGTGTGTTCATATGGAACAGTTTGGGCAGCACAGATTGCACTGTCCTCATTAATCCTCTAGAACTGAGCATACAGCAGTTCCAAATACAGTATTTGTTCCAATCAATTCAGTGTCCAACTTCAAAGTCTGGTCTGAGTTGCATTTGCCAAAACCTGATCTATATCTATCCATCTACACATATAAATAAATAAATTACTTAATTAATTAAAAATATATAAACACAATGGAATAGCTGTACTTGAGCTTGATTTGTCAGCTGGTCTATGCCCTTTTTAGATTTGATTTCATACCCAGTGTGTTCCTCACTTAGAGAAGACTTTATAGAGCCCAGAAACCAATTACTAACAAAAACAATGACTCTACATTTTACACATTAATTATTAATGTTAGAAAACTTTGCATTATTCCTCCTCCAAATTTCCACTTACATGGTAACAGCAGGAGGGAGCACACATCCCACAGGAGAGATGGAATTCCCTAGTGACTCCCTCTGACTGGGGAGAAGCTGGTGCTTCCCCAAGTGCTGCTCTCAGGGCTGCCAAGGCAGATGTAAATGAGGCTTTTTTCAGTCTGCTTTGCACAAGAGGGCTTGCAGGAGTTTAAACCCACACCAATGAACTGATGCTTTTGGATATCAAATCCCCACAGCCACAGAGAGACAAGTTCTCCAGCATCCCTCAACTCCCAATTAATTACTATACTAATAAGCAGAAGAGTGTGTGCACATATGCTTGTGCCTGAATCCATTTGTGATGTAAATATTATAATAATTAATAATATTAATTAAGTAAACTGTGACTCTTTGGCCCCGAGAGAGATGACTAAAGAGTACAGTAGAGGTTTACAGTGTAAAGTGACACACAGGAGGAAAATAAAACCCAATTGTTCACATTATATCACCTTAAGAAGCAATGGGTGTCACACAGAGGGAGCAGATATGAGGTTTAAACCAAATAAGATGTTCTTCACATCAAATATGGAACTCCTTGCTACAGGACATTGTGGATGCTAAAGGTTTACGTGTGTTGTATGAATTGTTTTCAGCATTCCACAATGTGGATTTTAATACACTGTGGAAAGTTGATCTTAATGGAAATCATGGACAATCATGTGAATCCCTTCCCCTTGCACCTCTGATCACACAACATTTGTCTGGCAGGGACAGCAGCAACATTTATGGAAAAATAATGGCAGCTGTATCATTGGAAAATTAAGCTGCTGAAAATAAGACCACCAGCACCAAACTATCCATTCTCTCTCTGTGGACCACTAATGATATATTTACTAAGGTTGCTGAGCCATGGGAACATACAGTCCTGTACTTAATAACATGAGTCATTCAAATGGAAATTTTCTACTCTGAAATTTTATGGCTCTAATTAAGAGCATTAACAAAAATCCATACTTGCTTCATGCTTTTTTGGGTAACATCTTTGTTTTGAAAATTACCTGTATGATATTTCCATTTAGAAGAATTATAGAGGGTAAGTGTTGCAAGTTCTGCTTGCAAAAAAAGGAGAGCTCATTGGCCTACATTCATGTCAAAATCCCCCACACATATACAATTAAGGAAACTAAGTATTTTTCTTGGTTTTTTCCTATTGATGAAACTCTCTTTTTAATTAAAAGTGCCATTTCCATAATGGCAGTTGAGGGTGTTGAGACTTTTGTTGTGTTATTGACTGGGGTAAACAAAGTGCATAGAAAGGCCTGAGGACTGAGCATTTAAAGAAATGCCTGGGTTTCTATAAAACTCAGCAGAAATGGATGACAGTCATGACATCCATGTGTCTGTAAGAAAATGGATTTGGCTTGTCAAATCCAGCACTTCATCTCCGTTAGGAAAGGTCTCTCAGAATGGGGAAGGGAAAAACGGGAGAGATGGACTGCAAGTGACACACTGCAGGGACAGCAGTGACAGCAAGCCTAAAATATGCTGCAGGAGGCATTGCTGTCCCAGCAACTCTTCATGGAAATGGCAAGGCCAACAGCTGGCTGGAGATGGAAGACTCATCCAGACATAAAGAGGAATGACCTGAAGTACTACTGGCAATTTGATCTGCAATCAAAGAAAAAAATGTGGTTTGTGTTGGGAACAGTCAGTGCTGTCACCTCAGTGTTTGCTGCTCTCTGGGCTCTTGGTTCCAGGCTGATGTGTTCTTCCCATAGAAAAATCCCTGTATCTCTACAGAAAATAAAAGCTATGAAACAATAGTTATAAATGAGGACGGCCATGGATCAGCTCTCATTCAACAGCTTTTTGTTAGCTTGCACTTGATCACTGCAGCTTTCCCCCCAGCCTGCCTTGGCTCCTGGAAGAGTACAGGGAAATGCAGTTTATATTTTTAACCAAGGCAGTTTTCATCCCTCATCACATTACTACCAGCTCACCCTGGCAGACTCAAACATAGTGTCATAGAACAGCTTGGGTTGGAAGGGGCCCTAAATATCATCTAGAACATCTCAACTTACTTTCTTAATTCTAGAACATCTCAACTTACTTTCCTAATTCTGGGCCAGACTGTCTGCACACAAAAAAAAAGATGATGCAGATAATTCCCATACACACCATGTTGTACCTTACATCACATCCAATCTTACTCTTTCTGTCCACCAATAGTTCAAAATTCTTCAGTTCAGTCAATACTGTCAATATGTTTTCTGGCAATAATTTTATACACTTGTAGTAAAAAAAAGTGGTACCACTTCTTTTCCATTCTTCCTCCACCACTTCCAGCCACCAGCTCAGTGTTTTCTTTAGGACTCAGCAGTTTCATAGACATTCAAACCACTGCAGCCATACCGTGGTCAAACAACATAAACCAAGGGCATCTCCATTCTGGCTTTTCAAAAACTGACCCTTTTCTGGCTTTACTAATAGAACTTGTCTTAATTGCATTAATGTCTCAGCTAGATAATTCATCAAGGAGGTGACTTTTGGTACGTGTGTGATTTAATCTGGGTCTTGGAATGAGCCTCAGGGGCTCCTCAGGTTTATGGCTGAGAGAAAGAGTTTCATGGGGATTCATGAAGGGTTTTGTGGGGACTAAAGAGGTCAAATGGGAAGAGATCTGGGGCAAAGTGGCAGAGCATTGGATACTGGCGTTTATCAGTTTGGTAAATTGCAAACATAAAAAAATAAAATTTCATTGTTTTTACCATTTTTCTCCATATTAGAATTTGTATAAATTACACATATAATATCTGGTATACATAAATATAAAATGCTGTAATCTTGATTTATCATTTAAATATAGATACATCCAATGAATCAAGCCCTGAAAGGGACCTCTTATTTTCCTGCTGGGAGCTGAGTCTTTCATCCAATTTAAAGTCTTTTTATAGGTTAGCTGCTCTGGAAGGCAGTCTCCAGGATTGCTCATCAGCTCAGCAGCACTGTTCACATGGTTCATCCATCACTTGACTTTCTCTGCATTTTGCTGAACACCACACAATGTAAAAAATCTTTGCTTTTGCCCATTGTTATGTGATCTCAGTCTCCCACAGCATCACCCTTGTTTCACCACAGCCCTGGTCAAGTTAGGAATAAAAGCTATCCTTTACAGGAACATTTTTGTAAGGAAAATGAAAATTGTGTCTTGAAACCTCATTTAAAGAGATTAAATAAACTGTGAAATTTGTCACCTGCAGATGCTGCTGCTTCTGTATTCTTACTGTTTGTCAAAATTATCTTTAGAGATAATCCTTGATTTTAAGAGACCGTGGTCTTGAATCAAGTACTCAAACCTGGGGCAAGACTATTGAAAACTCCACAGCCCCAGCCCTGAGATATGAGCACCAGGGCTGTCTGAAGTGGGAATAACTGGAATTTATATCAGCGTGATGGTGACGTAATTTGGGACAGCTCGGATATCACATGAAAGACAAAGAAAAATAAGAGACAACACATCCACAAACACAAACACAGACACACAGATTAGCAGGGAGTTTCACCTCAGGAAATCATTGTGGCTCCCTGTTCCTGACAGTAACGTGTCTGCAAATGTCACCCAGCAGCAAGGCACCACCCCACGAGCAGCCACGGGACAAAGAGGCAACCAAAAGGGTGATGAGGAAGAGATTGCCAAATGCTTTTGAAACAAGTCAGGGACTGGGCCTGTTGGGAGAGAAATTACGCAATCAAATAAACAGCTTTTGCCAAGAAAACCAAGACTGAGGGAGGAAGTTGCCTGTGCCAGTCCTGGCCACAGAGGAGAAGGCTGTTTCTCTGGGAAGGACAGTGAAGTCAGAATAAATATTTACTTCTCCTCCTCGTCATCTTTCTTCTCTGCTTAATGTCCCTGACAATGAAGTTGGTCTCAGACAGCAAATTTGGTTCACCTGGTCCTCTGACCAAAGCTCCCTTGAGGATGGTGTGTGGCTCACTGAACTGAATTTTAGCAGGTATACATGGCATGGGAGAATAATTCCTCCAGAGAAGCTCCATTTTCTTCTTCCCTTTAAAACAGAGCTCTGTCGTCTGCCATTGGAAGAAAGACCTCTTTTATCTTTATTATAGACAAACAATTAGAGATGTAAAGGAAAAACCACACTCCCAGGAAAGGCTAATTCCATTCTCTGTTCTCTGTGAGCACATCTATTCTGCTCACTGGAACAGGGGCAGGGTTGGTCACCGTGGCACCTTTAGATGCACGTGAAGAAGCCACAGAGGTGCACATCTCTCCCAGGACTCAGTGCTGGGAAAAATCCCTGGAGTTTCATCTGCTGGTGCCCTGTGTTGGTGATCTGACCTGGAGCCCACAGGCTGGAGAGCCACTGTCCCTTCTGGGGACACTGTGCCAGCATTGCCACTGGTAATCTCCAGTCTGCCAGGAAATGAAGTCACAACAGTCACTGGGAAAACTTCAGGAAAGCTTTCCATGAGGCAGCAAGGACAGAAAACCATCACTGACAAGGGGGGAATGGGAAACAGTGGAAAACTCTGTGTCTCATTAGCAGTTGCCACAATGTATGGATTAGGGGGATTAATCTGGCCATTGGTGCCATATGCTGCTCCAGGTGGGCTGAGGGAGGACTTGGCTCCACCGAGCACCCAGAGTTTTAACAGGTTAATACTGGCAAGTTTATTTAATGCACTGATCTCAGTTCCTGTTGGCTGATGTTAATGTTGGCACAATGAGGCTGATGAAAACACTGTGCAGATGTCCTCTGGTGATCCAGTTCCACCCCAACTTTTGCAGCTATCAGATAATAAACTCTTTTTCCAAGGTGGCTCCGGCTGGTGATTCACTACAGATTCCTTACACTGGTTCTCCACTTCCTTGTGGAATGTGTCTGGACTCCTTACCCAACTCATTTCTTTCTTCTCCAGCACGCTTGTCATTGGCCAGTCACAATTTCTCTGGGATTTCCTGCTGCTGGCAGAGAGTGGAGCTGAGCTGGGAGCAGGAGGGAGGCTCCAGGACTGCCCTGCTGATCACATCTCACTGCTTTATTTTAAACTGCTACAAATGCTTCAGCTGGCTGGAATTTTTTCTTCTTTTTTTTCTTCTTTTTTTCTTCTTTTTTTCTTCCTTTTTTCTTCTTTTTTCCTATTTTTTCTTATTTTTCCCCCCTCTGTTTTCTTCCTTCTTTTTCTTCTTTAGGAGCTTTTTCTCCTGATAAAACTTGTCTTCTATACAGCTAAGTCCCTGCTAATGTTTACTATATTGTTATATATTATAATAAAAGCATATTAATTAAATCTATATTCATTATGTTGTTATAAATATTATAATTATTTATTATCAATATAACTGTAATTTATATGACTATTGACACTGAAACACAATGGCAAATTTAAGCCCCTACCTTTTTGAGGCCTCCATTTAGAATATCCAGAGCAAATACCAGTTTTCCTATGGGAGTTTAATTGATTCTTGTCCATCATTTTTCCTTTTTACACATCAGCTTTGCTATCTTACTCCTACTTTTCATGAGGATCACATTTCCTACAATCAGTGGCAATGAACAATAGGAAAATTAGGGGAGGATGTTGGAAAAACAGTGGCTCCCTATAGGTACCGGTTGTTCATTATTCAAGTGGAGCTATGGAAAAAACAATCCATAGGGCAATTGCTGGCTGTAGGATCTTGGGAGCATGAGGAAAAATGTCAAACCTTTATTCTCTGAAGAGTGGTGGCATCACATGCTGGGACCACTCTTCCAGTTCTCTTGGCAGCAACCTCCATCAACATGAAATCCAGGACAGATTCTGGCTTCTCTGCTTGACCCCATATATACTTTTTTGCAGCTCAGGAAAATAAATTCTGAGATTCTGAAGCATTTCAGCATTTTTTACCATTGTTCTGCAAAGGCCTGTATCAGTGGGGTGGAAAGCAGACTGCAAAAGGACACGTTGGGAGCAGTTTCATGCCTGGAAGGAGGAATAAGTGTTTCACAGCATTCAGACAGCTCCTCAGCCTGGGTGTGTTGTCAGCTCAGTGCCCAAATTCCAGGCTTTTCTCTGTATTTTCCTTTCCATGGGAAGGAAATTTGTATGTCTGGGCCAGATTAAGGTCACTGAGTGGTGTAATCAGATTCTGGGGAAGAATAACCAAGGTCCAAGCCCAGGGGACACCCAGAGTGTATCCCCAGAGCTCAGCTGAATCGTCACCTGGTAGCAGCAGCCCTTCTTGCCTGTGGGGGACAAAGCCCTTGATGTGATCTGCAGAAGGCAGGCTGCTCCCGTGGTGCTGACTCCTCTCTGATTTTCAGCTGCTGGAGCATATTAAACAAGGCTTTTCCCAGTGTTACTCTGCTTTAGTTGCCATAGGGATGCCTTGTGCCTGCGACTGGCAGGGATCTCAAGGCCATCTCTCTGGTGATGTGATGTCTGCTGTCAGGGACTGAAAGCCCTGACTCATTTGCATTTCACAGCTACGGGGATGTTTATTGCCAGCATCAGAGCAGAAGAAAAGAATGATTTGTTTTACTTAATTTATTTTTTTTTTCCTATCAAGCCAGTTACAATTCTATTTTATATTACCTTTTAATAGAAGTCAACATGGATCAAGCCTAGGAACTCATCATCTGAGGCAAGAAATGCAGTGGTGACCTTCTCTGCAATCTAAAGATGTCACACAGATTTCCAGGAAACATAAAGCCCAAGGATTGATCTGTGCATGGAGGGAATCAGAGCTGAGCTGTGCATGGTGGGTGGCAGTGGACAGCTGTGTGTTCAAAAGGCATCCTCAGCATTAGCCATTTATCTGCAAGGGAAAAGCAGCCTTCCTGCCACTGCGTCGTGTCAATCTGCAAAAGGCCATGGTGACAGCACTTCCCTAATTCAAAATATTCTGGGAGTGAGATGTGATAAATATGAACCTCTAAGGAGAGAAATAAAGTGGATATTTTAATAATCATCCAAGCTAAGTGTGAGTTGTTATTCAGCAAACAGTTCTGGGGAATTTGTCCTTATTTTTTAAAAATAACAGTCTAGATAGAAATAGAAATGAAATCTGTAACACTTTTCCTTGTCACAGCTGGCCACACTGCACCTGGCACTACAAGAGCCATGGACTTACACTGTCTTCATCTGCAACAGGGTGAGAAATGGGGGATTCTTTTAGCAGTGTCGAGGAAGGGAATTAATTTTTCCTTGATGCCTCTTCCCCAAAAGTTAATAGTTAAGGTTAATTTTCTTTGCAGGACCACTGAACACAGAAAGGGCAGGGACCAGGGACCAAATTGTGAGGCTGAAAGAGGAAAATCAGGGGAAAAAAATGGGAGGACAATGGACACATGCCTGTGTGGCATCCCTCTGACACTGATTTTGTAGTGAGTGTGACTCTGAATGTAGAAAGTAATGAATCTTAATAATGCCTGGTCCATGGGAGGCTGAATGAGTTTTGTAGCTGAGTGGTTTTAGCTGAGCTTTTCCTGGAGGAACAGAACTGCAAATTGACCTGCACTTTCATTGGGGGTTTGTCTTGCACATGAGCCTCTGAGATGATGGAGAGGACCAAGTGTAACTGGAAGAATGGATACTATTAGTGACCTCTGAAAGCATCCTTAAACCAGCTTTCAGATTAAGTCTCCAAATTAGCCTGGCAGAAGATAGGGCTGCCTTCCATTACTTGTCCATGTGAGTGGATTTAGGACAGACTATGCCCAAACTACAGGGCCAGTGGTGCTTTCCAGTTATGGGCTACATCCAAGCAGCTTTCTACTCTCTTCCTCTGTGTTCAAATCTCCATGGAAAGGAAAGGCAGGGAAGTACTCCCTGTGCAGGTTTCCAGCTGAACAAGACCCCAGGAGAAATCTTTAAAGAGTATTTCACACACAGTCTACACCAGAATCAGCACCACCCCATCCCTCTGGTGAAAACAGACATCATCATCTCTCTGTCAGTCCCTGCTGGTCCTAATCATTGCCTTCTCCCCTTGGATCTTTCCATTGCTTTCCTACTCCATTGTTATCTCTGCTTTTTCCGTTTATCCATCTCATTTCCCCTCCTGCTCCACCCTGCTCCTTCCTTTGCTTCCCTCAGTCTTTACTCCTCACATGGGTGAAAAATCCTGATGGAATAGGCAGGATGCTGCCAAACAGGCAGGGGGAACTGGCAGAGGATAAGTGGATGTACAGACAACTTCAGCCTGTCACAGTGCTGCCTGTCAGCAAGTGGCAGGGAAGCAGGGGCTGCATCTCATAGCAGAGTAGGAAAATGATGCTGAACCCATGAATCCCAGCCAAGGCTGCCAAGGCTGAACTGAAGAGCTTCAGAACACCCACGCTATCAAAGGGGTCCCACTGAATGATTCAGAAAGGCAAAAAGCTCTCAGGCTTGACAAATAAAACTGCACAGAGACATCCGTGAGAAGTGACAAGGCTGAGTGCAGTGTCTGGAACTTCCCAAGGCTTTGCTTGCCCTGCTCCTGGGGCTCTGTGTGTGTCACCTCCCTGAAAACAGCGAGGCCCATGTGAAGCAGGAGGCACAGGGCAGAATAAACATTTGTATAGAGAGTGACTCACACAGAAACAAAACCGTTCTTGCAATTAAAGCCCAGGAAAGCATCCTAAATCCCTTTGACTTAAGTATCTTAGGTTACCCAGTGCAGGCTCAATAACTGATCCATGCTGCTGACTGCAGGCACTGGGCTGTTCTGTGCATCCAGCCTGCTCAGTGCTCCAATAGAAAACTTGGGAAAAGCATCACAGCTTTCCATTGAGAGACTTCACATCTCGCTGAGAGGCACATTTACATTTTTAACCCCACTGACTGTTGACGTATTTTCTCTAATAGTGCTCTCAGACAAACCTGGGAAGCTCAGGGGTGCAGAGCGCTCCTGATTTCATGTGGATTGCTGAGGCTTTGAGTAGACATTTACCAGCAGCTGGGAGCTCGGAGATACAGCATCTATTCTTTCCTTTCACATTTGCCTACAGAGCTGTAAATGTCAAAGCCTTTCAAGTGCCCCTCAAACAAAACGAGTTAGTAAATCAGCAAATGTGGCACAGCACACACTCATGTGGTGCATGTTAAGCTACTGTACTTCATTCACTGCTTTATCCCATGGCTCCGTGAGAAACGGAGCTCGCCGAGGCGCCGAGATGCCTTAGTCATTTTGTTTGTTTTTTCACATGGCTACTGTTCTTGTTTTGTTTTTTCCCAAAAGCTGCGTCAGATGTGCTTAGCATTCAACTCAACTCGATACATTGGATGAAAAGGCCATTTTCTCTTCACTGATGAAATATAATTGAGCCCACTTATAATGAACTCACATACCAAATAATGAAACTCCATTTGTGTGACCGGGGCTCTTTTCCGAACCCCACAATTCCCAGTCCCCTAAGGGAATGTTTTATGTGCTTTTCCACCAGTTTCACTGAGATCACAATTTGGCACATCGGCTTTTTGCTTTGTTCTTTATTGTCTCTATACCAGAGAGAGGCAAGTTTGTAAAAAGAAAAGACAAAGAGTAGGAGCAGTTTAATTAGCAATCAGTGTTGTTTGAAAACCATCTCTTTAGCACACAGATTTTCCCAGTCCTGTGTTTTACCATTCCACTTCACTGCAGCACGTGGTTTCCTGGGTGTCTTCTTCACCTTCAACCAGTTTTAAGCTATCTCCTGCAAATTCTGCAGGAAGCTGCCAGTTTTGGCACAGCCCTGCAATCTATTCCCTTGAAAGCTGTAAGGACCTTGTTGTAAAGGTTGTAAGGAGCAGGGCAGCACAAGGCAAACACTTGTATTGTGTCTTTGGGGCTCTCACAGAGATAAAACTCTGCCTTTAGTTCAAATATGGGAAGATGTCCCCAACCTCCTTTACGTGCAAACATTGTGGATAAGGAGGGTGCTTAGCCAAAAAGTCTCTGTCTGACCTCATGAGTGTATCTGGAGAATGTCAGAGCTGCTGGCTGAAGATAAGGAAGAAGGCTCAGCCCCAGACTGGGAAGATGTGGAAGGAAGGGTGGGCTACACTGTCTATACATGCTGGGTTTTAGGAAAAATAAATTTATTGTGCACTTTTAAAAATCTGACTGCCTAAAGCCAGGCATTTCTTTTCCTTTGAGCTCTGCCCCAGGGGAACTGGTATGTGAGGAAACCAAACCAACTGAAACAGCCTTGAGTTTTAAAAGAAGTGATGTGTTTTTTCTAAGGTGAAATCAACCTGGAAAATTTGGGAACTTTAATAAAAAATCACTAAGTTTGACCACACTGCTACTGTCTGTTGCCAGCTGAGCATTCCCATCGAGAGAGTGGCTGATAATCCTGCATAATCTGGGAGGGAGTTACCAACAGAGCCCAGTGGTACAGCAGAGCCATGGGACTTTATCATGGGATCATTTTGGGAGAGGTCCTGATACATGGCTGTTGTCTGCCTTTGATCTCATACAGGAATCAATCTGTTTGGCTTCATGCATGGTGTTTAAAATCATCATCATCATCATCAGGTTTATTTGTCAGAACCTCATGTGAACATGATGCCCTGAGCAGCCTCACCTGGGACCTCAGCCCCACCTGGCCCTGGGCCCTATTTAAGCTCAGCCCAGGGCCCTTTCCTGTGGCTGAGCTGTGCTGTAGTTTGGGTGGTGGCAGTGATTCTTGGGCTGGTGCTGTAAGTAGTTCTGAAAGGGGCATAACTTTTTTTAACTGTGAGCCAAAAGTAGTAGATAATGATTTCTGGATTATGGGGCACTTCATTCCTGCTCTGAGAGGGTCATTCTGGTAGAGGCAGGGTCTCTGAACACTTTTCTGTGACTGTCACCCTGCTTTCACTGATGAGTGACATTTCTAACCATCTAACTGGGATTTTTTTGTTATAAAATTTACTGTTGGCAAACAATGCTTTTGTAGACATTGACTTTAAATTCTGGAGTGAACAAATAATTCTAGTTCATAGCAAAGTCCTCATCTTCCCAAGTGAAGCACACATTTCTATGAGTGACTCTTAGCTGTGGGTCTGGCTGGTGCCAAACCACATCTGTCAGGCCAAAGAAGTGTCTGTACCTCTGCTAAAGCACCATGCAGGCTGAGGAGAGCTATTGTGAGTGTGTGTGTGTGCGCCAGCCTGAGAGTGGAATGGGAGACAGACAGAGGCTGGGAGGTGTTTGGGAAGTCCTCCCCCTTCCTGGCTATAGTCTGGGAAAGTGGGTGGTTGCTGGGTGCTGTTTTTCCAACACCTGGGACTCCAGCACTAGACAAGACTCATTTGATTTGTTTTTCTTGGGCTCCTTGGCTTTTCTGAAGTCTCATTTGATTGCTTCTGTGTCTAGCTGACCCCTCCAATGTGCTGAGTTTCAGATAATGTTGAGGGAGCTCACATCCCTTATTTATCACTCTCATCTTCCTTTGGGAGCTGCTGAGAGGCTGAACTAGGTGAGCTAACACCCAGCTGAATTTGCTCTGCTAAGTGAATTATTCCTGATATCCATGGAAGGATCTTCTTGGAGGTGCTGCTGAGATAATGCAAATGGTGTACACAATAGAGATGAGGGCAGAGGCAGTGCCTGGCAGAGAGCTGTTACCTGGGAGCAATAATCTAGTGAGGTCTGTGCCTGGGAGCTTCCTGGTTTCAGCTTCTTACTACAATTAAATAGAGTTTCACTGGAAATCCTGATGGCAGCTGGTCTGGATTTGGTGAAGGCTGACCTTTTTAAAATCAGTGCTGAGAAGGATATCAGCTGCTACTGCAACCAGCAAAGAACTTAAGTGTGAGAGCAGATAAATATTGCTCATTTCTTAAAATGAATAAACTGGTGTTCTGCAGCCTGGCTCCTGAAGCTTCTGGGGCTGCAGACAGGTTCCCCTGCTCGTGTGCAACCCCTTCACTCCTCAACAGGAGCTGGAGTGGCAACTCTCACTTGAGTTTGAAAGAAAATTACACAGCACTTCAAACTGGGAGCTGTGAGTGAGGATGGAGGCTCTTGGTTGCTGCTGTGATGAAACTAATCCAGTCCAAAGGAGGATAAAGGGTTGCTTAGCAATACTTTAGCAGTGACTAACAATGCTCTACGAGGCTTTTACTGTTGACTAAGTCTTTAATAGTGGCTCAATGGGTTTTTTAGTGGAATGTCTTTGCTATTTTTGTAATGATCTCTCCTCTTGAGAAACTGTCAAACTCATCACGTATAATGAACAGACAGCAGTCAGCAAGCATTTGATTGCTGCTCATGTGTTGATTTTTGGCCTGGCCTCATTAAGATTCCTTATCTTTACCTTCTCTTTCCCTAGGAGTTCTTAAATTAGCTACAGAGATTAGATTATTTAAGTGCTTTTCATATAAATGCCTCCTAGTCTGTTTGTTTTTCCTATGACACCCCCATGTCCATGTGGAAGCTCATTTTGGGGCTTAAAGGAGAGCTGTAAAATTGCCTGAACTAGTCCAGAGTCACAACTTGTAGAAAACTTTATCATGGTGTTCTGTAAGCTCCTCATCAGGGCAAGATGTATATTGTTCCACTTAATATTCCTTGGCTATTAGGAAAAGTTGCCTTTTTGATGGCAAGAGGCTGCTCTGTGCCATGCAGTATATAAAAATAATTCCCATTAAAAGGTGAACTGAGGACCAAGTGTTCTACTCATGCTTTTGGGGTTCAGTTGCAAGCACACACCAAATAAATGCCTTTTCCTCTTTCTGCTGAGGCATCTGAGTCATGGCTGTCACTGTAGCAAAAGTGTAGCAGTGCTTTGAGGAAAGGAAAATGCATTAAGGCTGAGGACTGCATCTGGATTCTTTAAGCATTCCCTGTGGCCATATCCATGCTTTGGAGTTGATGTTATCAGGGGAAGCAGTTAACAGCACAGTAATCCCCAGCAAAACACAGCTCACATTTTAGCTGTGCTCAGAGACTACTGTGCAAGCAAGTGCTGCTTTGGGACCTCCCTGTGCCTGTGAAGAGCCCCCAGCACAAGAGCCAGAGCTCTTTGCTCCAGCTGGGAGCAGGGGTCCCCCTCTGCCAGTGCTGTGGGCAGTGCAGGGCTTGTGGCAGCCTGATGGCTTTCCAAATGTTGGTAGCCAGTGTTGATCCAACAGCCAAATTGGGATTTTCACCACAGGAGCTCTGCTTTAGCAAGCCCACCAGGTGGGACAACAACAGCCCTATAGAGGGTGTGAAATTCTGAATAACAGTGTCTCTGCAGCCTTGTGAACATTCCTCTGTTATAATATTGATTACTGTGAGATGGGGTGAGTCTCTGGTCTTGTGAACACCAGTGCAATCTCCAGGATTCTGGAAATTGCTGTCCCTCAGTCCTTTGGCTCCAATCTGTGCAAATTGGGAATGATTGAGAGAAGTCAGCACATTAATGGAAGCTCCTGGTGCTTGCTGTGTTCTGAGATTCACTTTTTTAATTATCACAGGAATTTATGTATCTGTCACTATTCAGCTGGGAAGCTGAATTTCTTTCAGCACTGCTGGTTCCATGAACAACTTAAACTTCAGCACACATAGGAAATTCAATCCCTGGATTGGAATTGAATGTCTGGGAGCTCAAGTGGGGTCCTGCAGCACGGTCACCTTGGTTTGAGGTCTGAGGCACAGCCTGGTGTGGTTTTGTGGGCCCCCCAGGTGAGCTCTTGCCCTCTGAGTGTGCTCAGCTGCAGAATGAGGCTCCTGCTGTCCCCAGAGCTGAGCCACTGCCCTGTCACCATCTGTCATGGTGCTGATCACCCAGGGCAGCTTTGGTGGTTAAACACTGAGGAGCATGAAGACACCTCTGCTCTTTGGGGTTTCTAGAGGTGAGATGAAGAAAGCACTCTGCTTTTGGGTTTTCTCTGGAGTCCATAGTGTAGCTGTAACCTCAGCAGCACTGGCATGGAAAGGGAGAAGGGCAATGGACTTGGAAGTTAGAATTCATGTTTTAGTTGTTCCCAGCCCTAATGTGGATATTACCCCAAAATCCAAAGCTTTCAAACTTGTCAGAAATGGCTTGAAATCTGAATATTAACCACTAAACCCATGAATTAACCACAGGAGTGCCCTGGATAAATGTCATCTTTGATCCTTTAACAATATTGTCAGAGCCTTGAGCACAGCAAAGAATTAGCAGTGACATTTCTGGTATCTGAGTCTCCTCAAGAGTCCTTCAGGCTTTTCAAAATTGCAAAGACATCTTCCAGGTTAGATTTAAACAAGAGAATCACTTTACCACTAACCTCATACCATGGTTACTTAATGATGTGTGCTCTGTGTATCAACACAGACATTTCACTTCTATTTTATTGCTGGTATTTTTATAAGGTATTTGTCTAGCTATCTGTGGGAATCCTTCAGCACAGAGCTATTCCTGCATGTCTGTTTTTAGACACTCTCATGAAATCAATGTTTTGGTGCTTTCTTGGTGTGTGTAGTCTAATAAAATCCAGCATATTCATCTTTTCTGCTCACTTTTTCCAAGCCTGTCTTTCTCAATGGCCTTCAGTGAGTACAGATGTCTGACACTGGAGGTTTATCTGAGGCTTTTCTAATACCCTGCTGTAGCTGACTGCAGTCATTCCACAATATTTATTACCTGAATGTAAGGCTTAGCAGCTGTGAGAGGAAGGGAAAGCCACACAATAACAACAGCATGTGTGAGACTTAGCACATTCCCACCAAGTGCAAACTTCCACTTTGGAAGAAGGATAAGGATTCCTCATAAAAGCCAATTTGGGCTGGGTTTCCCAGTATGAGCCTCCTGTGATAATCTGGGAAGCCTCACTTGGCAGGGCTCAGTAACAGGGGTGTGTGCAGGCATGTCAAGTTCAAACTCCTTTTGGGTTCTAGGGCTTGTTTTTCTGTTTTCTGTGCCCTCCTTAGAAGTGTAAAGAGAAGAGAAACGTCTGCACCTAGCACAAGGTAACAAAAACATCCCTAACCTTTGGGGATTTCCCTGGGTGGGGTAACCAAGCTCTTGGAAGCTGCTGAGGTTTAGCTAAGGGTGCCAGGCTTGCCTAAAGCTCTTTATTGACCCTTGCATGAAAAGGTTGAGAGGCTGATTTTTAAATTAGAAAGGGCTTTTCTCTGAAGTATTTTTAGGAAAGGCAAGAAAAGGTTTACAGTCTCTCCAAGAGAAGCAGGCAGGTGAGGGAGGGAGAGTCAGGAATTCCCTCATAATTGAGCATTCATATTTTTATGGGGATCTCCTAAGCACACAGAGAAACATGCTTCAGAGCACAGGACTGGACACACAGGGAGGCATTTTAATCCCCCAAAGGTAGGAAAATGTGCTTAAGGTCTGTATTATTTGTCTAGGTTTTTATATTCCAGGTCCTGGCCAAGCTGTGCTTGTTTTGGAGCTGGCCCACTGGCTGTGCACGTCACACACCTCTGTCCTGTGGCTCAGAGCATGGGCAGGAACCCTCCAAAAGCACAGGGATGAATAGTTGGGATGGTTCTGTGAGCTGAATCATCTTACCCAGGGGTCAGACAGGCAAGGTGAAAGGCAAGTGGTAGGAATAGTTGACTTGGACCAACATGAGCTGTGTGGGTGACACTGAGATGTTGAAGTGACTCAGGTACACCATGACACCCTTAGAGACAAGTGCTGGAGCCAGAACAGAGGGAAAGGCTCAGACACCAAAAATGCAGGTTCTGATTCAGACCAAGAGTCTGTGTGGGGCTCAGCTACTGAGAGGAAAATAACTCTCCTGTGCTGAAAGCAGGAGAATATCCTTCTGCTCCTGTGGCCTGGCTCAGCGTTTGGGGCCTTGGGGTTTCTATAAGGTAAATGACTTCTGCTGCATATGGGGACTCCAGCAACTTGGTGTTACTGCTGTGAGTGGCAATTTGCCCTGAAGCAGATACCCATCAGTCAGGCATCACTTATGTTGGCATCTTGTTCTTCTGATGGGTCTGAGCTTCCATAACTGGGCCAATCATCACCTCAGGGAAGGCAAGTGGAAGACTTCAGCAGGATTGAGCTCAATCTCCCAACTGATAACTTTCAGGAAATAGAAATTGTTAAGCCAGCTTTGCCATCAGATTGTTGTGTCAGTAGCCTTTGAGGAGAAGGACACACACCTACTCTACAAACAGAGAAGTTACTGTAACAGTTTATAGCAGATATATATAATAATGCTATTGTTTTGAAATTATTTTCTGAGTCTGCACGAGTATCTTGTTTCAAAGGAACTTTATAAGAATTGGCTCATTGGATTCTTATTCATCAGCTATTGCCTTCAAAGACAGGGCTTCTTTTTTTTTTTTAAGAAAATATGGCCATTAACTCATGCCTTTACTTTTCTTTGATCTTTGCCAGCAAATTTTTTTTTCTTGAATTTCTTCTGTAGTCTTTCTCCCATGTACAGTTTGTGGCATGCACACTTATTTGTTCTTCGATTGGTTCCCAATTAATTATCAGAGGCAGTTATCAAAATTTCCATCCAATATTACAAAAAGGCTCTTTTTTTTTTAAAGAGCTGTAAAATCAGCCACACACTGTTTCGTTTCATGTGGTTTGACTTTAACCTCCACTGCCCTGAAGGTAAGAGATGAGGAGATGAACTGCTCCCGAGTTCTGATGGGCATTGGCAGTCGGATGTTAGCACAAAGTAGGAAACATTTTGTCAGTAATAAATCAGCTGTCCCAAGGAGGAAAAGGTTGACAGGGGCTTCAGTGGTGTTTTGTCTCCTTATTAGTACCTGCACGCTAGGATTAATGTCTGGTGTGGTGTTTTCTGGGGTGAGTCAAGTGTAAAAAGCTCAGAGTGGAATGGAAGCATTGGGGTGTGCTCAGCAGGCAAAGGGGTTGGTGGTGGAACATCCCCACATCCCCCAGCACAAACATAGCCAGGGCTGGGGAACGTGAGCTCCTATAACCTTCCTGCACACAAGGAAACACAATTGCACTTTGCACACTTGAAAATATGGCCAGTAGTTCCAAGTATTCAGTAAAATATCTTGTTTGCTGATGACAGCTTTCTTAGTGCTTTTCCTGTGTAAGGATTATTTGGCTTTGTTTATTTACATGCTGTGGTATCAGAATTAAACCTGTCCATCTGTGTGAGGAGCAAGTAGTCTCAGGTCACTGCCATGTGTCATGGCAATTGGATCCAGGCCTTCCCTTCATAAACACTTGTCACCCTTCCTGCTCTGCCATTTATATTCAGTGGCTGGGATATTTCAGAAACCTCTTCCATTTCTCCTGCTCTGACCAGAGCAGGAGCTGCCAGCACTTCATTTTTACTGTCCTGCTACCAACACAGGTGACCATGGTGGGTGAGGCATTCATGAAAACATGAGTATTCATGAAAACACCACCCAGAGACCCCCGAGCATCCTGTGGAAAGCTGAGTGCTGCTGCTAATGATTTCATCCTGACATGATAAACAGGATTTTATTGTCAAGAATTACACATTTAGTGGTGAAGGTATTTTTTTAAACAAGCAAAATTACCTGTGTCTCAGTGCTGTAGCACTATTTAGATCCTGGTTTGTCCTACTAAGGAGGAATCAGGTTTTTTGAAGAGCAGGAAAAGGGTGGCAGGCTGGTCATGTCACCTGTAGCTGCTGTGGCATCTTCATTAGAGCCCTGGTGCTATTAATTACCCAGAACCCCCATTTGTGGGCACTGACAGCTCAATCAGGAGGCATGCTGAACTGAGATGGAAATCATAACACTTGCAGAGAAAATGCCTTCTGTGAGCTTGCTGCCCCAGGAGCAGAACTGCTGACTTGGAACCCCAGAGACTGCAGAGGTTATGGGGCAGGGTGTGCTGGTTACCTGCCATAGAGGCCTCCACTCAGCTCTGCACACCATCACCTGCTGCAGTTTTGCCTGACTAATGATTATAGGTTTAGGCTTTAACTCTGCCATCTGCTCTGTGTGCAGATGGACACCTGCACTGGCTGCTGCTGGAGGAGGAGGACCCACACTCAGGGATGATTTTTGTTTCCTGAAATGCCTCACAAATTCTGCCTTTCTGTTTTGGTAGAAATGTCTCTCAGCAGATCTAAGATTTATCCAGTGACTATGACAGCTCAAGACTGTGGTTAACCAGGACCACTGAGAAGAGCATTGCTGTTTCCAAAATCTAAGTAACGTTAATGTTTCCATAAACACCACACAGCATTTCCTCACAGTTTAGAAACTGCAGCTGAATTATGGAGAGTGAAATTGTAACACAGGCTTACGTAGGTCATTAGCTATCAGGGCTTCCAGACTTCCCTTGTCTGGCTGAGATAGTATCTTGGCTTGAGCTGTAGTTATTGTCCCTCTGGGCAAAAAGACCTTGGGAGGTGAGGCTGGCTGAAGCTGCAAGGAACTTTCCTTTGCATTTCTCATTAGGAGCTGGTGGATGGAAAATCTAAGTAGTGGGATAAAGGATTCCAGGGTGATGCTGCCCCTGAGCCACAGGCTGAAGAGTCAGGGAGAGCAGATTTGGGGAGAGGACAGTGATGTTTGTGTGGGAGACAGGATGAATGAAGGTGATGGGCTGTTTCACAGAAAATGAGTCAGAGCTGGGAGGAACCCATGATCAGGAATGATGTTTGGAGCAGCAGGAGTCAGGGACACAAGGCTGTGATCTCATGCCTGGAAGGTGGTGCTCAAATCTGGTGGTGTAGAAGCATCAAAATGTGAGGCAGTGAGCTGGGGCTTGAGTGCAAGTGCCAGCCTTACACACAGAGATCAAGTTTTCTTCCTGAAAGTAATACAGCAACCCAGATCTTTCTAATTTGCTGCTGTAAATTAAGGTTTTTTCTGGTGTATAAAACAGCCTGTGTCTGAGCAGGCAATGGGAAGACTGTCATGTCATTGCTTTAGGTGATGTACTGACATTCCCAGATGAAACCCACAGTTTTGCAGCACTTTAGATCCAGTTGCATTTTAGATCCCATCCACCTTCCATCCTGGTTATCACCATATTTGTTACAGCACTTGTGTCATGCTGAGCTCAGCAGCATCACCTCTGTGTCTGCTACAGGTCTATGCTGAAGAGTTTTGTGGAGTCAGGGCATTTACACCTTTATTTTTAGGCCAAGAATCTCATTTTAGGTGTTTTACCACTTTAGGTGTATTAAAGTGTCTTCTCCCTCTGCATATCTGCATAATGTAAGTTTGATAACTCAGTAAAATGGACACCACCTACTGTCAAATGCAACTGAAATGAAATCAAATAGCAAAATAAGCTTTTCTGCTGAGAACCCTTTGTATCAGAGTGAGATAAGACTCTGTGTGCAGCATCTTACCTCCAAGTGGTGGGAGTGGATTAATCCATCCATTTTTGCATTGAATTCAACTGGAAGAACCTGTAGGAACTAGAGAGGCCTTGCTGTGGAGGACAGGCTCTGTCTCTAGAGTCTGTATCAGCTACAGTCACTTAGATTTGAAAATCTTCTCCTTGTCAAGGGCAGGCTATTTCAATTTCTGCTCTGTACAGAGCTGCCAGCAGTCAGTGCTGCCCTGGGCAGGTGTCAATACTGACATTAGGCTGTGAGGTTTCCCTCGTTGCTGTATCTTCCTGAAGCAACCATTAAATTAACAGCTTCCTCTGAGGGAGCTGGAGGTTAACAGGATGTCAATCCATAGAACAGATTTTCTTAATGTCAGCACAGAGCCTTTGTTGTCCCTTTTAGTCACAGTGCCAAAACAGAAAGGTGTTTCTGCTCACAGGGGATCCCATCCCCAAACTGGTGTAACTGGTCAACACCCTTCCACTGATTCCTGTGGCTTTTGGGGTCAGCCTTTGAGCATGGAAAAGTTTGACTCCCCTGACTAATGCAGAAATCATGTTTGGGAAAGCTCTGTGTAGAGCTGATTCCATGCTGGGTGTTTTTTCCCTGTGTTTATAGTTATTGAGCATTTTAATACTGGTAATTATTAAATAGGGTCACCTGGAAAGGCACAAGCACTCCAGATCTTGCCAACAAACCACTTAAGCACCTGCTCAGAGATAAGCACACACATTAAGGTAAATGAAGTTGCTTCTGGGCTTGGTGTTGAGCAGATGTTTACAGCTTCTGGATTAGGTAAAACTTGCTTGAAATCGTCATCTTTTACTCTTAATGAGTGGAAATTATTTTCCAGTAAGAGAATTAATTTTTATTAACAAAATATAAAACTCTTCCTGTGCTGAAAAATAGATGGAATAAGGTAAAATTAGGTTAAAGCTTTTCCATGCAGATCCTTAGAGCAATGCCATTCATTAGGAGGGAATGATGAAGGGAGAAGCTATTGCATGTGCACTTCAAAATACCTTGTTGGAACTTAAAATATCCAGGTTTAAAATTACGAAGCTGCTTTGGATGTTGCAAAACAATGTATGGAGAGACAATATCTCACTCTGAATCATACCTGACCTTATCCTGCTGGGAATACTGCAGGAGTCTGCAAAAGCTGAGATGGAGATAGCTCCTGGGTTAGTGGATGTCCTGAAGAGAAAGGATTCAGAATGTTTTCTGCCATTTATCTACTTCTCCCTTGGAACACCACTGCTGTGCTGAAGTGTCAGCATCACAACAGAGGAAAGATCCTTCCAGAGAAATCCAGCACAACTGAGCCTTCCCACTGCCCCCAGTGGAAAACTTTATAACCCTGGCCCTTTTCTTGGTGACTGTTTGATGGTGTCATGGGGTGGGGTGTCCCCAGCTGAGGCATGGGCACTGTGTGTTGTCCATGTCCCCCACGAGCAAAACTGAAGGGAAAAAAAGGTGGGAAAACAAATTGTCATCAGATCTTGTGTGGGAATTATTTTGAACACTATAAAGATGGGTAACCTGTCTTTTTGGGAGGAAGGCAGAGAAGGGGAGGGAGGGCAGTGAGTTGAGCAGCACTTGTGTTACAGGGATCTGCAGCATCAGGCTTTAAACCAGCTCATTAAAATCTTGGTTTGAGCTGTGCCCACAGTGATGGAAGAAAGGGCCTGCCCTGCTCCCACAGGCAGATGAGGATTTTCAGGACTAGAGCTGAAACATTTGGCAAGTGAGTGCATGAAGCTGAAGGTTACCTGTAGGCAGCTGCTGCTCAGCCTGGGGGTGTTTATATGGCTATTTAATTGCATGTTGCTCAGTGCTAAATGAGTGAGACTTACATGAACAACCACAGCAACACAAGTGCTGCTGCCTCTGAGATAAAGGATCTTATTTGAGAAACAAATGCTTAACTAATGGTACCCCAGGCCCTGTGCACTTTTAAAAGTCTGTACTTATCTCTGATAGGAAAGAAATGGTCTACTTCTTAAAAATAAACCCAAAAGCATTTGAAGGATGTTTTTTTTCCCCCTCCATTTTTCTATTCTTTTCCCAGGTTGCAAAAATAACATCCAATAATGAAATGAAAACAAGCTGAGTAGTTAGATTCAGTGGAGGAGGGAAGAGGTAGTCACAGACAGCTGGAGCATGTCTGGGCCAGTGTCTCAGTTCCTTTCTTTCTGCTCCTTCAGTGCCCCTCCAAGAATGCAGACAATGCTGGCCACGACTGTTTCACATTTGATTTCCACACTTAAATCTGTGCTTGTTAAGTGAAACCCCATTGTCAGGCTGGCACACATCCACCCACTGCCTCCTTGGGTGCCACTGCAGGGCCTGCTGGCTGGGCAAGGGCCCCGCTCGAATCCTGGTGAGGAACAGGGATGCAGAGAGCACTTTGCTGCTTGTGGCATTGCAGCAAAAGCTTTTGGACTCCTCTTGCAGCCACATCCATGGAATGGCCTCATAAATCTTGGTCTGAGGGCAGACAGAGCGCTGCAGGGAAGGGATGAGGGTTTGGAGCTGCCTCAGGAGGGGTGGATCAATGGGCACTGAGCTGCAGTCAGTCTCTGGGGAAGGGGCTGGCAGAAAACACTGGGGTAAGCAGGGCCTGATCCTGCAAAGGGCTGATTCTCTGCCCTGCTCAGGGAGAGGGGGCAGGTGGGGATGCTCTGGGTCTTGGTGAGGTCCCAGGGTGCTCTGCTGGGACAGGACCATCGGGTCCAGAGCTTTGCTCAGTGTAGGCAGGAGAAATGCTGTGTGTTGGGAGCAAAGCAGGGCCTGAGTAACAAAGAAACCCTTCAGATCCCCTGTAAAACACCAAGGAGGGCATGAAAATGATCAATCTGATTAATAAACTTGGGGGATTATAAAATGCTACAGCTGCCCAGGCCTTTAGGCTGCAGACCCTTGTGGCCTTTCTGTGGTGCCATACCTGCCCCTCTGTGCAGTGTCACTTGTCACCTCCTCACTGTGCCAGGGCTGCCACAGCAGGCAGAGCTCTGCCCAAAGCCCTTTGCAGCACGAGAGGGGAGAGGAGGTGGCTGTGGTGCCACGGGGTGTGATGCTGGAGCAGGAGAAAGCACTGGCAGTGTTTTGATTCCTCAGGTGTCCCACAGGAGGCCACTGCTGGGCTGTTGTCATGGAAACACTGTTATTTTTGGGGTATTCCAGACTGGCTCCAAACAAAGGTTAAAAGGAAGAAACACCCTGAGTGGTGGCATGCACAGAAGGTGAGATTTCCCTCAGCACAGCAAAACTTGTGATTATCTGAGCCACCACAAGCCCTCCAAGGTGAGTGGGCTGCAGGAATGACAGGGCTGGAGATCAGGGCCATGCCCCATCCGTTCTTCCTCCTGCACTGTCAGGGTGCTCCTGCCCAAGGCTCTGTCTGGAGCAGAGGTGCCACATGCTGAATTGTGGTTATTTGTCACACCTCTCCTGCTGTTGATGTCTGTGTTGGTGTGTTTATCTCAGAGCCAGCTCTGTGCAGGTTTTGGTGGCTCTGGGTGCTACTGGCAGAGCAATGTTGACAGTCACAAGGAAGAGCAGGAAGGAAAATGTTCAGGTTCTGCTTTCTGCAATGTCAATAGCAAAGTGTGTTATTTCCATAAAATTTTGCCAGGTTTTTAAATTCGGAGGCCCAGGCTATGCATGCAAAAGGTGAAATGGGGCTGAAGGGCCAAATTAAAGGTTCATAAGATGATCTAAGGGAATGAAGCACACACTTCAGGGGTACTTCTGATCCTAATGTGAGTGCATTCAGGACCTGTCCTGGCCCAGCCATGCCACTCTTCCGGCAATCCACCTTCCCAACCTGACTGATTCTTATCTTTAAATGTCTTATCTTCTTATCTTTAAATGTGCAAATTGGAGCAGTGTCACAAAAGTCCTCACAAAGCTGCACAGAACACAGCCAAACTGAAACTGGATCCAGTGTTTGCAGGGTGAGAGGGCACCACTCACAACATGATGGCTGTCTGCAGAGATTTGGGAAGCCAGTGCAGGGAAAAGGAAACAGGACTGTAACCCAAGGGGCTGATCCCAACCAGGGAGCAGTAGCAGGATGGGCCAAGGAAGGGAAGTAACAGCAGGAGCAAATTGCACTGGGCTCCTATGATGGTCAGGATATTAAAGAAAAAACTGGCTTCCTACTGAAATGGAGACAAAAGCATTTTATCACTTTTATGACCTGCTGAGTGATTATTTATTAAAAAAAAAAAAAAACCAACAAAAAAAACCCAATGACCTCTTTAAAGAGTATTTTTGTATTTCTTCATTTCCAACTTGGATGAACCCTCTTTTAAAAAATATATTTAATCTTCTTTATTCCATGTCCAAAAAAGGATGTGATGGTAAGGGAAATTAGTAGCTTGAATGTCATGAACTTGTTAAAGAAAAATGGAGATTTATTTTTTTTTTACAGGGAAGACCAAGTAATTGAAACTATATTTTACTAAGAATACCAGAAGAATAAGTTGGAACAGGTATGCAGTTTGTCATACGGTGTTTAAGGACAATGGGTGGCCTTTAAAATTTAAATTGCATAGTTGAATGGAAAAAAAATTTCTTGTTATAAAACAGAAGATGTGGTAGGAAGTGGGAGACAGACTGTGCTGGTGGGACATTTAATGTGCAGCCTCAGTGAGCCCTGCACAGCACATGTGACCCACAATATTAACAAGAAAAGTGGTTTTCTTTTCAAATGCATCATCCAGGTTGCTGCTCCCTCCCTGCCTCCTGCATGTGACACTCCTGGACTTGTCCCCCTGCCTGGTGGCACCCCCTACCCTGCCCTCAGCAGGATTTTGGTGTGGCTGAGCCCAGCTCTGGGGTAGGTGGGTGAAAAGCTTTGCTGGGTGCTCAGCTTGCCTGGCTCTTGTGCCTCCTCCTTGTCCCAGCACATCCCTGCCCTGGAGGAGTTTGCTATGGAGCCAGTTCCACCCTTTGTGCCAGCTGAGAGGCTTTTCCATGCTGGGGGAAGCCTCAGAAGTGCTTTTAGGAATAATTTGAATGTTCTTTGATCCAGCAGCTCTGCAGGTAGAGCACTAATGCTGTTGGAGCAGGCAATAGCTGGCTGCTGTGCTGAAGCCTTGGGGAGCAGGAGGGGCTCTTCTCTGCCAGGCTGGAATGGCTGTCCAGTGTTCCTCCCCTGTCCAGTGCTCAGGGAGGCCTTTAAAGGGCTTGGATTGAGCACAGTAAAGGCAGCACCATGGTTCTGCTGGGGAGCACTCAAAGCCTTGGAGGAAAGGCTGAAATTCACCTTTTGTGGACTCTGACATGGCACCGTGTCCTTGCTGTGGTCACAGAGAGGGTGTTTACTCTTGGCTGCCAAAAGGCCACTGAGAACTGTTCTGTGCCTCTCCTGCCTTTGCTATTCCATGCTCCTGAGTGTCCTGACCCTGAGGGACCTCAGGGCACTTGGAAAGACATGGCCATCCCTTACAGGACACCTTCCACACCACCACACTGGCACTGACCATCACCACACACCAACTTCAGTTCTCATGCTGACAAATAGGGAGCAGGGAAGAAGTTCAGGATGCCACAAACTGGAGTGCCTGAAGGAAACCCCAGGCAGTGCAGAAGGAAGGTTATTAGGGTTATTTTAATTTCTGCTTTATGCTTTTTTCGCTCTGGGCAAGGAGTGAGTTTGGGGTTGGTTGTTTTTCCTGCCAAAGGCCCAGCAGACACTGTTATTTACCAGGTCCCCATCAGGGCAGGGTATATTTCATCCCTGTCCTTACTTCAGAGCCAGTTTTGTCTGGGGAGAGTATCTGTGACACACACAGGGAATTGTTCATTTAAATATAGCAGCACTGGCTCTGTCTGGTGGGGTGGAATCTTTTTCCCAGTGTAAGCATCTTGGACCCACGTGTGTCTGTGTGCTCCTGACTTCGGGCTGTGAAGGGCAACAAGAGCTGAACTTGTGCTAAAAGCAAAGTCTGTGTCTGAGATCACAGAGAACAGCACAATCTGGGCTGTGATTTCTGGTTCTATGTAGGAGACTCTACCAACACAGAGCATTGAGCAGCATTGTCCTGTGGTTGTTTTCCATTCTGGCATGCTAAAATGCAGTAGGACCCAGGGGGCTTTTTGTGGCACTTTCCATTTTTGATTTAGGGAATTTGAAAAATACTTGTCTTGAGGCTGAGCCTGAAGTTATGATCTTGGCATGTCCATACCATTAAATTCCCGTGGATAAAAGCAGAAACATCTGGATTCATGAGTGGATGTTGGCTAAATCCACCAGAAAAAAAAAAAAACCCAAACCCTTCAGGGGATCCTAGAGGGTTCTAGCCAGGATAAATAATACAACAAAACAAGAGTGCTATTAAGAGTAATTGTAATACTGAAGTTGAATTATAAGATGAGGGCCAAGCCCTTTACACAATCTGCTTTTCCAGCAAAGAGCCCTTCAATTTACACTTAACACACATGTGGCTGATGGAACAAAGAAAAAGTTGAAGGAAGATGAAAGGGGTGCAGAGATTATTCAGTCTTGCTGGTTTAGCTCCAGGCACATCGTTTAAATGAGTAGATGATCAGTTTCCAGTTTGTTTTAAATTTTTCTGGCAAGAAATTTTACGCTCTATCCCAAAGTTGGATGTGCTTAAAACTCTTGCATTTTTATTTTAGGAGTCTACCATTTTTTTGTTTCTGAAGGCAAGACTCTGGAAGTGCTCTGCAGGATGCACCTGAGTGCTGGGGCTGGAGGGGCAGCCCAGCTGTGTCATAAGGGGGCCTTGTCCCTGTTCCCAACTCCATGGGGACCCTATGGGGGAGCAGTTTCTCTTCTTCTCCCTCATCTCTGAGAGGGTGAGCCCTGCCTTGCTGAGCCACATGCTGTACCTGAGTTTCACAGCACCCAGAGTCATGGGAAGTGGCCAAAACTATTGTCCCACACACTTGCAGCCTCTTTGGCTGCACCCTGCTGTACCAGCAGTGCTTGCCTGGTTTAAAGTTTAAATCCTGGATGGAGAAGAGTTTGTACTCCTCTCCCCTTACATCTCCTTTTCAAGTTTTCAGGATTAGAACCTGCTGAACAGCACAGCCTCTGCCACCCAGCCCCTCCTTTGTGGGTCTCCAAAGCTGGCACCAGCCCCTGCCCATGCAGGAAGTCTCCCTGTGATGGGGTGAGTGACACCCAGGGCAGGGGAATAAAAAGTAAGTTGCCATGGTCCTGAAAACGCCCCTGGAACATGAACCCTTCCCAAACATGACAGTCAGAGCTTCTTGTGACCTGGACTGTGCCCATGCATGATCTGCAGATCTGCCTTGGCCATCACCCTTCCCCATTCCTGGAAAACCTGGATCTTTGCCTGCTCTGTCTTCAACCAGTGCATCTCAGGGTGAGTTTCTTCATTGTGGAATAAAACCCTCATGGGTCACTCCTTGTCCCATCCCCCTCCTCTGCTGTCCTGTTCTTCCTGTTGTCCATACCACAGCTGACCTGAGAGAGCTGATCTCTTGGTTCCACTCCAGCAGGTCCTTCTCCATGGGCAGGCTTTAGTTTGTCCTCCACAGAGGCGTTTTTGGGATGTACTAGCACTGCTTAATGCTCCCTGAAGGCTGCTGGGAGGCTCTGAATGGTGGGACACACATTTAGGGTGAGCAGAACTTGAAACATGACTGGGAATACCAGTGATGCCCAAATGATGACGTTTGGGCTGCCATATGTCCCACAGAGGGAATAATCCTGTTTACACTGCAAGGAGTGGGAGTTCAATCTGCCTTAAAATAGCCTCAATGTATCTAGGAAATCCATAAAAAGGATACACCAGCATTTCTTAGGACTTTATTTTCAGCAGCTCTTGTTATTTATTTTGCTGCCAACATCTGTCATTTCCTGCACTGTGTATTTCCCAGCACCTACAGGCTGTGTCTGAACTGAAAGCTGACAGGACCTAACACTAAATAATGGAGTGCTGCTTCCCCTCAGCATCTCGGCCATCAAAGTGAAACGGGGAAATGCTTCTGCTCATAGCTGTTGCAAAATATTTGCTTTAGATTAGCTGCTGTCCCTGCCACAGTCCACGTTGGCAGCTGTGTCCCTCCACCCAGCTGGAAGGCAGCAGGAAGGTCTGCTGGAACTGCAGGGCTCTGGGCTGGGGGCAAACAGTTTGAGAAGCTGAGGAATGAGGGATGAAGCAGAGCTAAATTTAGAACCCGAGATAAGACAATACCTGTATCTTCACGGTGCACCGTGGTTTTATTTTGGAGGCACAAAGCACACCTCTGTGTTGCACGGCTGTTTGCAGATTGTACCAGCTCAAAGGAGGCTCGTGGAAAAAAAGGCTTTGATGTCTTCAGTAAACAAATAGCAGTGTTAAAAGATCTTCAGTTCTTGTTAGCATGCTGCAAACAGCTATGTTTGAAGAAGAATAAACATTCCAAGGTTGATGGAAGGGTAGGGAAGCCATAAAGTACTGCAGTGATCTCCTTGGTGTGAGGACAGCAGAAATGGCAATGAATTCTTTGTCCTTTTGGATTAAAAAGAAGAGAATGAACTGTGTCAAGGCTCACCGGTTAGCTGGTATGAATACATGAGTATAAAACCCCCTGGCTCAATCACTGCATTGAAATCACAAGAATAACATCAAGTGCCCTGGAAAGCCAAGAGTAGGATTCCCCTGGAGATCCTTCTCCAGCTGTTGGGGTGAGGTGGAGGAGATGAACCTTTCCTTCAACCCCTACTTTGATTCTGCTTCCTCAGGGCTTTTCCTGCTGCCACAGGGCCACCAGCCCCTCTGAACTCCTGCAGCTGTGGGGCCTCATCCCCAAAACCTCACCAGTTTCATGATGGGCAAAGGGGCAATTTCCAGGTGTGTATTGTACCCTCAGTGAGGAGGATGAGGATTTCCCAGCCAGGTGCCCACCTGAGCTTTTACTCCTTTAAGCTTGTTGTGCTTGTCCCACTGCATCACTTAAAGCACTCCTTTGGAAATGCAAAGAACTTAGGCAAAGGACGAAAGAAAAGTACTAAATAATTATCACATTAACAACTAGCACAACCTTGAGGGATCCTAATTTACCTTTATACCTTTTTAACAATCCAAATCAGGGTAAGAAAGTGAAAGTTTGAGGGTTCTCTGAGAAGGGAAGTCAAAAATCAGCAGGTCATGATAATAATCAATATGCCAATATTTACTGAAAATTTAAATCTTATCAAGAGCTTCCAGGGAGCCTATTGGTTTAGTTTCATGTAATTCTGAGTGTTTATCTGTTTAAATATAGTTCACAGAAAGTAGAAAATAGGTAATTCAGATATAGTTGACTTTTTAATGTCTCTGTAGGATCACTAACATCTTTGATAAAACTTCTGTTCTACCTAGCAAAGGTCCATTCTAAATGGGTCTGGTGGGACTCCATCCAAAGAATCAGAGGTTATATGAAACAACACAGGAGAAAAGGCAAAAATCCAGGGGAAAAAAAAAAGGCTTATAATCCCAAAGGCAATAAGAATGCCTCTGGCAACTCCATACAAGTTCTTCCTTTCCTTGTGAGCCTCTTCCCTGCTGGATTTGCAGGGAGGGTTTGTCACTAAGGCTGAGGCAGGGATGGCTCACAATAAACAGCAGCTCCTTAGAGACTGTAGCCATGGCATGCAGGAGCTGTTTACCTGGCACCACCAGCACTATTCTGTTTGTCCTCAGATGTTCCTACAGAAACAGAAGGTTTTACACTCTGGTAAATAATATTCCTTCACACCCAGAAATGTTTGAGGTTTTTTTTGGTTTTTTTTTTTTTTTTCAAATGTGCTGCTCTTCCCTGTCAGCTGCAGAAAGCCCATCCTGTGATTTCTGGATTGCTCTTTAACCTGCCTCCCCAAGAGCAGAGTCTGCTTCCCAGGGCAGAGGAACAGGACTTGCTGATTAGGACTTGCAGGATTAGAGCAGGGCCCCTCCCATTACTGGAGCACTGTTTCTCCCTACCTGCCACAGCAAATATTTTGATTACAAGATCCAATGCAATTGTGTACTTTATCATCTGCAATCCTATCCTCAAACTCATTTCAGACCTGCCAGCTGCAGCTGGGTGCTGCCATCAGCCAGGGTGACACCGGGCACAGCCACGTGCCCCAGAGCATATCCTGTTTCTCCTAAAGCAGATTGGAATGGGATAATTGTGCTTCAGGCCAAGCCTGTGTGCACAGTGCTGGCACCTCGGGCTGCTGAGATGACAATGTCCCCTCCGCATGCTGGGGAAGGCAGGGTGACAAATTTAGTGGGAATTTTGTAATTAAACTCACACTTCTGAAGATCCCTTTATACCAAATTGACCCCGTCAGGAGGAATCCAGCACTGAGCTGATTTATGGTAGGGTGCAGTGTGGAGTGTGTTTGTTCAAATAATACCAGCTCCTTTTACCAAGCACTGTTTTATTTCTAGTTGAATTAAACATACAATCAGCAGGGCTTGCAGTTTTCTTAAATGTGCCTGATCTTCAATGAAATTAATATTAATGTCTGTTCAGGGTGCAAGTCAGTAAAGTGACACGTGGAAAATTGCACATTCTTGACTCAGCAATGCAGCTTGGAGGATGACTTCATGGCCCTGAATGAGAGGATCAGCATGCCAGATGTGCTTGGTGCCTGACCCCTTTACAGGCTCTGAAAGATCACACATCACTTTAAAATGTCATTTCATGCATGCAGCAGGAAGAAAGAGAGTCTGATCTCGCTTCGTGTAACTGAGCTGCCAGCTTAATTTTGTTAGGGTGCTGTGAATGTCTTAATTACATGAAGCAGAGCTCTGATCTCTGGTCTGGCTGTGTGTTTCCAATAGATACCCTGTTGCCTTTTTCAGGGCCAGAGTGGGTAACAATCTGTATTTTCTTGCTGTTAATTATAAGCTGTATTTCATACTGACTTTGAGTGCCTTACAGTGTAGCTGAAAAGCTTGAAGCCCTCCCTTCCAGTCAGGCATTGAATTCTGCTGAATTGTTTTTTTCTTGAGGCAAAAGCAGCAAATGTGAGTATAGAATTAATACCTTTTTAAACTGTGATTATATTTCTAAGCCACAAAAGTCAGGTGGTAGTCAGACTTCCCTGCTCTTGGTTCCATTCTCTGTGATAGACTTGAATGTCCTTTCTTTTTCCTTGCCTAACTCTCACTCCCAAAATCCTCCCCAAGAGAATCCAGAGAGTGATCCAGGTCTCTGTAATAATCACGTTCCCACAGCAAATTATATAATGGCATTTTGTACACTTGTATTTTTCCCTCTCCTCCAGTGCATTCCACGCACCTACGCAGTCACGCTAATTAGATCATGTAATAAACTTAAATGTGGCAAAAAATCTGTCACAGGGGGTTGCAAGACAGCTGGACTTGGAAAGCAGCCAATCATTAATTTTGTTTTGTTTGAGAAAACCTAAAGGACATTATCTTACTGAAGATGAAGCAAACTTCATGTAGTAGGAGCTGTAGCCTAAGTAGAAAAATTATTTCATTTAAATAGTCCACAGTGAGTGAATCCTGATGTAAAGGTTTGCTTATATGAAAAAAAAAATCTGTGAGAGTTTAACAAAGTCATTAAAAATTAAACTAAAAAACTAAACTAATGTGAAGTTAGACTTGATTAGTGTAGTCACATTTAAGTAATCAAAACTAAATGAATGCTCATCTATTATGTATACCTACAAAAGAGCTAAGTAGCAGGAACTTAACATTGAGCCTCAAGTGTCTTTTAAATAAAAAGAGGTGTCTGCATAAGAGATGCACCTCGATCAATTTTTTTTATAGATTGTCTTAAACTATGCATAATACAGTAATCCTTATATTTGTGGGAAATACAGGAGGGTGAAAGCAGGGTCTACTCTGAGACATCACTTTACACTTGCACACTCATTTCTAGGGCAAGGAATAACTTTGAGTGCTTTGCCAGTTTGACAGTAGTGTTTACTGGTAAAGGGATCATCTCTGAGGTAGGAATTGCTCTCTTTATTTCAGTTCAGATGTCTAAAGTTTTGGCCATGGTTGTGCTGAATTGCATTTAAGTCTGTCGCTTTATTTAACTGGTGCTTAAGTAGAAGCCCAGTGATTCTCCTGATGATCCAGGCAGACTGGGAGCAGTCCCAGGTGACTGCACTTCTGCAGAGCCAACCCAGGCAGTGACAAGGAGCTGACACAGTAGGGAACACAGGGGCGAAGGAGCTGAGCCTGGGCAGTGGTGCCATGGTCCAGGAAACAATTAATTTCTTCAAAATACCATTAACAAAGCATGCAATTACTTCCAGCTATATTCCTGATCAACACTAGATGTTGCTGTGCTGCTGCTCATATAAACTATACATTAGCAAGGTTTTTCAATGGTATTTACTGCAATTTCCTCTTTCCTGTTTCTGTTAGTCACTATATCCTGACACTATATGCTGGGGAAGAAGCTACTTTAATTTACTTTTCCTTCGAAGTTTCAACTTTATTTGGATAATATCAAGTTTATAATTCCCCCTTGAATGCACATGTAAAACTTTACAAGATAAAGAGACTCTTCAAGTGACAACGTGAAGCAACTCCTATATGAATGTCAAATATTTACTTAACTCTGCTTCTGGATTTTTTGCAATCCAAGGGGAATGACACTGTTAACCGGACGATTCCGGGAACAGACTGACAGCTGCAAGGCCACGGAGGGAAGTTTGTTTATAAGGGGACAAAAAAAATATCGAAAATAATTGAAAAAAAAGTTTAGTCCTGCTGGGTTTCAGGCTTTCTACTCCCACGTGTTTGAGTGGGAGAAAGGACAAATCTTAGGACGTTGATTTCCCCATGGCAACAGAAAACGGAAATTACTTTAACCCCATCTAGTGACAGATGACTCATTGCTCAGCCTGCTGCTATGTTCCAAGCACTAAAACAATACAGCTGCAAAGAAAAGGCCAGCCTGTATTATCTCATAGGCTGAGCACCAGGCTCGTGGGAGAGGGCAGTTCTCTGGCTGCCTTTCTGTCAAAGAAAGGCAGAGCTGGAGCCTTTTGGTTGTTGTTTTGTTGTGTGAAGCAAGCGTGCCCATGTGCTCTCCAGCCCTGTGCTGCTGGAAGGCAAACCCGGGGTGTGCCCAGGATGAAGGGATGCAGCATGGGATGAGCTGCTGGTGGCTGTCCTATTGCTCAGTCCTGCTCACTCTGGATATCATGGAATGGTTTGGGTTGAAAGGGATCCTAAAGATTATTTAATTCCAAGCACAACTAGACCAGGCTGCTCCAAGCTCCATCCAACCTGTGCCTGGCCACTTCCAGGGATGGGACAGCCCCAGCTACCCTGGGCAACATGTGCCTGGGCCTCACCACCCTCACAAAGAACCTTTTTTCTAATACACAGTCTAAATCTCTGCTCTTTTGGCTTAAAACTGTTCCCCTTTGTCCCATCTTGCACCTCGGGATCTCACAGGACATGGCCAGTTTAAATACAGGAATGGCTCATTCCCAAATGCAGCCTGGTGAGGGGACAGCAGGGATGAGCAGGGTTTCCAGGCCCCTACCTGTCAAAAAGGTATTTGATGGCAGAAGTGCATCCTGTATTGCTGGGGAAGTCATAACAAACTCCCCCAGAGTGTGCTGTACTAGGAATATTCATCTTTGAAAGCTTATTGTAGACAAAAAGTTGGTACTCCCTCCTCTTTCTGGTTTTCCCAAATCCTAGTAAGGATTCTGTAAGGCTCAGAAGTGAGGCTGGTAAGGCTTACTGAGCCTAAGGTGCATTTTGTGCATAAGATACTAGACCATTGCACAGGGAAGGTGTCATGCTACCCCTGAGATGATAGACTGAATAATTGGTCAGTTAACATGACTTTATTCACCATAAACTGGGATCAGATGTCACAGTGTTAGGAAATCCAGGATCCCAGGCAAACTGCATGGTGGGATGGTGTCATGGGATAAGTGAATCATTTTCTTTCTGGGAAGGACAGACTGAACTGCTGGTACAATAGCTGAGACTTTATCTTATCATTTGTATGCTGGTATGGTTACCTTTCTCTTTCTAATAGCAGAACATCAGGTCCACAAGGTTCTGTTTGGACAGCATAATTAGCAAAAAGAATATCTCCATTACCAGGTTGGTCTGGAAACCAAAATCTGCCTTAGTGGCACAAAAACTTTCTTCCTGCAGGAATCAACACATACCAACATGAGCTGCTGGCTAAACCCAGACCTTGAATGAGGGCTCCAGCAGCACACTGCTATCTGTTTGTTATCTAGGAACACCCTGGGGCTGGCTACAGCTGTCCCAAAGCCCTCATGTCAACAGCAGCTGGACAAGGCTGCTCGGGCCAGCACTGATTACTGGAGAATGAACCACCCGAGTTCTGCTGGGGAGGTGCTGCTGGGCTCGGAGGTGTTATCTTATTCTGATAAGATTTTCTTACAGTTCTGCTCAGTGCTCTCCTACAACGCAAAATATGCCCTCCCAAAACTGTAAGAGCCCTGTGAAAGTGCCAGCTGTGGGGAAGGAGAACCAGACATCACCATATCTTACTGTTGAAACAGAAATTATGACTATTCCTGTCTAAACTTACAGCAGCCTAGTAGAGCCAGAGAAAGATGTGGGAAATCAGATTAAATTCCACCTTTTGAGACTCCATCCATCAGCATTCTGGTTTAGAAGAGCATGAGTTAGGACACTGAAGAAAAAGACTGTTCCTTTCAGAGAAGAAATCATTGCCAAAATGTCCATGTAGAAAATGAGAATAACAGTCCTAATATTGTTTTTTCTGCTTTAGTGTTCTCTCCGCTTCTTTACCTAGAAAATGGCTATATTACCTGGAAAAAAAAATATTTTTGTATTTTGCTGCTTGAGGGAGAAAGAGCTAATTAAATTTGTAAAAGTGGAAAATAATGTTAAGAGGTCTTTGTAGGCCTGTGGTTCTGACTGCTGGTGTCAGCTTTACTGCCAATATGTGCAGATGGTAATGAATGAGCTACCATCAAGCTTCCTTTATTGTCCTAGGGCCTCACTCAGCTCATAAATGTCTTCACTGGTTATTATTTCCAGTTATTTAGTGTTCAGCTGGTGAGAGCAGCACACTCCCATTGATGCTGCACCCCAAACCACCAGAGCAGGATAAGCAATGGCAGTTTTTCAACCAAGCCCTCTAACCCAGCTCAGAGGATGCGCTGCAGCAGCCACACGTGAGCCAACGTCAGTGCTGAACTCAAGCCCTCCCCAGCTGAGCTGTTTGTACAGAAATATCACTTTCTAGCAACAGCCTGGGCCCCTGGGACATGTGGAGCACCAAGCCAAGGCCAGGATAGCCCCAAGGGAAGGGGACAGTGTGCTGGGCTGCTGCTGTGCAAGTGGGATTGAGCAGGGTGATGGAAGGTGGTGGGTGTCCCTATGGGCTCCAGAACTTTTGGATAATGCATTTAGGCTTTCCACAGAACATGCTGTGCAGGATTTTGCATAGCCAGAGGACAGCATTTCTTCTCACAAACAAGGACATAATAGCCTTTTCCAGAATAAGAATATAAATGACTTTCCCTATAACAGTGTTTGAAGCTGTGGGCAAGCCCAGTGTTCTCTCTCTGATTTACCAGCCTGACACCCGTGCTAGGTTCAGCTCTTCAGCTGTCCATAGAAACACTTCCTCTGCCTCTTTCAGCCTGCAAACATTGCGGTGGCTTCTGGAAACCACAAACAACCGCTGTGCACTTTCTGTCAGTAATGCTTCATTCCTACCAAGGGCTTCTTCTTCCAGCTGTATGCATATTTCTGCTCTGCCTCACACCTCATCCCCAGGCAAAAGCAGCAGGATGGGCAGCTCCTCTCCTCTGCCAGGCTGGTGCAGGTTGGGGTCCAAAGTCTCCATCTCCATTTTGCAAACTTTCTTTAACTCTGGCAGAAAGTTTTCATGCCTGTTAAGCCATAAGGCTCAGCTGTGCCTGGCTTTCTGGCCAGCAACACTCTCCTCAAGCAGCCTTCAAACCTCCATGGAACCCCAAGGCTAGTTTCCCTATGACTAGAGACTCCAAGAAATACCACCCTTTTCCAGTCTTCATCTGGGCAGAAAGAGTTTCTTTCTTGGTATCTAATTCTCCTAAACATGTTCAAGTTTTCCTACTAGAGGAAATTTCTGCTAATTTCCAAGCAGAGTTGCCTGTAAAAGTTTCCCTCAATTTCAACACATTTTCCCTTGCACTGGGGCTATGGAAACAGCTGCAGGCTGCCAGCTTTTCTGGCTCACCTTCCCAGGAAGGCTGCAAATTTGTGTTTCCTGGGACTACAATTCCCAGAAGACAATTTATCTTCCCCCAAACCAGGAGCCAAGGCTTGCTGGGTTTGTTGCATCTTTTGAAAGGCTTCCTCCTCCCATGAGTAAGGAAGGGATGAGCCTTCCTGCAGCAAACTGGGAGCAAGAGGGGAATGTAGTAGGGGGCAAAGCATCCTTCTCAGCACAGCTCCCACCCTGACACAGCTCTGTGCAGTTAGGGGAGAGCATCTGAGGTCAATGCCTGAGGGCACAGCTTCCACTTTCATAGAACTACAACATCCCAAGCAAAAGTGGTGATTAAAGGGCTGGCTGGTGTTAATTTAAGTGGTTTTGGGACTGCCTGAGAATGTTTGAAATGCCCTCCTCAGCTGTGTGTCTCCACTGAAGTAATATTTCAGCATGTCTGTTCTTAAGAGACCACAAAATCCTCCTCTGTAGCGTCTGATCAGACACGTTTGTGGTTCCTCTGCAACGGTGATGCCAAACACCCCAGTGGCTTCTTCCTCCCAGGGCAACAGTCTTAGGAAAATGTTTAAAGGAAGGACTGAACTCCATGGCCCTAAGCAATCTCAGAACTGTTCCTTGTGATTGACTCAGAACTGTACTTGGTCACTTAACGACTCTTAGTGTTCCTAATTAAAACCAGCCTTTGCCCAGGCTATCATTGTGTGAGTGCTGTCTCCATCAGCTAAGTCATTAATTGTGACCCTAAACAACCCTAGTTCAATGGGGGGCTGTAATCTCCTGAAGGAATTCCCATTTTTTTTAGCAATCAGAAGGCAAAAGTGTTCCTTTTACAACATCCTTCAAAGATTGCAAGTTCACGGCTTTGGAGTCACAAGGAGCCTCCCAAAAATCAGCAGAGTGTGTCTCTGGCAGGTTAAAAGGTCCCAGGCTGGTGTTTGCAGTGCAGAAAGGCCAGGATGGGTTTTCAGCAAGCCAGAGGGGTTGGGTAAAGAGCAGCATCGTTGTGTTCAGTGCTTTAAAAATGCAGCGGAATTTGGGGTGAAAACATGAAAAAGTCAGCCATGGTGTTTCACAAGGACACTTCTCCACATGTGCACAAGGCAGGATGACTCAGCTGCTCACTGATAGCAAGTTTGCTGAAACAAATACTGACCTTCAAACAGTCACTATATATTATCACTGATACAAATACCAACCTGAATACAATAAACCTAACCCTTGCATTTTGTTTTTTCCTCCACTATTCTGTTTCCAGGTGGTTTTTCATTTAGATCTCTCCCAGGGGATCTCAGCATCCCTTTTCATCCTTACTGGAGCTTAAGGAGAGCTCTGTGGGTTCAGCCCATCAAAAGAAAAAGGAAATGGAAAAGAAAAGCCATTCAGAATAAAGATGAGACAACCTTCCCAACACTTAGATTCAAGCAATTCTGAAGAGTTTATAAGACATATCCCACTTGCCATCTGTTTGCACAAAAATCAGTATTTGGACACCTAAATATGCCACAACTGTTTTGCTCAGTGATTGTGGAGTGTGCTCCCTCCTCAGTTTGTTCCTAGGAAGAGCCTGGCACTGGCTGTCCCATGGGAGAAGATGCTGTGAGCACCTGGCTCCCCTGGGACCAGACAGGCACCAGAGACAGCAGAAGAAAAGCAGAGCCATCCTGCCAAGATATTTTAGCAAATTTGAAACACCCCGGTGGTTTCATACCACAGGAGCACACTGTACTGGGTGTTCTGAGCCAGCACTTGCAATCCTGAAGCACCTTTTCCTCAGCCTTCACTGTCCAGTCCCTCACTTGCCTGCTCTGTTCACCCACTTTTAAAACAGTGTGAGTGTCCTAACAGCACAGATATACCAAAAATGATGAAGAATGGCTGGCCAGGGTCCTAGCCTTGCCTGGTTTTCTGAAAACTGCAGAAGATTTTTCCTTTCCATTTAGCAAGCTTAGATGCAGGAATATTATACCATTTTTTTCTCCGAGATAAAAAGTCGCTTCTTCCCACATTTAAAACAATAAGAATTGAACTACTTATTATAAAAGAAGAAGAAGAAGGGCCATGAAGCACTTGCTGTTTGCTCCTTCCGTCTAGCAGCGGTGACGTTGGAAAGAGGAAGCGCCTCGGAGCTGGAGCTGTGCCGGGCGATCCCGCGCTGCTGCTGGCGTGTCCTCGCCCGCTTATCTCCCCACTTCACCCACTCTGGGCCATCTGTGGCCCAGAGCAGAGGTGCTGCCTCACAAGTCCTCTCTGGAGGGCTCCAGAGACAACTGTGTGCACAGCTGGGATCTCAGGTTTCCCGAGGATTAGTGCCCAAGCAGAGCATTCGCATCATTCCTGGAGGCTTCGCAGGGAATTGAGCTCAGATCCAGGTAAGAGCTGGCTGCTTGGAGCAGGAGTTTGCTGGGGCTGGCTCAGTGGGGTACTCCTTGATGGCATGGCTGATTTTGGGAATCCACAGACGGCAGGAGAAAGTGATGTGAAGTTGTCCTCTGCCTCGTTGGCTTGATTTCATTCCTGGCTCCAAAGCGTAGTTTTGCTTTAAATGGGGGAGGAACAGCACTGCCAGGAGATAAGGGTGTTTGGATCTGGGATGGGCAGTTTGCTCACAGCAGCCCTTGGGTTATTAAGTCAATACCAACACTGACATGCAGCTCTGAATCACACCCAGCAGCAGCCTCTGCTCCCCTCAGCCAGCCTGGAGATGTTTGGTTATGTGGAGAGCCCAAACATTTGGAAACGGGCATCCTTGGAAGCAGCCTTTCAGTTACACATTAATGCAAATTTCAAGTAAATGCTGGTCATTTGCATAAGGACCTGCCTGGAGAGATGTCAGGAACGTGACTTGACTTATTTATTTGAGTGTGACCCTCAAATAAATGCCAACCCCTTTATGAGCTCAGAAACCTCTGGTGTCCTCAGCTGGAAACCAAGAGATGTGGAGCAAATGCCAACCAAACCCCTCAAATTCATGGCATCTACCTACATGCAGGAGAGCCAGAAAATTCCAGCAGTGACCTTCCTCTGGCCTCTCTGAAATAATTGGGTATCCAGGTATGCATTAGGGAGTGATAGAAAGTTTAAAAAATCAAAGACTGTTAAAAAAATAAAGTAAAAGCTAAGTGTCCCATTTCTGGGTGTGCTGCTGATTGTGATTCTTACAATTAAATTGCTGAAGAACCGGTTCTGGGTCAGGTTCATGTTCCCTCAGTAAGTGTGACAGAGGGTAAAATCGGAATCTGGCACTTCAGGGCCACTTTCATTTGAAGGTTTAATAAAGATTAACACCTCTGAGGCTGTGTGCCACTGGCTGCTCAGTTTGTTACTGTTGTTCATGTTTTTGTTCATAATTGTCAGAAATCTACAGTAGAACATTGATTGGCAGCTAAGGGGTGCAAAAACTGGGTGAATGCAAAAATTGTCAATGTTTTTTCTTTAACCTTTGCTTATAGAGGACTTGATGGGTTAGCTGGGCAAATGGGTGTTTCACTCATATTGGTAATTATTAATTACTTCACATGCTTCTTAATTACTCCACATGCTGATCCCAGCCCCACCTGTGTCCAGTTATTGCCTTCAGAAAGGTTCCACGTGAAGGCAACTCATCCTGAGCTGTACACTTGGGTGTTTTTATCAGCTGAGCATGCTGAGATTGGGAATGCTCTGCTCTTCCCAGATTTATGGATGGAGTTAAAGGAAGGTGAGATTATACCTCTAGCTGAGGTGTATTGTGAGGGCTGTGCTGGTGAGTAAAACCAGAAATGATTGACTGGACTCTGCTGAGGCTTCGTATGTCGGGTTCTGTCTTTGTTTAATTGTTTTGTGGAATTTATTTTTCACTTGTTTTTCCTTTTTCAGTTTTCACCCCATGGCAAAGCCTGGTTTTACATTTCTTATTTGAACTGTGCAAAACAACTGGAAGCTGGGGAAAAGAGAGAGGAATAGAGAATTATGCTACTGGTTTTAGTGGAGGGCCTAAGCAAACTGGGAGCAGAGTGCAGGGAACTGGGACTGATGGCAGCTTTGAGCTTGGTCTAAACTCTGGAAAGGCAGTGCTCAGTGTTTCTGATTGCTTTTTTTGCATGTGTGCTTGGCAAATAGGAACATTACTTTTCTGAGACTAGCTTTATGCTTCCTGATGGATTTTCAGCAGGAAAAATAAAACCTTTCTTCATGAGCCTTGTGTTGGGGGCTGGGATCTGCTCCATCCCATGTTCCCCTTCCCTGTGTGGTGTGGTGCCATGGCATGTCCAGTGGGTTTTTCCAGCTCATGGTGTGTTAGAAGTCTCATGACTCATTCAAACCCTTTGTTTTTTTCCTATTGCAATCCATCCAATGGGCCACCATGTAAAAATCCTCTTTCCTGTGGCCTCCCTGCCCCTGGGCTCCCTGTGAGACAGTGTGTGCAGCCTTGTGGGGGTCAGGGTGGTGGCTGGAGGGGACAGAGCTGTCCTGGCTGCTAAAACCCATGGCCCCAGCATGAGGGCTGCAGCAGAAGCACTCAGTGCTGAGTGTGTGAAGGAGCAAGGGCTGGGAGATGCCTCTGCCTCTCCAAACTCCTCTGAGAGAGCCAACTTCTGATTTACAGGAGTCACAAGCTGGGAGGACACTAAAGCAGCAATAATCATTGATAAAATACTCGTTTTCCATCACCAGCAGGATTGAGTGCAATTTTCTAACAAAATTTTCAACAGGAGGGTTTTGAAAGTTACAAGACAGCTCAGATACAAAAGAAGACAAGTGAAAGCAGCTGCATTATTGACCTCTGGGTGGGAAGTGGCTGTCTCAGCAGGACTGGAGGTGAATTTTGAGTATCTAAGAGCAGAAGAAGCAATTCCCTTATCTTGTTTGACCATCTCTTTACCAGACGCAGTTGCAGTTTGTCCGGATATTTGTAAGTTTTTCAGCATGAATACCAGAATAAACTCTTCTGATCATCTAGTCTGACCTGCAGTGTCAGGCAAACCACACGATTTATGGTTTCCCTGAACCAGTGTAGCCTTTGGAAGGAAAAGAACCTCCTGTCTTTAATGAAAGCATTTTTAATGATGATGGTTTTACTTTACCTGATGAAGGACTGGTTCAGTGTTTGGATTTGTGTCAAATTCAACATAGCCTGGATCAGATTCTGACACGCAGGTGATATCCAAGAAAGCATTCTCACTTCACAAGAGTAACTTTGCAACAGTATGAACAAGGATGTGTGGAACCTGGAAAATGGAATACTGCAAAAGCGTGCAAATAAGCTCATTCCTGTGATAATAAAATATTTAAGTGATGAGCTAATTCTGAGCATTTTAACAATGTGAGGGAACAAAGCTAGAGTTTAAATGAAAATATTCAAAACTAATACTCCCACTGCTTATAGGCACATGTAAGCTGACAGATTGTTTGAGATGCAGAGCATAACTGGAATACACAGGGCTAACACCGAGCAAAAATAAGAATATAGGGAAAAATGCAGCTATGGAAACATATGTGTGTTACAGAAAGAGATTTTGTCATGCCTTCTCTGTATGGGATCATATACAGTCAGAGCAGCAATGAAGGATAAAAGATGTGTTTACTAAAGCTAATAAGGAAAATAAATTCACAGGAGAAGGGACATGGAATAGTGTGAAAGAAGCAAACAGTAGCTCTGAGGATGATATATTTGCATATTTTTAACTAAAACAGAGGGGGAAAGAAAGGGGGAGGGTTGGAGCAGTGCTGGACCCAGAGACATGAGAGCAATGCAGAGTTGGTGTCATGCTGGGAAGCATGAGATATCTCAGAAGCAAGGGAGATTTACACCAGATAAAACCAAAATTATGCAGTGACTAGCACAATTCCTAACCCCCCTTCCTCCCGCTTAAAACCTGATTTAAAAATAAAACATAAGGAGGAACTTCAATTCAGAAACTATTGCTTTAATGTAAACAAGGGAACATGGCAACATAGAGATATGAAATCAGGGGAAAATGATTCAGAGAACAGGCACATACATAGAGCAGCATTATATCCTTGATATTCAGGGGGCTGGAGCACCTCTGCTCTGGAGCCAGGGTGAAACAGTTGGGGTGCTCTGCCTGGAGAAGAGAAGGCTCCAGTGAGACCTTGGAGCCCTGTCCAGTGGCTAAAGGGGCTCCAGGAGAGATGGAGAGGGATGGTGGACAAGGGCATGGAGTCACAGGACAAGGGAGATTAGATTCAAACTGACAGAGAGCATGTTCACATTGGTTATTAGGAACAAAAAAATCTCCCCTGTAAAAGTGGGGAGAACCTGGAACAGGTTACCCAGGGAAGCTGTGGCTGCCCTATCCAGGGAAGTGTCCAAAGCCAGGTAGGATTGGGCTGGAGCAACCTGGGATAGTGGAATTTGTCCCTGCCCATGGCAGGGGTTGGAACTGGATGATCTTTATGGTTCCTTCCAACTTGAACCATTCTATGATTCTATGTCCAGACCATATTATGAACATTTACTAAAACAGGAAAAAATGCAGCTGATTAATTTCAGCCAGCCCAGCCCTACAAAGAGTAAAACATTTGTTACAGAGGTATCAAGCAGCCTCACCTGTGGCTGATGTAGCCTCACTCGGGCTGAGTCATGGGTGTAGAAGCCAGGAAAGTGTGGTTTGGGAAGGGGAGTGGTGGTGGATGTGTGTCTGAGGAGGTGATGGGGGCAGCAGGAAGCCTGGAGGCTGAAGAAGGAACTCAGGGGATGAATGACCAGAGAGGCTGTGTGCAAGCAAAAACTTGTTGAGGAGGAAGCACTGGCTGAAACCTGGAAATAGTTTCTGGTGAAGAAATGGGCTGGTGGATGGCAAAAGGGGAAGGAGGTGCCAGCTGAATGGTGATGGGGGTGACAGCAACATGCCATGTCCTGTGGCTCCCAAGGGTTCCCCAAGGCTGAGCTGGGGAATTGCTTTTGGGAAGTGTTGAAGCATTCCTGGGGATTGAGCAGTGAGGGTGCCAGCTCTGGGGATCTGGGCTCTCCAGAGGAGCCCTGGGGAAAAAAACAGAGCTGAGGAGGCATCAGATGAGTCTGTGACAGGCTGTGATGCTGCACAGGGGAGCTTGCTGCACTTTTGAGGATAGAAAGGTCACTGTGGGGACTGATAGCAGGCAGCTTCTTTGCCTCATGAGATCCCATTAAACATGGGAAATTCTGAGATGTCAACTGATGTGGTACCACCCACACTGCTGGTGGGCACAGCCCTGATCTCAGCAGGGCAGGAAGTGCCCAAAGTGCTCACATTACAGGAAGCTAAAAATCTTTCAGCCTTGTGCTCATTTATTTCCTCAAGAAAAATCCTGCATCCCAAAGTAATCCGTGAGGGGGTGTCTCAAGGTTTTTGTGAAAGAGGAGCTGTTCCCTCGCAGTAACACAAGGAAAAGCCCGTGATGAGCATCACCCAGCACAGTGGGCAGGGTATGTCTGGTGCAGCCTGATTCACAAGAACAGAGAGTTTTGACATTGCTGAAAGACAAAAAAAAAGTGGTGCATACTGATGGCTGTCACAGGAAAGACTCGCTCCTTTCAGCGCCTTGGTGCTGCAAAATACACTTTTTATAAGACAAAGGTCTCTTCTCAAGAGTTTGAATGGTTGTTCCTTAGCTATTGAGAAGCCTGGAGTTAGCAAAATAGGCTCTTCTTTCTTTTATGTAAGGTGATAAATATAAATGTCCTATGATAAATAGTCAATGGAATATAATAAGTTCTTACACAAGTAAATGTGTTTAATTTTGTTCCCAGACAACAGCGACAAAGGGATGTTGCACTGAATGCCTCGAAGTGATAGAGTTTCAGTAGTGAGAGGAAATGAGATCTTGTTTCTGAAAGGGAAGAGAGAGAGGCTTTGTGAATGAAGAACAAATCTGAAAGGTGCTGCTTCTTCTCTCTGTTTATGCTCTAATATCAATACAGGGAATAACAGTGGAAGCTGCAGCTGGAGAGGGCACTAGGGGTCACCCCTGTCTTATCTATGTCATCTGGATTTAATTCTGAAGTAAGATAAATAACATGACAGAAAACAAAGCCAAGCTATTCTGATTTCTTTTTCTTTCTTTTTTTTTTTTTTTAATTGTGTGGGCCAGACAGCTTGCATTTAATTTCTTCATTTTCCCCTCCTGCCTGCCTTCTGTCTGTCTCTTCGTTAAAACAAAGCCCCAGGAAGCCAGTGGGTTGCAGCCAGGGAGGATGCTATAGATGCAGGGGACTTGCATCAAAATTCCCTCTGTGTGGGGAATTTATTTAGAGCAAAGGTCAGGCAATCACAAACACTAAGTCAGTCAGGCAGAATCCCAGAGCAGCCTTGGCATGTTCCTGCAAGCACGGCAGAGCAAACTGATTGCAGCCATGAATGGCTCCCTTGTAGTCCAGAGAGCAACTCCTGACACGTTTTCCTCTGCCTGCCCCAAAATCCTGTGCCTGAAGATCTTTCTCTCCCCTTTTCTTCCCCCCAAGCAGACAAGTGTCCCTGACTTCTCATGCAACTTCACTTGATACCTGCATTTGGAGGATTTGGTGTCTGGGCTATGAAGAGAATTGCAGATTATTTCCTCTGAGATTTTTTTGACCTTGTGTCTAGGAAGCAACCACTTCTGTCAGCTGAATCTGCTGTCTGAGTGTTGGAATTGTGCATTTTAAGGTGTGATGCAAGATGTCTGGGGAGGAAAAGTATTTCTTTATGGAGACAGATGATTTTTCTTAAGACAGACAGGCTTTCAGGCACACAAGATGTGATGAAGAGGCAGCACCCCCCACCAGCCTGCTTTTTTTAGCTCTAGTAATTGATGTTGAAAGATGTAGATCCCCTTCTCTCTGTAGATGAATTATGGTAAATTGTGATGGGTTTTGTCATATGATGGGGCAGAAGTTGAAAGTTCATGAGAATTTAAGAACTGACCTGTCAATTTATTGAAAGAATCAGCTGCCAGGAGCTGGGAAACTACAAAACAGAACTTCTGTCTTGGAAAGTCCCTTTCCTGTAGATCTCTGGTGTCAGGAAGAGCTGTAGAGAAGCTTCCCCATAACCATGCCCTGCTTCTATGCTCCTTTCCAAGCATCAGTTATAATTCCCTGGGCATGACACCCTGGGTTGGGTGGTGTTTACCCTGCCCTGCCACACGAGAACAGAGGCACGTTCTTGGATGATCACAGGGATGATAAATCTGCTTGGAGTGCATTACTGTGGGGGCTGTGTGAGGGCAGATCCAGACTTGCCACCTGAGCTGGGCTGGTGGCAGCACACACAGGACACCTCTGTCCCTGTCCCTGCCTCCTGCCAGCTCCAGGCCTGCCCGTCAGCTCCCTCCTAGCTCGGAGCTGGTTCAGGGTCAGTTCAGGTATCCGTGGGCTGCAGCAGAGCTATCCCAAAGGTGGGGGAATGCTCCTGCTCCCTATTTTAGGGTTTTATGTAACATCCAGCTTATATAAGCCTTTGTCTGTTAACAAAATGGGTGGAGCGTGTCTCGCTCGGATTCCTGCTAAAGAAACGCTCATTACTTAACGCTTACTCAAGTGCTCATTACATTCTTTAAGAATAATTTACTCAGTTCCTTTCCTGTTGCTAATAATAACACAGCGACTTGACAACCTGTTATGGACAAATGATAAAACATGTAAATTCTCCATTCAATGCACTGCACTTTGGAATAAATGAGAAGCAGTGCTGTTCAGGTAGAGGAGGGGAAACTGAGACATACCCCAGAGGTACTTAATGGGAGAAGAAGGCATTCCCCAGAGGCAGAGAGTGGAAGAATGAGGCATAGCCCAAACCCTGACCCTGGGCTGTGTATTGCTTTCTTCTCACTGCCTCCTGGCAGGGGACAGTTTTAGGGTGCTGGTAGAGGAGGAAGGATGTTCTGGCCTTGCCAGGATGGTTTGGCCTGCAGGATGTGCCTGGGCACACAGCACAATCCTTGCTGGTAGCACAATCCTCCTCTTCAGGGTTCCACCCAGCATTGTTTCCCACGTGGAGGGAAAAGGGAGGGGTGGGCAGGCACTAAACTCTGCAGCCCATGTCCTCATCCCAAAGTTGATTTGGACCCCAGGGAAGTCCCACTGGTCTCTGTCATTAATTAAATACCTTTCCAGATCCTAGTTCTGTCCTCCAGCAGGAAAAGATGGGTTGTATCCTGCTGTGTGGGAATGGTAAGGCATTAAAAGCTGTCAGATAAGCAGACCCCGTGGTAGAGAGGACCACGTAAATTGTTTTCAGAAGGACTTGTCGAGCTCACTCAAACCTGGCATTCACGTTCCTGCAGGGCTTTAAATAGAAAGAGAGAGTGTGTCTGAGCTCACACCATACGGAGCTGCTTTGCACTCTCTCCTTCCTCCAGATCCTGTGCTTCATCTACTGACGTGCTTGGCATTCCTTGAAGTTTTGTGAATTGCTGCAAAAAAACCCAACCCTCCTTTTCATTTTATTTCATTTCCCCCCGTCTTTTTCCCCCTTAAAGCCTTGCCCTTCCCCGCAGCCCTGTCCCTGTCCCTCCACCGCTGCTCGGGCCAGCTGCCACACGGTGGCATCCAGGTACCTGCGGAACGATGCGCCAGTGAGGAAAAGGGCGGGACAGCTTGGATTCGGGCATTTCCTGCCCAAAAGCAAGTTTGTGATACCAGAAATACGTATTATTTTAGTTCTCAGGCACATTTCTGTCCCCTGAGGCTCTGAGGGGTGATACAGAGGGGAGATGCGCTGCTACAGGGAAAAATCAAGCTAGAAGTGGTATCTCATGTATTATTCAATATATTTTTTCTTCTTCCCCTTTTTTAATTTTTTAAAAGTTTTTCATGTACCACTTTAATCCACCCCCCCGCCCCATCCCTCGCCGAGAGAAGGATAAAAGCCCCAACCAAACCCAAACAGCAAGAGCATTGTTTGTGTTTCCATGGGAATTCTGTGAGAGGAGAAGGGTGTGAAAGAAAACTGAAATATTCTGGCCAAATCTGATAAGGTTTGGATCCTGAGCAGCCCCCGGACTTGTCTTGTAGCAACCCAAGTCCAGGGGTCCCAGTGTCCCCTGACTGTTCAGGGGGGTTGCTGCTGTGTCATGGGAGGTATTACACTGCTGTGGAATTTTGCCAGAAAAAGCAGTTTTTATGGGAGAAGACAAGACTACAACTCCCAGGAGGCACCATGACCCAGTCAGGCACTTGATGCTGAAGGGCCTTTAAACAAAACTTCCTCCCCTGCCTGTTCCCTCCGAGTTAGGAGGACAATAGTGGTCCTTGAAGGGAAGAAGAGGAAAAAAGTACTTGACAATGAGATTTCTACAAGCAACCCTGCCTTTTCCTTTTGGAATACTGGTCTTATGGGACAAAACAATTTTTTTTTTTTTTTTTTTTTTTTTTTTTTTTTTTTTTTTTTTTTTTTTTTTTTTTTTTTTTTTGTCTTAAGGAGCTGCGGAGTCACTGTGCTGTTGTGCTGTGGGACACAAAAACCTTTGCTCTGTAGTCAGGACATCTTCAGCAGAGGTTGGGGACAGGGTGCAGGAGCAGGAGGCATGGTGGTGTCCCAAGCTGGAGCCTGGCTTTGCACACAGCCAAAATAAACCCTCATCTCACCAAGGATGATACAGCTGATTCCTCCATCCCCTGGGGCTCTGCAGGCTCCTTCCCAAATGTGACCCAACTGGGGCAAAAACAACTCCTTATTTTTCTCCCTGGCTTCCCTCTGGTCCCCACAGCTTTGCAGAGGCACCAACGAGACCCACACTTGGTGTCAGGGAGCCCCTGCGTGGCTAAAGGGAACTATGAGGAGGAAAAAGGGCTTTTCAATGCCTGCAGGTATGAAAGACACTCCAGGCTCCACCCTGGCATTTGATGGTTGGTTTTTTATTTTTCCATCTTTGATGTGTGGGTTGCTGTGAACAGTGTCAGGAGCACAGGGCTGGGGAATAGCCCATTATTGGTGACACTGTGAATAACACAGAGCTGGGGTTTGTGCTGGTGTAGCTGGGCTCATTTAATAAAGGAAAAGCAAATGGGTGATAAAAATCTCTATGGGTAAAATAAAACCCTCTGTTTGGGTGACACCTCTGTTCAACATGTCAGATTCCTGATGTGGCTCTGCTGAGATCTTTCCTGCACTCCAAGCCATTGGAAAAAATGCCTTTTGCCACAGAGGAAGGGGAGAGTGTTTTTCAGGTTGTGAAAAAATGGTTTGAGAGGTTTGGAGAAGGTGATGCTTCTTTGTGGTGCTGTCACATGTTCACTGCAGCCTGCTCTTAGTTTGGCATTTATTTTTTCCCCCTTTTCCCCCCCTTAAAGCCTTGTCTTGTTTGGCATTTCTCTAGTGTCCAGCAGCATTCTGCTCCTCCCCGTTCTCCCTGTCTTGTGATGTCAAGATTGAAGACAATGTCCTTATTTTAAAAGAATGCTTGTTTCTTTTCCTGCATTATCTTTCAGCTGGTGGGTTGGGTTTGGTGTGCAGCAGCATAGGCTTTTAGTTCACCAACAGCCCTTCTGCAGATGTCTCTTACACTTTTGGCCACCTCACTGGGGCATGGAAGAGAAAATTTTTAGAGAGAAGGAAAAAATATGAAGTACAACTAAATAATAATAATAAAAAATATTGCTAATATGAGCACCTTGGTTTTACAGACTGCAGCAGCCTCAATCCCTGACTGTCAGTCAGAGAGCATTCTTTGCACCAGAGTCTCATCTTAAATAAGAACACTTCACACCCCTGTGATGACACCAGGCATCCTCTGAGGGATGTGTGGAAATTCCTGAAGAATGAAAAGCAGGTGGGAGAGAACCAAAGAAACTCCTGACAGATAATACTGTGCCTCTCAGAGCTCAAGATATTTTTGAGGGTATGTGCCAAGTATCCATTTAATGAATTGTCCCTGGGACAGGGAAGGTTCTGGGAAGTGTAGAAAACCACTAATGGGACATGGGCACAGACAGTGGTGCTTCTGCTCTGTTGTGGTGCTGCAGAGGGGGAAATTGTGCAAAGTAGAGCCCAAAACGCTCACCTACACTGGCTGCTCTCTTCTGCTACTGGTCTAGCCCTGCTCACTGCCAACATAAACCCACAGCAGGGAGATTAAATATACATTAAGTGAGCTAAGGTTTATGGGTTTGGAAAGATTTGCCAGAAATCAGCCAGTCACATAGGGGATGAGCACTGAAATGAACTCTGGGCAGGAGGGAAGGGGTTTGTCTGCAGGGAAAGCTGTGTTTCTCTGTGTCTGCTATGTCCCAGCTCTGCATCAACACACATGGACAGGTGTGCAGAGATGGGAGGTGGCAGAGGTCCCCTGCAGCCTGCTGTCCTCCTGCCCCAGGGAGCTGAGGGGGTTTACAGAGGTGTGTCCAGAGAGATGGCAGAGATTGGGCATCCTGGGCAGGTGGGTGCCCTGAGGGATGCTCCCCGTGCTGTATCTCCACTCATTCCTATTCCATATGTTTAGCATCAAACCTCTCTGCAGTGTGGGGTGATGTGCCTGTCTGGAACATGGCTCTGCCCTCTCTTTGGGGGTGGAAATGGCAGTGATATAGGGCAACTTCGAATATTTCCCATTGCCTTGCAGTGTTCCACCCCAGCTTCCTCCCTTGCTTTGTTCTCTCCTGACACTGAGTGCCACAAATGTCTGTGCTGACTTTTTCCTTGCTCAGTGCAGCCAGCACTGCTGAGCCACCTTGACTCACAGCTCTCCAGAGATGCCCAATGGGGCTGTGTGTGAGCCCAGCCCCATGAGCTGAAGGAAGCTGTGTTGAAATACTGTTGGGAACCCACCTTAGATTTCTAAGTTTGATTTTCGGTGTGAGGCACATCACTCACTCTGTTTTGTTAAGGTGTTGGTAAGCCAAGTCACAGTAAACCCAGAGTAAACGAGCTGAGCCAGTGCGTTACAGGTGTGCCCACAAACAAGGCAGGTGCTGCTCTGGTGGAGAATGTGATGCTTCAATATTGAACTGCCAGAGGAGGGGACAGAGGCTGCCTCTGAATCAGCAGTCATCAAAGTTGGGTTATTTATCTCATCTACATTTAAGGACTATGGTTCAGTTCTTTGTGATTTAAAGAAATAAAACCTAAAATCATTGAAGGAAGAAAAATATCCTAATAACCATGCTGAAGTCTTGTTGTAGATATAGAAGTGGGATCACTGAGTTTGCTGGAAGAAATCACCAAGATCTCCCTGTACAGCCGCAGCAGTGAGAGCTGCAGTGCTGCAGACAGATTTTGGGCGTTTCACCAGCACTCAGGGCTGGGTTATAGCTGGAACCTGCTGGGAATTTCGCTTATCCGCATGTCAGTTCAATGCTTCTGCAAGCACAAAAATTTTCTCTCTCGCTAAAAAATCTGCTCCTTGCATATTAAAAAGGGCATATGGGAAGTAACATGGTAAATGCAGCGTGTGTAGGGGAGGACAGCTCGGACCCAAACAGCACCGGACTGTAATTATTGGGCTGTCTTACGCTAAAAACAAAACAAAACAAAAAACGCATGTGCAATTAATAATTGTTAATTTGTATAGGCTTTTTCAATCTGTTTCCCGGGCCAAACACAGTTTCTTGGTGACGGTGGGGAACCCTGACTTCTCCCTCCTGGAGTGTCCGGCCACGAAGGGGAGAACCGTGCTCCCTGTGGAAGCGGCACTCAGAGCGCGCAGCAACCTCGAATCCCCTCCACATGCGGCAAAGTTGGGCTGAAATAACCGAGTTACTCCCCTTAGCTCACTCTGCGCCTCCCTGGGCTCCTCATGCCCAGCCGGGGCGGGTCGGGGGTGCCCGTCCCTCCCTCTGGGCCGTGTCCCGGTCCGGGGGGCGGCCGCGGTGCCCTCAGCGGGGGCGGGCGCGGGGCGGGCCCGGGGGCCGGGCCTGGGCAGCGCGCCCAGGAGCCGCGGGAGGGGCCGGTGTAAGGAGGTTCCTTGGGCTGATCGGGGCGGCTTCTCCGCTGCTGGTGCCCCGCGAGAGGGACGGCTCCCGGCTGGCTCTGACGGCTCCCGGCTGGCTCTGACGGCACCATGGGGCACCCGTGGCCGCGGGGGCCGGAGGTGGGTGCGGGCGAGCGCGGCCGCGGGGCTGCCCCGGAGCGGGCGCCCGGCCCGGGGCACTGCGGTGATTTCAGGGTCTGTTTTCAAGTGAATGTCCTGCCAGGGCTCTTTGCTGGGCAGACTGCTGCGGGGAGGTGTTTGTCGCCTGTCGGACACACTCGGGATGGTTTACGCGTTTTTCGTGCAGTGAAATGGGTGGGTTTGGGTCGCTGCGGTCCTGCCCTGTGTCAGCGCGGGCGGCTGGCTTGGGAAGCCTGGCGGTGTGGTGAACTTCAGTGGCCCCGGCACTGATGAAGCCGTGACCCTGCCACGTCCCTTCCGCACCCTCCGTTCTTGGGTTATGGGAAAACCCTGAGTTACTAAAGGTGCTGACACAACCCGTTCTGCCGAGCTGCTGGTTGGGTTTCTTGCAGTGAAAGCCTTTTCTGCCTGTTGCTGGTTTTCTTTATTTGGCATGATGCTCTCTAGAAATCTTCAGCCCCAAGGTGCCTCTGGTCCGAGCTGGACCGTGGTTCAAGTCAGTGCAGCTCCGTTGGCTTTGGAAGCGCTCCCCGGGCTGACCAGGCTCTCTGCACACAGACGGACAATGCCCATTGTGTGCCCAGGTCTGGTGCTCCCCACATCCCTCCTTTCTGTAAATCTGCTCGGTGCCTCTCCAGTGAGGCTGTCTGGGGTCAGGCACTGGCAGCTGGACTGGGTGGGTGAAGCTGTGTTGCTTTGGCAATGGTGCAAGATGGTAAGTGTGGATGTCACGGCGAGGCCGGTGTGGCTGCTGGGACAAAAGCTCCCTGTTTGCCTACGGTGTTGTTTCGAGCTGCCTGTGTTTGCAGCTCGAGGGGTGGGAGCTCTCTTTCGAGTGTCTTTTAGTCACTCAAGAATTCGTGTTTTCCCTCCCGTACTGTCTCTACCATTTGATAAGTGTGAGCTCATGCCAGAGGCTCGCAGGTAACCAGGGAACTTTCCAACCACCTCATGATGCTCACAGGAGTGTTAGCCCTGTGACTTGGGTCTCATGGCCAAATCCTGCCCAGCTTAGCCAGAAGTTGGAAAGCTGTGAGTTTGAGTCTGTGGGCTCCCCTTCCTTCGCTGCTTCAGAGCCCTTTTCTCAGGGTCACTGTTACCCTGTGATGCTGAGCACCCTCCAGCGATGCTGGGATCCCCGATCCGGGCTCCGGGGGTTGCTGCAGAGTTCCCCCCAACAGTCCCCCCTGTGCACCTGCCCTTGCCTGCAGCTGAAAGAGGCCCTTCCTCGTGTCCTTCTGCCATGAGGTAGCACCAAGCCTGTAAAATCAGATTTTTTGCAGTGGGAGGGTGTGTCTGGCCTCTCCCAGGCCTGGGGGTGCAGCACGTGGGTGACATCCCACGGTGTCCCCATCGCCCATCTCGGTGCCAGGTTTGCTGCCTGGGATACTGAGCCCTGCATCTGCCCTTCCTTCTGGAGAAGAGGCCAGCCCCAGGCTTGGTCAGAGCTCCCTGTGGGACAGGGCCAAGGTCAGATCCCTCTGAAAAGACCTGTTGATATTTACAGAGATTGCTGTAGACTCTGTTTCAGCCGATTGAATGAAACCTTATTGAGAGGTACAGCGATTGAATTTGGTTTTGCCAAGATTTAACTTTCCTAAGTAGAAAAGATTGAAAACTCACTTACAAACTCATTTGCATTTTTAGTTTTATCTTGATACATATAACATCATCCTTTTCAGGATTATTGAAAATTAGTGTTGAGGCTCTGGTCTTCCTAGAAAAGATTTAATAACTTCAATTTTCCTGGAGGCCATGATGCTCTTCTTATTTTGAGAGGCTTGAACTCCCCCCAGAAAATGCTGTTGTTGACAGGTGTCTCCTGAGCTCTCACAGCTGATACCAGTGTGCTGGTATCAGAATTGCATGTTCTTTGAACTGCTGAAGATGCTGTTTCACGTGTGTGAATGAAATTATAAGTACTAGGTAGATGATCATTGCTGGTGAAATTAATCTTTCACAAAGCAGGCTATAATCTCATGGCTCTCCTAGAAATTCTTATTACTCTTTATAGTAACAAAGTGTAAAGGGTTGTGCCGTTTTGACGTTGTTATTCCTGTAAATTAGGAAGTGCTCTTTAGTCTGCAGGTGTGTCTGTGGTGGAGATGTTTTAAGGGAGTAGGTTCTATCTCCAGCAGTGATTTGAGAAATCTCTTACATGATTAGGTGAAATTTCAGCCAGCTGAACTTGGATTTTACAGTTATTCCTTCTCTGAAAATGGATTTAAATCAGGTTATCAAACCTTCAGGGAAAGAAATTTCAGGGGAATGCACTTAAATGCTGGCACTACCACAAGTGTTATTCCTTGAAATGGCATAATAAGGGAGATAGCAGCTGCTAATGTTCATAGAGGCTTGTAGGCTTTATCTTCTCTCTGTCTGTACCCTGTGAATACATCAAAGGGGAAACTCAGGGACTGAAATTGCTGGGGTTTTGCATCATGGTCCATGAGGAGCAGCACCTTTCTGATGCCTTTGCTGCAAACAGGTGGTTCCTAAATTTCATTTTGGAACAGCTATTTTGCAGCAAGTGATTTAAAATAATAATAATAATAATAATAATAATATTGCTTTAGTGAGAATCAGCATTGGCTAATGGCCCTAAATCTGTGTACAGCAGAGCTGAAAAAGCAATTTGATTTTCTTCTGGAGTGTCTGATGTCAGCACCTGGCCTTGGCTAAGGGTGAGGAAGGAGGAGGGTGAGAGCAAACCTCTACATGCCTTTTCCTCCTATTGTCTGACTGGCAATTATTTGATGATGTGTTTTGAACTTGCTCTCACATGCCCTGTACCCTGGAAGCTCCTGCAGGGACTGAGATTTGGTCATGATCATTTGCCTGACAGGAGTTGCGGCTTTGTCTTTTTTTCTTTCCCTTCACAAAACCTTGGCCAGCCTTTTTTGGGGTTTTTTGGGTTGGTTTTTGGTTTTTTTGGTTTTTTTTTTTTTGTTTTTGTTTGTTTTTTGGGGTTTTTTTTGGGGTTTTTTTTGCTGTGCTTCTGCCCACTTAGAGGTGGGATGTGTGTGCAGCCTAGCTTCTCTGCACCCCCCAATGCAGGGCCAGACTTCAGCTCTGCTGAGCTGCAGGATAGAGATAGATATATAGTGTCAATTCAATTTATTGTTTGTTTTAGATATATAATTAAGTTTCTAACAGATATTTAGCCAGGTGCACCTGCCCTGTCCCTCACTTCCATGGACTTGTGATCATCTGATACGTGTACATACCAGGTCTGCATGTGCAAACACCCTGGAAGGCAGAAAGTGGTGGAGGGACTGATGGAAAAAGCTCCATTTGCCAGGTTTTATTTAAAAATATTTGCCATGTTGCTCCCTCACCTGCTTGAACACAGGGTGACCATAGCATCATGGTCCTTGTGAGGGACACTCCCCCATACCCTGGCTCCTGTGCTAGGGGGGAACAAACAGGAGTGATGTGTGGTTTTGAAGATCGTGAATTTTATATTTATATATATTTTTGTCTTTGGAATCCAGAGTTTTCTCTGTTTCCACGCAGTAGCAGTGGGAGCATCGTGTGCCATCACCACTGCCCCGAGCACTTTGCACATCCCTCGCTCCTGGAGCCCACACGCTGTGGTGGCATTTAGTGATTTCTGAATCCTTCAAGCAGATCAACACCGAAACCTGGGGGTTTACATAACAAAGTGGGAGTGGGGCTTGTGTCTGTCAGACAGCTCCAGCCCCCAGGCACCCATCTGCTGGTGTGGGGAGAGGGGGAGAAGCCGTCTGGTGGCTGCTGCTCCCACACTGGAGAGCTGGGATCCCAAAGGAGCTGGGATGGCACCAGGCAGGGAGGAAGCCACACACCCCAGAAGGGAGGCCAGTTTTGTCTCAGAGAATAAAACCTTCTATTTAAAAACACTTGTGGCTTGCATGGGTCTAATTAGATGCAGGTCAGGGCAATCTTGCTGAAAATGGGTCAGGGAAAGGGGATGGGGCAAGTGCCAGAGGATCTGCTGCTGCAGTGAGTGTGGTATCAGCTCAGCAAGGGTGACAGCCTGCCCAGGCCTTGTTGCCAAAACAAAATGTGGGCTTTAATATCGAGGTAATTACCTGACAGAGTCTTACTGGGCTCCTGTGCGTGCTTGGATGCCAGTAAAAGTGTCTGAGCAAAGGGCTGGGTGGGAATAAACCCTGGCACTCAGGGTGTGCCCATCTGTGCCAAGTCTGCACTGAAACTGGTGTTGGCTGTGTGTGGTGTTCATACTCTTTGTGCTCTTTGGTTTTCTGTGATTTGTTTGCCCTTAAATCTTCCCTTTTGCTCCCTGGGGACACAGAGTGGACCACATTGAGCTCCATCAAATAAAATGGTGCTACACCTCCAGTTGGATTTGACAGCAAAGTAGCCAGTTTGCATTATTTACCTTATTGCAATAGCATTGTCCCTTCCTCCTCTGTCCTGTTTTCTATGGCAGAGGAGGAATAGATAAAATAAATGATCTTCTGCCCTAAGGAACTCAGTATTTAGGGAGAAAGGCTGTAATACAAGGGCAGGTGTAATAAAAACGTGAATAGTGGTAGGGTGCCTGTTTTTCAGAAGAGAAAGAGCAGCCCTCCACTGTTCACCCATGGAAAGTCTTTGGGAGAGGAGCTGTGGGGCTGAGCATGAGAATCCTCATCAGTATTGGCAGATTTCCTTGACAGAAGGATTCTTTTCTATCTGGGTGGGGGAGTCCTGTGCACACTATACTGACAGCTGCAAGTATTCAGAATATTCATGGTGTTGAGATCTATTTTCCTGGCTTACACCTGCTGGTGAAGAAAGAATGAAACTGTATTTCCTGGATTGCATTTTTCAGGTCAGGCTGTGAGTGGGCCCGATTCCTGTCTTATGTTTTTCTTTCTGCTGGTGCAGCGAGCCCTTGTGTGCAGCCTTCACATGAGGGCTCTTTTTTGGGAGAAATAAGATAAACCTACTGATAAACCCTGGCAGCAAGATCCCAGTGAGCTGGGGGCACTTTACATCTTCTTCCCCAGGGCTGGGGAAGGTGGTCCTGACACAGAGGGTCCTCTCTTCTCTGGGCAAGTGTTCCAGAGCACAGAGACAAAAGGCAGTGCCAGGCAGACAATGTCCCACAGAGCAGTGCTCTGACAGCCTCTGTCCCAGCCTGTGCAAGTGGCTGATTCAGAGCCAGTTGCAGTTTCTGCTTGTCTGGCCATGCAAGAACCTGCTTCTTTTTTCCCTCCAGGATCTGCCAGTGCCGTGTCCTGGGGCTCTTCCTCGCCACTGGCACTCACTCATCACTGAACCACTTCCTAGAAACTTCTCCCATTCTACCAGCCAGACTTCTGGCAGGATTTTATTAATCAGAAATACTAATTTCTTGTTCTTCCTGCCTGTCTCTGTCCCACCCAGAAAACACCCACTGGTGAGCACAGTACTCACTGGGCTGCATTTGAGTCAGATGAGCCTTCTCTCACCATCAGCAGGGCTGGCTCCTGCTTGAAGCCTCCAGGAAGCCCTCAGGCAGGGGGAAAATAAACCAGCAAGAGTAATTAACTGCACCTTTCCAACACTTTCAGTAGCTGAGGTGTTGTGGCCGTGGCAGGACCTTGTAACTGCACCCCAGTACCTGGCTAAAGCCAACCCTGCTGTTGGGGCTTTTCTTTATTTAAAAAGTTAGTGTTCTGACTCCCAACCAGCTTTGAATGTGATACACAAGAGGGGGAGCAATTGGGTGGTTTGCACTTGTATTTTCTCTTTCAGTTCAGGTAAGATGCAGCTACAAGATGCAGTTGACTTCATATGAAGAACACAAATCTGCCTTATTTGTGGTTCTCTGGGGTGCACTGGGAAGCACTTGTGGCTGCTGGGGTCTTCTAGGAAGCTCAGCTGTCCTTTCTCTGTCACAGCTGAAAGGCTACTGAAACCATTTGGAGAGCAGACAGCGCATCATAGTCTTTTCAGAAAGAAGTACTTTGTTTTCTCATTTCTCTTTTGCTATTTATGTAGTCCCTGTGAGATATTCTGAAGTATATTTTTCCATGACTGAGGTTTCCTGCAAATTGATTTTTTTTTGGTGTGTGTGTGTCCCACCCAGTGTTAAGTCTTACCAAGAAAGAATAGTAGATGACTCATGGTGGCTTTGAAATCTCTGTGGTTAGACCTGATCCTGCAGAGTTTTGGCAGCAGTTATGGCAAGTGAGCCATTTTGTTCACCAGGAGAAAGAACTGGCAAGATGGGAACTGCTGTCTGAGCCTGTTTAGCCTTTTTTACTTCTCTCCCAAAACTATTGCACTTCTTCCTGCCAAACAGCTTTTTTTTTTGTACATGCAGAAAACTCTCTGCAAACACTTTTCTGGGCAGTGCTGCTCCAGAAGGTCATGGCAGCTGAAGGAAAAATAGTCTTTAATTTTTGCCTCATTATGTGCTGAGGTCTGGAGGGTTAAGCTTGTAAGTCATAATATTAATGCTCTGATTTCCTCTAGGAATTTGTGGGAAAAATACTGTAAAGAAGTTTCAACAAAAGGAAAATGAACTGCAGAGTGTCTGCCTTGGCCAGACACCGGTGTTGCTTGTAAGATACTGGAGGTCTGGGTGGGGGAGAGGAGAGAGGAGGCGGCTGAGGCTCCATTTGAGCTCTGACATGAGCCTCATCTTTCCCTCCTGCAATCAGTGGGCTCCTGTGCAGGCTTGATTTTGAGGCTTTGCTTCTCCCCTCTAGGAAAGTGGCTAAAAAAAATTTGTCCACAGCATCTATTTTGTTCTAAGCAAGCTGTCAGTATTGTCAATGTATGTAAATGAGATATTTTGCATATATTTGCAGGTGTTTAGTTGTATTTAAGAAAGAAACATAAGGGAGCTATTCTGTTCTTGCAAGTTACTGCTTCATAACAGACAATTTCTTATTAAATTTGCCTGGATTTGATCTCAGTTTGAAACCTCAGCCATCATTCCAGAATTGTTTGAGAAATCAGAACCCAATTACTGTAATTACTCATCCTTAATTCTGATAATGAATCAAACACTTCAAGGTATAGAAAAATTAACTTTTCACTAGCTAGAGTACCCTGTGTCCTGGGTGCTGTTATGTAGGGTGTCCGTGGGAGAGGCTGCTTTGCAAAGCCACCTGGAGCCCTCTGTGTGGTCTTGGGGACAGCATCACCTCTGCCCTCTGAGCTTAGTGTAATTCTCTTACAGTTACCTCTGGGACTTCCCCAAGCCAACTGTTTTCTTCTTGTAAACAAGACATTCACAAATATTTTTCTTAGCTGGCCACAGAGAAGGAAACTGCAGTTCTTGCAAGACCTTAGTGTTATCCTAAATCCACTGATAAAGCTGTTTGGGGACTGGTTGGAGATTTCTGGGTGTGAAAGGGAGGCTGAGGGCTGATGTCTGCTCCTCGTGTGGGTGCTGGCTGTTCTGAGGAAAAGCAGCTGTTATTGGAAATGTGGATCAGGAGCACACATGCACCCTCCTGTTGTCACCTCTGTCACCTGCTGTTGCTGTTGTTTTGGGAATGATGCCTGATTGTACAGCAGCCTTTAGTGTTGGGTGTCCCAGCTTGATGGTGGGAGCCACTGAGCACTGCAGCTTTAAGAGTAGACTGGAAAATAACTGAAGTCAAATGAGGACAGAGACATCAAATTCTTGTGGAGCTTATCAGCCAGAATGCATCAAACACATTTAAAAGCATTGCTAAATAAAACATTAAAAATCACTAGGGAGCTCCAGTTTGGAAAGGTGCTGAGCCCAGGTTTGCAGGCAGGAGTACAGGAGTGTTTTGGGGTCTGCATCATGGGGCTTTGCACTTGTGGCTCCGGCATGACAGTGCTTTCAGGGTGGTGCAGGGGATGGGGAAGCAGCAGGGTTCTGGCTGAGGAGCAGAGAGAGGAGCTGGGACATCCCCTTGCTGGGACAGCCTGGTGACCCCGAGGTGCTGCTGTTCCTCTCACACCCATTAACCAGAGGTGATCCCGTGCTTTGGGTTACCAAAGTACACTTCTGGCAGTGTGTGCACAGTCAGCAAAAGCTTGGCAGAGCTTCGTGTTCAGCCTGAGCACTCACAGGGTTGATTAATGCTGCCAGGAAGGATCAGCGTGGGATGGCACCGTGCAGGCACCTGTGTGCACCTGCATGTGAGTCCCAGCCCTGCACCCTGCACTTGGAGCTGCCTCCAAGAGGGACAGGAGCATCAGTACAACTGGTGGTGGTGGTCACCCTGCAGTGGCTGTCCTCCAAGCTGGGGGTGTTTTGGGGAAGCCACCCTGGGAGATGAGCCTGTGCCTTGCATTCTCCAGGCAGGGGAGGGAGTTGGACTTGGCTGCTCACGTGGGAACATTTGAGTTCTGTGCTGTAGTGGGGACCACACTAACAACAGTAGGACTGTTTAGTGGGAGGGTTGCTTTCCTCCTCCATCGTGGCCCTCTGCTCCTGCCAACTGTTTGGTTCTTTTTAAATGGAAATGATTTTAAAAGTTCCATTAGGGCAAGCAAACTCCCAAAAGTCAAGACAATAGAAACAGCATTTTATTGAAGTGTTAAACTTTTAGTTAAACTATTAGTAAAAATATACAGTCTAAATCTGCTACTCCTTGTTGCTGTGATACCCGCAGGAATTCCTCGTTTCTTTGAGCAGGTCACAAAAAAGGTCAACAAAATCACCTCTCTGTGGTTTCACATGGAAAAAAGCAGAAGGAAAAAGAAAAGTCGTGTTCCCACTTAATGAGAACAGTTCAATCAGCAGCAGGGTGGCAGCAGGAACGGGGACATTGACCTCCTGACACGTACCTGTGCTCTTTGCTGTGATCCAGAGCTGCTGCCAGGAGCCAGTGCCTGTGCAGGGCTGAGATCCCTGCTGCAGTTGCCGAATCCTTCCCAAGCACAGGCTGCAGTGCTTTGCCTGGAATTAGCTTGGCTGGTAGGAGATATGTGAAGGTCTGTGTTTGCATTTATCAGCTGCCACCTAGCCCCACTGAGGGAGGGAGGGAGGGAGGTGTTGGGCTGCCTGCCAGCATGCCCGCTTGTCTCCGAGCTGCCGGAATTCCCTGCGGAAATGTGGCTTGGCAGGTGGCACTTGCTGGAGCACACGTGGCACTGGGAGATACCAGAATAGTGTTGAGTGATGTCCAGGACATCAGCCCTGTAGATATCTATACATTTAGGTAGCAAAAATAGCTGCTGTATTTGTGTGATGTGTTCAGCTGTAGATAAGAGCTGCAGCCATGCGTGTCATCCTGTGAACACTGTGGTGGTCCCTGCTGTCCCTGATCCTCATGGAGATGGTCACTCTAAGAGTCCTGTGCATTACACCATCACTTTGGCTAGCTCCTTGCTTTTAGGATTTTATATAAAGCTTTTGTGAGCTCTGTCTTGTGCCAAACTCCGTGTGTCTCTCAGCACCCAGAAGTGCTGTATGCTTTGGCCTTCCTGCTGTTTGCTCTTTGCAGCAGGCAGTTTTCCAATCCCCTCTTTTGCATCAGCCCAGGATTCTACTGACCACTCTGTTGCATCTTGGATGTGTGGTTTGGGGATGCTGAGATGGAGCTGATCCCCAGGGTGCTGTCACCTGGTTCCCTTTGTCTGCCTGCAGCTATAGTGCTAGTTTGTCTCTGGGGGTGAGTAACCAGGTTCCAAAGGCTCTGGGCATCCCCTGTCCTGGTTTTCAGGGGTGTTGTGTGCAGTGTTCCTGGGTTTAGGGCTGCAGGGTGTTTCCCATGGACCACATCAGGGAATGCAGGGCTGGTGGTGACTCCTGAAGGATGCACAGCCTGAGGTGTGAGTGCTGTGTTTAAACACTCTTGTCCATGCCTGAGGAATCCAAAACAAGGTGATGCATTAGTATGTGTAGGGCCAGCCTTAATTACCATTAAATACCTAATGATTGGCTTCCTGGGGAGGCTGCACTTCCTGTGGCAGCCCAGGGAGCAGGGATGGTGCTGCTGAGCAGGGGGAGATGCAGCCAGAGCAGCCAGTGCATCAGCATGAGATCAGGTGCTGCCCATCCAAGGATGTTTATGTTTTCCCTCTACTGTTCTGTAAAGCAAATGAAATGAGTCCTTGGGAGGTGCCTGACACTTAGGCTGGGCCTGGGTGTGGGGACAAACCAGCACGGAGGGGCTTTCTGGCTGAAGCTGTGGGTTACTCACCAGTGCCTCACCTCATCCTTTCCCTTGATCTGCCTGGCTTTTCTGTGTCCTTTTCTCCCACAAGTGGGAGAAATGTGGGATGGATGCTGCAGAGCCCTGTCCAGGGGCAGAACAGGCTCTGCCCAGTGTGGATAGTGCAGCAGGGACTTGCAAAGATGAACCTGTTGTTTCCAGCCTTGAAGCATCCTGTGCCCTGTTACAAACAGGCTGTGTGGATTCCTCTTACTTTGCTGCTCCTGTGGGCAGGCTGGTGGCTTGGCAATAAGCCTCACGTGGCAAGGACTGTGGAAATCAATAATGCAGAGCCAGGGAGCTGTGCTGCAGGAAGCACTAATTGGTTCCTGCTTTTAGAGGTGTTGCTATTAAATGGGGGCACTTTGTGGGAATAATTGTTTTGGAAACAGTATTTTAAAACATTTTGGTTTTATCAGGATTGGGCTAAAGATAAGCAAATTAGGTCTGGATGATGTTTCAATGTGTCTATTGTTGATCTGGATTTTTAACTTCTTGGACTCCAGATCTTTCCAGGGTAGGAGCAATGCTTTGGTTCTTATTCAAGGGCTGTTTTGTGTGTTTTAAAAAACAAACCCTAATCCTTTTGCACTACCCCTGCAGTATGAGCATCCAGAAGGGCAGATTTTCAGGAGGCGTCTGCATTTGCTGTTGCTGGCTGTTGGCTCCTCTGGTTGTGTGTTTTCCATGTACTGAGCTGAAGAACAGGGTTAAGGCATTGCTGAGCATTTTTCAACTCTTTTGTCTTTTAGTTTCATAGTTAGAAAATGTAACATGCTACCTACAAGAGCCCTGGGTTTTTGATTAAATATCGAGGGGAAGATAAAATCAGTGTGTATCTATTTTGCTTGGTGTGAATATGGGGATTTTCCTGGGCTGGAAAAGCAGGATGCTCTTTGCAGGTACTGGCAGGGATCCTGAGCACAGGGAACACTTCCTAACTGTGGTGGAGGGCTGACCCCTGCCCAGGGCTGTGAAGGAAGGTGTGCCAGGGCATAAACCTGGGGTGCTGACAAGCCCAGCTTCTCCTGGGGGAGGCAAATAACTCCTCAGAAATGGCTTTTATCAGATGAGAGTATTTCTCCAACACGGAGTGATCCAAAGCTAATTTTAGGTTTAAAATGGGAAGAATTAGGAAATATTTACATGCAAAAGAGTCATCACCACTAGACAGAGCAAAAAGCTGTTGAGGTTATTGTGCATGGGAATTCCTTGGAATTTCATTTGGGCTCTTGGTGCCCCTATTGCACCCAGGCTCCTGGCAGCAGCAGGAGGAGAGAGAGAGAATTCATGGCTCCGATTCTTTGGGCTTTGTTTTGTTTGTTTGTTTGTTTGTTTTCTGTTTAATGACCCCATTCCACTGCTCTGTTTTGGCCTGGGCCTGTCTGTTCTGCTCCAGGCAGCCTGGGAGGTTTTTGTGTGTTCCACCGTGGGTGCTGCCTGCAGGAGAAAACCAAGTATGGGAACAGAGGTCACTTGTCACAGCCCTTGCCAAAAGGTCACTGTACTGGGAGAGATGTCATGAGAACAGGAATGAGATCATTTTCAGGGACTGTAGTGTTTCTCACCGTAGGGATAAGAGTTGATGCAGAGCATCAAACCCTGGGAGGCATTAGCAGGAAATGTCTGTTTTTCCTGGATGTATTTTCTCTTCTCTGCTTACCATTTTTTTCCAAATTAAATTTTTCTGGGTTTCATAGCTCTTTGTGGTACTTTGCAGCATCAGAATATCATCAAGAATCTGTGATTGTCTGAGCTTGTTTCAGATCTGCCACGATACAGAATAAACTTAGGCTGACCAAGTTTTAGGTAGTCTGTGCTATTACCAGCTGCATATATTTTCACATCAGGACGTCAGTGTCTTCAAAACACAGAACTGTTCATGAATATTTACAAAAATATGTATTTTCTGCCTTCCAGTTTCCATGCCTTTAAAGTTGTGCTTTTGTTGTCCTGTGCAACAAGTAGAAAAAAATTTTCTTTAGTGAAGGCTGAGATGGTCATATGATCCCTGAAGTAATAACTTGGGGTTAAAGCATAACCAAAATGGCAAAGAGCAAGTAGATATTGGGCTTGCAAAGTTGCAGGATGGAGCTACAGGTTTGCAGTATATTCACAAGGGCTCAGGGATTAATATAGTTAATTTCTGTTTTTTTAGTCATTGTTCCTGCAGTTGAAATCTTGGCTGATTCTTGGTGAAGTCACTATTTCCAGTGTATATATTCTATTAGTTCAGGAGGTTTGGGGCCTGTGTGCTGTGGGGACAGTCTGGGACAGAAGGCAGAGAATTTAATTGGTGCTTCAAGAGGAAGTAATTAATATGAGAATTGAGCTGGACAAAAGGCAGTGTCAGCTGTCTTTATAGGGTTTGTAAGGTTTATAGGGTTTGTAGTATGTAAAAATCTTCCAGTTTTTAATCATCTCCTTTTTTTTTTCCTTGTCTGTTCATTCTTTCCAAGGTTCTCCTTTACTGCTGAGTCTTTTCATTGTGTTTTCCCTCCTGCTGCCTTTGCCCAGGCAGAGCTGGAGCCGGATGAAGCTGGAGCAGCACCTTCCCTCTGTTCAAACACAGGCTGCCACTCCAGCTCCTGCCTGCCCCAGCAGCAGGTTTGGGGTGGAGGTGCTGGGGTGCAGCTGTTCCCCTTCCTCCTCCAAACCCTGGGGGCTCTGCAAATCCCTCCTCAGGCAGTGCCCTGCCTTTGCCATTAGGGCTTTCTCCCTGATCTCTGCTTCAAACCAGCAGTTACACTGAGAGTGGATTTAGGTTAGATATTAGGAACAAATTCCTGCCTTTGAGGTTGCTGAGTCATTGGTTGTCCAGAGAAGCTGTGGATGCCCCATCCCTGGAAATGTTCAAGGCTAGGTTGGAAGGGGCTTGGAGGAACCTGGGATAGTGGAAGATGTCCCTGGGGCTGGGGGTTAGAACTGGATGATCTTTAAGGTCCTTTCCAATTTAAACCATTCTGTGATTCTAATTCAGAACACTTCTCCCTTGTCCACCCTGCTCACAGCAACCTTCTGCAGGGTTGCAGTCTGCTGTCACAGTTCTCTGCCTTCTCTCAGGATTGACACTGTTCTCACAGGTCAAATGCTTTAGGCCTGAGTTTTCCTGTGTTCTGCATCATCTCTTCCTTCCTGGCTCACAGGCAATAGTCCTGTTTGTTCATCTTGGCACAGATGTTGTGTTTGTTCGGATCGCCGGTTCTTGACTCAGTCAGATCCTGGTTTTTCTCTTTTGGTTCTTTGGGTTTATTTTCCTTTAAAAAACATGCTGCTTATTTTCTATCTTGAATGGCAAGAGCTGAATGCTGAAATGCAGCACTTATTTCTCAGAAGTTTCACCCTGTTATTTGCAGTCTGCTGCAATTTGCTGGTATCACTTGAGTTTGGTGTCAGAGGTTTATAATTCCCTTCTCTAGTCTGTCAGCAGTGAGTGGCACTGGACAGACAGGGCCTTCTTGGTGTAGCCTGCCTGGTTTGTGGTAAAATCCTGGATATCCATATGTGGTGCCTGTTTTTGCACCCAGCCTGTTGCAGATTAACCCAGGCATTTTAACCTCAGCTTGCCCATGGGAATGCAGAGTGTCCACATGGAAACTCTGCCCAAGAGTTAAAATAGCTCTTGTGGAGCAGAGCCCTGTAAAGCAATTTGGCCAAGCTTTCAGAGGGGTGTGCTATGTCCAGTCTTTTCCAGCTGACCCCAGTGCCATCTGCCCTGCCCAGTGTTGGGTTTGCCCTTTGTCCTGTGGCTCTGCAGCAGCCAGCTGTGACAGGGAGGATGGACCCTGCCCAGGCTCGTGGGGCTGCTGACAGGACCACGGGCAGGTCACGTTTTCCTTCTCAACCCCAAAATTCAGCTCTAATCTCTATGGGGCAAATCTTGCTGCTGGGACTGACTCAGGTCCATCTGAGTTTGGACCCTGCTTTATTGCAGGATTTGTCTGTGCCAGCTGTGAAAACAGCTTTAGCTTAAAAAAAAAAATAATAAAAAATCCCGAGTTATGGAGCCCTGCTGCGGTCCCTTGGAAATAATCGCTGCATACACTGGTTAATTGTTTATCCATTAACCAACTGTGTCAATTAATCTGACAAAGAACCCAGCTGTACCTGGCACAGTGGGGAGGAGAGGAGGAGGAGGAGGAGAAGGGAGATGAGCATCTCCTCTCTCTGTTGTCTCCTCGCTGTTGCTCTTCCTCCAGCCCTGCTGATGTGGTATTTGTCTGCTGGTTTCCTTCAAGTGTAATTGCTGGCATGGCACGTCCAGAGTGTGTTTGGGCTTGTGTCCTTTTTGACCATGGAAAACTTCTTTTGGAAAGGGCATTAAATTTCCATGAAGTAAAAGCATCTTCTGATGGAGGAAAAAAATTGTTTTGTTTCTAAATGTGAATGTACACAGAAATGCAAAGCAAGATGCTACTTTATTTCCAGCTAGAAATACACAAAAAAATTCTTTGCATGAAGTACTGAGTGGGAAATAGGATTTCAATGTAGGTATTAGTGCAGAGTGAGACTCTGGGCTCCCTCCTGCCACCCCAGGGTTATTTGGGAAAGCCTGGCAGCATGGCCTCCCTTGGGAATGTATGATGTTTATGTATGCCTGCTTTCCAGGGAGAAAATCAAACATCCAAAGCCAGTCTATATCAGGTGGAATGACTTCACTCCAAACAAATGAAAATGTACCTTCTGCTCTCTGAATAATTGAAGTCCCCTGCAGTACACTGTTAGAGTAGGGAAAGTGTAAAGCTTCCAAGAGGGAGAGCTGGCTTTCCATGAAGTGGTGACAGGGGAGGTGTGGGACAGTGCCAGTGCCAAATTCCTGCTGCACCACAGAGGGTGCACGAGCTGGGTAGGGTAACATCAGTGGGGTGAGAACAGTTTGATAATTGAAACAAAATAAAATATAGTAATAATTGTAATGAAAGGGGAATAACACTGATGGAAACAAGTGATGCATAATACAGCAGTTGGCACCCCCCAGCCAATTTCCCCAGCTGATATCCTGGGAATGGTGTCCTGTGGAATGGAATGGAATTTCCCTTTGGCCAGTCTGGGTCAGCTTTCCTGGCCATGCTGCCCCACAGCTTTTTGTGCACCTCCTCATTGTTTGAGCCTTGGAAACTGGGAAGTCCTTGAATTAGGGGAAGCAGAACTTAGCAACAACTCAAACATCAGTGTGTTATCAACATTCTTCTGGTCCTAAATCCAAAACACAGCACTGTACCAGCTAATAATAAAATTAACTCTGTCCCAGCTGAAACCAGGATGTTGCCCCAAAGTTCAGTGTATCCCTGGGAGAGGAGGTACCCACATGTGTGTTTATATTTGAATTATTAATGCAGATCTCTTGAAGTGGCCTGAGGGCCAAGTAAACCCCTGGTCTGGTCCTAAAGTCTTCTGTGCTCTGGTGGCTTTCCCTGCTACTGGTGGAAGGTGACAGAGCTACCCAGGCCCATGGAGCCCTCACTCCAAGATGAAACTGTTGCTTCTACATTTACTTTGGTATGGGAGAAGAGATTGACCCAGTTTTTCTTGATTCAAGTCTGTGTGCAAATGGATTTTTTTTTTTTCTGAAGGCAGCTGCTTCTAGCATGTTTTTAGGCATACATGGTATCAGCCTTGTGTAGTAATGAAATAATGGACTTGTTTCAAGAGGAAACAATAATAAAGAATGTTCTTTCAAAAGCAGCTAAACACATGATTTATTAAAATGTTAAATTATTTCCAAGTTACGGCATACCCAGCTCTTGTGGAGCTCACACAAGAATAATTGCACAGTGTTCTTTGCAGAACTTAACATCAGAAATGTCACACTTTTTGGAAAAATCATTCTTTAACACAATGTAAGAGCTTCCACAAGGATAAATGGGTATCCTTGTATTGGCTTCTGTAAAATGTTGCCAGTTTGTCCCATCCATATTTTTTCAGGGTAGCTGTGACATTTATTACAGAGCAGGACAAAGATTGAAGGGACTTTTTATCATCATCAGGGTGATGCCCAGGAGGAGCTGGAGCCTGGCTGTTGTGTGCAAGGACCAGCAGCCAGCTCCACAGCCCCAGGGTGAGATGCAGAGCCTAGAGGAGGAAGAGGGTTTGCAAATATTCACGAGCAGAAAAGGCTTGTGCTAGTGTCAGTGGCCATGCCTCATATATTGATTTACTTTTGTTTCCTTATTATTTTTGCTTCTTCCTTCCCCATTTTTCTTGTGACTCAGGCTCCTGGAATAGATGGGTGGGAATAAAGGTGGGAAGTGCTGTAGTCACCAGTGCCCAAACACCTCTGAGTGCCACTGCCTGAGTGGGCTGCAGCTGTTTCCCTGGCTGTGTCCCCATCACTAAGGGACAAGTGGGCTGGTCCCCTGCAGCTGCCTGGGCTGTTGGTGGGGTGAGCACAGAAGATGTGGGGTCCAGCTTGTTGATCCCAGGCTTTCTGTGGGGATCAGGATGCTCCTGACCCTGGAGAGGAACCTTTAGAGCGGTAACTTTGGAGCCTGCTGAGAGGATGGAGCTGTGGGAGAGCATGAGGCATGCAGACACCACAGGCAGTTGTGTAAGGAGCATAGAAATAGAGGAAATCTTAATAATGCCTGGAGTTTTTAGCACTGCTTCACTCAAAGGAAGAACATATAGCAAAAACTCCTACTGGTTTTCTGAGTGAGCTTTTCCTTCGTGTAGCCTGACCTGGGAAACGCTGCATCGGGTGAATTAAATCTGGGATTTGGCCAGACAGTGACATGGTTTGTAGCTTTATAGCTGAACATTTGCCATTGGGTGTGTAGGGTGGGATAGTTGGGATGAATGTGGGTAAAGGGATGGAAGGAAGATGTGTCCATGCATTGCCAGTGCTTTCCTTCAGCCCTGTGATGCAGAGAAGGCGGTGACAGCTCTGCTCTCTCTCCGCAGAGCCCCGCGGCTCCCGAGCACAGGCCCCTGAGATGTCTCTGAGAGCAGAAAGCCATGCAGCCACATCCACGCTGAAGAAGCTCGCTGCAGACATGAGCAACATCATCGAGAGCCTGGACACCAGGGAGCTCCATGTGGAGGGGGAGGAGGTGGACTCGGAGGTGCTCACCGACCCCAAAGGCACCGGTGAGTTGACACCCCTGTGTTCTCATACCATGTCCTGCCTGGCTTTTATCAATCTCTTGGCAGGTAGGCTACAGCCTTAAGGCTTTTACCAAGCCCAGCATTGACCCTGATTTAGAACCTGGAGGCTCTTAATACTTGAGCTTCTCAAATCAAGTCCCTTCTGTGTAACCTTGTCTTTGAGCTCTCTTTAATAAAAATTGCTCTCTTTTGCTGGAATTAATGCTGTATAAATGCTCCCATGTTAAAGCATTGCTGTTGGCTGCCTTTCATGCCCTGTTACAAGGCTGTTGAGCTAACAGATTTGTGGGGTTTGTGGTCCTTGCAGTGTGCATTCCCTTCTCTGCCATCTACCACACCCATGGGTTCAAAGAGCCGGGTGCGCAGACGTACCTCACGGGATGTCCTGTCCGAGTGCGTGTGCTGGAAGTTGAACGCTTTACTTCCACTAAGAAGGTCAGAACTTCCAGAGATTTTGTTTGATTTCTGTATAACTGTATTTAAAATGCTGTTTGTGCCTTAATTTTGTGCTTGCTTGTTCATGGGCTGAGGAAGCAGCAATGCCTGTGTCTCAGAAAATGCTTAGTAGAGAAGGTTATCTGTCTATTTATAAAACCTAATAAAGCAGAACAAGAAATCGTGAGACACAATAATCCTTAAGTAAAGCTGAATAAAGGCTCTTCAGATGAGCCAGCTGCAGGAAAATGGCTTATTTCAAAACTTGCATGCCATGTGGTGATGTTCTCCCCTGCAGGTACCAAGCCCCAATGTTTATACCATCGAGCTGACCCATGGAGAGTTTGTCTGGCATGTGAAGAGGAAGTTCAAGCACTTCCAGGAGTTTCACAGGGAGCTGCTGAGGTACAAAGCCTTCGTGCGCATCCCTATCCCCACCAGGAGGTGAGTGTGCATCCCTGTGGACACGGTGGGCTTTGGGAGATGTGATCTATTAACTTTTAATATCTTTTCTATTTGACTTCACTGGTCCCATTTACTGTGCTGTAAGGAGGAGAGGGCAGAAGAATTCAGTCTCCATGAATATTTAGCAGCTATAATAAAAATATTTAATCTATGTGTTCAGCAGGCATAATCTAAGTGATGCAAATATCTCTCTGCTGACGCAGGAAACGATGTCTCCTGGGTCATCAGCTTTTGAGCTGGATTTGCCTTGAACTTGGGGAAGGGTTATGATAATGCTAATGGAAATTGCTGGAGCTTTGTGCTTTCTGACAGTGTGGGCAGGATGTGGGAGGCATGGGGGTCCCTGGCCAGGGGTGCCTTGGTGCTTGGGATAGCTGGAAATATAAGAGGAACAGGAGAAGAAGTATGAAGAGAAGTGATGTAGGTGAGTGAGAGCCTTCTGAGGTGGAGAAATCTTGGGAACATGATAGGAAAGGTAAAATTATGAGAGGTTAAGAGCTGGAGGAACATAATGCCCTAAAAACAGAATGTAGACTCCTTTTCCTTATGAGACCAAAAGCTGGCCCTCACAAATCAAACTGATACTTCTGTGTTGTGTTTTGGTTTTAAGACACTCAGAGCACGCTGGCTTCTCAGATAGAAAAAACAAAGGCATCACAGCAGAAGGGTTATTTATTGAGGCATACAGACACTTGCAGCACTGAGACTTGATGTTGGGGTGTGTTTTTCCTTGCAGTCACACAGTGAGAAGACAATCCATCAAAAGGGGAGAGCCGAGGCAGATGCCGAGTCTGCCGCACACCGCAGAGAGCACGGTGCGGGAGGAGCACTTCTCCAGCAGGAGGGTAAGTGCCCACCTCACTCTGGGGGCCAGAGGGGTGCTCTGAGGTGCAGAGAAGCCTGGCAGGTTGCTTGCAAAGCCACACACCATCAAAACCTTTGTTTGGTATCATGACAGTATTTTTCTTGACAAAGTTTGGCTGTGACGAGTCCAGCTTTAGTGCCAAATTCTCTGCCGTGCAATGATGAGGATGCTGCTCCTGGGGCTCATGTGGGCAGAGCTTTCCTCTGCAGTTGAGGAACACCGTGATGCTGGGAGTGGTGGTTCCCTTCCTCCCACCTGCTCTGATTTAAAGATAGACAAGGCAGTTTTCAGAGTCAAGTTGCATGATGGAGGCAGCCCCGTGGCCATCAAAATCGGAGAGATTTCAGTGCCATCCCCCTCTGAAAGAGGAGATGGCAGCCAGGCTATTGATGCTGAAGTGGGTAATTTTAGCCCAGGCACACGTGTTCTGTGTAACTTCATCAGATGTTAACAGATGGGCCCTTCCATGGAGAGGGTGGATGTCTTCCTACCTCTTCATTGCAGCTTTGCTGCTCACAAGTTAAAAACTCCATGTTTGTTCAGACTCTGCTTATGGTTCTCTTTCTGCTGTTTGCTCCCTCCTTCCCTCCCTGGGCTTTGTGCCATTGGAACTTCAAGGCCCAGAGGATTAAAGGATTGTGTCTTGTGGCTGTGCCATGCAGAAACCCTGCTGTTCACAGCTTCTCTGATGTGTGGGAAATTTGAGGAGAGAGATGTGGGTTTAAAAGAGGAAGAAAACTGTTCTTGTATAGATGTTGTATAGATGCTTTTTACTTTTTTAGCCCATGTTTCCTTTCAGTTTGCTTTGTGTCCTGTAGGACTCTGCCCAGTTTCCCATGCCCAGACAGTCTAATTTTTTCTTTTCCCTTTTATCATGAGGATGGTAAGAGATTACTTCTACCATAATGGTTTCTTCTCTTCTCCCTTCGTGGCTGGGAGGACAGGCCCAGCCACTGCTCTGTGTCCTTGGGACAGGACAGCGTGGTCCCTGTGTCACTCACCCTGTGAACCTTTTGTTTTGGTTAAACAGGCTCTCTCAGTGCCTCTGAGCCTGTTTTCTCACAAAGCTGATTCCTGTGGGTCAGAAACAATGGGGACTGATTTGGTATTTAAAATTGTTCTGAAACTTTAGCTCAGTCACAAAAGTTTACCTCCAAAGTGACCCTGCCACGGAGCAGGTGGAAAGTACAAACACAGGACTATGAACAGTAAACAACCTGTTTATGACCAAACTGTTTATGGTGTTGAGTTCATAATATGATGGTTCATGATATCCTGTGAGCTCATTATAATGGATTTATTTATCCACTCAAACTGAAAAGTGGGTTTGATTTCTTGATTGCTTCCTAATGCCAGACAGTTGGATTACAGGAATTTTCAAGAAAAACCTCCGCATCCTATCTAAAGTTTCAACATTTTAATTGTAGAAACAGCTGGAGGACTACTTGACAAATATCCTGAAAATGCCAATGTACAGGAACTACCATGGAACAGTAAGTATAAATTACTTTGCTTAATTGTCTAAAGAATATTCCCTTTACAAATGCTGAATTCATTGGAAGAAAACATGCAGCTTCTGCAAGAAACATTTTACAGCTGTTTTGTGAGCATTTTGGCTTAGCTGATTTCTCCAACACAGATGTAATATGATTTAAACCAAAGGAATGACTCAGTGGTTGCTGATGTAGCACAGTGATAACCTCCTCAAGCTGGTTCAGTCCAGACAGCTGCTGTACATGTATGATATAGTGAGATTCTGTGTAATTCTGCAGACTTTGTAAGATGATAAATTACAGTTTTAAATACTTAAAAAATTGGAATCCAAACATATTTGTATTTGCTCCTTCAGTCTGGGCTTTGTGTGTGGTTCTGGGTGCAGATTTGTCTCAGGTTTCTATTCTGTACAGTTTCCCTGGACATTAGTGATGTTGAGTTTGTGTGTGTGGGATACCCAGAGAGGTGAGTGAGTGTTTTGTCAGTTCCAAAGGAAGATGGTAGTTGGCTTATTTCCCCAAGTCAACACTGTTTGAAATGAGGAGAGATGTCAAATCCAGCTTCAGGCCTATTTTAAGCAAAAATATTTCTTTAGAAATTCATCCTCGAATGTTTCTTCAGAAGTCCTCACCTGTCAGCTGCAGCTGTGACATCTCTTGGGGATGGTAATTTATTTCCCCTTTTTTTGGCTGCATAATGACTGTGTTACTTCATCTTTTGTGTTACCAGCAAAATCTGATGCACGCACTGAGTAGCTGCCAAGTTTGGTGACATTTCTGAGCCCAGAGTGATAGCTAGGAACACCTGGTTTTCAAACAAGCCAAAAATACAGACTGAACTTTGGGTTTCTGTAGCAGCCACTTCTCTTCCACTTTGGCTGTTGTTAGATATTCTTCTATTTTGCAGGATTTCCGTTGTGTAGAGATGTTGGGCAGCTCATAGCTGGATGTTGTGTATAAAAACTTACAAACTGTGCGTGCTCTATTGCAGAGCTCAGCGTTGAGCACTGCTTATTCCATGGGACAAAGGGCCCATTGGGGTTGGCCATTGCTCTCTGGATGGCAAGAAATCTTCAGGCTGAGGCTGAGGAAGCTGCATTCCTTAGAGTGCTTCTTTAGGCGACAGGCTGTGGAGCTTAATTCCAATGCAGTGAAGAGCTGTGTGTGGAAAAGAGTCATCTTTTGTTCTAGAAGCAGGATTGGGATAACTTGGCAATTTTGATCAGTAGCATATGCAGAGCGGGGGAGAGTTATTTTACAGTGTGGATCCATCTTGTCACTTTTAGGCAGGCGTTGCCTTTTTAAAAATGTTTTGGAACATTTCTGCTCCTCTGAGAACGTGGGTGATGCTTTGGCCGGGCTGTGGTTTGAGACAGGCTGCACGGTGGGGGCTGGGAGAGGAGATGGGCGGCCCTGCCTTCCCAGGCAGCTGTGGGGTGCTCCCTCCTGGGCTGAATCGCCCTTCTGTCCCCAGCCCCTGGAGCCAGATGTCCCTTTTGCACATAAATTCTCAGTTCATTGTTGGCTTTCACTGCATTTGGCCGCAGAGAAGTGTTCAGGGAGGATTTGCTGCCCGTGGTGGCAGCACGGGTCCTGCGGGCAGTGCTGGAAGAAAGCACAGGGGAAGGAAGTGCTTCCTTTAAAACAGCACCCAAACCACCCCCACCATTCTCAGATGAGACTAAAGTGGAGATTTCTGGCACTTTCCCTGGAACTGTATTTGTCCTCCTGAGAACAAAATGAGGGCTTTGCTCTTCCTGTGGTTGAGAAGTCTTTTGCCCAGATGCTGACAAATGCTGTAACTGTCTTAATCTTGGAGCACATTAGGAATTCTTTGTGTTCCTCTCATCAAATCCATGCACTGAGGACTTTTTTAAAATCAGGAACTCTGTTAAATCAGGCATTCAGTTGCAAAGGCAAGCTGAGACCTGCCTGGAGTGTAACCCTTGGTCATGTGAAGAGCCTGCTTGGGTCAGGAGCATCTCTGAGATGTTTTTTACATCTGAACTGCACAATTTAATGAATTTGCTTTTTTACTTTTTTTTATTTTGCGTTTGTGGTTAATTTATTATTTGCCAGTGAGAGCAAAGTGCTTTATACACTGTCTGGAGGATGTGCCATGCACTAAGACAGTCAAGCCTGCAAGTCAAGCTTGTGGTTTTGCCTGAAGACCTGAGGTCACTGGTTGGGTTAAGGATCAGGTCCACAGTGACTACATGGCATTGGAGAAGTTGTACATAATCTGGCTTTTTATATTTAATATTTTTTAAATTATTTGATTTATGTGATTAGATCTCATGTCTTCTTCTTCCTCCCAAAACCTTTTTTACAGTACTTTTGGGCTGAAGTGCTTTAAGACAATTACTGTTGTGGAAATCTCAGTGTTGTTCACTGTTCACACTTCTTTTTCTGCAAATTGGAAATTGGAGGAATATAGCCTCAAAATGTTGAGGCTTAATTGGATTCTGTTTAAAAATTTTAGTAATTGGACCTTTGCATTATTTTTGTGCAAGCTCCCATACTTAAAAGATGCCCAAGCAAAAGGAAAAGTAAGATTTGATTGGATTGTGTCTATGTGTGTAATGTTTTGCATGAACTTTAGAGAGAGTAAAAACCTCATCTTAATTAGGAACAGCTGAGAAGTGAGAGAGGCCACTACTTTGCCTCTGATACAGTGCTTGGATCTTTGTGGAGGTCCCCACCCAACTCATCAACATTTCAAGCTATTACACTTGAAATGCAGCACGTTTAGGGTTTTTTTAATGTGTATTTTGTATAAGCAAATTTTTTTTTGTGTAAGAAATTGTGCTGAACAATGTCATTCTGGAGAGTGTGTAATTCTATGTTACTGTTAGTGACCAGTGCTGATCAGATTTTGATGCATTTCTGAACCCACTAAATAAAGAACAAGGGTCAAAATGAAAAAATACAGCATGGAGAGGCTGAATCCTTTCTGAAATGAAGATGCTCTGTGAAATTTTTACTTACATAAATCATGCATGTTCCACATTGCTGGCAGGACAGGATGGTTTGAACACCTTGCAGCTGGTTCTCCACCTTCCACAGCCTGTCCTCCTGCAGCCCATCACTCCTGCCTGCCACAACAATGTCATTGAAGCTGCATTCTCCTGGCCCATATCTCATACCACAACCATCCTGCTGCGGGTCTCTGAAACCAGAGTGGGATGCCAGATCCCAGGGAGGCAGCTGGGCAGCACAGGAATTCTGATGTGACGGAGATGAAAGCTCCTGCCTGCCTCTCCCAGCCTCTCTGTGAGTGATGAGCACCTCAGATGAGACACTGTGACAGTAAAAATAGCTAATTGGAACAATAAATCATTCCATCAGATGTTTTGCACTACGCTGGGGAATTTTCCTTCTAACTGCAGGAACTTATTTAAGTTTTGTTTGTTTTTTTTTTTTTTTCCCACAAACCAACTCTTGATCAATGTGTTGGATGGGCTTCTGTCATTGCTGTTCCAGACACTGCCTGGCTGAAGAGGAGGTTGCTGTGCTGCCAGACAATCTTTCTTTCTCTTTTATGTAGTGGTAGTTCTGTTTCTGCAAGTAATTTTTCCTCTTGGTTTTTCTTTTTGCTTCTTTGAGGACAATTTTTTCTCTGCACGCAGTGCTCTTCAAATTCCTGCTAGCTTTCTGGTTCCAGCCAGTATTTTCAAAGGGTTTTGACATTTCTGTGCTTTTTTTGTGTGTGTGAAAGAGATGTCTGGGTTTCTGATTTGTCTGATATGAAATGCCACAAAGTTAAAATGAGATCTAGACAAAGAACTGGCCTGAGAATTTGCTTGGGACCTCTGATAAGGGCTTGTAGGACACACTGGATTTTTTCAGGCACTTCCCACCCTGCTCTGAGTGTTGCTGCAGAAACAGCTGAAACATTCATTGGTCACACCTGATGCTTTTCCAGAGCACTTTGGGAGAACAGAGAGAGCAGTATGGTTGGTAAAATAGCATGGAATGACTTGTTCTAACCACTTTCTGAAAGCAGGCTGAAATCACCCTAAAATCATTAGAATTGACTCAGCTGAGGACAGGTTACTTTATGTCCTTGAGATACTCAGAGGAAAGCAGTTGTGTCTTTTGTTCTTCTTCATGGTCTTGGCTGATATAAGAAGTTTTGGAGATCCCAGGAGCAGCTGAGCATGAGGAGATGGAAGGATCTTCAGTTCTACTGCTGTTCTCTGGGAAAAAATGATGGTATTGGGAAGGGAACCTGTGTTAACCTCATTGTAATGGCAAGACAGACTTTGACTCCAAATTTACTGATACTTTTTGTTATACTTAGTGTCTGAAGATGTCTTTGAGATTTAGCGGTTCACCCGTGTAATTTCTGTGCAAAATTGGATTTTGCTGATGAGGGCCCTGAGGCTGGTTTGCCAAAGAGATGACAGTGGCCCTTTCCTTGAGAAGAGAAAGCCTTTTTTCTGGAATTGCTGTGGGTATAGGTGGACATATCCTGAAGCTGGTACTGAGGCTGCCTCCTGTCCCCATCCAGTCAGGATCACAGGCTGAGCCCTGGACTGCAGGGTTCATTGCCAAAATGTGCTGTTAGAGGTTCCCTCTAGCTTGCTGCCTGGCCAAAGGGACAGTGACACCTGCCCTGAGCACCTTTCTGCACTTGGCCAACTTGCTGTGACAATAAATTAGAAGTGCCTGGGTGCAGACAGGGTTCTGCTGTGTGACTCCTTCGCAGGGCTGTGCCTGCCCCTCCCCTGTCCTGCACAGGACACCCTGGGAGAATGTTTCTCCCTGCTAAAGGGGCCCAGGGCTAATAACCAGCAGGCTGCCAGGAATGTCCTGCTGTGCCAAGAAAAGCCTGCTCAGTTGAAATTGCCCAGTGTCCTATTTTTAGAGGTGAATGTAATCGTGCTGAGCTTTCTCACCAGCTTTGCTCACTGTTATGTTCCCTGCAATCCCTGCTGAAACAGGAGGAGCCATGAGGAGGCAGGTTCCTGGATTTGAACTTGCTCTCCTCCTGCCCCGCTGTGGTTTTCCTATGGATTTTTGGTTCCTGGAGCCAGTTGGCAGTGATGTGTGTCCAGCACTGACCTGCTGCAGTGGCCTTGGAGGATGCTCGTGGGTTGTGGGGCTGAACCTTCCTGTGGTGTCTCCATGGGGTAGGGGACTTAAGGGTTGCTCCCTGCTCTGGGCATGTGTCCTCATTTCCTTTGCAGTCTTTCTTTGAGGGTCCCTGGAGGGAGGAGAGGATTCAGGTAGCCAGCCAAGATCACACAGACTCCTGAACAATGTCAAACTTCAGTCCTTTTTCAGACAAAGATCCAGGAGGGAGAATATCAGGGAGTCCCTGTGATGCATTTGAGTTTAATTGTCCTGAAAATGTTCTCCAAAGTACATCTAAAATAAACAAACAGAAAACTCAACCAAAATACTTTCCTTGGTCTTCTTGGAGATGCTTAAGTGATGGTGGATAACATCTACTCTGGATGTTCTGTAGGTCTTTATGGCTGGTCACTTTGATGAAGCAAAAAATTTTGTGGATTTCAGGGTTATAAAGATGGGGGAATCTCTTTCTGTTTCCCAGATGGAGTTTGTTGGAGTAAGCCAGCTGTCATTCATCCACGACCTGGGACCGAAGGGCATGTGAGTTGTGAGCTGTCTTTGTGAGTTATGATTCACTAAGAGCATGGCTTTATACATAAATACTCTTAAAATTAATAGCTTTCCTTTCTCAGCACTAACTGACTGGCGATGACTGGGGAATATTTTGCCATCTAGATATGAAAAATTATTACTGTTCAGACAGAAATGCTACAATTTGGAGAAAAATTTTAAGAATGAGCTGCTTTACAAGACAGTGCTTACGGGGTTTCCACTCTTCCCTCCCTGCAGCCCTCCCTGTTGGGCCACTTAATTTTCTGCTTCCAGTGCTGTAAAATGGGACCCTGTGCTTCTTAAAGCTCCATTATTTTCTTCTGGGGGGGGGGGGGGGGTTATTTTTGCCCTTCATCCAGCTTTTAGGGCACAGCACAGAGGCTGCTCGGGCATGGTTGGAGAGCCAGCCTCAGGCACAAGGGCTGGGGGTTCCAAACCCCCCCTGCAGCTCCAGGTGAGCCCCCTGCCTCACCCTGCCCCTGTTGTGTCCTTGCAGAGAAGGGTTCATCATGAAGCGCTCCGGGGGCCACCGCATTCCTGGCCTCAACTGCTGCGGCCAAGGGAGGATGTGCTACCGCTGGTCCAAAAGGTACTGCTGGGCTGCCACAAGGGGGGATGCCAGTGCTCCCTGGGCACACAAAAATTCCCATTTCTCTCTTTCTCCCAAAAAATCTGTGGGAGAGAATCTTGCTATTTTTACAGATTTTCAGGTTGGAAGGGCCCGTGGGCTATTCCCTGCCTCACCCTTCCATCTGGTGGGTTTTTTTTTTCCTCCTTTGGAGTTCACAGAAGGGACATGTTAACTCCAGAGACAATCTGGGATTTCCTAGAGATGACAGAAATGACAGTGCCCTCCCAGGCTGTGCCCAGCTTTCCCTGCTGCAGGAGCACAGGTGGCTCTGTGCCTCTGGGAGGGAATGAGGCTGGTGACCTGCCCCAGGCAGATTTCAGCCCGGCCTTCTGAGCTTCCCTTCCTCAATTTACAAAATGAAAATCAATTAATTGAAACACTCTTTGGACTGCTTCAGGGCAGGATCAAATCAGATGTGACCTGCAATGCTAAGGAGCTGTTTGGTGCAATTAACCATGGCATTAAATACATTTATGTATTGCCTCTTGCTGATTACTGCAGGTATTGAACCCCAATGTTTTCTCCTGTTCCCATGTCCCTTTCTGCTGCAGACAGACATCCATTTGCTGTTCCCATCCCTTTACCCTCTGTGTTAGGTCTCTGTATTGCCTGGGGCTGCAGCACAGGGAGATGTGTGCTGTGGGGGAGTATCTGTGTTACCAGCCAGCCTCCAAAATATGCAGGCTGTACTTCCTGGAGCATGCCCTTCCCAGGCAAATCTTTCCATTTCAAAATCCAAATAGCCCATATCTGCCTTGCAGCAACAATTTCTTAGTCAATGGAGCTTACCCCAGGCACTATGCACCTTTGGATTTTAGCATCACCCATGGGCTGTCATTAGTTTTATCTTTAATAATTCTGTTTTCCAACAAAACCCTTTTGCATTCTTGTGAAGAAAAGGTTCTGTTTCTGCACAGTCTTTCCAACATTTCCTAATTTAGGTTTACAGAAGATCTCTATAATGAGGGCACAAGGAGACAAATATGTGACCTTCCTTCAGGTCAAATCATTAAATTGTCACCAATTCTTTTTCTTTTTTATGGAAAATATGCTTTTTCTTCTTGATATTCCTCAGTTAACCCTTTCTTGTGTTGTCCAGAGCTCAAGCTGTAGTGGGGCCAGTAGTACATCCAGCTCTGATGGATCTCCATTTTTCTTTAGAGCCTAGAAAGGGGGTAGGAGAAGTGTTTGAGTGGGATTGTGTACAGAATATCACAAGTGAGACACTGAATTCCCATCTTGGCACACTGGGACTGATAGTTTATGCATCAATAAATAAGCAAATAACAGTAATATTTCCCAGAGAGGGTTATTTAAAGGAAAGATTTTAGGAGATGGAGGAGGATAGTGGGGTGAAGCTGTGGGTGGGCACAGGCAGGACTCCTCAGGCATGTAGAGCTGCCTGGGCAAAACAGAAGAGAGAGTATTTGGAAATAAACCCTGTGGGATGTTTAAGAGTGAAATTATGGGCCAAATAGAGAGGGGAGGTATTTTGGCACCAAATGAGAGGTGATACCAGGTAACTCTTTCAGGGCCCTGAAAGCAAGAAAAAAAATTACGTGATCTAATAAAAAATTATGGGAAATAGATGAGGTGCTGAGGCTGTTACTAAAGATACAAGAATGAACAGATTTTTGCAGTGTTTTGTGGTGCTTTGTGTGTTTCTGAGTGTGCAGAAGAATGAAGCAAAGGTCTGGTGAGGGAGACCTGTGTGGGACAGAGGGGGCTGGTTACCCCAGCTACGCTGCAGGAGGAGAAAAGATTAGAAATGCCATTCACAGTAAAAAATGGGTTTTTTCCCAGAGTTGCCTTCAGGCTACAGTATTTATGTAAAACCTGCCGGTCATCCCTCCTCATGTGTTTCTAACAGGGTGCCTGTTGCTTGGCAATAAAAGCTTTCCAAAATGCCTTGTTCATATATTTTGGTAGGAGTGAAAGTGATCCTAGCATCAGAATTAATGTAAGAAATGTCAAATAACTCCCATATAGCATACAAGCTGAATGAAAATTAGGGATGGAGGAAGGCTTGTTGCACCTTGCCTCATGCTTGGAGATTTATGACCAGGGAGGTTCCCGTGGGTTTTGTTTAACGAGGGAGCCTGTATTTTTAAAGACTCCTGTAAAAAGGAGTTATGTAATTAACTCTAAAAGTCCTATATTGAATTAAAACTCATTACCCAAGTTCGTAAAATAGACACTTTTCTGCTCAAGAATACCACCCCCAGTCTAGCTCCTGAGAATAATTTTTATCATTTCATAGATTTCCCAGATAAATGGTTTGCACGTGTTTTGAAGAAGCACTTTTCCATTTTATTGGCTCTTTCGGTGGCTCACATTTCAAGGCCTGGCATGGGTGTGAAATCCAGGTGACATGGTTGCTGTGTCTGTGCAGGTGGCTGGTGGTGAAGGACTCCTTCCTGATGTACATGAAGCCTGATTCAGGGGCCATTTCCTTTGTCCTGCTGGTTGATAAGGAATTCAACATCAAGATAGGCCAGAAAGAAACAGAAACTAAATACGGGTTGCAGATCGACAATCTCTCCAGGTAAGAAAACAACTTTGTTTATCCTCTCTTAGTTTGCTCTTGCTTTTTATGGAGAAATTGATGCTGCTCTGCAGGAGAGGTTAACAAGCCTGGGTGGCTACTGCTGGTGTGCTCAGACCTGCTGGGGATTTGGCCCTAATGCTGATTATTTCCATGCCTTAATGAGGCATTTAGAGCTTCTGTTTGTCCATCCCTGTGGTTATTACTGGAGCCTGGGGGCACAGTGCATGCTGAGTTGCACAGTCTGGTTCAACAGCAATTGCTTAGGTAATTTTTAGACTCTCTGTTCTCTTTAAGCTGCAAGAAGGGATGTTTTCTTCTGCATCCCAATGGAGTATTGCTCAAAAGACATGCTAGTGGGGGATAAAGAGATATTTAATGTTTTTATGTTAGCGCACAGTATAAATTAATCTCTTAAAAAATACAACATTGGCTGGCTCCAGCTCCAAGTTAAGCTGGTGCTAATAATTTAAACATGGGTGGGTTTTTCATGCTTGGCACTGCAATGCTATTAGTCACTCAGAGCAGCTCAGTGCTGTGCATTCTTTTGCAAACAAAGCAGCGACGTCCCTACTTTTTGCGTAAATAAAATATGACTGGTACAGATGCATTTACCAACATGGACAGGCAGCAAGGAGCAGCCCAAATAAATGGAAATGGCTTCAGCCTGCTGCCCTGTGCTTCGTGTATTCTTACAGGTCACTGATTCTGAAGTGTAACAGCTACAGACATGCCCAGTGGTGGAGGCAGGGCATAGACGAGTTCATCCGCAAGCACGGCAAGGACTTTCTGACGGAGCATCGCTTCGGCTCCTACGCGGCCGTGCAGGAGAACACCCTGGCCAAGTGGTGAGCACCTGCTACCTGCCTGCCCTCAGCACCCCTCATCAACAGAGCTGGTAGCCTTTGGTAGCTTGGGGACTGGTGATAATTAAAGAAGTTGCAAAAAAAAAAAAAAATGAGGCTTTCTTCACCAGGGATGGAGTAGCAGTGCTGGTGAAAGGAGCTCTCAGTGTCACAGCTCATTGTGTTTTGCAAGTCAAGTTATGTTTAATTTCAAAGGTGTGTTGGGTATTTGTCATTGTAAGGATAAAGAGAAGAAGAGGGAATCAACAAACGCAGATCTGGGTATAGTTAGGAGGGTGGGCTGGGCTTTATGCACTCAGCAGCCCCTGAGAAATCATTCTGTCCCCAGTGTAACCTGACTGCACTAATCCATTCCCAGAAGTGCCTCAAAAACTGGATTCTAGCTGGAAGCAGACCAGTACTTTCCCTGCACCATCTGCCTTGCAACGACCTCTGCCTGAGTACTTTCCATAAATCAGAGGAAACACCATTCCATCATCCTTTCCTGAGAGACAAACCTGGCTTGCATGTCAAGCAGAACCCAGGAATATTGTGTGAATTTGGCAGAAGTGCCAAGAGGCACTTAATATTCCTTTATTGTGCTGTTTCATCAAGCTACTGATAGCAGCATAGAATTCTCCCTACATGTTGTCCTGATTCTGGAAATTTGATTGTGTTTGCTTTCGAGACGGGAACGTAAATGTCATTAACACAGAACCCCATCGCTCTTCAGCTGTGTACTTTGCTTAATGAAGGGGAGGAGGCATAACTCTGCACTCTGTTTGCTTTTGCAGGTATGTCAATGCCAAGTGGTACTTTGAAGACGTCGCAAATGCCATGGAAGCTGCTAAGGAGGAAATTTTCATCACAGATTGGTGGTGAGTACTGCCGTGTTTGGGTGTTGCCCAGCTGTCTCTCCGGGGACACTCCCGACAATGCGGCACTGTTCGGAGCCCTACAGTATGGCAGCTAGCCCTGCAGCCAGATGGTTTGGCAGCACACCCAAAACTCTCCTTGTGTTGTATTCAAAGGCCTTTTCAGGAGGGCTGGCAGCAAAAGCACACGCTTCAGATCAACAGCTTGGTTGTCTCCCTCCACGGAAATGCCTGAATCACACGGAGGCACCACCTGAACTGCACATGTGGTGGCTTGAGGGGCTCCTCAGGAGTGTAAATAGCTGCAAGTCTGAGGGGCATGGGTGTCTTTCAGTGTATCAGGGAGGAAGGATGCTCAACAGTGCTATGGGATCCTGCATGGGATCTCCTTTCATTTCCTCCTCATTGCCTTGGGAAGCCTCATGCAAAGTGTGAGAGCATCTTGTGGTTTGTCCTTTTGGTCTGCTCTTAAATGGGCCAGATAAGGGAGGAGGAGAGGTTTGTCACCTTTTCTGAGCTGTGTGTTTGCTGAAGGACCTGGCTCTGCCCACTTGTTCCCTAGTTTGTGTTTATGCAGCGCTCTGGTTCCTGTTTGCGTCAGGAAAAGGGTGCTCTCACACCCTGGACAGAGTCTGCTGGCTGGGTGCTGGTTGTGGCTGCCCTTGTCTTGCCTTTCTGGAGGTTAATCTGCCTGAGCCAGCCTGAACCTTGGGCATGGGAGGCTTCCAAGACATGACTCAGATTTCCTGTTCACCTTAGGCACATCTCTGTGCTCCTCTTTCTCTGCCTCTGAAATGAACCTCTGGCTGCTTATCTGCTGCCTCTGGGAACTGGGAGAATTTGTTTCTAGGAGGAAATTATGAGAAAACTACATACCATGTTAGCATTTGGTGGGGTAAATCTGTTTCCTGCCATGACCACAGTTAAGCCTAATGTTCATGGGTTCCCCCCTGTGCAACATAAGGTGGCAGTTCAAGAACATCTCATTTCAGACCCATTGTCTCCTACTGAGTGTTTTATTCAAACAATTGTTATCATGGAATTCCAAAACTTACCTAAAACTTGATGTATAAGATAAAAATAGGATGTAGCAATATGCTTAATCCAAGCTCAAGTTGCTATGCTTGGTACAAAATGTAAAGGAATGAAATTCTGTCATCTTGCTGTGCAGGAATTAGATGAGATTCCTTAACTATTTCTTGTAATCCTTAAAGCAATAACATGTCCTGTTGAGAGATCCAATTTCTTTGTCTATGGGCAGCAAGGAAAATTCAGCACAAATCTGTTCTGTTCAGATAGCTCAGGTGCCAGGAGAACTGAAATCCCACTCATATTTATTTTTTGTGTCTGTATATTTCTTTCAGAAAATCCTTGGGGTTTTCTTTTGTTGCATCTTTCTTTCACAGATAGAGTCCAAATTTCCCTATTTATACATCACTGTTCAACCTGATCTCGTGGGTTATTGAATATGAAGATGAATGTGCTGGACATGTCCCCTGCCCTCTGTAATGCTCAGTTATTAAAGAACAAAGAGCAGGATATTGGAGAATGCATCACTCTGGGACATGAGCTTTCACATCCACTTTATTTAAACTTCAATTCCTTTGCTTCCCAAGTTGGTTATTTAGGCCAGTGCTTTGTTTGCAGGCTACATCTGCTGTAGTTTTTATTCACCTTTATTTTCTTAGGCTGAGCCCGGAAATCTTCATGAAGCGACCGGTGGTGGAAGGGAATCGCTGGCGGCTGGACTGCATCCTCAAGAGGAAAGCAGTAAGTGAGCTCCAGCTGCACCCTGCACCCCCAGCCAGGGGGTCATACTGGGGCTGGAGCACTTCCACCATTCATTTTGGCAGATAGGAGAGTTAAAGCCTCACATCAGATAGCCTTGGAAAACCATGTGTTTTGATTTGCTCCCCTCGTTTGGGTTTGGAAGAGCTCAGAGGCAGAAGGTTAGATCCTCTGAGTGCCCCAGGTTTGGGTCACAGCCTTGCTTTACAACTGTCTCAGTTCCTGATGGGGTCAAAGACCTGATGTTCTCCCTGCTCTCCATGTGATTTATGTAATTTAGAGGTACAGGGAAGGCTGAGCATTTTGTGGAGTTTTGTTTATGAGTGTGAGCTGTGCTCCAGCTGTTCACACACCCTGTGATAACAGTGATAACAGCGGTGCTAAAAAGAGCTTGCCCATATCAGCAGAGTCACAAGGTTTGTTCCTATTCCAAGGGAAACCTCTTGGACTCTTGCTGTAGTAGAAGGGCAGAATTCCATGCATTCCATAGACATGGACTTTAAACTAAGAAGGGGCAGGTTTAGATTAGCTATTAGGAAGAAATTCTTCTCTGTGAGGGTGGTGAGGCCCTGGCACAGGTTGCCTGGGAAATCATGGCTGCTCCATCCCTGGAATTGTTCAAGGCTAGGTTGACTGGTACTTTGAGCAACCTGGTCTGGTGGAAAGTGTCCCTGCTCATGGCTGGGGGTGGAACAAGATGATCTTGAAGTTCCCTTCCAGCACAAACCATTCTGTGACATGCTGAAATACTCTTGGACTCTATCCCCTTTCCAGCCAGTTGTCATCACAGTCCTCACCCCTCCACATACCTAGATAAAAAGTGAGAGCTTTGTGTCTGACTGTTGTTGGTTTGGAATTACTCTTGTTTTCTGGCAAAAATAAACTGGCCACAAGGCATCACTCACTCAAAGGAGGGATTTGGCTTCTTTTTGCCATATTGACATGGATTTTCTTATGACCATAAAAACATTGTGGTAAGGTGAGTGAGGTCAGTCCCTGGAAATGCTTGCTCTGTCACTTGTGGTGTTCCTTTGACTCAACAGGGCAGTCAGCAAGCTGATGTAATGGTATAGGGGTGAGGCTGTCCTTGCTGTGTATGCAGCATTGCCTTGGACTCCCCTGGGTGCAGTGGAGAAGAGAATATCATCCACAATTTGGAGATTGCCTAGCTCTTAGTAGCAGCTTTATAGGAATAGAAATTCAAAAGGCTGTGGAAAGTTTAGGTTCCAAGTTTAAGCTGGCAAATTCTAGTGCAGGCTTTTAATCCATGCAAATTTATGGGAAGTGGAGGTGTCCCAGTGTGTGACCAGTATTTGCCAAGGTTTGGGAGGCACTTGGCACATTTGAAAGTGCTTTAACAAAAGTTTTTAGAAACCCTGCCATGGATACAATGCTGGTCACAAAAAGCACCATGTTTTTAGCACTGCTCAGTGTGTTCCAGCGGCTTGTTTAGCTCTACCAGCAGAAAGAATCTCTTTGCTGGTGTTGAGTTGGTGACATCCCCTTCAGGAGGGGGATGTCTGTGTAATCTCACTGGTCATGTCATCCTGCAGGGACATTTAACTGAGGGCAACCCTCAGGGCAACACGAAGCAGCAGAACACTGAACTTTAGTGGATGAACATGATTGGAGTGAATCGTGCTTGCAAAATCTACCTCAAAGGGTGTGTAAAAGGAGCTGCTGTAGGAATGACCTGTGGATGGGCCTTGGCATAGCTCAGACAAAACAACAAAAGCCACACAAACCCAGGTATTGAGCCTTTCTCAGAAAGCTGGAGAGCTTTCCCAAGGTTATTCCAGGCTGTGGAGTCCCCATGGGGGATTTGGAAGAGTGTAACCAGGAACAAGTAACCTCAGTCAGCATTTCCATCAGCAAACACAACACATTTACTGCCTCTAGCTTTTCCTCCCTTTGGAAACAGACACTATCTATTGATGTGCCTGTATTCAATGTGTTCTATTTTATTTCTGACAGCAACAAGGAGTGAGAATTTTTGTTATGCTGTACAAAGAGGTGGAGCTTGCCCTGGGGATCAACAGTGAATACAGCAAGCGGACGCTCATGCACCTCCATCCAAACATCAAGGTAATTGCACAGGACTGTGTGGAGGGTGTTTGCATTCAGGTATTCTTGATGGCTGGTGCTGACCCTGGTGTATTTGGGTGGGAACTGCAAGTTCAGGAGTGTTTCCCACCATTGCAGTGTGTCTGACAAGGTACATCCATATGCTGATGCCACATCTGGCAATTTCATTTCATTAGGTTCAAATGGAACATAAAATTGCTTAGTTTAGATTTGCCAAAGCAACTGTTTGCCTTAATTCACAAGAAGTATAGTTCATGTGACAAGTTAATGGAGTTACATCAAATGGAAAATTACAAATTGAGAGTGTTGTCTCATTTCAGCATTTCTGCTCAAATGTGAATGATCAAAGTCAACCCTGGGTGTTAATGTTCCCACCACAGAAGAACAGCATTGCACTGTCCTGTGCTCTTACACTGCTCTTATGGCACCAAGCAGAAAATCAGTTGTGGAAGACAAACCAGTAGATAAGGCTAGATCCAGTCTCTTAGAGACACATACACCTTAATGAGGAGTAAGATACTTGTTATGTTAGAATAATTGATTTATTTTCACTTGATCAATTGTCACAGGGAAGGGAAGCATCTGTTCATCATCTTTGTAGCAAAACTGGACAATACACACGAGCTGTGTCTCAGGTTTTGGGGGCAGCCAGGTCAAACTTGGTAGCTTTTTCTCCAGAAGACTGATCTAGTGGCTCTAACATCATAAATAAAACCCTGAGTTTAGATACAGAAATTAGGGTTCCACAGACACTTGTCAAAAAGAAATTCTTAAACAAATGCCAAACAATTTGATTTTAAGTGGGGGGAAAAAAACCACCCAGCTTCTCATTTCACTTGTGTGGTGGCAACAACCAAAGAAGTGACTCAGATCACCAATATGTTATTTTCTTTCAGAGCAGGCTCTGTGTTTGAAAGCTCAGCTATTACAGCTCAACTGAAGCAGTTTCTTTGACTATGGTGCTCTTATGAAGCTGTTGTAAGGGTGACCTGTCCCAGCATCAGTAATCATTGCTGCTTGGGATTCCTGCATCCTGGGGAAACACCTGCCTGCCATATGGCTGACACCTGCTATGGGGAAATTGGGTAGCTTCTGCTAATTAAGCAGTGAATGCATCCAGTAACAACTCCAGCATTTCCCCATCACCCCAAACAGCCAAAAAAGGCTGACCAGCTCTCTGCCTGGAAGGATTTAAATTTAACAGCGATGCTGAGCTCGAGTGCTGGTTTCCTCACAGGTGATGAGACACCCAGACCACGTGTCCTCCTCCGTGTACCTGTGGGCCCACCACGAGAAGCTGGTTATTGTGGACCAGTCCGTGGCGTTCGTGGGTGGCATTGACCTGGCCTACGGGCGCTGGGACGACGACGAGCACCGCCTGACTGACGTGGGCAGCGTCAAGCGCGCCTCCGCCGCCGCCACCAAGTCACTGTCCACCGCCAACCTGGCTGTAAGTGGGTGCTGCTGGTGGGGAATGCAACCTTCCCCAAGAGCCAGGGGGTAGAAGCCACCAGAGCACCAGCACACACACAGACACACATGCAGCAGCTCAGCAGTGAAGACACAGGAGGGCCAGGAGTTCCAATGTGCTTCAATGTAGGGCAACGCTGAAGGAGTCCAGGGGCCAAAGACAAAGGAGGGTCCAGGGTATAAAGAGACAAAGACAAAGGAGGGTCCAGGAAAAGAGGGGATGGAGAAGAGCATCACGGATCCAATAGTCTGAGGGCTCAGGAGTGGTACACAGGGAAGGGGCCAATAGAAAATGCCAGGGTGGATTGGCGGGGTTACACAAACCAATGGGAAAACAGGGCAGGGAGAACTTACTAAATATTAACATACAAGGGTAAAAAGGGGTAGGGAAGGCCGGTGAGACAATGGGGAAGACAGAACTGGGACAAATTAACATAGTGGTGCAGAGCACCATGGGAGAAGCTTCTTTCCTCATCCTATCCCATGGGGAATGCCTGGAGCCTATAGTGCATCTCTCCGGGGTATTGTTGTTCCCTTCTCCCCAGTAAATTCCTGGGCCTGCACATGAATGGGCAGGGTCCAGCTGGTGGGCACAGTCAGCCATGGCAGGTCTGGGGAGGGGTGAATGGGCTGTGTCCTCTTCTGAGCATGGAGTTGGGTTTTGGGGCTTTAATGACAAATAAGTGGTGAGAGGAAGGATCTAAGAATCCAATGATTCTTTAGGTGTAGGTGCTGACAAGCCCTTGCTAGGGCACAGAAATAAGAGAGCTGGGTTTCCCCTAGAGCTTGCAACAGCAGCCACAATTTGAAGTCTGTGTTCTTAAAATCATAGAATCTTAGAATGGTTTGGATTGGAAGGGACCTTAAAGATCATGTTGTTCTACCTCCATCATGGGCAGGGACACCTTCCACTAGACCAGGTTGCTCCATGTCCTGTCCAGTCTGGCCTTGAACATGTCCAGAGATGGGGCATCCACAACTTCTCTGGGCAACCACTCTTTTCTTAACAAAACTTAGAAATGCAGAGTAAGCACTTGGAGAGTGCTCTGAAATGTTTGTTGTTTGTGCCCTCAGCAGCTGCCTTGTTTGCTGAGCTTTCTGCTAACTTGGGTCTGTATGCAACCACATGTCTCTAAAAATCTGCGAGGTCTAAGGTTGATGAGGATTTCAAGGGAAGTAATAATCCAGAGTAAATTTATGGATCCAAATGCTGCTAATATTACTAGGCTTTCCTGGTAAGTACCGCCTCAGTCCAGACTCCCCAGAAAGCATGCCTAGTTCCCACTGAAATGTGTCTGTCACAGAGCAAAATTTGGCTCGTGGTTGTTCCTGAGCACTGATCTGCACGAGAATCTGTAAGGGGAACCTCTCCATACCTGACCTGCAGCCATGTCTTGTGTCTTTTAAGGCTACAGCAGAGTCGACTGAACGTGTCCTGCTGCAGCCTCAAGGTCTGGCCCCAGAGAGCCACTTGTTTGAGAGAAATGCTGATGATGCCCCAGACACATCAAAGATGAAAGGAGTAGGAAAACCCAAAAAGTTTTCAAGGTTCAGCATTTACAAGCACCTGCACAAGCACAGCATGCACCACTCTGACAGCGTCAGCAGCATCGACAGTGAGTCAAGTGAGTGATGCTCAGCTAAATAATGTATATAAAGGATGTGTGGAGGTGGTGGTGGGTGTTTGTGCACGTTCACATGATTTCTAGGGCAATGTGTTCTTTGTATGGAAGGAAAGTTGACAAGTTACCTAACTATCAGAATAATAGCTGTGTGTAGCCAACATGTAAATTTGTGTCACTGCAAAATAGAGAAGAAGGGTTTTATGTGTTTTTTTATTTATCTAATTAGCAATTTTCATGAGCCATCAGATGATGTGATACAGTGTATGTGATTCTTAATGTTTGTATTGTTGAGAAGTGTTTGTTCCTGCAAGAGAGAATTGAATCTTTCATTTTTCAACTTGGATTTATTATAACAAGCAAATAATTTCTGAATGGGATTATCTCCTCTCACAGACTAGTGTTAAAAGATAGGTTTTAAATAAGTTCACATAAATGGAAATATTCCAAATTTACCCACTTACTAGAGAGGAAAGTCTGTTCATCAGTTGAATATTTAAATGAAGCTTTTAATTCCCAACATTAAAGATAACTTCAGTGCTAAAATTACAAGGATCAGCTTGGCAATTGTTCCAGAATGAAATCCTTCCTGGAAGTCCTCAGCTCCTGAAGATGGGGGAACTTACTGGAATTTCCATCCCTCCCTGCTGGTCTTTCTCTTGCCTCTGGCTCCTCATGGGGATCTTGGTTGCAGTCAGCTCAGGACACAGCCATGGCTTTGTACTTCATTACAACTGTTTGGGTTAAAACCAGCTGGGTCCTGAATTGGGTCCTTTGCCTGGCAGCCACTTGCAGTTCCAGCAAGCTGACATCTGGTTTGAGTTCCTGTCTGCCAGGTGTCTTCAGACAGGAGCAGGCACCATGGTGGCAGAGGTGGACATGTGTTTTTGCCATGAATAGAGCATCTTGACTTTCTGCAGGTTACTCTACCCCCACTAGGAGCCAGCCGAATATAATCCAGAGTTTAAGGCCCCATCTGAAAATGTTCCATCACCACTGTGAATCCAAACAGGGGCTTGCTGAGCCTCGGGAGGGTAAGTGGAGGAAGGCAGAGCTGTGGACTCCTTCAGGCTTTAGCTGCTGATGTTTTTGCATTATAACTATGGTAAGAGTGAGGTTGGGTGCCAGGATCAGCCTTCGCTGCTTGTTGTTCTTCCAGCATCCTTATCCCGCCTCTGTGGGCATCCTGGCAGAAGAGCCTTCTCCAGAAACTACAAATGCTGCAGCATAAATAAATAAGAATTAAAAAACCCCAAACAGCAACAACAATCCAAAATCAAACAAATGAGCAAACAAAAAATTTGCAATAAAAACAGCAGGGAACAGTTGCAGAAATAGTTCTGATTCTGGTATGTGATGATTTCAGCAGCTCTCATCCTGTAAAGGAAAGAGCTGTTACTGGAACTGGGAAGTTCTGTATTGGATATTTTTAAAGTAAGCCTGATGCAGGAAGACATGCAAACAGAGAGAGGAAGCAGCAGAGTGGCTGCTGCCAGTCCTGTGTTTGGACAAAGACTTGGGTCCCCTCTTTTGCTCCTAATTTAAACCAAGGAAAGCACACTCAGTTGAGACAGGAGTTGGGGAGTTGTGAGCACTGAGCTGTTCCCATCTCTGGACTGGTATTGGAAGGGCCTATCCCAGTGTGGTACCATTCCAAGATGCCTTTGGGCGCAGGAACGGAGTGAGGAGCAGTTCTTCAGCATCATCCTCTTACAAACATCTTCCTCTAAGGCATTAATTGCCAATTAGAGAATATTGGTTACAAAGTAGTGGCAGGCAACAAAGCGTTTCCATGTCTTTGTGGAGACAATGTGCAGTCTCCCCCGTGGCCATTCATGCTCACTCATGAGTCACTGTGCAGTCATCAGAGCGTGTGTTGGCCTCCATCCCACACATTGCCATTCCCACCCAGGCATGTGGAGTCAGTGATTCCCCAGCTCCACCTGGACTCTCACTAGAGGCTGGAGCTTCCCCAGGCAGCTGTGGTGCAGATCTGCTGCATGGCATTTCTGGCATGGCTTGGCTCAGCTCGGCTTGGCAGGGTCACAGCAGCGCTGGCAGGGCTTGCTTTGTGTTCCCTGGTCTTGTGCTGCTGCCAGTGTGTGTTTTGTTGACTGTTTAAAGTTGTTTTTTCTGTGTACTGAGGGGTTTTGTGGTTACCTGGTGGTGTGGTTGGGTTAGGAGGAAGTTTCTGCTCGTGGCATTGATGTATAATTATTGCATTAATATTTGGTGTCGCAGATGAAGGCTGCTCTCACAGTCAGGAAATAACACCAGGTAACTGTTTATGGTGTAGGCCAACATTTTTGGATTTTTTAAGAGCCTGGAAGAAGAGTTCACTGCACTAAAATATGTGCTCTGGAAATAGGATCCTGTTAGGAGGGAATATCCCTGCATACAATATTTCAGACTGTTCTCAATCAGCACTAATTTGGAATTCAGGATCCATTTGTTCAACATGTGAAATTGTATCACAAATGACACTGCTATTTGGGAAAAACAAAATGATACTAAGAAAACCCACAATACTTCATGAGGGAACATGAACATCTCATTCTAGATAATAAATACTACTTCTATTGAAGGAGATGCACCCAGCTAGAGAGGCGAAATAATAAACTCTCTAGCAGAGAAGATGGAATTAGTTCACTATTAATGTAAAATATATGAAGTAGATGATATATATGATCTGCCATATGGGAATATTTAGGTGTTATTGAACTGGGAAAGGCAAATGGTTATAGGGTGATGCAGTCCAAGATAAAATTCAGCATCTGCTTTTCATTTCCATAACAGACTCCTATTTATAACCTCTTCTGATTATACAAGAAATACTAAAATAGGAAAAAAAAATGCTGACATATATCCCTTGAAAGTAACAGGAAGACCAGGGAGAAACCAGCTTCAGCTTCTTGGGACTGGCAGGTCCCAGCAGTGCTGTTCCTCTGAGTCTCTCACTGCTGTGTGCAATGGATGGCCATGACTTTGGAGCATGTTTTTGTTTTGTTTGCCTGCACAGATAAAGGATCCATCCGTAGCCTGAAGACAGGTGTTGGAGAGCTGCTTGGGGAAACCAGGTTCTGGCACGGAAAAGACTATTGCAACTTTGTCTTTAAAGACTGGGTTCAACTCGACAAGCCTTTTGCTGGTGAGTGGGAGTCTTGGCATTCCCCAAACTTTCTTCTGTACCTCTTCAGTCTCAGGTCTTATTTTTCCTGCCTCCAAGCCAGAGGTAACAAGGCTGGTTTGGTTTGGTTTGGTTGCTAGGAAAAAGCAGCAAAACTCCCTTTGAGGGATTTTAGGGCCAATTATGCTGTTGCAGTCCAAGTCATCTGCCTCGGGGGTGCTTGGTGCCAGAAACCTCAGTGTGAGGAGGGGGATGCTGTGCTTTTCCACACTCATGTCCTTTGTCTGAGGAAGTTCAGCCGTGCTCCCCTGTCCCCCAGACTTCATTGACAGGTACACCACACCCAGGATGCCCTGGCACGACATCTCCTCCGTGGTGCACGGCAGAGCCGCGCGCGACATCGCCCGGCACTTCATCCAGCGCTGGAACTTCACCAAGGTGGGTGTGCTCTCACTGCTGGGGGCATGGAGATAAGCACAGCCTTGCCTCATCCCCCTGCCCTCTGCAGGCATCTGTTTTATTTCCTTGTGTGTTGCAAGAATTTTTTCTTTATCTGTTTTTTTCCCTCCTGTGCAGATTATGAAACCCAAATACCGGTCCCTGTCGTACCCATTCCTGTTGCCAAAATCTCAGCAAACTGCTCATGAGTTGAAGTATCAGGTGCCTGAGGCTGTTCCTGCCACAGTCCAGGTCGGTGTTGGTCTCCTGCTCACATACTCCTCAGAGGGCTTGTTCTGCATCCTCCCAGGAAGTTTGAATGCCTGACAGACCCTCTGCAGAACTTGAATTCTAAGATGCAAAACTCTTGTCTAATTCAACTCACAGATTAGGTGATCAGATCCTCAAATGTAGTAGAATAATGCAACACTTTTAGTAGAGAGGCATTAATTTATATCTCCATCTTTGAGGTAAGGGGACTAAAGTGTCTGCAGGTGGTGGGAACACTGTGACTTTGCACAGCTCTGTGGTTTAATGGTTTGTTTTCTGCTGCTCTTCCTCTAACACCTAACATTTGGGCTTTATGATTCAAGAAGGCCTGATGGGTTGAGGTTACCCACTGAGTATTTATGTCAGATCTCAGAGCAGTCTGCCAGCCCTGACGCCTCGCTCAGACGGGTGGTGGTCAGTGAGAGCCCAGCATTAAGTGAAGTCTTGGAGCTGGAGTCTTGCTTTCTGCCTTGAGCTTCATCTGCACTTTATTATGCAGCCCTACACCCCTGTGGGTCTTCTGCAGTTCCACACAGTCAGCCCACAGTCTGATTTGTGACAATCAGTCTCACAGTCAGAATTGCCAAGATACCTCTGTTTAAAAGCCCAGTTCACTCTGTCAAGTGCACATACTTGAATACTTGAATATTGATCTTACCCAGCAGAAATAGGAACTTGTTGAAGAGTACAAAGTCAAAATAGTTATGCTGAAGCAGCAAAACCATTGTGTGTCTCTGTGGATGAAAGATGTATGAAGTAAGAGCAGTTAGACCAAAACCAGGAAAAATGCATGACTTTGCTCTTTGTAAGGAGTGGTCTGCCCAGATGACAGCACTGCTTGGGGAAGCTTAGTGAAATAAGATGCTTTTTTCTGGGTTTGTGGATTGCCAGGGCATTGTCTGCTCCTCTCTGTGTGGTGTGAGGGATGGGCAGCACAGGGATCTTGTGTCAGGGTTCTGGGGTGTTTTACATCAGCCTCCAAAGCAAGGCTCCCAGCTTGCTGGGAAGTAGTCCCCTTCAGGCATCATCCTGTTCCCTGTGGCTGTAAATGCCTCCCTGTCTGTGTCTGACATCAGCTTTTTGGGAAATCTTGTTCTCATGGAATTGATGGGGCTTGTGTCCCCTGAGCACGCTTCAACCGCAAGATAAGCCACAACTTCTAAATCACGGGGTTTGCTGTAGCAAAAAGTTAGAGCTCTACTGATTACAGAACTGGAAGCAGTTCCCAAAGGAGAAATTAAACTGAGAAAAACCTAGATGCAGCTTCTCTTCAGCCCAGCTGCAGAGCTGCTGGCTCAGGGCATCAGGCCATGGGAGAGGAGGATGGAGCTCAAGCAGTGAGTGTGGAATCCGCAGGCTCCGGTGCTGAGTGATGGGTGAGCAGTTGGAGAACCAGCCTGGCCACCACATTGCTGAGGCATTGCAAATAACTGGTACATCCAGGAAATGAGGGGCTGCTCTCAGTGATGCCATAAACAGCAAAAAGAGAGCAGGTTTGTCTTGTAAATTATTCATTTGAAACTACCTTGCTCATTTCTTATTTATGCATCTGTCAAAACAGCCCTGCATGTAGACAGATAAATAAACCTATGTGATATTAGGCTGCAAATGGGTTGTCCTGAAGTGTACCAACCTTCCCAGTATGAGGGAAAACTGGTGGGGAAGAGCACTTGCAGTGCCAAGCCTGGTGGAAGCAGTGAGGGGGGCTCCTCTGCTCAGGCTGGGGCACCTGTCTGGGAGCAGGTCCCCAGGCTGCTTCAGCTGGGTTATGGTTTCTGGGTGCCCTCCTCAAGCTCCAAGGCAGGGATTTGCAGGCACATAGTAAAATTTTGACTCTCTCCTCCCTAATACCCACACTGGCCTGTTTTCCCTTGGTGCCCAGGTGACACAAGTGCCCTGAGCATCCCTGAAGTCCCACAGTGAATCTGAAAGTGACTCAGTCTCTCCTCCTGATGGAGGTTTCAGATTTGGCTGCTGTAGGGAGTGAGGACATGGGAGGACACCTGCAGCCTGGATCTGAACTCCCTCTCCTGGTTGCCTTTATCTGGAGCTCTCGGGGGTGCATCAGGGCATATCTGTGTGACTTCTCCTTTTCTGCAGGGACAGAAATATCAGCCTCTTGCCTGTCCAGTTTATTCATTTTGGAGCAGAGGGCTCAGGTGCTTGCATCTCCTCTTGCAGTGGTACAGTTCTGCACAGAAATAAGCAGATATCCTAAAATTTTTTACCAACTTTTTACCCAGAAAAACTAAAGCAATATTCTTGTTCTTAGTATTGAATCCTTTGGCTGGCCAGCAGCCAATCCCCTGTTATCTCCATTTGAGTACTGTGTAGGGATTTTATAGGCAGCAGTTACTGCCCCAAGGTAAAATCCAGCATCCCAGGACTGGTCTTGGCTGTGGGGTGATTGAGGAAAGCCTGGCTGTTGGATTTCTTGTTTCTGACCTTGTTTGCAAATCTGTCTTCAACTGTGGGCAGATCAGAGGAAGGGAAAACACAAAGGATCCTTGGGGATTGCAATGTTGCTGCAAGCCCAAACCATTGACCTGTCAGCAGCAGATTCCAGCCTCATTGTACCATCTGGTTTTGCTCTCCTCTGTGAGAGGAGAGGAGTAGGAAAGCATCTCTGGGAGGACAGAGCACTGACAAGGGCTTTCCCTTGGGCAGGGAGGATGAATGCAGTGTGTGTGGGAAACACTGTGGAGGTACAGGCTGGGAAGGAGGAAAAGGAGTCAGGCATGCTCTCCCAATCCTCTTTCATTTGAACTTGCAATAAGCAACGTGATTTTTGCAAGAGCACATTGATTTTTGCAAGAGTCAAATAGAGATCTGCCAAAGGCACTGCCAGATTTTTTTTTTCCACTATTCCATCTCCCAGTTTCCACTCCAGGGTTTGCAGTTATCTGCCAAAGCCAGCATTGCAAAAAATGTGATGTGGTGAGGCAACATCCCATTCCTGATGGAAATGCAATGAAAGTTTAATGCTCTGGCAGCCCTCACCTCTTTGAAGTCTGTGTGAGAGCCCTGCTTTGCTCAGGGTTTATGCACCAGCCCTCAGCAAACATCACATTTATTACCCTTGTATCAGTTAGAGAAGTTAAAGAGATGACAAGCTATTGAGAGGCTCAAGGGAGGGGAAGGGAGAGGCTGGAACATGGAGACTCCAGCTCTGCATGGGAGGGGCTCTGCTGGGCAGCATGTGGCCTTTTGTCCCCATGAAATAGGTTGGGTTTGAACCAGCTGCCTTTAAATACCTTGACAGGAAAGAGAGGTGTCCAGAAGTGTGAGCTGAAACATCAGTGATATGGGAAGGGCTGTGTAGCAAATTTCCAGGTGTGGATATGTGTGAGTGCCACAGCTTTGTCTCCATGGGATGTTGCCTTGGTGGCATTGTCCTGTCCCTGTGGCTGCAGACCTGTTACAACCAACTTCATTTTGAGAAGGTCCAAGATGAAACACCTTTTACTCATTCTGTCTCATTCAACATTTTCTGACACCTCTTCATCCCTTTGCAGGGGGATTTGAGGTTGTAGCTGATGGGAGCTTTTTGGGTGATGCCGTGCCAGCTTTTTGGAATGAGCCATGACACATTGCTCTGGGGTGAGGCAGAGGGATGGTGGCACTGTAATAGGGGCAGCCCGGGGTGTGGAGTGAGCTGGGGTGCCAGCTATGTGGAGGGGTGAGGAGGAATGTAGGGAAGGGCAGGTGGATGATGCACTGGGAAGTCATGGTGCTGCAAAGGAATGGTCCTGAGTGATGGTTCTGTTGTGTTAACTAGCAAAAAACAAAACAAACAACAAAACAAAACAAAAAAACCCCCAGATTTTGTGCACTAAAAAGCTACAGTCTGCCACTTTCTGAAGTGCAGTTCCAGATTGCTGTGCTGCTGAGAGTGGAAGTGCTGTGAGCTCCAGTCCAGGCTGCATATGGCATAATTAGCGTGCTTTCAACCCTGAAAAACTGTTTTTTTCTGTTCTTATTAATGCCAGTAACAGCTTATTAATGCCAGTGGTGGAATTTTGTTCAAGATCTCGATCTGCTGTGGTGCTCAGTGTTGTTTCAGCAGTGCTCAGCTTGGGATGAGTGGGAACTCTCAGCCTTGGCTTTGTAAACCAAATGAGTGATTAAACACCTTTGGGAATGATCAGCATGGCCTTGCAGAGGTTTGTGCAGGCAAAGTGCAGCTGTTTGGCACTGCTAAAGGCTGTGACAGCCCTTGTATTCAGGCTCAACTCAATCCAACATTTGTGACCCCAACACTCAGCTAGGGACACTGCAGAGTGCACCCTCCTGTTGGCCCAGAGAGCAGCCAAATATGAGAGTTGCAGGACCTGTTTTCTACTGGGAAAAACAGATGTGGGAGAAAGCTCCTGTCCAGGTGAAGGAAGTAGCTCAGGAGCCATCTGCTGTTTAACAGCCATGGCCCCAAGTGCCAGCACCAGAGATCCTCTGGAGATGAGAGGATTGGTTTGGTGGATTCCCAAGAGATCAGGATTTTGCTGGAACTGACACAGACATCTCACAGATCCCCAGCCCCTGGGTCTTGTGCTGTGTGGGACTGGCCCCGAGTTCCAGTATAATGATTATATTGAGATATTTTAAGGCTATTGTTTCAATGTTTTTGTCTTGACAATGTTTAAACAGAGAGGCTAATGATGAGTAACTATTCTCCCAAGCACGTACTCTGCCAACACTTAATTAAAAACTACATTTCCATCTAGGAAAGCGTCACTTGGGGTGTAGTGTGGCTGCCTCTTGACTCAAAGGGCAGGAGCAGGAGGTGCCACAGCATCTCTGGCTGGGGGGGATGAGATGCTGGCTGCTGTGGGGCTTGCTCAGCCTGGCCCAGAGCACAAACAAAGGTTATTTCTCATGTTGGTTGGGCTCTCTTGCACAAAAACTGCAGGGTGGAGGGGCAGGACATGCCCTGGCCATCCTGCAGGAATCTACTTTAAAAGTGGATTTCCAGTAAAAACTAAGAAATAAATGTGGGCAGCTGAACAAAAAAAATTAAAAGTTGTATCATCACAAATGGGATGGCTTGTGCAAGAATTTGGCAGAAGAAACAATTGACCTCAAGTGCTGAGGACAAAGGCATGGTCTGCGTTATCAGACTGACTGTATGATTCTGTACAACCTCCTTGGGGGAAAAACACTCTGCCCCAGCTGGAGGCCAGCTTTAGAGTGATGGGCAGATCCTGCTGGGGATGTGCATCCCTAAAGCTTGGGAATTGAGGTTGTTTTAAAAGCAGTTTATGTTAAGGCCTTAAGCAAGAGCAAGCATCTGGAGCTGCTCAGGTGGGAGAGGGCCCTAGTACAGCAATGGGACAGGGCTCTTATGTTTTTAATCAAAACATTGCTAAGCATTAATGATGTTTCTGCCTGCTCTCTCTCACAATTACAAATGCACTATAAATGTTGCACTTACCACCTCATTTAGTGACAGGCTGGCTGTGCCAGGGAAGAGCCTTGGCCCTGGGATAATCCAGGTGCCATGGTGCTGTCCTGGAGGGACAGAGCTGAAGGTGTCTCTCTCCTGCTTTCCAGGTGATCCGCTCTGCTGCTGACTGGTCTGCTGGCATTAAATACCACGAGGAGTCCATCCACAAGGCCTACATCAGCGTGATAGAGAACAGCAAGCACTACATCTACATAGAGGTCAGTGCCAAGAGGGCAGGCAGGAGGGTCCTGATGCTCTGGGCATGGCTTGCACCCATCAGGAGGGTGATTACTTCTTGAGGTTTGGCCCTCAGTTTTTATGCATTTAGACAGATCCATAACCTTCAGTGGTCTTCAGGCCAGACTGATGGCTGTGTATCCTGACAGCCATCTGACCACGAGGTGGGAAAAAGGAGACCTCTCCTTTATAAAGCTCTTTGGAAAATTGCCAGCAGCTTTCATGGCCTGTGCAATAGTCTCCCTGTCCCCTCTGTGGCTTTGCAGTGTTCCTTGTGCATGCCCAAACCTCCCACTCACAGGGCAGCTCTTCATCCACACAGCCTCCATCTGCAGCAATCTCTTGTGTCAGAGTGACACTCAGTGCTGGCTGAATGGAGATGCTTTTTCTCCTCTTTTTTTTTTTTCCTTAGGCTCTTGTTAGGTTGCTCTTTACATGAACTTTCTAAGGAGTGTGATTAATAAGGACTAATTCATTCCCTAAGCAAGCACAGACACACATATCATTTAATCATAATTTTAAAAAGCCTACAATCCAACGGCACACAAACCCAGCTATCTTTAGTTGCTCTTGGTCTGAAATAAAGCATGCAAATACTTTGGGTTGGTTGCTGGCAGTGTCTGACAGTAGCTTCTCTTGCTTTTCCTGCAGAACCAGTTTTTTATTAGCTGTGCTGATGACAAAGTTGTCTGGAACAAGATCGGTGATGCGATTGCTCAGAGGATTCTTAAAGCTCACAGGTAACCTGTTCTCAATGAGGCAGTGGAACTCTTCAGTGCATTTCCATGGTGTGGTGCAAAAAAATAACCCCTCAGTGGCCACAGCTGGACAGTAGCTGTGCCAACACAGAACTGATGGGTTGAGCATCTGCATTTGCATCAGTGAGACTCCTGAGTGGTTTCTTTGCATACAGAAAGTGATTTTCTGGACTTAGCCCAATGTAAATGTATTTTTAACTACAGAACTTGTTTAAAGACAAGTCCTTTGTGTTCTGGTTCAGTGACACCTTTGCTCCATTGCCAGTTTGCCTTGAGCTGGGTGGTCAGGCAGTTTCATGGGTGGGAAGTGTGAACTGGGATTTGTGGTTTATTTAAATCATCTAAAGAGGAGCTGCTTCAAACTGGGGAAGCAAACACATTTTGAGGATTTGACTGCAGGGTTCTGCTATTGTTTGAACAACTTTTTCTGGTACATGCTGGAGGGTGTTCACCACCTCCAGTCTTTGCAAGGGGACCGTTGTTTGTTCCTGGATGGATTGAATCCAGCCATGCTTTAGACACTCCTTCAGCACACCTAACCCTGTGCTAACATTAATGCCACAGGTAGTGCCTTGTCTTCACTTTGATCCTGGGCAGCCTTGCTTAGGGTTGCTCCCCTGGAGTCTCTTTGAGACATACATTTCATAGTATAAAACTGTACCCTGCTCCTGCTGGGCTGAAATACAGGAAACTTTCTAAACTTTTCCCTTTCATCTCTCATGGGCTTTTTTGCCACACGTGGTGATGTTTTCTTGCATGGATTGTTTTTTCCACATTGTAGTTGTCCAGAACTCTGCAGGGCCTGCTTTTCCACAAGTTCTCTCTCCAAGGTTGCAGGATTTTTTTTCTTTTTTGCACTTGAGCTTGGAAGTTCCCACTTGGATAAAGGCATCCAACCTGAGACAGCCACCAGAGTGCAGGACATGTCTGCAGGGCCCTAGGAGCTGCCCTGGGCCTGGCTATGTTCAGAGCACTGTGGAAAGAAGAGCACTATTGCAACAGGGAGAGCCTGGGTGTTATCTGCTGTGGTATTAACAATGGGGTGGAGTTGCCTGTGATCTGTGTGAGCTGCAGTGAGTAGCCCAAAAAAACTGAAATTAGCTAAGGATGAAAAGGTGGGATGGATTTTCTGAAAAAATGTGCAGCTTTGAGGCTCAGAGGCAGCTGTACAGAGCATCTTAGGGCACCTCTAGCCTAAAGGGGCTAGAGGAGAGCTGGAGAGGGACTTTGGAAAAGGGCATGGGTGACAGGACCAGGGAAATGGCTTTGAAGGCCAAGAAGATTAGATTGAGTATTGGGAAAAAATTCTTCCCTGTGAGGGTGGTGAGGGCCTGGCAGAGATTGCCCAGAGAAGCTGTGGCTGCCCCATCCCTGGAAGTACCCAAGGCCAGGTTGGACAGGGCTTGGAGCAGCCTGGGACAATGGAAGGTGTCCCTGCCATGACTTTGGAGCTGGAGGAGCTGTAAGGTCCCTTCCACCCAAACCATTCTGGGATCCTGTGATCTCTGTGCTGATTGATGTCTCCCTGGAGAGCCTCTCTGGGCTGCCTTTCCTGCCTTTGGGAACTGACCACCACAGGTCCTTTGCATCAGTGGCCTGCTGTTAGCAATGCTACTGAGGCAGCAGCCAGTTCTCCAGGGAATCTCTTAAGGTTTTCCCATTTTATAAAGTTTATGTAATCTGTCATTCTGTCCAGATACTAAAAGTCTATCACAAAAGGGAGTCACACAGGTTCTTAGTGACCCATTTCCAGATATGATGCTCACTTCTGCATTACTCCAGTTGTATGCCAGTACTGTGCTGGCTTAATGTTGGCAATTCCTAACTGAATATAAGGTTCAAATTCTACATTACCTAAGATTAAAAGTAAATTCAGCCTAAATGGTTTGTATCATAATGCTAATTTTCCAAACTGCCCCAGGAGAATAGCATTTAATTATTAATTAAGGTCTGTAGTGAGCTTGTATACTTCTCACTCTTCTAGACTAAATATTTTCTACTGATGTTATTAATAATGTTCTTTTCTTGGTTTCCTCTTTCTTTCATGGGTGGCTCTCTAAGCAGTTTAGTAAACATTGTCCTTATACAAACAAGCTGCTTTTTGGGGAATGCTTTTGTTGGTAGACCTTTCTCATGATACAAACAGACTTGGTTTCACAGTCTCTTGTGTTTGGGTAAGGCCTCATTAACTATTTCTGAGCTCTGCTGGTGAGCCAGAGCCACTCTGCAGTGCCCAGCACAGCTGGAAGGAAGCTCTGGTTGAAATGAGGCACACAGGTCCTCATTGTCTCCCTCCCAGTTCAGATGGGACCCCAGTGCCTCACAATTCCCACACCCCTAAATTCACAGGCATGGCTTGCCCGAGGAAGGAGTGCTGCTAGCAAAAACTGCAGACTGGCTCTTCCTCCAAGTGCTGCTGAAATGGTTTTGTGCTGATTAAACTGTGTTTGCCATCTAGTGGCAGCATCCTTCCATGGAACATCATCCTCTTCCTTCTCCTGCAGGGCACAGAGCAGGGAATGCCCAGCGCCCAGGAGCACCTGGAAAGTGCTCTCAGAGCAGGTGCACCTGGCATTTGTCAGCAGAGGAAACCCAAAGGGAGCTTTGAGAAAAGCCCCAAGCAGTCCCATAATTGTAGCTTTTGTTCTGAGTGGGGTCAGGATTAGGGTATGGATTAGTTTGGAGAACTCTGGAACTGAGATTTTTGGGTGCTGTGATGTATCAAGAATATATTTGCCTTCCCCCAGTGATCAATGTTCTGCTTGTGCCCTGAACTTTTTCCACCTTTTGTGGAAACCTTTGTCCCATTTGCACACTCTCTCTATCTTGGGTTTCTGACTTCTGAAACCAGGAGGCAGTGGGAGTGTTGGGTTAGGTTTTGGGTTTCTGTAAGCTTTGCTGTGCTCTGCCAGGCAGCTGTCCCCACCAGTCTGCACCAGAATCAGTGTGACTGGCATATCGGGGTGCTCAAACAAACTTCTATAGTGGCAGACACAACCTGAAAAATCCTTAGCCTGCCCCTGAATTTCAGTAAAAATGCGTTTCTTTTCCTTTTGCTTCTTTTGTTGTTAGCTGAGAGTAAATTATTCCCTGTGCTCCTGAAGGAGCTCTCAGAGCAGCACTGATGGCAGGTGATGATTCCCTGAAACTGGAACTGCACTTCACACTTTGCTCCCTCAAAGTAGAGGGAGCCTTGGATGGGAACCAACTCAGTCATCTCACGGGAAGTGAAAGCAAGGGTAGTTGAGCTGGTGTGAAGCTGTGCCTTGCCCAGGCTGACATTCCCCACACTCTCTGCTCCCCAGGGAGAACAGGCGGTTCCGAGTGTACGTGGTGATCCCGCTGCTGCCCGGCTTCGAAGGGGACATCTCGACAGGAGGGGGGAATGCCCTGCAGGCCATCATGCACTTCAACTACAGGTACCTCACCAGGCTGTCAGAGCCCCCTGCACACCTCCACTGCTGCAGGGGGTCCCCAAGCCCCACCTGCCATCAGTGGGACCAGCACGGACAGAGCTTTGGGCAACCCGGTCTTGGGGAAGGTGTCCCTGGCCATGGCAGGGGCATGGAGCTAGATGAGCTCTAAGGCTCAAGCAACCCAAGCCACTCTATGATTTGTTTTCTGTAGCCATGGTATTTTCTGAAAAATCCTTTCCTTAGGATTTTTCCTCCTGAGAAGCTGAGAGGCCTCAGGAACAAAATGTAAACAATGATTATCTGCTGCTGTGGAATGCAGCAGGTGGATCTGTGATTGGTCTCATGCAGTTGTTTCTAATTAATGGCCAATCACAGTCAGCTGGCTCAGACTCTCTGTCCAAGACACAAGCTTTTGTTATCATTCTTTCCTTTTCTATTCTTCTATTCTAGCTAACCTTCTGATTAAATTCTTTCTTCTATTCTTTTAGTATAGTTTTAATATAATATATATAATTAAATAATAAATCAGCCTTCTGAAACATAGTCAAGTCTTCATCTCTTCCCTCATCCTAAGATCCCTGCGAACACCATCACATTTTCCACTTTGCTGATGAATCAGACTTGCTGACCAAGATTTGTCTCCAAATCTACCTTTTCAACCAATACTTGGCCTGGCTCTGCCTGTTGGCCCCATGTAGGCAATGGCATCTTTCCCAGTGTGATTCCCCTGCTCCAGGATGGATGTTTTGGGGGGGCACTTGCAGCCCAGCAGGTCTCATAGGAAGGACTGAGATGCAGCAGGGTGAGAAATGTAGAAGGCAAAATGGCCCAAGATGGTTTTACTGGAAAGCTGCTCTGTTAGAGTATGGCCAGGGCACAGTCAGTGTGCAGAGACTGCTGCAGCCCTTAGAGTGAAATCCCCCTTGTCTGCTGGCCTGCAGGGGTCCTGCTGCACCTCCAGGAGGATGAGGGGCAGGGGACACAAGCAGATGGAAAGTAGAATGTCCCCTTCACCCTTCTGCCTGAGCTTCCTCCTGCAAGGGCAACCAGAGGAGATTGCCCATGGGTTGGTTGGTTCTCAGTGGAATTCCAGCTGTGGCTTTTCCAGCCCAGCCATAATCACACAAACTCCCTGACCTGGTGTTCTGCATGTTTTCTTAACGTGATTTCACACCCAGGCCTGGCACAGGGGGTGGCAGCCCTGCTTGTCACACATTTACAATCATTGCCACGTGCTCTAGAAGGCAGAAGTGCTCCCCAGCTCCTCTGTAGTTTGGAATAAGCTCCTTTTGGAACATGAGCAGTCCTTGAAGTAGTACCAGTCATTTGGGAAAAGAAGCACCCTGTTTCTCCTGCTGTTTGAGAGGCAGCTGTGTTTGTGATTTACCCCACCCAGTTCTGCTCCAGCACAAGCTGCTGTCTGGAGCCACGGGGGTGCTGATGGCTGCCTACCTTCTTTCCAGGACCATGTGCCGAGGGGAAAACTCCATCCTGGGCCAGCTGAAGGCAGAGGGTAAGAACCTTATTCCTCTCCTCTGTGTTGTTTACTTTGGATGCTGCTGTTTGATGGATGCATCTGTAACACGTAATGCAGCACGTGCTGCGGGCTGAGAGCGACCTCCTCCTTGCCCCTTCCCTCCTCCCACGGAGAGCTCTGCTGGGTCACACAGGCCATGGCCACTTGTCAGAATTCAGACCTGGCTGCAGCCCTGATCCAGAGGAGGGGAGCACCCCAGGGAGGAGCACAGCACAGTTGCAGCTGCTCAGGATTGTGTTATTTGGAAAATGTCCTGAGCGGGGTCACGCTTCTGGGAGCCGTGAGCGCTCAGCCTTCCCCGTGGATCCCACACAGGGTTTATTCCTGGCAGTTGTCAGATGTGGAGAGGAAGAACCTGCCTAAGCAGGAGGCTGTTTCCTTGCCATGAGGAATCCTGCTGGAATTTGCTCTGCTGGGAATTGGAGCACTGTGAAAACCCACATATCACAAACACTGGGACCGTGCATAATGCTCCATTTGTTCTAGGTCCTGGTGTAAATCTGAACTGCACACAAGTGCATTAGGACACATTTGCCTTACTGACCATGGAAAAAAAACACCTGCTTCCAGCCTTCTTTCTGCAGCATCTGCAGAAAAACAGTCTCATAGTCCACCTATTGTGCTGTGCCCAGGAGACTGGAGTAATTTCTCACTGAAGTGGGAGTCTCTGAGCAGGCAGCAGATCAGAGCAGCACAATAGGTTCACAAGCAAATTTTCAAGTCTATTTAAAAAAAAAAAAAAAACTCTTTCTGTTATCTGTTAATTTATAAGTTTTAAAAGTCAAAAGTGAACTATTATTCATAGGGGTCTTCATGTAAACAAGGTCTTTTTTTTTTTCTCTTCCACCTCCCTCATCCCATCAGTTTTCTTGTCTTTTAATTTTCAGTTGGAGATAAGTGGATAAACTACATATCCTTCTGTGGCCTTCGAACATATGCAGAGCTGGAAGGAAAACTGGTCACAGAGCTCATCTATGTGCACAGCAAACTGCTCATTGCTGATGACAACACAGTTATAATTGGTGAGCAGGGGCTCTCAGGAGAGGCTGGGGACACTGGGTTATACCTGGATCAATCCCTTCCCATCCCCATGCACAGTGCAGGCTGTAGGGCCATGGACTTTGCTCTGTTGTCATTTCTTTCCTGAGAAATATTTTGCTGTTTAAAAAAAAAAAAAAAAACAACCCCAAAATCCAAACTCATAAATTCATCAAGAGGGAAGAAAGGATTCAGAGGGCTGTCATTTCATTTGTTTTTCTAAAATCTTTTAAATCTGTGTGTAACCGTGAAGAGAATCCCAGTGCAGGGAATATTGTCCATCTGTCTTGTATCAAACTCTGCTCTAGCAGGAAGACTTGTGAGACTTGTCATCTGTTCCTGAAAGAACAGAATGCACTGTAAGATTTGGAAGGTTTGGACAACATGTGTCATGTATCAGCTCTATTCCCTAAGAATGGGACAATATGCTATAGGGAGTAATAGATATAATTTCATCCTCTTCTCTTACCGTATTTATTATGAGAACATGAAGCAAAGACAAGAGAGTTCAGGCTCAGAGCTCTGCACTGCAGCAGAATTTCAGCCTGTTTCTTTAAAGAAGCCCTTTTTGAGCTGTTACATCAGCAATAAAAGCTTTGCCAATGAATACCTTAATACCAGATTTTACAAGACTCAAAATACTCCCTCCCTTCAAAGCAGGGGTCTCAGATGCCCTGTGGTGAGGTTTGCTCCTCTGTCACCTTCTCAGATCCTGTCTCCAGTGCACAGAGTGGCTCTGAGGTGGTTTGATATCACAGCAGGAGCTTTGTTGTTCCAGCTGGGATGGTCTGGGGGGCCTGAGGCAGATCTTAGTTTTTATTTTCTGTACCTATAAGCTTGAGGGTAGATTTTTATACAGCCTGTGCATCTCTGCTGCCTGGTGAGAGGATGGGAAGTCATCCCTTTTCCACATGAGAGAGAGTGCATGGAAATTCAGTGCTCATGGAGCTTCTGGGCTGGAGGAGAGGGTGAAAGGACAGAGAGGCACTTAGCTGGATTTTCCTCTGGAGGTGTTGGCTCCCCTGGAGTCAATCCAGTTCCTGGGAAGGCTCAATGGCTAACTGCAGCCTGGGGGTCTCTTACAGCTGTGTCTGGAGATTTTTTTATCATTGTTTTGGTCGTTTCTGTGGGTTAATGACCTCATTATGCCTATCCTTCCCTGAATCTTGCTGTTCCCTTGGAGCAAACAGCTGCAAGCAAACAGTGTTCCCCCATGCCCTGCTTTCTGATATCTCTGTAGGACAGAGAAACCTGTTTGGGGGAACAAAGCCTCAGCTGGTCTTGAGCAGATCCCCTTGAATGGCACAGCAGCCTGGTCTAGTGGAAAGTTTCCCTGACCATGGCAGGGAGGTTAAAAGGTTAAAAGGAGAGGAGCTTGAAAATCTTTTCCAAGCCAAAGCATTCTGTGATTTACCCAGAGAGCTTATCCTGCCTCAGGTAGCTGGCTATGCAAACCAAATGCAGTTCAGACCTTTGAAAGCTGTGGCTCCTTCAGCAGAAGCATCTGGGAAGTTGCAGAAAGAACAAATTTTGAAAATGTTGGCCTGGGCTTGGCTGTGATTTAATTTTCTTCCATTGAAGCCTACAAAAATTAGGTGGGTTTTTTTCTCTTCCCCAGCTCCTCTCAGGGTCTGTGTTTCCATAAGGAAGTCCCCTGGCTGATGCCTGGGCTTACCTAGAAACAGAGGCCAGACAAAGTTAAAAAGATACAAGTGGATATATTTATTGAAGGGCCTTCAGGTACAGTAAGGGCAGACAAAGCCTCCCCAAGGGGCTACACCCAAAATGGACAGTGGTCATGAGTTTCTCAGACAGATACAAGTTTGGTCCATAGTATCTAATTATAGATTCAGGTAATGAAGTCATATACTCCAATTTGCTCCCCACCCCGATTCACTTTTGTTTGTACTTTTTGGGACCTGAGGCAGATGGTGTCCTTGGTTCTCAGCCTTAGAAGGATCTGACCAAAATGTGAAGGGAGCTCCACTCTATGTGGAGTTGAAAGTTACAGGATCTGAAAAACATAACAGCTAAAACCATCATGCATCAGGTTGGGGATTTAGCTGTCGGAGCCGAGGGTGTTCCCCGCGGGGCCGAGGGTGCGGGGGTCCCCGGGGTGGTGGTGGGTGGTGATGGAGGCTGTGCAGGAGCACCTGGAGCAGCAGTGAGACATTGCCTGTGCCTGCCCTGCCCAGGCTCTGCCAACATCAACGACCGCAGCATGCTGGGGAAGAGGGACAGCGAGATGGCCATCATCGTGCAGGACAGCGACACCGTGCCCTCGCTCATGGACGGCCACGAGTACCGCGCCGGCCGCTTCGCCCAGTCCCTGCGCCTGCGCTGCTTCAGGTGGGGCTGCGGGGACACACACGCGCTGAGCAGGGAGAGGGGACAGGGGAGGCCTTGCTCGGGCTTCACCTGCCCCCACAGCCTTTCAAACCAGTGGGTAACACTGCCTGCCCAAGCTCTGCTCGGCCTGGACTTAGCCCGGGGTTTTGCTGCTGTTTCCTCACAGTGCTTCTGTCCACAGCTTGCTGGCTTGATTTTAAAAATTATTTTTGCTCTGGGATTTCACTAGAAGCACTTATAAACAAGTGGTATTTCCCCTCCAGATCCCGTTTGCACACTCTCTCAATCTTGGGTGGCAGTGTCACTTTTTAAAGGAAGCTTCTTTGCTGGGAGCAGCCATCTGGCCCACAATACAGCCATTTTTAGTTTAAGGCCTTTTTCTTTTTTTTTTTTTTTTTTCTCCCACCCTGTTTCCCATCTGGACAGTTACTGCACAGAAGAAAAGGAGAAAATCAAGCAGCTTTAGAGCTGAGAGATTATCATAGGGCATGGGAGTGGGAGGGTGCTGGGAGCACACAGGGTTTGGCAAGTCCCAAGGAAACTCCTTGTCTCCTGGCATTTATCAAGAGGGGAGTGCCCAGTGTTTCAGCCTGTGTGAGCATCCATCCCTTTGTCTTCTCAGGGTTGTCCTTGGCGGCTCCGACCTCAATCCAGAACACCAGGATCCCGTCTGTGACAAATTCTTCAAGGAGGTGTGGATTGCCACGGCAGCTCGGAATGCCACCATCTTTGATAAAGTGAGGAGCACGGCAGCTTCCCCCTCCCTCCATCCCACACAGAGGCAGCAGATGGGAGCTGCAGCACAAGGAGGGCAAAGAGAGCAGATCCAGTTCCTGGGGCTGGACTTTCAGAGATGTTTTGAAGGGAGTGAGTAGTGTCAGATGCAAGAGCTGTGAACAGGAAACTGGAGCTGGTGCATTCTCAGTATGACAGCACCCATGAAGGCAGCAGATCAGATTTCTCCTTGTGTTTGCATCAGCTGTAGCCCCAGTGAATGGCCATGGTGTAGTTACTACTTGTAATTAGCCACAGTGTAACTGGAGTAGAAGCAAATTTTACTTCTGTCTTTTAATGAGCTTTTGCAGTGATCAGAAAAGGCGCTGGAGCTTCCCCTCTGCCTGCTGCAGCCTCATCCAGGGCAGGCCCTTACCTCTTCCCTCCCTGCTCTCTGGGCTGTTGATTCAGTCACTCCCATCCTGGGGAATTTGCACTGGATGCTTGGTTCTTTCTCAGGAGCTCTGCATTGCTGCATTTCCCCTACACTGACAGGTGACTTCTTCTTTCTGTTCTGATCAGGTGTTTCGATGCCTTCCCAGTGACCAGGTGAATAATTTAACCCAACTGCGTGATTTCATCAACAAGCCCAAATTAGCAACTGATGATCCTGTGAAAGCAGCAGAAGAATTGAAAAAGATTCGTGGGTTTTTAGTCCAATTCCCCTTTCGTTTTCTGGAGGAAGAGTACTTGCTTCCCTCAGTTGGAACAAAGGAGTCCATGGTACCCATGGAGGTCTGGACTTAAGAAGATGCAGACTGCTTTACCTTTTAAAGTCTTGTTCTCAGGAGAGAAGATAATGAAAAACACGAGATTTTGGAATGTGAAAGAAGACTAAAAGCTTCTCCACCAAGGTAATGAGCCCTTCAGAAGGATTTTGGTGGAGGAACTTGAAGCAAATCAACACTAGCAGACGAGGAGCAGAAAAACTTGGAAATGGTGGCAGATAGAAGTTTAACTTCTGGAGGAGTTACTTCTTGAGGCATGTTCTGAGCATCTAAAGGATGCAGGCTGCTTCCTAGGACAGGAACTGACTCCCAGTCGATGTTGTCACCACTGCCAGCTGTATCCTGTGGTTGTGATCGTGCTGTGGCTGCACAGGAGTCCTGGGCTGCCTGTGCTGCTTCTCAGGCTTTGGGTATCTGCACCTTGGCTCGCTGGAGTTCCCCATCTCACCCTTCCACATGCCATCAGAGCACACTGTGCAGCCCTGCCACTGCTGGGAAGTGCCATTTGCTGCTGCCTTGGGCTGTCCTGCAGCTTTCTGAGTGTGTTTCACTTCTTAAAGGGAAACAGACTAACAATCCTGTATCAGAATCAGCATTTCGGTCTCTTCACCCCTTTGGGGGAAAAAATCTTTTTCCTATTGCAGCTGGAGCAATCAGCAGCCCTCAGGCTTGGCAGAAGGCAGTCTCTGGAGCTGGAGGTGCTGAAGGTCACTGGAGCTTGCTGGCCTTTGCAGACACAGCACATCAGCTTGGTCCCACTGAGTGTGACTGTTTTCCTCAAGCCTGAGGTGTCCAGAGCTGGGGGAAGCCAAGGCACTGCATGTAACAGGACTGAGACTCAAAAGGCAGCATGATCTGAACCAAGCTCTGCACTCTGCTTGTGTGTTCATCTTGCAGCATATGGGGAGATTTTCATTTCCATCCCTTTCCTCTACTTAAAAGAAGGGAAAGGCCTGTAAGCTGACACCATGTTCAGAGCAAGCTGGTGTGTGGATTTGTAGATGGGGTGAATGCAAGGGGGAAGGGGAGCAGATGACAAAGGCTTGTCTCTGCTCTGCTTTGTTACTGATCCAGCCACAACCTGGAGTGCAGTCATGCAGGATGTGTCCTCCCAAGCAGAGATAAAACTCAGCATGCACATTCCTGTTTTACATTGCTATAAGAAGGTTTCCAAAGCTCTTCTGCACCTCCCTGTACAGAGCAGTTCAATCCAGCATCCTGGGAAGAACACTACAGTTCCTGGGTTAGGACCTCGTGTGGTGGGCACCAGCCTGGGTCTCAGCCCATGCTCCATCCTGCAGTGAGGCCATGTCTCCCAATTCCATGTCCAGCTCCAGCCTGAGGTGTTCCTGGCAGCCTGCAGTGCTGTGCCAGCCACTGGGATAATGGAGCATTAGGAAACACTTCAGGAGAGTTGGATCTGGAGGAATGGGAGGCTGAGCTCTCCTGCTGCCCCTGCATCGGGCATCCCTTCCCTTCCCAGGGTCATACTGTGCCCAACACTCCTTGGTCAAAAGGTCCAGTGAACTGGTATTTATTTTGTTTCACAGAAGAATTTCTATTTTTTCTTTTCTATGTCTTCCAGCAGTTTTTAACTGGAAAATAATCCCACTGGTCACCTACCTATCCCCAAAAGGTAGCTGGCATGACATTTGAGCTGATTGCCTTGTGTGTTCAGACCTGTAAATAGGCACCAGCTTATTCAGTCCCTGCTGCATCACCCAAATAGGGAACAAACCCCAGATGTTTTTCCAAATCTCAGCCCATTCCTACAGCTTCCACTGTTTTACACTTGTGTTTTGTAGATGCAGTTGCCTTCTATGCTCCTTTCTGGCATCTGTGGTCTGGTTCACCTTTGGGAAGTGCATGTGCAGCATTTTATGTGATTGAGTCCAGGGGGTTGATGGTTTTACCTGGCATGCTGTAAGCACAGAAATATCTTCCCTTGACATTTTTCCCTTAAAAAACCTGACCCGGGGTCACCCCCCACAGAGCCAAAGCAATGTGTGCCCTGACCATTTCCAATCAGAAAGATCAAAGGTGTCCTGTGATTTCACATCAGTGCAGGTTCAGAGCTTTGCTCTCCTGATGTTTTTAGCTGTGTTAGTTTGACTGAAGCTGCTGACTTTAAACAATTACAGCCTGCCAGAGAATCCTTGTCAGTCACACAGATCCATGTTCAGAGTCAGAAAGTGTTCAACCCCACCACCTGTGCACTGAACCTTGAAGTGCAACACTCCTGTCACCTTCTAAGTGCTCTTATTCTCCTCATCCTCATATTAGCAGAGGTTTTTATAATTGTTAAATTATCCTTACATTGTCTTTTTAAATGGTAGGTTGCTAATTGTTGGGGCTTTTAACTCCAGAGGTGTTAACTCTCCCTCTGCCAGGCTGCTTTGGGGAACAACCACTCAGGTTCTGCAATGCTCAGCCCCTGGGTGATAGCTGCTGGTCCCCAGTGACACAGCAGAGCCATGGAGGGAGATGTAATCAACTGATTTGGTATGAGAAGGTGCTAATTAAGGAGGTCTTTCATTATTGAGGTAGCAGACAGGCCTGATGTTGGCTCTCTGTCTGGGAGGAGGTTCCCCTCTGTGGAAACTGAGGCATTGTGCTGACCATCCCTGCCCTGTGTTGGTGCTAAATTCCTGATACCAGGAGTTTAGAAACATTCAAATGCAAGCAGGGTGTGCAGCCTCAGCACAGTGAGGAATTCCCAGCATCCCCAGGGGCTTGTGGGGCCATCAGGTTCCCTGTGGAAGCAGCACTGCTCACCCCAGACAGACAGACAGACAGCAGGACAGGACCACTCCAGTGAAGGCCCTGCTCATTCCCACCCCAGGCTGTGCTGTTTGGGGCTGCCCCCTTCCTGTCTGCTGCAGGTTTGTTTCTTATATTAAGAAGCCTGTGAAGTTGAACACCTGGAGAGAGTTGGTTTGTGCACCTGAACAATCACAGCTCCTTTGTCTGTCATACCAGCGTGGGCCTCAAACTGGAGAAGGTCACCCACGGTACCCAGGGCTGGAACAGGGGATGTGGATTCAAGCACTAGCAACCCCAGAAACATCAACTGTTTCTTGTGGCATTTATTTGTTACAACTATAGGAAAAGAGCAATTCTCCCAGGCTCAGACTTTATTTTGTAATTCAACCCGAGTAGAACACTTCTTTTCCCTTTAAATTATTCTTTAACAGGTATCATTTTGAGAACTCGTGCTCCTTTCCTTAAATTTTAGTAGTCTAATATTTTAAAATACGTGTTTTTTTGTATAGATATTGGACTGGATAAATGTTTCACTGTAAAGTTAATGCATGATCTAAAAAATGAGGGATAAAATGTCATTGTCTGCAAGAACTGTACTAAAAACAGTTTATAAGAGAACCACTCCAGTGCTCCATGAAGAGGCAAAGTGCTCAGATCAGTATCTGATCTCTTGGTCTAGTTTGTCCCCTGACTTGGTGAGCTGTGCTGCATTAAACCCCAAACACTCCATTTTCCTTTCTTTTGATCAAGTTTCACAACATGATTTTGCAATGCTGGTGCTGTCCCTGGGAGAACCTCAGTGCAGGTGTTGCCTGGCTGGGACTCTTCCATGAATAATTTCCAATGAATTTTTTCCTTCCAGAGGGAGCATCCCTGTACAATCAAGTGCAGATGTGCTGTTGTTATTTCAGTGTAAGGAGCCTTGAACTCTTGTAGCAGGGACACTCTGGGGGTTGTATCTGGTCACAGAGCTGCGTTTGTGGGGACACTCCCATACCAGCATGAGAGAACTGTAGGATAATGCCATTTCCCTCTCCTGCTGCATGTGGAGCCCCAGATCCATGCTGGGCTGGGCTGACCCCTCTCAGCAGCAGCAGAGCCTTTCATGGTGTGGTGGCCAAGGGGAAGAAAAGCAGAGCAGGACATGAGCAGAGGCTGGCATCCCTTGGGTGCCCCACGAGACAGGAACACAGTGTCAGAGCTCGTGGCACTCATGCTGCAAATGGCTTCAGCCAAGCAATGGCTGCTGCAGTGCTGAGGTCCTGCTGAAAGCAGGAGCTCTGCAGGATCCTGCTTTAATCCCAGAGTGGAACTTCATGGCAGTGAATCAGGGCCAGCCTGTGAATCTCAGTGTATCCAAGTGGAGCTGCCCCAGTAACCACACATTGACCACTGAATGCAATGATCCTCTTGGGGTGTCACTTTTTTTTTTCCTATTTTCCTTTCCTTGCCTGCTTTCTTGTTATATTTTCCAGTATTTGTGGTTATTCTATTTTTAACCTTCCAGTGTCTTCGTAAAATCTCCTCTATGTAAATAATTCCAACTTTCTCTAGTCCTGACTCTAGGGAAATGAGAAAGAGTCAAAAAGTCACCATTTGGGGAATGTTTTGTTGTGTTCTGGTTGTGTATTTTTTTTTTTTTTTTTGAAATTATCTCTCTAGCTAACCTAATCCACAAAAGGAGAGCTTCCACTTGGGGTATGAGCACAGGTCTCCCTGTGTCCCTCCCTTGACAGTGCTGCTGTGATACAGAACATCCCTTCTGTGAAGGCTGCTGGAATTGAGTTTTGTATCCTTGTTCCTGCTAACCATGGCTTTCCTTTCCATTCCATTTGTATCTGGTAAATGAATGTGCATTAATGGACTGAAAATACAACAGATCATCATGTCAGAACGTTTGGCTTTGGTGTCATTTCTCCTTGGTTTGGGGGTCTCATCCTGCCTGGGGTTCTGTCCTTGTTCTGTATCAGCAGCCAAGACGTGAGGGGGAAAGGCCCAGAATAGCAATAAAAAAGGCTACACTTGAGTCATTTGGGTTTTCCTGGGAGAGAGAAATTGCTGGGGTGAAACAGCATAGAAAGAAAATTGGACTTCTTAAATAGATTAAAAAGTCGTGTTTTAAAGGAGTTTTAATAATCCAAAAGCATTATGAAAGGCACAGACAAAAACGCTCTGTCTCCAAAATAAAATTAACTTGCCCCTGTCTATTTTAACTTCCAGTAAAGGAAATTCAGCAGAGAGAGAGGAAGAAGCAGCTGCCTGTTGTCCTCCAGGGGCAGAAGAGATTAATAAAGCATCAGTGGCATTTCCAAGCTCTCTTGCAAACTGCAAACATATTAACTTCTCCATTTCTTAGGTTTCATCTCCTTCCTCAGATGCCAGAGGGCTCTCTGCATCTTCAGAACTTCCAAATTCAATCTGTGTCCTCGACAGACACAATAAACCAAGACAGCAGAGCCAGAGGGTGAGGTAGGGCTTGGGAAGGGACATCAGGCACTGATGAGTGCCACTCCTGAGTGACACTGTCAGCTTCTGCTGCCACTCCAGCATCCCCCTGCTGATATGTGCCTGCTGAATCCCACTTTTGGGCTCCTGAAGAGGAGATAGCAGCAAGCAGGAGCCATGTGGGAGCTGACAGTCACTGCTGGGTGCACGGTGCTGGGTGGCAGCAGGGTCCCTGTGGGGTCACACAGGGCAGCCACAGCTGAGGCTGGCAGTGTCCTGCTGGCATTGCTTGCTTTCCCTGCCAGCAGCAGGAGAGCCCTGGGATCACAGCTGAGACTATCTTGGTGTGAAATTAATGTGAGACTGGTCCTGAACCTAGGGAGTTCAGGTACGGGTTTGTAGGAAGGATCCTTTCCCTCCTCTCCGTGGTTGTCCAGGTTTGGGGGGATAGAGTTCATTTCCCTCAGTAGCTGGTGGGATCTGTTTTGGATTCAAGTAGGGGCCCAACTCAAGGGCACTGTTGCTGCCTTTGTTGTTTTCCCTCTCCTACAGGACCTGCCTTCATTCCCATCCATCCCTGGAAGCAGAAGTGGATGGCAGCCCATGGCTCTGGCTGGCACTGACTGAGGGGGAGGCAGGAACGCGATGGCAAAGCTGCCCCTGCCCAGAATGTTCCTGTTTGCTGGCTGGAGGATTTGCACAGCCCCACTTGGATGGCTCCTTGCTGAGCAGCCCACACCTACCCTATACACAAAGTGCCCTTGCCAGAGTGTTTAACAACCTGTTCTTCCCAGGCTGGATTTCTCCAGCCATTTGTTGTGCCGAGGCTGTTCCTGCCTCCTCCCACAGGTCAGCTCCTCCATTGTGGATGTGTCCATAGGAATCCCATTCCAGGGGCAGGATTCTCTCTCTCTCTCATGCACCCCAGCACCCACACATCTGCTCTCTGGCCCTTTGTTGGCATTTATGCACTGAGCTCTCAATAACACATCAACTTTAATGAGTGCCAGCCCTTTGCGTGCATGAAATCATTAATATGCTGTAGTTATTTTTGTTCTGAGGAGGAAAACAGGGAAGAAAGGAAAAAAAGAAAAGGTTTTGTGACTCTGGTCTAAGGGTACATGAAGAAACAGGTTTCTCCTCACTGCTAAAAATCAATTTATTTTAGTTTCTCTGCAATTGTGCCGGCTCTTCACATTTTCAAGTACAGCTCTGAAGCGCTGATGCAGTGGAGCAAAGGTTTGGAGAGCTTGAATCACAACAGCACTGTGAGTGAAATGCTAGATTTTTTTCTTATTGGAAAAATTAAAAGTGACAGCTTCAAAATTGGTTCCACTGCTTTGATTGATTAGACAGAATATTTAGCTCAAAATGATTATGGCAAGATTTTCTACAGAGGCTCATGGCTGGGATGGAAATTAATTTGGAGAAAAGGGGAGGGGGAGTTGTTAAAAAGAAATTATTCTGCAAAGGAAACCGTTTATCCCTGGAATCTGAGATGAGTAATCTCTCCATATTCAGGCTGATCTCAATAATTAGATATTCTGTGAGTTCCTATTTGAGGACAAAGGAAAGGGGGACAGGGAGATAGTGTCAGTGAGGCTTCACAGGTGTGTATGCCCTGGAGATGCTGCCAGTGTGCAGCTCAGTGCCCAGCAGGGAATATCCTGACTGGGAAACCTGCCCTGGGTGAGGGCTGGTGTTGAGCTGAGGGCCACTGAAGGTGCTGTGGCACAAGGGAAGTTCAGATAAGAGCTGGAGCCACCTCTCCAGCTGGAGAGCCAGGGCCAATCACAGCTTAAAGCAGACTCACACAAGGCTGCTCCCGTGTCTCCAGCTGCTCCCTTGCTCTGGATCCATCCTGGAATGGGAGAGCTGGGGACACCTGGGAGGGAGGGGACAGGCAGGCTGGGCTGTCACCCCCGGAGACACCAATAGGAGAATCCCAGAATGGTTTGGGTTGGAATGGACCTTAAAGCTCATCTTGTTCCACCCCCTGCCATGGGCAGGGACACCTTCCACTATCCCAGGTCACTCCAAGCCCATCCAGCCTGGCCTTGGGCACTTCCAGGGCTGGGGCAGCCACAGCTCCTCTGGGCACCTTGTGCCAGAGCCTTAACCCTGCACAGGGAAGAACTTTTCCCCCATATCCAGTCTAAACCAACTCTCAGTTAGAAGAGATTCCCCCTTGTCCTGTAACTCCAGGCCCTTTTAAAAAGTTTCTCTCCATCTTTGTTACAGGCTCCCTTTTCAGGTACTGAAATGCCATAATTAGGTGACTCCAAAGCCTTCTCCTTTCCAGGCTGAACATTCCCAATTCTCCAGCTTTATAGCAGAGGTGCTCCATACCTCTGTTCCATCTCGTGGCTCTGTCCTGCTGCTGGTGTCCTGCCTTTGGCATTTATCTGATTCCTCCTTGTTCCTTTCACTAAACAGGCAGAAAAGTGTTTCTACTCCCTTCCTTGGGTTATCTTCCTTATTCCATTCTTTATCAGACAAATGCACATTAAAGGGCCCAGCCAAGCCCAGCAGACTCACAGGCTGGGCATTGTGCACATTGTGCATCCAAGACAGAAACAGAAAATGGGTCCTTCAGGAGAGGACTCAGGCTGCTGGCCGAGCATTTTAAAATTTCAACTTGAAAAACAGATTGGAGACTTTGGGTAGTGCTTTTTCGGTTTTGGGTTTTTTTACATTTTAGGTTTTCACATTTCAGACATGCTTCCTCTTGAAATAGGTACATGATTTATGAAATAAAATATAAAAGGACTGTAACTGCAGAAATATGAAGTAGGTACTGTATATGGAAGTAATTTAAAGTAGAGTTAATGGTTTTCTTTATACAGAAAAGCTCCATTTTGACCAGAATCAGATATGCAACAAGGAAACTCCAGAAGCAAAGACAGTTGTAGCCACAAGCCACAGCTGTAGCCACAGACCAGCACAGCACTTAGAGGATGTTTTTCCATGGTGTCTCCTGTCTCATGCACAGTGAATCCCAGATAATCCCCACATCCTGGCTGGAAAGAGTCATGCAGATGTAACCTGGGCATTTAATCACATGTAGGAATTTAGGCTGTGCTGGGGCCACGTTACAGCAGCCCCAAGGTCACTTTTAGGTAATAATCCACCTAATCCACAATTTTCACAGATGGGTAACAATCCACCTGACTCCTCCAGGCCTGGCAGCTGCTCTGCCCAGGTGTATGGGGGGACAGAGCCCATGGCTGAGGGAGGCCGTGCCTACAGCTCCTGGGCTAAACTGAGCAGCATCTTACAGGGACCACATGTTGTGAGTGACACGTTCATCTCTTCACCTGCACCTCCAGTTTGGGTCAAACCTGCCACCGAGACAATGCTGACTGCAGCTGGGGACACGCCTGGAGCCCTGCAGGGAAGGACCCTGGAGGATTTGCCCACGGTGCTGCTTCCCGGGCTGCTGGGGAGCTTCTGGTCCACCTCGCCCTGTCCTGCAGCTCTGCTCGCCTCCATCCCCTCCAGCACCAGGGAGGGCCACCGGGAATGCTGGCGCTGCTCGGGCTCAGCACTGCCGGGGCTCGGTATTGCGCTGCTGCACAGCGATGGGTTAAACACACCCAAGGAAATAAAAAAATCCTTTTGGAGAGATTCCTTCCAGTGGATAAGCCCTCCCTGCAGCCGCGGGCTGGGTTCCTCTAGAGGGTGCTGCGGGCTCAGCCTGCGCTGCCCCGGGAGGGGTGCGGGGAGCCTGCGAGCCCCATCCCGCTCTGCCCGGTCCCTGCAGATCCCCGCAGGTGCCCAGGGCCACAGCCCAGCTGCGGATAACCCACAGAGCCCCGCCGGGCTCCCTGCTCCAGCCTGGTCCTGCCGGCTGTCCCCACATCTGGCCTTGCTGCAGGGCAGCATCTCCCCCTCCCTCTGAGCACGGTCACGCTGAGACATTTTTAAATGAAGCACTACGTGTACCGTGACTGTTCGGGCTTAAATGCATTCCCTGCCTGCCATGTCCTTCCCAGAAGGCTGCCTCGGCTCTCCAGTGACTCGCTGCAATGTGTATCTCCACTTTGTTTCCTTGCAGACCATATCTGTACGACATCGATTGTACCGGCTAAGAATGCTTACAAACCTATTTCCTGCTGCAGGATGATCACATTATACACAATTACACACTCTAGGAATTTCTCCTGAGATCCAGCTGGGTACAGGCTGGAGTGGCGGAGGAGCCGAAGCGTGTGTGGAATAATGAATCACTCATTCAAGCTGACTCCAAGCTCTTGGGTTGTGCTAGCATGCAGTGAGCTGATCTAGCTGCTTACTGCCCCCCCAAAAAGAAGCCTGAATCACCTAAATCGTCCCAAATTTGGTTTCCACTGTGTGTGCACTTTCTGCGTCTTGCCACTTCATTATTATTATTTTTACCCTACCAGAAAGGTTTGTGCAGAATTTATTCTGAATGTCTCAGCAGGAGAAGTCTCCATGAGCTGAGACATGCTGTTCCAAACAGAGACTTTCTCAGCAGGAGCAAAATCCACGCCCACAAGGTTCCTGCCCTCAGGAGAGACACAGTATTTCTTGTCCTGTGTTACTGGTGGTGATGGCAGCAGCAGCACTGTGATGATGCATTTGCATTGCAGCTCCATGGGGCACCTTCCTAGGATCCTGGGATGCCAAGGGATCTAAAACCTCAGCATTTCCCTGGCCTGGAAATCTCACAGCCTAAGATGGGACAGAGCTGCCTGGAAATCATGGAGATGCTCTTTGCCCTCGAGAAGGGCAGGGATATCTCATGCAGAGTTTTTCTATAAACAAGGAAGCTGATGCTTTTTTTGACCCACTGTTGGATCTGTCTAGCAAAGCCATGTGCTGTAGTGCCAGGGGAGGGACATTGGGATGACCACGATGAAGCCCCCAGTGAGGAGCACAGAGCCCATCAAGCTGTGCTGGCTGTCCCTGAGAGCAGCACTGGCACAGCCACAGTGCCAGGGCTGCAGTGTGGCACACTGCAACACCCAAATACCTGACCCTCCACCTTCCTCTTCCTCTTCCTGGCCAAGCTGCCCCAGGAGCAGCTCCACACTGTTTCCTCTGGCCTGGTGAAACACCTCCCTGCACAGTGCCACCTCCCTGGTATCCAGCTATGTTTTATCCACTGTTCCATCGTTATCTGCCAGCTCAAAAGGCTGCAGTATGTTTGTTAGCTAAAGATTTCCTTTTAGGGAGTTGGAGGCAGATTATCCTGGCTGTTTCTAACGATGTGTAATCTAAGCTGTCACCCACATTTCCAATATTTTACTCCTGGCAAGGCTACAGCAAGGCTGGAGTGGAGCTGAGGGGTTGGAGAGCCATCCTCATGCTGGATGGATGATCTCTTTGACCTAGGACCTCACCAATCCCATCACCTCCACCCTCAGGTCACCTGAACCTCAGTTTCTTTAACCCTCTCAGGGATCATACTCTATTGCTTTCCTAAGGCTACGACTTCCAGTTGTTTATTTTAAAATAAGAGCTAAAATTCATATATGGAGGTTCCAAGCCCTGCAAAAGTACTGAATCTTGTGAGAGCTGGGAGAAGAATCAAGCAAAATGTCTCCACAGAAACACTTCAGACACGCTGTTTGGAAGACCCACCCTTGCCAAGCAGGCTTGTGTACTCCCCTTTTGTTCATCATAACTTTTGTTTATATCAACCTCTGCAAAGAGAATTTAGCAGAGGATTTACTGGCTCACAGAATTTCTTTACAGTTTTCCGACGTGGCACATCCGCCCACCCGGCTGTGTTTTAGAAAGTGCCCAGGCTCTTGTGATGATCTGAAGGGACATTTCCCTCCAGTGCCATGTGAGATAATGTCACCTTGACCCCATATGTTTGTTTCTTTCTGACTAAATGGCTGCTGCACTGGTGGTTTTGCTGTGCTCAATCTGAGCTCAGTATAAGGCTGATGTGCTCGTTATGTTCTCACATTCCTTTATCTACAGAGCCAGGACCTGAAACAAAACCCAGGCAGTTCTGTAAGGGCAAACACAACTGTTTTGCATGCCTGGAAGAAACTGTTGTCTTACAGTTGTCTTACAGGTTTTTTCATTATTTTAATGGGTAATCCCAGGCCAGCTGCATCTCAGCTCTAACACTAGATCAAGTTAGAGACTGAAAAGTAATGAAAAACCAGGCTGAAAGAGGGCCTGCGTGTTTCAGGAGCTCAAGTCCTATTTTTCACAGGCAACCTGGGCTTTTAGCAGCCTAATTGCCATTTACTAGCAGCTGGACTAGCTCTTAATGCTCAGTTTTGCAGAGGAAAAGGCTAATTCTCTTTCAGTGAACAGCGTGTGTCAGCTACAGCAAATGCAAAACTCAGCCTTGCTGTGTGTGTCATCTGGTGCTTCTGAGAGCTCACAAAGGGCTGAACCCACCACCTGCCTGTGCGGAGGATGGTGGATTTTCTGTCAGGATATGGCTAACTTGCTTCTTAAGATGTTGTGTAAAGCACTGAAAGCTTCTATAGCAACTAAATAATTCAGAGAAATTTTGCAGAGAGGTCTCTTGTGGGGCTGTCAGCACCTCCCCTCTGTGCATTTTGGTGGGATGATGTGGTACAGAATGGCTTTATCCCCTCTGTCCAAGTATGTGGTGGAAGGGAACCAACAGGACATAACTCACCTCAACCAGCTTTGGTCAAGTAGCATTTGAAAGTGGGCTGGACCACTAGCTCATTTTTACATCTCCCCTGGCAGGCACCAGGGAGGAGGATTCTTACTGTCAGGACAGGTTGGAGCTCTTCCAGTGTCCAAGGGCACAAAACCACCTCCTGCCTTTGCCACTGCCCCAAGCCTTTCAGCTGACTCACCGGCAAAGAGGGTTAGAGAAGCACCAGTAACAAAGCAGCAGTACCAGAGCAGTGCATGTAACAAACAATGTGTTTGGTATGTGGAGATGACTCAGCTTGCCAGAGCCCTGCACTGAACGGGGCTGGAGCACCACTCTGACAGCCTCACACAGCAGTGATGGACAAAGAAGTCAGTCTTCAATCTCTGTCATCTGTGCTGTGCCTCTTCCCAGTCATCTCCATGTGCTTTTGAGAGGCTTGTAACTCTTGGGGATGACAAAGGTCTTGGCAACCTCTGTGCAGGCTGCAGTACTGCATGTGCTAGGAGCCACAAACTGAGAAACACAAGTTTCTGAGTTAATTAAATATATAATGACACTTTTTAAAGTCTCTCTAATACTGTGGTTGCTTTGAGCCTGTAGGGGACAGAATTTCAAAGGAAATTTTCCGGTTTATCCCTCCCACTCAGAACTGGTGCACAGAGGAACCGGGTCTCAGGCAAGTCTTTGTCGTTTGGGGTTGATGTAATTTTCTTACCAAGGTTCTCCTGAGTGTCCTGCCTATTCCCAGCTGATGGTTCCCTTGTAGTAACCTACTCATGAGAGCCCAGACTGCAGGCTCAGATGTGGGCAGGGTTTCCCCCTGCTCCGAGGATCAGCCCACTCTTTTCTGCTTTCTTAACTGAAGATGGAGGCACTCCAGTGAACATGCAGAACGCCTTCATCAGATATTTTCAAAACCACACGGTTTCCTGCCTGGTGTTTTGGTAGTTATTCAGAAATCACATGTTAACACTAAAGTCATCAGCTTGTTTAAATGTACCCGTTTTATTTTGATCTGTATATCCTTGTGCTGACAGGATATATAGATCACACAAGTGTGACAGTGCTTTTCCCATCTCAGATGCTCCTTCATTCCCAGGTTCCTGCTGACCAGGAGAAGGTCCCCTTGTCCCTTCCTCCTGGGTTTGCCTCCCATGGGTACAGATGTGTCAATCAGTGTATATAAACTCTACAGGACCTCCTGGGCCCAGAGCCAGCCTCCATCCACATCCCTGCAGCAGAAGGCCTTCCATATATAAATCCAGACTCGAGTGCCTCCTCTCTGAGATGGTGAAGTGGTATTTTTGGGTGCTCTGGTTATGATTTTCTCTTTCAGCAAGTCAGAAAGCCCATGCCTTGATATTCTCCACCCGTTTCCAAAGCGTACAGCATGTCTTACCTTTGGTGAATATTTGGGTGAGCTTTTTAAAGCTTTTCCTTGTTATGACATGACCTAGAACATCCCCCTCCTTCTTTTATTTTTTTTTTTTAAACCATTTTCATCTAATTCCAGGAGGAGTGCTTTCATAGACTGCCACATCTCCATGAAGGCATGAGGAAGTAAACACCTCTGAGCGAAGCCTCCCCAGAAAGGCAACAGCAGTTGGCTCAAACGCCGTCTTCCTACTCCAACCTCACACTTTACTCAGACGATTTCTTTGAGTTCCTTTAAGTACCTCCAGTTGTTTTCTGACTTGCTTCTGCTTTGGGCATTGATGATGAGTGGGAAGCCTGAAAACACGAAGTCTATTCTGTAGTTTAACTCTTTTTAAATTTAATTTAATTTAATTTTATTTTATTTGTGTATGTGTGTGTGTGTGTGTGTGTAAAAGACTTATGCCTTTTGCAGGTGAAAGTGGCAAGTATTCAACGTGCTCCCAACAAGGCAGAAGCATCATGTATTTGTGGCCCTATCTTTGCAGAACAACAAATCTCACAAGCCATGGTGAAGACACAGATAATTTTAAAAAAAAAAGGGGAATCTGGAAAAATATATGTGCCCAGGAGGTTTTGGACTGTATTGCCTCCAGTCTCATGGGTCTCAGAGAGCCCTCTGTGCCCGGCTGCCACGGAAGCCCTTGGGACCTTTGTTGTCAGCACGTTTGCCAACTGCAGTTCCAGTTTTGTAACCCCTTTCCCGAGGAGAGATGTTGAACCCTACCCACACCTCAGGATAGATTATAATTTAAAAAAAAACCAAACCTCACTGTTCCTGAAATGTGTCTTAATTAACTCTCAGCAATTTGCATTTGACAAAGAGATAGAAGCCAGTTTCTCTTGTTCTACTGATCTGTGCTTCATGCCAGATGGGGGTGGCTTCGGGTCAGGTGTTTCCCAGACCTGGGGCTGTCTTTGGGATGCAAGGCAACCCAGGAGAGAAAAGGGAAAGAGAGAAAATAAATACTGGTTGGCTTAGGGTAGCTCAGCTCCAGACTGAGCCGCATTAAAAAAACCATATTGGGATGATAAATAATTTTGATAAAAGGCCCTTGACAAATGGAGCAGCTGTTCCACCCCGTGGATGGGGCTATAAATCCAGTATTTACAGGCAGGGGCTCCCAAAGGACTTCCCTGCTGTGGCAGGTGGGTCCTGGGGAACGTCCCTATTCTGGCAGCTCATGCATTGTGGATCTTACACATAGTAGTACCATCCCTGAGATGCAGGCAAAGAAAGGAGACATTAGTATTCCTCAGCAGGACTGTGGGGACATGGTTTGCTGGGGGCAAGGCCACGTTAGGTTTTCTGCAAGCAGTGCAAAAATGGGGTTTTGATTGGTTTCTAACCAGTCACAATTGGCACATTTTAAATGACTTTAAAAGACCTGACACCCTCCTGAAGAATAGGGTCACCCTTTAATGTATTTTTTTCTTTGTAGAGGAGGCACAAAGGAAAGAGGTTAATTGACAAACCAAAGTCCTGCATCTCTAGTGTATAGTGTTCTCCAAGAGCAGCATAAAAACATATTGCCAAAATGACATGTTAAAGCCCTGATTCCATAGCCAGGCTGAGGGGAGAGACCTCAGCTCCTGCTGCATCTGCTGTGGAGGCACACACATTATTACATACAGCTCTGCTTTAGCTAAAACCTGAAAATTTACATTTAAATTTTAGCATTCTGGTAAATGATACAGAGGTGCCTCAAAGGATGTGGGTGCTTGCTACCCTGGAGAAGCCTCCTTGAGCTCAGGCCAGACACAGAGTGAGTCTGAGCTACACCAACCAGGCACGGGCACAGCAAGCACTGCTGCTGCTTCTGGCAACATGCTGGGGGTGGCTTTGGCCCACAGTGGCAGCTCTCAAGAGAAGACAAATGCAATGGCAACAGAAGGGGCATAAAGAAAACCCTGTGCTGGTTCTCAGTGTCAGGTATTTTGGGGAAGAACAGCAGCCTGGAGGGGTGCTGTGGGTGAGTTAACCTCCTGGTAGTGAACCATCCCTTGTCTCTTTCCCCCTGGTGCCCCAGGAATTTGCTGTTTGAGTGTACCACTCTGTTCCCTGGGATGAATCTGTAGAGGAAAGATTTTCCAAAGAGCTCTTGCTGATTTTCCATTTACTCCCCCATCACAGTGATTACAGAGGTTTGTACTTCACAATGCTTAAGTAAGGGAGTGATGAACTATTTACAGGGGGGTTTTCTTTTGTATAGAGCTATAGGAAAAATCCTGACAGCAGGGTTCACTCACATAGTCCTGCTCTGCTCCAAGGATGCAATGGAAAAACACTTCTGTCCCTGGAGAGGAACCCACAGCAGCAGGAGGACGAGCAATCAGTAAGTGATAATGAATCAGTTAAAGTGCATTTGAGATCAATAGATGTAGGTTAGGACACATGTAGCCAGTAATTTCTGAGTCTCTTTTAACACAGCTGCATGTTAGCCTAAACCCCAATTATTATGCATTTTACAGAGTATAAATTTTTCAGCATTCTCTGTTCAGTTTGTTCAGTACTGTCTTACATGGGCTAACAGTGGGGTAAACCAACCTGGATTTGGAAAAATTGGGGCCACATGGTCACAGAATTATTGCGGAATAAATCATATGTTGGGGCCCAAATGTGCTTCCTTGTTTGCTTCATTCCTCTTCTTGATGATCTTTTGAAGAATGATCCAAAGCCCAAAGCACCTGAAGCTGTTGCTAATTGGGCAATGGCTTATGTGTCACTTAGATTTACTCATTCTACAATATAATTAACAGTGATGGCACTGTTAGATAATTAAATTTAGTTTAAGGCAGAGGTCAAATGACCTGGATAGTTTATATGGGGGCTGATGCCCTTCAATGAGTAAATCAAAAATAGTGATTTCAGGGTCCCCCACTCAGGGCTGACAGCAGAGCTTTGGGTCACTAAGGTGCTCATCGCTCACCAAGGCCTGTGGGAAATATGGAATTTTCACATTTCCCCACTTTCCAAATGGAAATTAAATAGGAAAAACAATGACCTGTCATAGAATGATCCCAGTGTGTGGCAGAAGAAATGGAAATGGAGCTGATGAGGGATGTGGGGACTTGAGCTGGGAGGGCTGTCTGCTTCTTCCATGGTTACTGTTGAATGAAGGATGGGATGTGGTAACTCCATTCCTTTATCTGGCTTGGTGGTGCCCTGCCCGTGCTGCATCTCAGCCATAGCTGTGCCAGGGCTGGCTGGAGCTGCTGTGACACAGCAGGGTCTGGCTGCCATGCCCAGGGGGGACCTGCCAGGTGGAAACTCAATCTTGTGCTGAAATGACTCACAGCAAAATATTTTGAGCCAGTTCAACTGAGTACTTTGTTTGGAGTCATGGTGACTGTAACTTCAAGGTTTGTTTAGATGCTCCTGGCAGAAAAAAAACCCCAGTGTACAGAGAGACACAGATAGATTGGTAAATGTATAACTAAAATAATAGCATATTGGAAACATTTTTGTAATGGAAAAAGCTTCCTGCAAAAAATGACTGCTCAGTTTAAGCTTTTCCTGCAGCCTGGCTGGGCAGTAGCACAGCCCACGTAGCAGCCCTGGCATCTCCGGAGGTCACTGGGTGTTCATCTGCCCTCAAGGCTCTGAATTTGCTCCAAGCAGCCTGGAAACAGCAGCCCTCTCTGGGATTTTCCTGTCACTTCCCCCTATCACTTTATGCATTTCTTATTTCAGTGATAACAGGAGGGTCCTCTACATTTTTCCCATCTCTATAGGCAGTGGATAGATTGTAATTAAATCACAGCTTAGTTTAGGACTTGGCACTCGTGCTGAGGATCAGGGCAATCTGCCTATTTGCAGGATTAGACACACATAGATATATCTATATATGCATATATTAATCCTTATGTTTTTCACTAATAATCCTGTGTATTCTTGGATGGAAAGCACATTAGAGCAAGCCAGCATCCTCTCTCATCCTGTTTGTTCCTCCCTTCTCTGCCTGAGAACAATGACAGCAGGAGGAAGTCTCGCATTGGTTTGTTACCAGTTTCCAGGCAGTTTTGCTTCCAGCTCCCCAACTACAAGCGCAACATTGCAATCCCTGGGCTGGAACAGACACAGACAACATCTGGTCTAGAAAAACACCACGAAAGACTGGGGAGTTTGTTGAATTTAGCATTTAGATCAAATTTACCTCTTTATACGTGACTGAGGGCTATTGACTGGGCACGACATTAAGGAGGGATGATGTGTAGCTTGGGAAAAGGGGTTAAATCCAGGCAGGCTGCCGTCACTGCGGGTGATGCGCAGCCCCGTGCGCCTTCCGCTACCTGCCACTTGGGCAGTTCATTACCAAAAAAATCACATTCTGCTGCGCCCTCGCAGCCCTGCAAGCTGAAACACACACAGCCAGCGCTGCAATCGGGATTAGTAAGTGATAAGGCAGGGATGCAGCCCCCCGGGCAGAGCCGGGGGCAGAGGCAGCACCAACCCTGCTGTTTCTGGGGAGGTTTCAGCAGCTCCTTCTGGCCCTTGGTCCATCCGTGTCCCGCAGCCCTGCCTGGTGATGCTGCACCTCCCGCACCAGCAGCAGCCTCCCCACAACTGCACGACCGTTTGTAATACCATTTATTATTACTTTTTTGGAGCACATCTCCAATCAGAGAGTGTAAGAAAATCCCATCCGCCTGCCAGTTGACTCATGTGTAGGGTTTCCGCTTCCCAGATCTGCATATTGTAAGCTCCTGACACAAGTTGATGTTGTAAGTACAGCTTCCATACGGTTCTCTCAAAGGCAACAGATTTTTTTATACATATATATTTATATACGGCACCTGGTTTGGCAGGAACCACATCCGAAAAGGGGAAATAAGGAAAACTAAAAGCTGACTCTACCTAGCTATTGCTGGCTTGGGAGGCGGTTTGGCCAATTCCAAACACAGCATCCATCCCTTATTCCTACTGAGGATCAGCCTGGGAGTTGGTAGGGCTGGGAGTGCTGAGGGAACAGGTCGACAACCGGTCAGCAGAGCCAGCTGTGACATCTGGATCCAGCTGCAGAAGGGCCAAACCTCACTGAGCATCTCGAGGAACACCAAGCAGGTTCCTCTGGCCTTGGTGCTCCCACCTCCTGCCTGCAGGATTTGGGTTCAGCACCTGAAACTGGGCAGCTTTCCCACCGCACCTGACAGACACCGCTGCCGGGGTCCTTGCGTGAGGGAACCCACGCGGCCTGGAGCCCTGCGCCTTTCCGCCCAGCCCCAGCCCGGATTCCGGGACCTTTCCGCATCGGGGGGGATCTGCGCGCTGAACGAGCCCGTCTGTGCACCCCGGAGGGTCCCGACGCCCGTTCCCTCCGCGGGTGCCGCTGCCCCACACGCCGCGTCCCCCTCCGTGCCCTCGCTCGCCACCGCGGCGCTCCCGGCGCAGCCCCCGCCCGCCCCTGAGGGGGCTCTGCCCGCCCCCGCGCGGCACCGCCCCCTGGCGGCGGGTCGGGCACCGCCCCCGCGGTGACAGACAGGGGCGGCGCGGGGCCGTGCGGGCGCGGTGCGGGGCGGGCGCGGCGATGCGCCGCCGCCGCCGCCATCCCGGCGCAGCCCGCGGCGAGCCCTGCCTGCCTGGCCGCCCCTAGGCAGCCGCGCTGCGGGCGGAAGGACAGGGGCGGCGGCGGCGGCTTCTCCTTCCCGGCGCCCCGCATGAGGAGAGGCGTTAAATAGCGCCAGCGCCGCGGCGGCCGCCACTGCCCGGTCGGTGGCGGCGGGGCCGCCTGGCCGGCGGCGGAAATATGGCGAGCGACTCCCCGGCGCGGAGCCTGGACGAGATAGACCTCTCGGCGCTGCGGGTGAGGCGCAGGGCCGGGGATGGCGGGGAGGCATGCGGGAGCGGCACCCCTCCCATCCATCTATCCATCCATCCATCCACCTATCCACCTATGCATCCATCCATCCATCCATCCATCCATCCTTTCCCCGGTGGCGGGGAGATGGGGCTGGGGGTCCGCGGGGCTCGGTGTGTGTGTGTGTGTGTGTGTGTGTGTAATGTGCGCCTGCACGTATGTAAATGCGGGTAAGATAACCGTGTGCGCGTGCATGTGCGCGCCCGCCGCCGCGCGTGTGCGCGCATCCACACGTGTGTGCATCCGCACATGTGTGCCCGTATCCGCGCGTGTGCGCATCCGCACATGTGTGTGTCTGTGTGTGTGTATGTGTGAGTGTGCCCGCCCCGCAGGTGTGTGCGTGTCCGTGTGTGCGCACCCGCGCAGCGCCGCGGGGACGCGGGTGCGGGCGGCCGGGCGGGTCCCCGCGGCGGGGAGCGGGGCCGGTCCCACCCGGACACCCCCGCGCACCGATTCCCCGCGGGCAGCACGCGTGGGCACGCAGGGATGGCGGGGCCGGGCACCGCCGGGGTGCGGAGCTGAGCCCCAGACCCCGCTTTCCCCGCCCCGGCCCCGCAGCCTCTCTCCATCCCTCTCTCCATCCCTCTCTCCATCCCTCTCCCGCTGTGTTCCTGCGCGCTGCCTCCTCCTCACCCCCCTGGAAAATGAAGCCCAGCATGTACCCTTGAAATGTCAGGCTCGTCAGACGTGTCAGCCTCGGCGTGGGCTGTGGCCTGATGTCCCCCCTGGTCCATTTCTCTTGTAACTTTCTTCCTTTTCCCCATCTTCCTGGCCGTAAGAACGGCTCGTTGGAAACGAGCATGGGGAGTCATTGAGAGAAATAGCATTTATGCGGGAGGCAGCAGCCAGGCTTCTCCACACAACCCGCTGCATAGACAAATAAATAAAATCAAGCAGAATCTGCTGAAGACTTGAACAAGTGTATTTTTAGAAATATTATTTGCTTCAGTGCAAGAAAAAAAAAAAAAGAGAAGTCTATCTTTATTCACTTGCCCTACTTTCTTTCTGGTGAGTTTCTGGTTGATTAATAGTGTAAATGATTGCTCAGCAATACACAGTGTAGATGAGATTAGAATGGGGGAACCATCTGCCTTAAAAACAGACCTGGAGCTGGTTTCCCCTCTTAGGTGGAAGGTGCCTTGGGAGAAAGGTTGCTGAAGCTGGTGGTGTTAATCCAGGAGAACAGTATAATTTGGGGGGGAGGGGGCTGTCTCCTTCTCCACCCTCTGTTTTTTTTTTTTTTTTTTTTTTAATTTTTTGTTTTAACATCTGTGCTGGGAAGTGTATTTGAACTAGGATATAATGTCTTTTTAAAACCATATCCACACGTGCTTAGGTTGGGGTTTTTTTGGTTTTTTTTCTGTTTGTGGCTTTTTAATAGCAACGCACAGCAGCCTCAGTCAGGGTTTTGTTTTCGCTTTGGGAGGAAATGTATATTCCCTCCCTCCCCTTGAGACGCAGTGGCAGCGCCTGGCTGGTGAGCAGAGCAGTGCTGGCATTTCAGGGTAACCGGAGACAAGGGGACCCAAAATCCTGCCTGTCACCAGGGTGGGACAGCAAAACCCTGCCCTCCTGCCCAGCAGTGTCCACTCCCTGCCCTCCTGCCCAGCAGTGTCCACTCCCTGCTCTCCTGCCCAGCAGTGGCCACTCTGCCAGCACAGGGCTGCTGCCACTCAGCTCTCTGTCCCCTCTCAGAGGGACAGACCTGCTGTGGCACTTTCCTGTAAATGATGGGAGATGTGCTGGTTTGCAAGCGAGACAAGAATAGGAGCTTAATTTGCCAAGGAATAGATCTTCTTCTAAACTGAGCTCCTCCAGCACTTAGAATAATTGTTAAAGGTCGTAAATTCAGCAGATAGGGCACGAGGCGTGAATCATTCCATGGGGTCTGAATCAGAAATCGATAGTAAATTTGCTGCCTGAGCACAAAACATGGCAGGGAGGAGTAATTCCCCAAGCCTTGCAAAATTTTTATGTATCAGAAAAGAGGTGTCACATTGCAGTGGGTTTGTGGATGAGTCTGGGTGGAGGAGTTGTTGCTCTTGTGCTGCTTGTGCGTTTAAAGGGGGGAGAGGTGACTCTGTGAAATGCTGGGAGCAGGTAGTGACTCAAAAATCTGGCGATTTGTTCCCAGCAGCGGGGAAAGGAAGTGCTCCGGACACTTATCTCTGAGTTTGAGTCACTGAAATGTTCCAGGAGGCTGGGGCTTATGAGCCACGGGCAAATGTGTGTGAGAAAGGTGGAATTCTGACTGCCAGTTTGCCCAGTGCTTTGCTTTGGCTTGCCTCCTGCTGTCCCAAGGAAGGGAGGTGTATTTGCAGGATGGCAGCGTGCTGTTGAAGGCTGAGCACAAGCAGAACCCTGCACACCATCATTCAGTTCAGTTTGCCACTGCCCACGGCCTTGTGGGGTGGGATTTATAGATCTGAGCTGGAAGGTGACATAGGAGGTGGCAGGAGCTCTGGTTTTTGCCACACTGTGGAGTTTATTTTGGCCCCACAGTCGGGCTCCACCGCAGCAGTGCATCTGCTTGATGTGCTGGAGGCTGGGCAGGAACAAAGCACTGAATTCTGATTAAAATGCACGGCCTGGTGCACTTGGGGTTGGCTCCTGCCTTCTCTGTGACATGTTTCTATCCATCACTGGGCACCGTGCTCATTGCCCTGGTACCCAGGAGTGCCCCTGTGGGGCACCGAGTGTGCCAGGATAGGAAGGATTCTCAAACCAGAGATCCTCCAGTGGTGGTGCTGGTAATGAGGATCGTTAATGTTGCAGAAAACTGTAATTTAAAACAATGAGGCCATGGAAACAGGTAGCACTGCATATTATACAGACAAGGGGATAAGATAAACTACATTATAATGTTCTTTTGTGTGGGCAAGGTGATATTTTTGCTAGTCCACTCAACATGTTTAATAGCCAGATGACCTGGCAGTGTTATTAACAGAATAATGATTGACACTGGGATTCACACAGGCTGTTGACAGGCATGTTGGAGAAGCAGATTTTTGCAATAAAATGAAAAAGTGTGAGAAGGGATGCAGTGGGCCATGGTCTGTGGTGGGAAATGCACAGCTGATCCCAATAGGAGAGAGCAGGAAGATAGGGCTGGATTTGGTGTTTTTCCCCCCCTTTTTTTGTCTCAGCGAATGCAAGAGCCTGTCATCTCTTGCTGAAGGCAGTGGCCTTGATCCTTCTCAAATATTCAGGTCAGTAGCTTTTCCTCTGCTGCATCCATCTGCAGGGCTGGGCCTCTGGCTGATGCACTCAGCAGTGGTGCTGGGCTCTTCTGCAGTAGCTGCCACAGCTGGATTCATCTCAGTTGCTTTGCAAGGTGTGTGGGAGGTTATGAAAGATCTCGGGGAGGAAAAACCTTTCCCAGGGAGCTGATAACCCCTGGGCTGGGTCTGGCTTGGGGCCAGCAATCCCCCCTGCTCACAGCTGCTCCTTGTCTTGCGGGCAGGGGCTTGCCCTGGGCATAGGGCACCAGGCTCAGCCGGGATGTACAGCTTGGCTGGGGGTTTCCTGCAAGGCAGGGAGTTTAAAAAGAGCCTTTCTGGGGAAGAAGCAATTGTATTCTTCATGTACCTGGATGTTGCTTTTGTTTTGAGCTCATTAAGGAACCCCAGGCTTTTGTTGTTTACTTTAGTGAAGTGCTGACCGTGCGCTCTTTGGAAACTGTACCCTAAAATCGTTTATTGTTTTGGAAAAGCCTGGCCTTTAATGCTCAGGCTTGGAGAGGAGACAGCACAGAATTTAAGGAGCCGGTGAGTATTAGCTGTTGCTGGGAAGAATTGGATGAAACCCAAAAATGTCACTACTCTTCCTTTAGCTTGCTTTGTGTAGAAGTGAAGTTTCAGTGGCCCTTTGTTTGCATTTGTTGATCACTGTCAATGAAGATAAAAGCTGACATGTTAAAAACCCACAAAACTCAAACATGCTGGCATTGTCCTGTTTCTAGAACTTTGTCAGTTTATGGCATATTTCAGCATCATTAAAGATTTAGGAGAAGCTCTATTGTGGGATAAGCACTGCAAGCCACCACTCAGGAGCATCACTCTGGCAGCATTATTTTAGGTTTCTTCTTCCAGTACCTTTTAAAAAAATTCTGTAGCTCAACAGAATTTGGGCAGCTTTTGTAAAGGTCACCTTCCTAAATAGAAAGAGGAACAAACTTGACTGGAGATGACTTCTAGAGATTAAAAAAAAAAACAAAACCAAAAAGACATGAAAAGCTTATTTTGCTGTATTTACATGATAATGCTGTATTTGCAAATAACTTTGTAAATTAATATATAATTTAAAACTAAAATAATTTAATATTATTTTTGCAAATAACTTTGCAGAATTTGGGGCAGATGTTCAACAAATAAATATATATATTACCAGTTCCTGAGGAAGGACACTCTCAAGAGTATTTCATTAGGGACTTAATCTGTCCTCTTCCACTGTCATTCAGTGCACATGTAAGCTGTGGAACATGACAGTATCCATGTGCTTTGTCTATTTTGGAGTCCTTTGAGTTCTAAACCATAAAACTGCAGCAGAATACTGGTCTCTGAATCACAGAATCATGGAATGGTTTGAGTTTGAAGGGACCTCAGAGCTTATCTAGTTCTAAAACCCCTTCCCTTAGACCAGGTTGCTCCAAGCACTGTCCAACCTGGCCTTGAACAATTCCAGCATCCACAGCTTCTCTGGGTTTTGTGTTGCAGTGCCTTACTACTCTCTAAGAAAATAATTTATTCCAAACACCTCATCTAAATCTTTCCTCTAATTTAAATCATCCCAAAGGGATGGCAATGTCCAGCCCTATTCCTTGAGCCATTGGTGCAGATGTATCCTCTATGCAGCTATGCACGTTCTTGTGTGTACTCATGAAAAGTTACCATGGAAAAGGGTCTGTCTTCTGCCAGATCTTTCCTGGGGTTGATTGTGTTCTTTTCTCTGCCCTTTGGACTTGTGCAGCCCAGCTGCTGCTCCTCTGCAGTTACTCTTCAGCAATGGTCTTCCTCATTGTTGCAGTTCTTCCACAGCACAGCAGTGTATGGCCTTTTTGAAGGCATGGAGAGTTCTCTGTTCTCACTAATGCTCTTTTGCTGGGCAGCCATAAAAATTAATAATTTGGAGTGAATTTATGGCAAAATATATGCTTGAGCAGGCTGAGGTTTGAGTGCAAGGTTGTGAGGTTGAAACAAGCTTTGAAGCAACAAAGAACATTTTGTTGGTGTGCATATTTAAAATAAAGGGTCTGTTTTTAAGCCATGTGACAAGGAGGAGTTAGAGGAGGTTTTTAACCTTGCTACCTGAAGGTAGTTTTTATATGCCAGGCTTGTAGATGTAGTGGCACAGTCTGTATGGGATGAATTTCCATTTGATCTGTGTGTAAATCCCCATGGATGAATCACCCAGCTGTGGAAGAGGTGTCCTTGGAAATCATCATTCAAGTGAGGCCAGGTCAGGGGAAAGCTCCTGGGCTCAGGCTCTGAGCTGCTCCCTGCAGCCCCTTGCCTGACTCCTCCTGATGCACCCTCACCCTTGGCAAGGGTAATTACAGACACCAGTGGGAGTTCTGTGACTCTGACCTGCAGACCAAGGACAGGCTATTGATCCCTGTCTCGTTTCTTCGTGCCTCATCTGTAAAGGGGTAGAATCCTGCTGGATTTCCCATGCTTCCCCAGGGAAAGCTACCAGCAGGCAAAAGGGTGCTTGGTGGGGAGAAACAGCTTTGGCAAAACCTCTTGTGCCTCGGGGTGTGGAGGATGGCTGAGGGTTCAGGACCTACCCCCTGAAGGCAGCTGGCTGCCAGGGGAGCACACATATTGTTCTGCCTTGCTGCCAGCTACAGAAGAGACCAGGAGCCTCATGGAGTGAAGGGCATCCTGCATCTGCTCTCCCAGGATTTTGGCTGATCCTTTCTCCCTTCTGGTGGCCTTTTTGGCCCTGACTGCTCTGCAGGTGTAGAGCCTCTATCACATGAGGTTTCTGTTTGCTGATGCTCAGGTGCCTTCTTTGTTACCTTTCACACAGCCATTAAAGCAGGGTGCAGACTGAACCCCACAAGCCTAAGTCATGGGTAGCTCCATTGGGTGAGAGGCTGTGTTTCCCACTGAGAAAGCCAGTTGCTTTAATTTCCTTCTCCCCAGCCCCCTTCCCCTGTCCTGTTTTGTCACTTTGAAATGTGGCTGCACATTGAAAGTGATGGTCAGTCTGCTCTGGGCTCAGGAATACAACTTATGTAAGTGAGATTTGATGTTTTCCATGTAAATCGTTTATGATTTCTAAAGGAGTGCTGGCCAAGGAACATGGTCCTTGGAAAATGGATACTCCCCCTCTGCCTGTGTTCCTCCTCCATGGCTGTTTCTACATGAGCCCTGCAAAGGGCTGAGCATCCCCTTCCTGCCCTGGGATGAGGATGCCCAGCACATCAGCCCCCAGCCCTGGGGAGCTCCTGCAGTGGCTCATTAGTGAAAGGAGAGGAAAAGCCACCAAGGTTGGGAAGCACTGATAAGAAGTTTAGTTGGCACTCAGTTCTATCTCTCTGCATGCTTGATTTTTATTTTGTAATGGCCAATCAAAAAACCTTCCCTGTCACTTTTCTGTGTTAATTTGCTGCGGTGCTTGCCAGAAGTTCAAGGTTGTGTGTTGGTAATAAATGATGGTAATCAGGCAGGCAGCACTGGAATGGCCAGGTTGGATAGCAGCTCCTGCTTCCATCCAAGGGCAGCCAGCAGCCTGTCCTGCTTCCCACTCAGAAACTGAGTTACCCTGGCCAGCAGAAGGTGTTCCCTTTGCTCTGCTGTGGGTAACCAGCTCTGCTCTGCCACAGGAGCTCTGTCAGATGTTCATGGCTTTGTGCAAACACCATCCACTGCCAGTCAGTGAGGTGCCACCTGGGTGGGTGACACGGTCCCATCCTTCCTATAGATGCACTCAGGTGAAAACAGCCCTACCCTGTGGCAGGCACTGTCCCTGCCTGGTTTGTGCTGCTGTGAGCAGTGAGCTGCTCCTCTGAGCAAAGCCTGAGCAGTGCAAGCTCAACATCCTCCTGGTTCTGAGTGCTCCTGCTGCAACGAGGGTGGGTGTTTCTGCTTGCCTGAGTACACGTGTGGTTTTCAGCCTCAGAGTGCACATAACCTTTTGTTACAGATTTTGCTTGTTCCCGCCAGCAGTGGCATTTCAGGGTGCAGAAAGTGTTGCTTTCAGAACAGCAAATTGTTCTAAAAGCAGTGCTCTTTAAAAGCCAGGGATATTGCCTCACATGCATATTCCTTTATAAGCTAACAAGAAAAGTAAAAAATTTATATGGCTGACAGTTTTCCCTCCCCTTCCTTTTAAAAATTCCTTTTTCTCCTAATTTTGAAACTCAGCAGGAAAAAGCCTACTGCCAGCTGAGTCATGTGTTTAGTGCATGACAGAAGTGACTGTTTGGGATCATGCCCTTAATCTGCTGGATGGTGACTTTAGGATGCATTGGAGGTGGTAGAGCCTTTGCTGAGGAAAAGATCGCACAGCTTGAGCCTAATAAAATGTGTCTAATAACTGCTGTAGCATGCTATAGAAATACAAGAGATCAAAGCTTCAGAGGCATTTATTTTCATAATTTGTGGGTCAGATCCTTGCAGGACTAATTGGGTACTGTTTGATGTCCAGGCAACAATAGAAATCTCCCTGTACATCAGAATATATTTGTCTCTTCCTCTTTCTTTCATACAAAAGCATAAAAGCTTTTTGTGTGATTTTGAGATAAACTGGCAAAAGGGAAAGAGCAGATCTCCTCCCTACCTCACTGCAGTCTTTCTTAGCAGTATTAGGAGGGTAGTGAGGCAGTGGGACAAGTGCCCAGAGAAATGACAGATAATCCATGCATGGAAGTGTTCAAGGCCAGGTTGGATGGGGCTTGGAGCAGCCTGGTTTAGTGGGTGGCATCTCTGCCCATGGTGGAGGATGAGCTTAAGGGTCGCTTCCAACCCAAACCATTCTATACTTCTGTTACACTGGGGCCATACAGCTCATAGAGTGACCAAACCAAATGTGTCTACTTGCCAGATGTTGATTGTTTTAATTACCATCAGTGCTTCAGGAGCACTAAGCCTCATGGCTGTTGCTTACCAGGCTTCTACTCCCCAGAACATGAGCCCAGATGAAACCAGAGAATGAGATTTTGCTGGTGCAGCTCAGTGCACTTCCCCAGCTGTGGCTCACTAGTTGTGAATCTGTGGTGGTTTCTCAGCATGGTGGGTGGTCAACCCCAAAACACAGCAGGTCAGATGTGCTTTGGGCTTTGCAGGGCACTTACAAAGCTCTTTTATTTATATATATTAACAGAAAGTATACAAATATAAATAAAAATAAGCGTGGGTCTAACTGTTCCCTCTTGAGTGGAACAGGACAGCACAGCTTGTGTCCCTGTACCTGGCAAAGAGACCTTCTTCAAAACAGGCCAGGATTTTCCAGGCTACTCACTCAGATGGGAGATCCCAAAACAGTCATGAAACATGGCTGGAAAGGAAGGTGCAGTGCCCTTAAACTTGTGGGTTTGTGTTTTATATTCCCACTGAATACTCATGGTAGGTGTTTGAGGAAGGGGCATCTCTCAGGTGTCTGCAGGTGCCACCATCTGGGGAGGAAAGAAAGATGGGTGTGCAAGGCAAATGTTTCTGGAGAAGAACCAGAGGCCAAAGCACCAAAATGAAAAGGACTTTAAATGCATTTTCTGGCCATGCAGACAGGCTGTCTTCAGTGCAATAAATCTTCAGCCTTTATGTATTGATTAGCTTCAGTAAATAGTGTGATGACTCTGTTCTTCCCATTGCTATTCTGTGGGGATCTGTGTGTTAGTATGGCTGAAGAGGCTATAATAGCTAAATGGGATTCCAGTAGTGAGAGCAGTTTACAAATGCTCTCCAAAGTGATCCTCACAGCCAGTGGGACTGTGTTTGACTGCTGTAAATGTAAACAGAATGCTCCACTGGCGACCAGGCTCGTAATGGCTGTGATTTCTAATGGGCAAAACTCTGTTCTCTGAGCCAAGTGTCCTCCAGTGGCTGTGTCCTGCCCTGGCAGGGATGCTGTCTGCCCCTGGTCCCCTGGCTGGGGACCTGTGATGGACACATTCTGAAGAGGAGAGGCTGAAATATGGGTCTGCCTGGTTAGAAAACAGAAAATGGCTGAAAATGCCCCTTTTTACACTAGCCATGTAGTAACTTCTTCAATATTTGTATGATGCTGGGCATGGTTTGAAGTGATTTTGCTTGTTGAGCTTTTCCCCTGCTCTTGGAGCCAGGTATGTGATGTGGCAGCCTGAAGGTGGTTGAGCTCTGGGCAAACCCCAGGGCCCTGGGGATTTGCTACAAAAAAGCATGAACAGAGCAGGAAGATGGCAGGAACAGCAGCTCATTGTCCTTGTGGAGCAGGGATGGATGGATGGATGGATGGATGGATGGATGGATGGATGGATGGATGGATGGAGAGCTGCTTTACCTCTTAGTTGCCATAGCTGGAAGCCCATCCAGAAGTCTTTCCATTGGCATCCCCCTGTTTTGTGAACACCTGTAACAGCAGCCTGGTGAAAGAGCTCTTCCAGAGGTAGTTTGGACCATGAGCTGAAATCCCAGGTTGCTCTGGAGACAGTTGAAGGAAAGATAGGATAGAGCAGATATAAAATTAGCATAACAATACACCTTTAATTCAGCTTGAAGGAAATAATTGAAGACTAGTTGTCACTTACGTTTGTGACCTCTACCAAGATGACTCACACTGCAATATAATATGAGTCACTTGTTAATGATGGCCTGTTAAGGAGAAAGTGCCAAATCCCTGTAACTTCTTCGCTGTGCTCTGTAAAAGCCAGGATGGGTGTTCAGGATGTTATTGCCTAGAAGTAACTGATACTCAAGAGCATTGAACACCTTTACTTGGCTCTGGGTGACTTGGGCATGAAAAGGCAAAGGTCCTGGGCAGAAATGCTGCTTCTTCTTTGGCCTTGGTTTAAAAGAGCCACAAAACACCACGTAGCTCTCCTCCCCAGTGCTGCCTTGACATGCTGTTTGTTACATGAGGGTGGGGACCCTGATAACTTTCCTTCCTGCCAGATGGCCCAGCTGGCCAGAGGGCAAGTGCCTGCTGGTGGGACAGAGGGTGGGAGGAAGGGGAGGGGGTTAATGGGTGCTCAGCTGTGCGTAGGTCTTTTATTTATATGTATTATGACTTGAAACCTCTACAGAGCATGGGGAGGGAGGTCTTGGAGGCATCCTGGCTGATGGGAGAATGTGAAAGGAGCAATAAAACACTCTGTGGGAAGGTCCCTGGGTACCACTGATGTAGAGACCTGCAGCCAGGAGGCTGGGGGAGGAAGGTGAGGAGCTGCAGGCTGGGGTCCCATGCAGTGAGGGCTTGGCCAGGCACAGCTTCCCCGTGAACTCCTCGCCTCTGACGTGTGAGAAGTTTTTTATGGCCTTAGGAACTCACAGTGCTCCTGCAGCAATTGACTTGAGCACTCACTTGTTAATCATCTACTAGCTGTATTAAATGCTTCCTCTTACTGAGCTAGTGTTTTTCCTCAATAAATGAGATTTCACAATCCACAGAAGAAGTGAGAGGCTGGTGTGGAGGTGTTTGTGACCAGGGGCAGGAGCTCACCAAGAAGTGACCAGCTCCTGTGCTTGGGAGGGGGTTTCTCAATTGACAGAAGCCTCATGATTTTTGTCTGTAGTCAGGAAATTCTATGAAGTGCTGACACCAGAAGTTAACTTGGAAGGGGGAGTATTTTTCCCTAGATCTCATAATTGTAGAGAAGTGTGGAGAAAGGTCTTCTTGAAAGACTATAATCCAAAGGGCAAATAGAGGACTTCAAGTAGCTTATTGAAACTTCAGAAGAAAAAATGAAGATAAATGTGTGAGGCTTTGCCTGCTTTCTTCTCTGAGTGATAAAACAGAGATCCCTGAGCTGCTTGTGCCATGCTTTCATCTTCCAGGTGAGAAGCTGCCTTCCCTCTCTTCTGCCACCTGTTCCAAGGTGTATCTTGCCCTCTGGACTTTGCCTCTTGGCAGTCCAGACAGGACTGGTGTCCATACAGGATCTTGCTGCCTTAGGCAGCACCAGTGTGGGCACAAGGAGACAGGAGGGTGGTGGTGAAGGGCTGTGGAGGAAGGGGATGAGGAGGAATGCGCCTGAAGGAAGAGAACTTTACTCTTGGATGTTCCTATCAAGGCAGTCTGAGGCAAGCAAAGGACCTTGAATGTACAAATTGGTTGCATGGCAGAAAATTGTGTGTAGTACCTTAGGAATAGCTCTCTCTGAGGGGTGGAGGAATGAGACTTCCTGAAGAGAAGCTGCCAGCACAGTGGAACCCAGATCTTGAGCACATCTGTTTTTGGCTTGCTCGTTTGATAATGATCACCCAGTTCTTTATTAGTTCCTGCTTTAGCATAGTGCTCCTGCTGCTGTGGGAGCTCTCAGGAGCTCTCATCGTGCCTCTTGAATAGGCAAAAGTTTATCATCTGATGGAACTGGAGGCACACCTTGCAGGTGGGCAGACCCTACCCCCCCAAAAATGGAGCAGTGTGGTTGGCCAGCGAGAAAGGGCAGAAGTTCAAAGCTGAAGTTGGTTTCTCAAGGCCCTTTCACAATAAATGGTGGGTTTGTTTTTTGCCCATTGATGTGACCTCTTCCATGCTGCCAGTGTACAGCAAAGAGCCTGCACAGATGAAATGTCCTCGAGAGAAGATGCAAAAGCTCTGCTCATTATCAGAAACGAGTAAAACTGCTCCAAGCTAATATGGCTGCCTAAAAATAGAAGTGGTGTTAGGGGGAGGGGCTGTCTTCTGTGTTCATTTGCCCTTGATTTTCATGACATTTTGCTGCTCTATATTGTGTGTCTTGTTCAGGAGACTGTGTGTCCTGGTCACGCTGGAGTAATTCACAAGAATGTGGTGCTTGTGTCAAAAAAACATCATGAAGAGGCTGAAGAGCTTGTTGGGGGTTTAGCAGTTAACTGGCAGAATGCAGTTATTCAGGTTTATTCCCTGTCCTCCTGCCCCTCTCAGGTTCACAGCGTGAACCTTGCTGTGATCTTGAAGCCTCTCCTACAGGAGTGGGAGGCCTGAAGAAAGGATGTGACTGGCAGGGAGGCTCTGGGATGGGATGGATCCCTGGTGCTGTGAGGTGGTGGGAGCAGAGGACATCCATCATGTGCAAACCTTGCCAGAGAGGACAGTCATGCCTCAGTTGAAGGTTGCAGCATCTACTTTGCAGTTAAGGGGAAAAAAAAAAAAAAGAAGAAAAAATTACTTATGAGACTTAATTACTGAGTTATTGTTATTCAGTATTTAAAGCCCAAGTTTCATAACTGCCTTGTGATATCAGCATTCATGTTCTTTGTCAGTATTATGCAAGCAGCTCACCTTGTGATCATGAAATACTGAAAAGTGCTTTCTAATGCTCACCCTCATTTCTGAACGAGTCCATAAAACCTCTTCTGCTTTCCATTAATTATGGAACAATGGAACATTTTCCTCTTAAAGAGAGCTGAGCCTTTTTTGTTTTTTCTTCAAGTTCTTGAGCCAGCTGCTCCTCTGAGACCTGTCTGTTCCACATGGCTAGACCAGAGTGGACATACCTTCTGTCCTTCACTGCATTGTCTTTTGCCACTTGGGAGAGAGCAGGAGGTTTGTGCACCAATCTTAGGGGCAGAGGTCTTGCTCTACTGAAGCAGTTCCAGCTGGTGCTTGGCTGTTTCTGGCACTGCTATGGTTGGTCTGATCTGCCTTCAAGGTTAACCGAGGCAGCTGGCAAAGATGGGAGCAAATCCAATGGGGATAACTCCATTTCCTTCCTAAAAAGAGCTGAAATACTAGCTTGCTTGTTGATATTCAGTTGTTTTCCAAGTGGGAGTTTGTTTAAAACCAGAAGAAGCCCTTTCTGGCCCCCAGCAGGAGCTGTGCTGTGAGACCCTGGCAGTGCAGCTCTGGTTTCACCTGTGCCAGGTGTGGATTTTCCCCACCCTCCAGACTTTGCAGAACACTGAGAGTAGACCTCTAGTCTTCCTCCTGATCAGTCCAGTTCTGCTACTCAGTGTCATCCAGAGAAAGGCTGGGACAGGGAGGGTTGTCCTGTTCTCTGGGGGTTGCCTGTGAGCTGGTTCTGCAGGTGGCTCTCCAGAGGTAGTGGGGGTCTCTTGATATTCTTGGGAGAATCTTGAATGATTTCCTTGACTTAAGAGATGCAAAATTTAATCTTTCCTCTGAGCTTTCTCAAGAAAAAGGAAATGATTGTTTTTTCCCTTCCCTGTAGGGGGAAAGGGTTCAGATGTTTCTCTGAGCACAGATGTGGAGTGCTGAAGGGGATGTGTCTCCAGGCTCCCTGGCCAGTGCTGCTTCTCCACTCCTCCAGACTTTTCCTTAAGTACACATCTGGAGATCCATAACTCTTTTCACATGCTAATGAGGACTTTATAGATAAGATCCCCTGTGAGGAAAGGAATGCTAGGAGAGTCTCATAGCAGGGGAAATCAAGGTGAGGAGTGGTCAAGCATCTTCCTTAGATTCACTTATGAGCCATGCAGCCCCAGCACAGCTCAGAGTAAAGTCAGACCCTTTGGCCTCTCATGTTGTGGCCATTAAACTATGCTCTCCTAAGATTAGATAACCTGTGGTTTTACTGTCTGCAAGTCTTGATGAGCAAATTCCTTTGGATAAATGCTTTTCTTGTATACTTGCCAACACTGAGTGATGTTTGGGACATGAGGGAAGGGAAATAACTTGCAGGCGTCAATTTTCAGGAGATGAATCAGATGAAGAGATAATACCCAACAGGTTAGAGCTGTTGGAGTGGCTCAGTGGTGAGGATCACATTCTGTGTCTCTGGTTTAGACTAAGTGATATGGGAAACCCAGGGTGCAACTGTGCTGCCAGCAGCTTACCATGAGTTTGGATATTGCTGAACAATCTGGGTCTCTGGCAGGGATGAGAAATGGCACTGGAGTTTGAGCCTTGGGATGGATGCTAAGGGATTGGAGTTGCATACTTGGTGTTTCCCTCAACAAAAAGCCCATCCTGGCTTTGCATCACTTGCAGTTTGGGAAAGCTGATAGTTGAGTTGGTTTCCCTACATAATGAATATTCCTTTTCAACCCAGGTCTTCAGAGAAGCTTTGCAAAAACATCTTGGTGCTGTGGTAGTTTGTCTTTCTTGCTGTAGCCTGAGGCTGTAAGGTGGAGCATAGCTCAGCTGAGCACATGCTGCTTTTGGCTTACAATGGAACTGCAGCATCTCCCCTCCCTTCTGACCAGGAGAGACAGTGATGGGCCAGCTGGGTCTGCAAGGAGGGATGAAGTGATGCTTTCTGAGGATTTAGGGTGGCCTGGCAGAGTTTGTTGTACTGTGTATTTTGCTTTCTGTGGCGGTGTGTTCTTGCTGGAACACGTGGGTTTGATTTCTGGTTATGAGCATCCTTATCTGCCTCTGTAGCCATTAGCTCTCTGTCTTGCCCATGTGGGAAGCTGTGAGCTGCTTCATCCGATAAGGCTTTTCTTATCTGTTCTGCTGTTTATTGTGTAGAATTGAAATTACTCTAGGAACTATAAAAAAGAGGATGGAGCCTGGGAATTGCAGCTGAGGAGTTGTTTTTCTCTTCCCTGCACAGACCAACAAGATGTCAATAGAAAGTATCAATGTCTCCAAGCATCAGCCGAAGCTGAGTTCTTGGTCATGTATTATGTTAAGAACAAAACATATGTCCTGAGATTTCCTCTCCTTACTTTATGCAGCATCATCAGAACGCCCCGTTTGGCCTTCTAAACTCATCAGCCTGCTTGTGAAATACTCAGTATTTGTATCGCTGTCAGTGGGCTGCATCTTTTCGGAGTGACTTTGATCTTGCTTACTCCGTGCTGAGTAATTTACAGTCCTCTCCCTCTGAGAGTCTGGCCCTTGCAGGCTCTCTTGTTTCTCCTAATCGTAAGCATTTAAGTGGTATTACAGCTGCTTATCCCCGTCTTGTTCTCTTTTAGAGTCATTAACACCTCTGCAAAGAAAGTGCCAAACTCTAGTAAAGTCGGCTGGTGGCACTTTGCAGTGGTTCGAGTGGTTGCAGAGGGAGCAGAGGGCTGCGCAGGGTGTTTGGGGGGCATGCTGGTGGTGGGGAGCGCCCAGGCATCGTGGGTTCACCCTTGGGAGGTGGTGTTCCCCTTCAGCCTGGGGTCAGGGCTCCTTTTGGGGTATGAGAACAGCCACCTCAAGCTTTTTTTGAGTTCTTCCCCCACCCCAATTCCCTAGAGGCCAGAAACATCCATCTCTCTGTGTTAGCTGTGCCTCATTCAAGGGCACGTCTCTAATGATGTCAGCAATTTTCTTTTCTGTTCTGTTACCTTTACAAAGAGATTTTCAAGGGTGATCCCACCAGGAAGTCATCCAAGAAAACCCAAAGCTGGTTTTGTTCTTCACCTTGTTTGTGTTCCTGTGCAGCATCTGTGCCAGAGTGGTCTGATCTGCCTCATGGCCACGGACAAGTCCCACTCATTGCTTGGTCCTTCGAGCCAGTTGAGCTCTGCACTAATTAATGGGAAATTGTCATGACTTAGGCTGGCAGGAAAAATTAATGGGGGTGAATAATAGCACAAGATACATGGGAATCAACGTTTTTCTCCTTGGAGGCTGTAGATGTAATCCACTTAATATTCTGTGGAACACAAGATTAATATTCTTCAGCAAAATATATTTGAGGGCTTTTCTTTTGAGTTTGCTGGCAGAGGCATTGCTGCATTGCTAAAGCTGAGGGCAGGGGATTAGGAGGGAGGGGAAGGATGCTGACCCAACTTCCAGAGGATTCAGAAACAGAGAAATCTGGCTAGAGGAGATTAAACTTCTTCCTTGCTAGCAGGACTTTTATGCAAGAAGTGTGCCTCACACTGGGACAGCCCCTGTTGAAACCTGGTAGGGTGTCTTTCAACTCTTTGGATGCCTGCATTATTGGGGAATAGATCTGATTTGCTTGGACTGTGTGGTGTGACTCTGCTGGTGGGCTCCCAGTGCAAAGCTGGTGCCTGCAGAGTATGGAAACCAGCTCCAGCCTTGCACTTGTCCTCCTTCACAACATAGTTTTGTCATGATTTAAACTCATAGAACTACTGAGCTTCGTAGAGGTTCCTTTAAAATAATAATAAAGCAAAGCTCCTGTTCTTTTTCTTTCACAGGATGGAAAGAATGCAATGAGTTGCCAAGCTTAAAGAGGAGTAGATACAGCAGAAATAAATAAATCAAGACCATTTATTTTAAGTTGATTAATCTGATATGTTCATAGTTTTCTAAAATAAAATCTAGCCCCAGAGAGTTTAGCAAATCAAATAACAATAACGGCAATTAATTTAGAAGCAGTTACTAATGTTTCTCATCCCCTTTGCAGATCCTTAAACACTCATGATTAATCTCACATCTTATGACAGTGGGCCAAATCCTCGTGGGGATGTGCAGTGTCTCTCTTGGGTTGAAGGAGGTGGGCCTGAAGAGCTGACCCCATTCCTGAGTATGGGGAAGGACTGTGGGCAGGGCTGAGATGAGTGGCTGCTGGTTGCTGGCACCTTGTGCCTCCAGGAGGAATAGGTCTGATTTTTCAGTTGAAATTCTAATTATTATGGGCTTCCCCACTGCTTTGTTTTCCTGTCTTGTACTGGTCTTCAGCAGGCTGGTCCCTGTGGTCTTACAGGGCTTGCTTAGCTGCTCTGTGTGTGTTTATATTAACGTTTCCAGCCTGCTTGTGTGAACTAATAAAAAATTGTGGAGCTCTGGAAAAAGCCAGATAATGCCACAGCTGGTTCCAGGGACCAGAGCTAGCAGAGAGCTCCCAAGGCAGGGAGGTGTCACAGGGCTCCAGTTTGACAGGGAGCACAGTGGGTCCCATAAAGCAAAATGTGGTGATTGGATTTATGGGACATCAAGATGATTTGCAAAGCAAAACCTGCACATCTTCCTGGGATGTCTGGGAGAATGGTCCCTCACCTTGTCTCATCCAAAGTGTTGTAATGCAGATATCAAATGAACTAAACTAAATAATCTGTGTGCCCCTGCCAAGTTTAGTAGTTCAGGGCATTGGGGTTTGAAATAAAAAGCATCTCCCTCAATTTCTGAGAGTGTTTCACAATGTAGGAAGCCACCAAGAAATGCAGAAGACTTGCTATAGGAAATACTTCACACCCTGGCAAAAAAAAAAAAAATCTTGCAAATCATTTCAGCAACTGTGGACCAACCCTGATTTTAGACTTTTTTTTTTTTTTTTGGCATGGATCAGGCAGGAGCTTGCTTTTTGCTGTGGAACCTTGTTTTCCACCCAGTTTGAGTGTCTGTCATAACCAACCTTTTGGACTTCCTTCTGGGTCATTTCACAGCCTGTGAAATGTAGGAAAAAAGGTGAGAAGCCTTCCTTTGCCCTTCCCCACATCTTGTTAACTCTTGAGTGAGCCATGTATTTCTAAATTGAAACATGCAAATTAGTATATATTTGATAATATTTTAAATAATTCTGCCGATTTGTCAAGACAATTCAATGTAAAAGTGAGTTTATAATACAAGGTTTTGGCATCTTGTTGGTATAGTTGTGGAGCTTGGGATTTTTCTACAGTCTATCCTGCAGAGTTCTGCTCCATAATTTAAAGTGATTTGTTCCCTGTATTGTCCTTGCTTGAAACTGCTGCCACTGGAGAGTTATCTACCATTCTTGCTAGCCAGCCCTTGTAGAGCCAAGTGTGAGGAGCTGATGACAAGTGACAGGCTGTGGCTAAACTCTTTGAAAAGCACAAAACCAGCAGATAACTCCATCTCCAGATGATCTGTGAAAACTGGGCTGATGTGAGAAACTCCCGACTGAATCCAGCAGGGAGGTGGTGTTTCTCCAGACATGTGGATAGGGACAGGAAAATGTTGAAAAGTAATGGCAGCTGCTTTAATCTGGGATTCAGGGATTTCTGGAATGCTTGCCTACATGCCTGGCTGTGTGTTGGTTGTTGCACAGATCCCTACTGTTGAAGGCTGTAGTCCATGGGTTGTTGATGCTACAGCCCTTTCATCTCTGACAGGTTTTCTGGTCAGCTCAGCCCACAACCATGACTGAAAAATAGACATTGGAGGTGCAAAACCATCCTGGTTTAAAAAAGCAAAATGTTTTAAGATTGCTTTTCTTTTCTTGCTCCAAAATGCATCTGGGAGTGAGACATTCTCCTGTTTTACACCATCCCTCTGGCCACAACTCTCACTGCAAGGGGGGAGCAAGGCTGTCATTTCTTGGCAAAGCTGGTCCCAGAGGGTGACCCCAGCCCTCCTGTGAGGGCTGCAGGAGCTGGAGTGTCCAGCAGTGCCTCAGGAAGGGGCAGACTGGCTTCTGTCACCCCTGCAGACTCACACAGATGGAGCCACAAGCGTGACCTGCTGTTGGAGACTGAATGTTTGGTTGCCTGTGTGTGTGAGAGGGTGCTCCCTTCTCTTGGCACGAGCTTGGCAGCAGCCATGCTTTACACAGTGCATCTCCAGGAGTGGGATGTTAAGAGGCTACAGCTCCCAAAATCAGCTGCCTTGGTAAGTAATGAAACCAACTCCTCCAAGAGCCCATAAACCTTTGACAGCGTTTAGTGGCAGGTAATGACTTCAGCTTGATGCTGGCCAAGGTTGAAACTCTCTTTCTCAGAGGGGTGAGATCTAACCATTTAGGAATAATAATCTTATTGGTCTGAAACTACATGAATGACTTCCAGTGAGGAGAGTGTCCAGCTGCTGTGCTCTAATTGATGTGTGCATCTGAAGAAGTGTGGTACAATACTGGTAGTGACTTCAGATCTTCTGGGGGCTATAGATGTGATTTATAATTGGCACTGCAGCTTTTTAGAGACACTGAGCTCAGCCAAGCCTTTTATATATTGCCTTGTTGAAGTTGTGTGCTTGAATTAGGCATATGTTGAAGGGGTTGATGGCGCTGAGGCTGCATTCATCTAGCAAGGCATTGAGAACCTTGGGGTTCACTTAGCAGTTGTGCTTTTGCTGATGCTTCTGGTGTGATTGGCTTCTGGCTCTTCTGGATGAACAGTCTGCTGTGAACTGGAAGGTGGGCTTGTCATGCAGCTGCAGACAATTCATGGAGTCTGTCCTGGTGATCTGTGGAATGTGCTGTAGAGCTTTAAAAGGGGTGAAAGGAATGGCTGCCTTGGAGGGAAACTAACTTCAAATGAAGAAGAAGTGTAATTGTGTTGTCTTGAGGGTTATTGAATATCTCAGCATTTCCTTACCGTGCTGAGGCTCACAGAGGCCACATGTTCATTTTCATTAGCCTCAAGTCAAAACTCACTGCCTTTTGCTCAAATGACATCAGGAGAGTTGAACTCACCATGTTGCTAGCCATGCCTTTGAAGGATGGGAAGGAGGCTTGGACCCTTGTTTTGATTAGTGTAAATGTGTAGCTTGTGGGTGGCTTTTCCTTAGCCTGGACTGCTCTGACATGCTGGAGGAAGGTTAGTTTTATATGTGTCATTGTTGTCCTCTCCTGGTATCACTAGTGCATCTTGGTCTGTGGGACCCACCATTTGCAGTGCTATAACTGCATCATTTTGGTTGGAGAAAACCATTTTTTTCCAGGTCAGTATATGTGTTCCTTACAGGCTTAGAGCTCCCACATTTCATATTTGTGGAGAGGGTACAGAATGGCTGCTTTTTCTTTTGACGTGCTAGAAAGGAGAAACTAGGTCAGAAGAACTCTAATTTTGTGTGTGCAAGTTTGAGTCTGTGAGCAGGAAATCTGGAATACTCAGTTTATTGTAGCTTCAGTGGCTTGGCCTCTGCAGAACCAAGTGGGAATGAACTGTCTATGTGCATAAGGGATTTTGTATTTTTCTTCCCTAAGCACTGGTGTTGGCTATTCCTTTACTGGCTGGGGGCTACAAATCTACACTTACATCCTAAATTGAACAGGTAATAGTTGAAGAAGTAATACAGTTTTATTGACTGAAAAGCCCAATGTGGTGATTAGTTCTTATTTAATTTTGCTGCTGCCAGCTATTGGCAGGTCTTAACATTCTGGAAAGGAAAGAGACGCTCACATGGTGGCTGGAGCTTTATTGCAGTGAGAAGCTGGAGAGGAGAGTGCTGGAGACCTGGGAGAGTGGATTTATGGTTCAGAAAGGGGGAATGGACAGAGCACAGACGTGGCTCTCAGTAGGCCCTGGAAGAGCATCTCCTGGTAAGATGCTGCAGAGGAGTGGCTCAAATAGATTTGTAAACAGGCTTCTCAGCTGTCCAGGGGAGAAATGTTTCTTCTGTTAATAACTTAGCCTTGAGAGCAGTTTTTCTTACGCTGCGTAGTAATGCTGTTTCTTGACTAACATCTTCTTTTAAGTTACGGAGCTGGTGTTTGGGGGTGAGGGAGGACAAACTGCTTCTCCAAAATGAAAACAAAGCCCTTGGGGAGTTCATTATTACTCTTCCAAGTAGAGCAGCTTGTATTGCTTGAGTAGGCAGGAGGTGCAGTGGTAGATGGCATTGATGATAGCTTGTTTTGTGAGTCTCTGGATGGGTGGGCGAAGGAGGGGAAGGTACCAGAGCTAGCAGGAGAAGGCGTGAGATTAAACAATCCCTCTGAGGGCTGAGTAACATCCAGTAGTCCAGCATGGTTCTGCTTCACTGCTTGGCTTTTATCTCAAAAATACCTGTGCAGCCTTTTGAGGTTTTTTGCACTGCTTTAATTAATGGGCAGCCTTAGGGCTATGTCTCTGTGATTGAAACTTGAAAAAGTCATGTCCCCAGCATCTTTTTTAGAAAGTTCCCAGTGACTCAGTCAGTATTTTGTTGCCTTGGCCTTTGCCTTCCTGCTTTGTTTGCGGCTGTATTAACGATCCTCTCCTGGCTTGTGCAGTCCATCTTCACATTACTCACAGGGCTGTTAACTAGAAGTGCCTTGGAGATGGAGACAGCCAGCTGATTACTAAAAAGCAGCTGTGTCTTCAAGTGCTCTTCAAACCCCTCCATTTTTCTGTGAACTGCGTGTCATTTGGGGTAACTTCCCCAAGGTGATCCAGACCTTGTTTTGTCACACTGCACGAGTGCTTCAGTTCTGCTGTAGAAGCCAGTGCAGAAAGTGCTGCAAAAGGAGTGAACTGATGCCCCTTCAGAAGGAATAGCAGGGGACTTTGGAGAGCTTGAGGTTACTCAGGTCCTGATGGCTGGGAGATTTATGGCTGTTTACAGAGCTTCTAGAGCTTCCTGCTAACATGAGAGTTGGCCTCACAGAGTATGGCCCAGCCACCATTTGGCCTTGGGGAAATGAAATCTGGGCAGGTGTACAGTGTGAGAACAAAAGGCTTCATCCTTGTACTCATTCCTTGCAGTGGTGCTTTGCATAATCAGGAATGTTACTCTGATGACAGTTTTGCCTATTGAGCTCTACTGCTGAAAGGCTTTTCTGTCTCCTCTGCACTCCTTGCAAAACCTTTCTCACATTCTGAATCAATGATCTTTCACTTCTGGTTGGAGCTTGGTAGGGTTGAAAAACCCAACTTTCTCCAGGCAATTGACACCTCAAGGCAACTGGGGTTGGAAAACCCAACTTTCTCCAGGCAATTGACACCTGACTACCTCTTGGGTTGGCAGTGCTGCCATGCCAAGCTGTGTGATGCCAGGTGGGATTAAGGCTTTCCCATAATGGGCTGTCTGGGCATTGCCATTGGTTTACAAGAGCCAGCTTTTTGGGAAGAACGACCCTCTGGTGCTTCCCAGTGCCAAAATTTCTCTTTGTAACTCCCAGGACTTGTCTAGGCTGAGGCACCTGCACACAGACAGAGTTCCCTGGGTCTCGTGTTGAGGGTGATCAGTAAATGGCTTTGTAAGCCTGCTTTGTTTTTTGTGGGATCTCCTGTTAAGGCTGTTTTATTATGGAGATGTAAGGCAGAGGCTCACAATATCCTGATGCTTGGGAGCATTAGTGCACAGGCTTTACATTTTGGTGGAGATTAAAAAAACTCTTCTGATGCCACAGAGCTGCTTTAGCTGATTGGAGCCTGGGGACACTCCTCAGTTACTGACCCAGAACTGTGTTGCCTCTGGTTACACAGTGCTTTTTCCTTCTCTAGGGCTGTAACATTTGCTTAATGACTGGGTAGCTCCATGATTTTTGGCTGGAAGTTGTCATTAGCTGCTAGAATTGGGGGACTAAGTGCACAACGATTACAGAGGCTCCAATCTCTGATTTCCCCTCCTGTGCATCCACAGCAATCGTGGTTTAATTGGCGTGCCCCTGGGTTCCCCTCTCCTGAGCATCTTTCCACTGTCTCCTCATGTAACCCTTCCTGTTACATCCCTTTTGTGTGGGCTAGAAGGGAGAGAAATGAGTCCCCTTCAAGGAAAACAAGTAGATTTGGTGTACAGGCTGTGTATAAATATTTCTCGTGTTTATGGACACCTGCATAGTGGTATTTAAAGGTGGCAAACTTGTGTTCTGCTCACTAAGAGCACTCGTGTTCTGTTCACCATAGGCAGCACTGATACACACCTGCAGCCCTTGGCCCTCAGGTGACTCAGCCCTGGCTGTGGATGTTGCTCTCTGAATAGTCTCCTCCAGCAAAGTGTTGGCTCTTTTGTGCCTTGGACTTGTTGAGGCATTGTGGTGTGGGCAAGGACATCTTTCAGCTTTAGTTCTGTGGGTTAGGCAGAAGGGAGGGAGCAGTTTTAACCAGGAGCCTGTCAGCCCCACTGTGTGCTCTGTGCTGATAAGTCTTCAAAAGGGAGGCCTGTTTTGTTACTGAAATTTTAATATATCCTGCTTTATCATCCACACCCAGAAGTCCCTTTTCTGATAATGCACCAGTTTCAAATACACTGTTTTCTGAAATAAAGTGGCCTTTTTGTCCTTACCCATGATATTGCTGGAAAGGATGATGCCTCTGTGTTCTTCTGTGTCTCAGACTGGTTTTAGCCACTGAAACGTTAGTACCACTGATTTTCTTGAGGGATTAGGAGAAACATAACAATTTCCCACTTGAATTTGAGTCTGTCCTGGCTTTACCTGTGGCAGCATGGTCATATCCTGGCACAAGAGGCAGGTCCAGGCAGGTCCCAACCCCTGTCTGCCTGGAGGAACACTGGCTCTGCACAGCCCTCGCTGCAGGTGCTACTCTGTGAAACATTTCCCATCCCATGGGCAGATGAAAAGTCCTCTTGGGTGTTTTGTTGCTTTACAGAGAGAATACTTTATGGAGAGCCTGAGCTTGCTCCTGTGTTTTCGTGCACAAGCTCTGAGTAGCAGGGAGAAGGGAGGGACCCTACCTTAGTTCAAGGGATCTTGGCAAAGTCCCGGTGCTACTACAGCTGTAAAAATCCTTTTCTAGTTAGAGTGAAGCTAATGTAGAGCTGAGAATTATTTGTGGGCTTGTCTCAAATGCTGTCTCTCTCCCCCCTGTTTTAAACAATGCACCTTCTTTGCCTAAACTAACAACTCACCTCATTTTTTTCCTTGTGTTTGTGGGCTTGTTATTCAGTGCAGCTGTTTGCAGTTACACGAGGTACAGTAGCTCTTGTGAAGGCATTCTGGGCTGTGGGAAGAGCAGGCTGCAGCAGCCTTATCACCTGTGTGTCCCTCCTGGACTGAGGAGAGGGCATCAGCAGGCTGGAAGCAGCTGTGTGGGATGAGCTTTGCAGCCACCCCCAGCCAAGTGCAGCCCGGCGCTGCTGTGAGCCCTGATCTGCAGCACAGGCTATATTTGGTCTGAGATTATTCCCTGCTTGGCCTGGATTGGTCCTGGCTGGGGCTCTGCAGCGTGGATTTCTTTTTCCCCTGGCTAACATCACCCATGCTGTGTGCCTCTCTGTTTTTCTCCCTCTCTGCCCACCCCAGCCTGCCTGAGCTGCTCTGGTCCCTCCTGCAGCCTCTCAGCAGGGGCTTTGTGGGGTGTGCAGGATGTGCCCCTGCTACCAGGGACAGCCTATTCCCCAGCAGCCATTAAGATGCAAATCTCTTTTCTGTGTATCAGTCGGTCCAGGGGAGGCCAGTGGGAAACAGGGCTATTTTTTTTTCCTTGCCCACACCATCTTTGCTGTGTGTTTTCTGGAAAGGCCATTAATAGCCTATTATTCCTATTTCTTGGGGAGAAGCTTTTCCCTTCAACTGCCTGCTGCATGGGAGGAGGGCAAGCCAAGGAGGGCAGTGGGTCTGGGAGGAGAGATCCAGCCCCCTGTGCTCCCTGACAGTGCTGGTGCTCCCAGAGTCTTGGCTGTGCTGAGGTGGAGCAGTGTCACTCCTGGCTGTGCTGAGAGATGCCCAGTTACCTTGGCAATGCTTCTGGAAAAATGCACGGAGAAAACAGGATGGAGAGGGGAGACTGCAGCAGAGAAGCTGCCTGGCTGGTGGGAGACAGGATGGGATGGCAGGAGTGGAAGGTGTGGGTGATGGGAGCGATGGGGAAAAGCCCTCCTGGCACAGAGCTGCCCTGGGCACAGCAACAGCTGAGGCAATTCTGGGACTGGCATCACAAACAAGTGATGGATGCACTCAGGCAAACCTGTTGGAGCCACACATGTGACATTTACACACATAAGACCAGTGAACCTGGGATGGTGGGATGGGGTGCTCTTGGGTTTTAGGATTTGTAGAAAGCAGTTGGAAAACATATTGCAAAAAAGAGTTTTTTATCAGAAATGGCCAGATGCATCCCTGGATGTTTCTCCAAACCTCCTAAGCATATGCCCTAGGCACGGCTTTCTTCTGCCTTAATCTCCTAGTGAATATTCAAAAATAGATATACTTGTAGCACTGGAAAAGCCTCTTTCAGAGTTGTTTCAGCACTGCAGAGAACAACCCTTAGGAAAGAAACTGAAAAAATAAACAGCAGCTGCTGCCATGTTTCCCTCTCCCCCACCTCCTCACCCAGTGTGGAGCCCTGGTGTCAGTTCCCTTTCCCATCCATTCCTGGCATTTCCCTGCCTGGTACCAAGGCAGCAAAACCCACAGGCTATCCACACCCAGCTGAGATGCTGCATGCTGGAAACCTGTTGTGCTGCAGCTTCGCCTGGGTCCAGCCCAAGTGTGTGCATGCAGATGTGTTTTTACCAGGGCAGATGTGTTCTCAGTGGTCTCCTCCAGCACAGCTTCCCTGCCCTTTGCTGCAGATTGTCCTTCTGAAGGCTGAGTGTTGTTCCCACCCTGGAGTACCCCAGGGTTTCCCAGGCAGCCCGAGGAAACTGCTGATACATGATGGAGGAGCAGGCAGGAGGGGGATGTGTCACTCTGAATGATCAGAGTCATTCTGTCACCCTGTCCTGGAGCTGTGCCAAACCCTGGCTGCACGAGTTCCTGGCTGGGTGGAAACTGCCCCAGCCACGTCAGGACTCACATTAATTTACTTTTGTGGCACTGTTAACTGGATGAACCTTGCTTCTCAGCTTCTCACAAAGATCCAGTGTTTGACTTTTGGATCCACAAGCATCTTGAGTTCATGCAGCTTCATAATGAATGAAACCTCTGTGTCCGTAATGGGGTGGTGGGTGTCCATCTCCTCCTCAGGAGTGCTGCTGGCTGATCCTCCTTGGGAAGTATCCCTGGGAGCTGGTATCCCTGGGCTCAGTGGGATGCCAAGTCATCCAGCAGCTCAAGTAAACCCAGCAGGGAGGATGAGGATGGGTGGTGGTGTGGGAGACAAGGTCAGCCCTTGGCTGGGTGGGCTCAGGGACACACAGACCCCTGGGATGTCAGGATGCCTCCACATCTGCCAGCTTCCAGGGGGACTGTGCTCTCCAGAATTGGAGTGATGAGTACAGGAAAAGGAAGAGGAGCAGGAGAGTATAAATAAAGCTTCTGGAAGGGGAAAACCCACCCAGAGGAGAAAATAGCAGCACTGGTTATTCCTTCTTTCTTTCTTTCTTTCCCCACCCTCCCTCGTACCTCACTGCTCGTATCATCTCTGGGCTGTGCTGGTGGGTGCACATGTGTGTGTGAGTGCACTTCCCCTGGCTGGGCACATGCCAAGTGCAGGGGGACCTGAGGACAGGATTTTGTGCTTTGTTGCCACTTTTACAAGCTATTGTGTCCTCATATAGTAGTGGCTTGGAGCTGCTCATCTCAACTGGCAAACTGGGGTATCAACAGCCAAAAATGGCCTTTAGACCAAGTAACACTAATGCCTCAGGAACAGACCTGGAAACCCCTTTGAGCCCCAGAATGGCATCCTGCCAGTTGGATTGTTTTATTCCAAAGCTGATGCATAAGAAAAAAATCTAACTTCAAATAGCAAATGTTTGCTGTTGCATTTAAAGCATGCCCTGAGTGTTCGTAGATGGAGCAGATGACATTCAAACGGATGGATGCTCACTCTCAGGCACCTGCCTGGCATCTCCCAGCCCAGGTGCTGGAGGTGGGCAGCACCTGGCAGGTCTGTGCTGCCCAAAGTGCTGGGGCTGCCCACACAGGGCTGTCACCTGGACAGTGCCACGCTTCTGCTCATTGTCCCTGTAATTTCCATCCCTGGTCTGCCTGAAAACCTTAAACCACTCAAACCCCTTGTCAGAGAAATGCTGATCTTCATCAAACATTTATTTTTTCAGAAGTCTATAAATAGTGCTTATTTAACATTCTTTTTCTTTTCTCCTAGGATCCTGCAGGAATCTTTGAATTGGTAGAGCTCGTTGGCAATGGTACCTACGGGCAGGTCTATAAGGTAAGAGTTCCAGCTGAAGTGATGCTGTTTGCCTTGGCTGTGTGTTGAACATGGAGCATCCCAGCACATCACCTTGACTAGGCCTTGACCATTTCCAACCTGACAAGAAGCCTTGCTGAACTCTGACCCTTTGGTCTTGTGTGCAAGTACCGTGTAGCACACAGAGCTCTTACTATAAGCAATTCACATTAGCTCTGAAACTGTCATAAGAAAACGAATTGCTTTTTTTTCTCCCCCTTTCCCCCCAGTTGCTTTTTATTGATTAGATGATGAGGAGGGAGTGAGAAGTCTGTGCTTTAATAGCTGAATCTCGGTCTCGTCTAAGAGCTGAGTTTACGGCTGCAATAGGCTGCCAAATGAGTTTGCTACAGTCTAGTGCTCTGCTTGCACACAGGCTGGCTGCCATCCTTTCCACTGGCAGCAACCTGCTACAGGATTAAAAACACTATTAAAATGTTTTTATTAAAGTGCCTGTTACAGTCAGTAGGATTGCTTTAAATTTTTCTAAACATCTAGAAGCAGCATTCCAGATGAGAATAGTGAAGGGACTGTGGAGGGCAGGATTTTAAAAGCATGAACTTCTTTACAAGAATATTTAAAATGCCCTTCTTCTGTATTATATCACCTGTCCCAAACACTTCTTAGCTTGGGGGATTTCCAGATTTTATTATCTTGGTGGGGTCTTTTTATGGACTGTTCTTGTGCATTTGGGGTGGGACTGAATTATTTCAAAGTCTGGGGTTATCTGTGTTTGTACGTGGTGGGGAGATGTTTCTTGTCATGGTTGCATGAGGAATTTGCCAACTTTTATGGTTCTGCTGGGAGTCAGTTCCTCCCCTGGGCCTCATTCTCCAAGAAACTCCTGTGTGTGTGGGCACAAGTGCTGTGTACACGTGTACTCATGCGTGTGTGGGCACACACAGATCCTGTTTACCCATCGTGCCCGTCTTTCATTTTGACTATAGAAAAGAATATACTCGTGTGCTCTTACTCTGTGGTTTTGGAGACACAGCTCTTGCTTGTCATGCTCTAAAAGACAGCGAGCTGCCCCTGCTGAAGAGAATGGTGTTCAAAGAGCCAAGATTCCCCCATCCTCCTGCTGCTGTAGACTAATCCTGTCAGCAGAAGGATCAAGGGATTGAAGTGAACCGAAGATGAACTGGAACTTCTGGAGTTTTAAATGTGTGAATTTTTGAACTGAAACAGATTTTTAAAAAATAACAAAAACAAAGGAAAAGCTGCCCCACCCCAAAGTTGTTCTTATCAAGGTTATATTCCAGGGAGCCTTCCCCTCTGGTATTCATTGTTTTCCCACTATGTGCTCCCTGCCACGGGAGCTCCCATCTGAACTGTTTTTCTTCTCAGCTGCTAAAATAACGGTGGAAGGTGACCTAATTTTAACTGGTTCATATTTCTAACAATCCGTGGAAACTATGTGCCTGTAACAGCCTTTTCAAAGCGTCGTGTGTTTTTGTGGAGAGCAAAAAAAGGAAATAAGCTGGTGCTGCTGGTTGTGTGGCTCAGCTGATCGGGTTTCCTCTTGCTGGGTTCAGTTCTTTCTGTATGTTACCTCAAAGGGGAAAAAAACCACCCAGAAATGTCCCAAGTGTAGGCTGAACGTTTCTGTGTTCCTTTTTCCCGTGCTGTACAAGGGGAAAATCCTCCTCCTAACTGTTTTTAACGTGCTGGAGTAACTGGATTGTCCTCGGTGTGATTCACGTGGTGCCGGTGCCAGACGGGATGGTGCTGGGGGTGGAGGGGAAAACGTGGCTGTCCAAACCAAATTAGTAAGTATTGAGGTATGAGCTCAGGCTAAGCCTGACTTCACAGCTCTCTTAAACTGGAGTCCTGGAGTAGCACACACGCTCTATAAACAAAAGGAGACTTTGATATAAAACATACATAACTGTTTATGGTGTCCCACCCTAAAACCCAGTGTGGAAATAAGATCTCTGCCATTCTTTTTCTCCAGATACCACCGCTGTATTTATCTCTTGCAGCAAAACAAATGGATCAACTTTCAAGACACACAGACCTTCTGGCTCCATTCTAAATCAGCCCTTAGAAGTGATCCATACCTAGGAGCAGCGTCCTCTGTAATTAGATGGTTGTTCCATTGCCATTTCCCAACCCCTCTCAGGCAGGGCTGGACTGTTCACAGAACCGTTCAGTTTGGAAAAGGTCTTTAAGATTGAGTTCAGACAATAACCCACACTGCCAAGCCCACCATGTCCCTAAGTGCCACATCTACACATCTGTTAAGTCCCTGCAGGGGTGGTGACCTCCCCCTCTGTGCTGTGTTACCTGAGGTGCTCCATTGCTGCTCTCCTAGAGGCTGCTGCACCTCTGGTTGTGTTTTGGGGTTCTGGTGCTGGCTGCCAGCCCAAGCTCTGCAGGTCCAACCCCTGTGCTCTCAGCCAGGAGCAGTAACCTGGTGAGCATCACCCCTCCCTTCTCATGGCTGGTCCCTCTCTGGAGCAAGAAAAGCAACTTTGCTGTTGGAAAGAGGCAGAAGTGAGATGTTTATTCCAGGCAGGGGATGATGTTTTATGTCTCTGTGCTGCAGCCTTGATGTTTCCCCTAGAAAATCTGATATGGCAGCAATGTCTGACACTGCTGCATGGCCACGTTTGTGCTGGAGACTGCAGGTGTCCTGGCGAGAACCAGCTGGCCTGCACAGGACCTGGGGGGAAAATGTGCAAGGTGCAAACTTCCTATTGATCCCATGGGATAAAGGGCATGGTTATGTTCTTACAGCTGAATAATCTCACAGCCCAGAAGGTTGAGGAGCCTTGAGAAGTGCCTGGGAGTAGCACAGTAACAGGAGCCTTCAGAGAGCAGGGATTCATGGAGCCAGCCTCAGCATCTCCTGTGTTGGAGAGGCTGGGGAGCCCCTGGCACAGCACATGCCTTCTCCTTGCTGGTGGGAGGAGAGTCAGGTTGGCCAAGCCTGGAGCACCCTGAGAGCTCCCAGAAGGAGGGCACCACTGCCAGAGCCTGTGCATTGGGATGCAGCTGCTGCTGCTGCTTTGATCCTGCTTTCTGGGTCATGGTTTGAAGATCCCTTTCAGGTGGTTCACTGTGCTCCTGTGAATCAAAGCCTTGTTTTCTGAGCCTTGGGCTCGAGGCAAAGGCCACAGGTTCTGTTTGACATCCGTATTTTCAAGGTCTTCCTTTGCTCAGAGCAGCAGGTTATAATATCCCTTTGGTTCTTCCCAGCTCTGGCCATACCCCAGTGACACCTGGGCACTGCAGGAGCCTCAGCACAGACCTGCTCTACTCTCACTTCTCTAACCCCAACCACAAGCTCCTCACTTTGGAAAAATGCAGAGAGAAATAACATTCCTTGTTCGCTGTTTAACAATCTCTTGTGAATAGCTCAATTTTTATTTTAATGAGGGACTGCACTGGTGATGATTTATCTCTCTAATTGAATCGGAAGCTTTTCTTTATTTTCTAATAATCCTGCATCTAATGTTACAGATTGTAAACTGGTTTTGATGAAAGACTGAGAACTTGCTAGCTTCTGTGCCAGACATTGTTGCAGTAGTGAATTTTTGTGTCCTTGGATTTTATTTCTGTTATAGGTATTTAAGGAAATGACTATCAGGAATACAATGAGTTGGACTTGGGGAATTAAGCCTTTGCCTCACTGGTTTTTAGCTGATGGCTGAAAGCAACTCTAAACACAAAACTCACTAAGACTCTTCAGAGCATTATCTAAACTGTGAGGAAATGCTGCTTTTATGTCCCAGAACATTATTATTGCTGTTTATTTCTGCTCTGCATGAGAGCAAACAAATACTCCTTAAAATACTGCGTGTGCTTAGATTGCCTGGATAGATCAGGGCCATAACCAGTGGGGTGCACCAATAAATAGAGGGGTTCAAAAGAAAAGGACACTGGGCTACTCAGAAATACCTGTCCAGTAGATGGGTGCAGAGCTTGGGGACACATGCAGTGGGCTACTTACTGTGCACTAAGTGGAAAACCAGAGCAACCCCCCAGTGTTTTTATGGGCTTAGCCATGGCCATTCACACAGTAGCCCATGGATGGTGTGGGGAAGGATTTTGATGCAAACCTTCACAGCAGTGAGAAAAAACAATCAGGAAATAGATCAGATGGTAACCTTTGTGCCTCTCATCTCGTGTGTTTTACAACATGGAGGTAAATGATGTTGAGATTACATATTCACGTGCTTCTTCCCCACTGTGCCAGGAGGACAGTGGTCATTAATGCCAAGTGCTGCTTTGCCTGGTGCCCTGGGGATGTGGCTCTCCATTAACAGCTCCAGCAAGGTTTTATTTTACACGGCACAAGATAGAGTATGTGGGCACCTCTGTAACTGCACAATAACTATTGATTGCTTAATTATCTGGTAAATGCCATATAATCAGCGAGCTATTACCCAGCAATAGTCTGTGCTCTAATTTAGAGCATGTGGGATCCATGTGCCGCCCGTGTCAGCTGTGCCCCTCCAAGAAGCTCCTTTACCATCACCACCTGATGGGGCAGGGCAGGGGAATCACCCCTGGGAGCCACCCCAGGGCAGGTGGAGCCCCTCTATGGCCCTCTGCCAGCCCAAGTGAGGCAGCTGTTTGAAGGGAATGTGGTTTTTGCAATTGCTTTTTGTTGTACTATGTTTGCCTGTCTGTCTGGGGTACAATACACGTGGGAAAATACTGAAGAAATGCATCCCAGGGTCTTTAGTCAGGACTTACTTATTGCCCAGCTGGTATTTGCCAGAAGTCAGGGCCAATCCACCTGGAGGCAAATGCCCAGGTTTGACCTAGTAGGTGGGGATGTTGAGGTGTGTGGGTATTAGAAATTAATAAAATATTTGAAATCCAAGTCACCTGTTGCTGGAGAGCTGGGAGCAGCAGGACTGCTGGGACAATTTGGTTGCTGAGACAAACCTGTGGGAATGTCCCAGGCACAAGCCTGTGTTTGATAGTGTTATCTTGGAGTTTGCAGGTGCCAGAGGAGGAGGGATAATGCATGTCCTGTACTCCTGGGTGCTGTTTGTGCACTTTATGCACAGTGGCATCCTTCCTCCTGGCATCCCTGGGCGTTTCACCAGTGCAGGCTGGTGGGGTAGCAGGTAAATATCCTAAAGAAAGACTTTTAGAAGACTCCTTTTTCCTTTAACTTATTTTTGAGGGTGGATATGAGAAAATAGAGTGGAGTCTGTGGCGTGTTTAACTTGCCTGACATCTGTCTCAGTCTGGCTGCTGCTGATGAAGTGCTGGGCCCTTGCATCAGCCCTGGTGAGAACAGAAACTCTACAGGTTCCTGGGTCATTAATAGGAGTTCAGATAATTAGCCTGAGTGAAGAATGACAGTAATTGTTTTTAATCATCAGTTGGTTTATTGTCTCCCTTTCTGAGAGGCTGATGGTCAATAGCTCGATAATTAATCACTGCTGCTTTATCTGTGTGGAAGAAGCTACCACGCTGCACACAATTAATATTTCCTGGGGATTGTTGCTGTAAAGAATTAACTGTAGTTTACATACACAGCTTTTATAGCTGCAGACTGACTGCTGTGCCTTCCTTGAGAGGCCAGACTGAAGTGTGCACACCAGTGCCTGCAGAGCAGGTTCCCAACACCTGGGCTGCTGTGCTGGTCCTGAGCATACCAAGGGCACCTGGTGCCCCCATTCACAGGCTGCTGAAGGAATTCAGAGCCCCATCATCTTGCAGTCTGAACAAGCAGCTCTAACCCTAGACAGCTGTTGTATCTGAGGGAGCACTGTGAGCATTTATCTTTTCCCACCTTCATGTTAATAAAATGAACTGTGATGTTGCAAGGTTGGGTGTGACTTGGGCATTGGTGGTTCTGGTGTTGTATCCTCAGCTTTGGGTCTTTTTTTATCATGATTTCAAGCTCTTCAGAGGTTGCTTTTGGTGCAGGGCAGGCTGAGTGTAACCACACGTGTGTGAATGTGTGTAGCCATCCCTCCTCATGCTCTGATGGTCCCTCTGGTTTGGGAAACTTCTGGCTTTCCCCATGGTTTGGTGCTGCTCTCAGAGCCTGCTCCGGGGGACTGAGGCAGGGAAGCACTTTGTGTCTGTCCATCCTGCCCTGTCCCAGGCTCTTCCTTCCGCTGGGATGGTTTTGGTGTGGGCTGGAATGCTCACATCCACATCCAGACACACACCCTTGTGGCCAGGCCCTGGCTGCTCATCACCTCCAAGGTCAGGGATGGCCTGAGTGTGGAATGGATTTACAAGATTTACAAGCTGCTTTATAATCCTTCTGTATGACAAGCACAGTATTAAATATTAAGCCATTGTTTCTGCTGGGATGGCTCCGTGTGCTGGCAGAGAGGATGGTGCTGCTGTGTGGGGATGCTTGCCCGGGCTGGGGTCTCACTGCTTCCACAGGCACCACCTCACTGCTGGTGCTGGGCTTTTACCAGCTCTTTCTGGCTTGCAGGAAGGTGCTGGGCTGGAGTACTGGTGTGTGATAACTCCTGTAGCCTTATCAGAAGGAAAATGGGCAACCTCAATGTATCAGCTTCCCCACGATGTTATAGTAGCTCTGGAGGAGAAGGTCCTTTCCATGCTGACTCAAATGGAGTGTGTGTGTTTCTGAAATGCAGATTTGTTTTTGCCATGCAGGCAAGGAAGTCTAAACTGAAAAATGCTTAAAATTATGCTTCATTCTTATTTAAAAAAAAAAAAAAAGGCAAAAGCTTTGTTACCAGAGCAACTGGTACATCTTGTGCTGCTTCATTTCTCTGAAACACAGAGCGAGCCCTCAGCCCTCCCTCCCCCCCGACAAGAAACCAGCCCCCACACACCTACACACCAATATGTCACATTAGCTTTGCTGCTTTCTGAATAATGTAAGGGAAAGGTGCTTTTTCAGGCCTGGAGAATGCAGGTTATAAAAGGTGATTAAAAATGTCTCTGTATTGCCTCCCTTTAAATCTCTGTTCCCTTTCCCTCCCTGCTGAGTTTGTGAAGGGAAAGGGCAGGGTGAAGGTCAGGAGCAGATTGATGTGTCTGTGGAGTGACATTTGTCCACTCTGCCTTGCATTGCTGGATGCTCTGATTCTGGAAATACTGCACAGCTTTGCAGGACCAAAAAAAATATATCTGCTATGTCTTAGGGTTAAAAAAGCTGCTTTTGAAGATGCCAAGTAAAGTCAGTGGTGCTGCAGAGCGTGGGGAATGTGGTGGTTGGGTCTGCAGAGCCATTTGTGTGGGTGCCAGGCATGGATAGGGACAGAGGGAGAGCCCTCTCCCTGGCTTGTGGCATTAGAAGATGCTCTGTGCAAGCAGCTGCTTTGCTGATAATTGGAGCAAGCACCATGTCCAGTGCCACATTCTCCTGTCCCAGAGGAATGGCTGGGCTGGGAACTCAGACTTGGCTTTTGTCAGATCTTTTGTGAGGGCACTGAGAGTCAGAGGTGAGGGTGCAGTGTGTGAGGGAGGTGTTTAGAAAAGAGCCAGCTTTCAGAATTGGGGTTACTGTGTGTGAAAGCTGCACTCTCTGTTTTGGGAGGGGTGGCTTCTCCTCTGCTGAAGCTCCCGTTGCTCTGCTCACTGTAGTATCTCACCAGCAGTGTTGTACAGGGGTGTGGCTGTGGCTGGTGGGTGCTGTAAGGCTTGGGTGGGTTACAAAACACATTTGCTTTTGGGTTATATCCCTCTAATGGGAACCTTGGGCTGTAGGGCACAGGTTACCCTTCTCGCAGAAGCTGGTGCCTGCTGTTTTTTGCAGTTGTAAACTTGGATATTGTATTTAGGAAGTAACAGGCTCTTCTGGTGAATTGGAGCCTGGTGCAGTGCACAGGGAGCTGGGGGCCAGGACCTCTCTGCTGTGGACCTCTCCAGTGACCTTTGCTAAGTGCCTCCTCTCTTCTCCTTTCCCATCTTTCTTTCCCATCCCTGTCCTTACCCCTTTCCCAATGTAATCAGAAACAGAGCAACGCTGGGGTGGTTTGGGGGGCAGAGCTGGGAGCTGCTGGGTGGTGTCAACATTGGAAATCCATCTCTGAGGCCATGGGGAGCCTGGGTGCCCCTGCACCAGCATTTTGGAAACGAAATGCTGGGAGCAAGGCTGATTCCCAGAGGAGCAAGTAGAGCAGCTGCTGCTAGGTCAGCTGAGGAAAACAACCGAGAGAAGCACTGGAAAATAGGTTTTGGAGCTGGGAGGTGTTTTGTTCCTCCCAGCTCTGGAGGTGCCACTCTCAGCTAGGAAGACACTTTTTAGAGAAGGGGATGGGAGGAGCAGCAAGCTGTAAACGCTGGTCCAGGCTGTGGATTTGAAGCTTTTGCAAATGCTGTGGTGTTTGTCTTCAGAGACGTTTTGCGCTTGTCACTTTTTTGTGTCACTTCCAGTTTTGATGCAGCTTGACTCATGGCTGACCCTGAGGACTGGGAGGCAAGTGATGCCTACAGGGAGCTGGCTGGAGCTCTGCAGCTTCTCCTGGTTCTGCTTTGAAGGCTCACTGCAGAGAGAATGGTGCCTCTCTTCAAATCTGCTCTTTATTCTTAGGTTTACCTGGGAAGCCCTTTACACTAATTACCTAAAGATGGAAAGTGCCAAGCAAACACAGCCTGCTTCCAAATGTTGTGGGATTTTTTTTCCTCTTCTTGCATAAGAATGGCAGATTGGTGTAATTTTTGTTTTGTTTTGTTTAAGTCTTCATGTTTTTTGTGTGTATCTTTAGGTGTCTTAAATTCTTGTGTTGAAATGTGCACAAGGAAGTGTGTGGCTAGAAGCCCATCTCCATCCCCACATGCCCTTGTCTCCAGCCCATCTCAGCCTGTGTGTAGGTGGCTGGGAAGGAGGTCAGTTTGGGCTGCAGACAGAGCTGCAATTAGCTGGAGGGGGATGTGGGGGAACCTGAGCCTTTGTTAGCACCAGCTGAGGTGATCCAGCCCAGAGAGTCCTGACTGGGCACCCTGGGGTGTGCAGCATCCCAGCCCACATTCACCTGCCTTGGGCTGGGCTCCAGACCTGTGCACTGATGTCCCACTCATTGCTGGAATTCTCTGACTTCCCTCCCCAAGCTTTTTTTGCTCTCCACTGGAGCAGGGCAGTGCTTTTAAAGAAGTGTAGGTAAATGATCCTTTTTCTTTTTTCTCTGGCTGGCGGGGCTTTGTGCCTGCATTCAGGTCAGGGTCTCGTGTGGCAGTGTTGATTTGCATTTAAAAGCCCCAAACTTGTGGTGGGTGTTGCTGAGGAAAGGTTGAACGTGTCAGCCTCAGTGGCAAAGGAAACAGAGGTAAGCAGATGTGCTGGGAGAGATGACCATCTCTCCTGCTCTGGTCTCTGGGGCCAGCAGAGTGAGATGTGGACAAGGAGCCATTTCATCCTTCCAGCTTAACTCTTTTCTTCTTGCTTTGCATCCCCCTTTGAAAAGATGGGAGATTTCCAGCATATCTTGCTGTTTATAAGGCTTTCCTTGGTGTTGTAATTTCTCCCTGAGCAAAACCATTATTTGAGAATAAGATGCCTCATTCAGTAACTTGAGCATTCAGAAGTCTCCAGCCAACCTCTCCTGTCCCCACCTGGGACATAAAAAGAGTTGGAAGCTCTCACAGACAACAGAAAAGGCTAGAAATGCATCTTTGTTTTCCAGAGGTAGAAATTCAATATAGGCGGTCATCAGGGCTTAGGAAAAATTGCAGATTCCACTGGACTTGCCATTAGTCTCTTGTTTTTTTAGAGCAGTTATGACTGTAGTTGAAGTGGGCAGCACCAATGGAAATGCCTCTGCATTCCTGGACTCCAGAGATTTTCCCTTTCACACTTTAATTCAGCAGGTCCAGGATCAAGGCCAAACCTTTTCTACGTAACTAATAGAAAGACAGCCAGTTCAGCAGAATTTCTGTAAATAGCCTGTTCCAGATGAGTTGTGAATTGTGTATGTGAATGCCAATAAGGCTAACACAAGGGGTAGTTTGCCAAAGAAGATGGAAATCTTGTGTTAGAGAAACAGGCTTCTGAAACACAATGTCAGATTACATTTTTGGACTCTGCAGAAACATTGTTTGCTCTAGTCATGAAACTGCCCAAAATGCAGCAGAGTTTTTGACCTGTGCCACGGAAGGACAGCATCCAGGGGGTGAGCCCTGGTCACACAGAAAACACTCAGCATCAGCTGAAAATCCTGCAGCAGCCCAGCAGTGAGCTGGGCCCTTGAACACCTGCTGAAAGAACTCCTCCAGTATTTTTAATGGTTTTTTTTAACTGACAAAAGCCAGCATCTTTTGGGATAGTCATGGTGTGGTTTGGAGGTACTCTGCCTTTAGCATCCACACCGATTTGGGGGCTGGAGGGAGGGGTGGTGGGCATCTCAGGGAGGTCACTCAGCTGGGCAGTGGTCCAGGGCATGGCTGTCCCTCAGCAGTGATGCTGTCCATGGAGTTCAGCCCCCACAGGAGCAGCTGGATTCAAGGTCTGTCACTGTTCAACCATTGAAAGCCACCATGGATTGAGGGGGAGGGTACATTGTTCCTTCATGCTGGCTGCTTTGTAACTCCTTGCACTGCAGATGGATTTGCTGTGCTGGCTTGCTGGATTGTGCTGTCCCAGGAGAGCCAGGTTAGAGCTCTTTGCTTGAGGGAGAGGCTGGTTCTCAAGCCATTCGTGTGTCTTTGGCCTGGGCTGACTTGGGCTCTGTGAATCATTGGCATTTATCCTTGTGCAGAGAAAGCACAACACATCTGCTCACCCAAGTTAAGCACTACAGCACCACCTCCATCTTCCATCCTTTTTCTCCCTTGTGGCAATCTTGCGGATATGGTTTGGTTTAGGTCTTTTTTACTTGCATCTGCCCACAGTAGCTAAAACTTGGCATGGCCAAGGAAATTCAGTGCTATTCCCATGCTGTTCCACAGCAGCTACAGGATTGCAGAGTGGTGCCAACAGCTCCAGAGGGCACCTAGCAGGGGATTAGCCAAAGGGCTCACAGAGAGCACAATTTTGGGCTACGACATGTGTCGCAGACATCTTTTCATTAAAAATCCTTTCCTTAGGATTTTTCCTTTCTGAGAAGCTGAGAGGCCTCAGAAACAAAATGCAAACAATGGTTATCTGCTGCTGTGGAATGCAGCAGGTGCATCTGTGATTGGTCTCATGTGGATGTTTGGAATTAATGGCCAATCACGGCAGAGCTGGCTCTCTCTCTGTCCGAGCCACAGACCTTTGTTGATTCTTTTCTTTTCTATTCTTAGCTTAGCTAGCCTTCTGAGATGAAACCTTTCCTTCTATTCTTTAGGATAGTTTTAATGTAATATATATAATAAAATAATAAATCAAGCCTTCTGAAACATGGAGTCAGATCTACATCTCTTCCCTCATCCTAAGACCTCTGTGACCACCGTCACAGCCATGTGTCTAAGATCACTCTTCTTCCTCCAAATCTGTCATCTTTCTTCTACAAAGAGTCCTAAACGTGTGTTACGGTGCCTGGGGTTGTGTTTAGAGGACTCTGCATCAGCAGTTGGGTTTAAACCCAGTGGGGACAGTGTGTGAGCCCCAGCCTCAGCTGGCTGAGCCCCTGGCAGTGCAGTGAGCCTGCCTGTGAGGGTGCAAGAGGCCCCAGCCAGCTGTGAGAGCATCCCTCATCCCTGGGGAGGGGATGCAGCTCCTGGCACAGCCACAGCAGTGTGTGCCTTTGCCTCTGCTGGGTACTGCCTGCAGCACTATCCCAGGGCTAGGGAATGTTCCTTGGGCTCGGGGAGCCCACAGCTGAGCTGGCATGGGGAGAAATCCAGTGGCAGGCAGCAGCAAATGCTCTTGAAAGCTCCAACAGATGCTCCCAGTATTGAGTTTTCTTCCTCCCTCACTGGTGACTGTCTACAACCTGCTTGGGAAGGCACTTGAGAAGAAATAAGGTAATTGCATAATTTAATAACAGGTGTGAGAGTGGCATTCTGAGCACAGCAGCAGCGTGGAGGAGCTGGGGCTGTGGAACGTGACTCGTCTTGCATGGCAGAGATTAATCACGTTGGCTCCTGGGAGACAGGTCTGCCAGAGAGGTGCTTGTGCTGGATGCACTGTTCATATCACTCAAATTAGGCTGTGTACAAGAACGAAGAAAAACAGGAGGAGAGAATTCCAGCAGAAGGGGTCAATGACTTGAAAGCGTTTTAATTCAAAACTAGAAAAATGAGAGAGGTTATGGGCAAGGAGAGTGTGTTAATAAAGGAAAATGAGTATTTGTTATTGCTGGTGTGAAATGAGATAATTTAAGAGATGTTCTAAGTGCCTTTTGTCACAGTTAATGCCTTTTGTTAGGTTTCCAAGCAAAATGGAGCCTGCGACTTTCAATTTCAGGGTTCTCAGATGATCAAAATACCGTGGGGCAGCTTGATCATCTCATGCTTTACTGGAATGAGGTCATCAATAACTTTTGCCTGGGTGTGATTTACACAGTTGTCAGTGTCTGAATTGCCATAATATGTCTCTGCCCAGGAAAAATGCTGCATTTGGAGGGGGGGGAAAAAAACAACAAAGCAGAAGCTCTCTGGGTAGTTGGTTCACTGCTAATAATGGATACAGAAAAGTGATTACTTGTGATCCATTCAAATAGGAAGGCTCAGCCTCCAAAGCTGGAGGCATGGAAGCTGTTACAAGGTCAAGCAGTGTCCTTTAAGGAGAAGTAGGTGGAAAATACTGTCAGTGGCAGATAACACATCTGCAGCATCATGAGAAGTACATCTGAAATTAAGATTAAAGGTGCTTTGCACTCGTATGGAGAGGGGGAAAAGAGAAGATAGAGATGAAATCAGAAAAAAGAGGATTAGCTTTTGGTGGGTGACAGGCAATAGCTCTGGCCAGGGAGAGATTTAAGCAGCAAAGTGCTCAGTAACCCAGGGAATTATCAAAGGTTTCTGCAGCTGCTTCCAACTGATGGTCTTCAAGAGCCTGAAATTCTTTGTGTTTGAACCTTTCTCTCGCCCTAAGCTTGTGTGTGTGCATATGCAAAATCTCATCTGCAGCCCCGTATGTCGAGCTGGGAATGCAAAGCCCAGAGGCCCTGGTCATCCTCACTTGCAGGAGTCTGCTGTAATTTTAGAGGCCTTATTTACACTGAGGCAAAAGGGGACCTGACCTGCAGCTATGGTGGCAGACCTCATTCTTTTCTTGACTTACACTGCAGGTTAGGGCACCAAGAGCTTCTAAAAATGAAGTCATTGTGTCTGGGCAGATGTTTTCAAGTCTCTGCTTTCATAAAGGGGGCTGGGAGGCTTTGCTGAAGGTCCTGCAGGAGAAAGTGGATCTGTTGACTGATGGGTAGGAGGTAAAATTAGCTTAATTGAGGTGTTGAAGAGGGTGGCACTAATTTTTGTCAATCTCACAATGCTGAGAAACCCTAATATTTGAAGATAGGTTTTGGCTGTAACCTCTTTGAGAAGTAGAAACACTTTGACCCTTAATAACTATGGTATGGCAGTGGCTTCACAGGTGGGAAATTTGGATTTGTGTTCCCAAAGGAAAACACCTTCCTTGAAGCAGAAGGAGAAAGATCCAAGGCATCAAATGTGCTTCTCCTGCACCTTGGGAAAACACTACAGCCCACCAAAACCTATGAGGTTTTCATTCAAATTGAACCCCTTGGTGCAAATCTTGTTTTTGCAAAAACTTAAAAATGTTTGGGGTTTATTCCATTGTGGGGAAAAAAGAGTGTTTGAAGATCTCAGACATTTGGGGGAATGTTGTTGGTTTCCTGGTGGTGATCAGTGGTGCCCAGGGCTGCTGGCCTGCAGTTCTGCTTGTTTCCTCTGTGGCAAGATGCTCACTGACATCCAGATTATCAGGTCCATAAATACCCATGCATCTGGGAGGCCTTGCTGGTGTCTGGTCTGTAGCTGACCTTTCATTTTGCTGGCAGAAAATGAAGATTAGCCTTGAGATCAGCAGACTACAGTGGAGATTGCACATCCATGCTGTCAGATAAAAATAGAAACAGAAACTGGAAAGGGGAAATATCATATCTGTTAAAGATCATCTGTGTGCTATTAATGTACCAGTGACCAGGCCTCTCCCTGAGCTTGTGAGAGCTTTACCTGCATAAAAAAGTTGTGTCTGAACTACAACAACCTCCCAAGTTTGTGTCCTTCTTGTACATATGTGGACCTTGCCTCCTCCATTTTCTCATGTGTCCAGCCCAGTCCTATCAAAGGAGCATAGTGTTTAATCCAAGGCAAGCCTCAGAAGAATAAACTGCTTTGGTTTTCATAGTCTGGTACAAAATTCTTTCTGCATTTCTTGGCACTTAGTTATTAATGAGGCATTTGTTCTGTTTGCTTGAAAACCTCCCAGCAGCCAGCACGTGTGTGCTATGCAAATTATTTGTGGTTTGGTTAAATACTGTTTTACTAGGAAGGGGAATAACTGAAATTAGTAGAGGAAAAATAAGTAATATTAACCCTCTGTAGGCTGTTCCCTTGTTAATTGTTTTGGTGATTTGGCTCTTGAACTGAGTGTGCCACTGTTGTTAATGGCAATTTGGGATGTGGGCTTGAATAGTCACGTACCCCTGAGTGCTTATTTTGTGTGGCAGTAGTCCAAAAAACTGCCAGCATCCTAATTAACACACTTTTTCAATGGACAATATTAATATTCATACTATTATAATGTAAAATGAGTAATTTGAATAGACAGAATACCTTGCACTCTCTTGCTCTCTTGTGGATTAACCTACAAAAGGCCACTGGCACTCATCCTCTCAGGCCTTAATGGGTACAAAGGCTTCTAATAAAACTGTTTGGAGCAGAGGTGCCTAGAAATGTGTAGCAGATATAGTGCATGTGGTAGGGATAGTGATAATTTGTTAGAGTGGTGAAGGGAAATGTGAAGGGAAATGGTTGTAATAGATGAGCACCTCCAAATGATGGAGGAGTGAGGCAGCTCTCGGGGGTGACTGGCCCCACAACATCCATCTAAATGGTGTCAGCCTGGCAGCAGTGATGCAGGAGTCCCTCAGCTGAGCTGGTGCTTAGAGGAAAATAGTACTGAGGGGGAGAAAGCAGATATATGTCTGACTGGAAAACCAAGGACTCGACAGGCTGCTCTGTTTTATTGATGCCCACCATTAGAGGCTACCACAAGATCTACTGCTGAGTGTAGGAAAAGGAATGGAAGTGCAGAGAATGCTGTGAAAGAAAAGGGGATTCGCCCAGGGGAAAAAGCAGAAGTGCAACTGAAGCAGGAAACAATGGATTTAGGCAAGAGGTTCAGCTGTGGGGATTGTGGGGTGTGTTTGGGTAAGCCCAAGTCAGTTACTGGAGGATCCAGGTTACTCCATCCACCTGAGATATGTGCCCTGTAACAAACCATCCTATAGCAGACACCCTCTGCCTCTCCCAAGGTCTGACTCACTTTGAATCTCAAAGAAAAACTGGCTTTGGGGTCAGTATTGAGGGAAACTGCTGCTGAAAAACCAGAGAGGTCTCAGCACATCTTCAGCACTCGGTGCAGAGAAGGCTGTTAGCTGGGGGAATGAGCTTTGCAGATGCTCCATCCTCTAAAGAGCCCTTGCTGGTGCAAAGGAAGCTTTGGTAGCTGCAGGTTTGGCTGTGGTCCCTGCAGGCCTTGGGATCCTGCAGAGAAGCTGGTCTGTCTTCATCAGCAGAGGAGAAAACCTGTGTGAGTGCAGAATTGATGACAACAAATTCGAGTGGCGCGGTGCGGGAACGAGATCACTTTTAGAAGCATCAGGGGAGACTTTGAAGAATGGATGAAAGGGAGCTGAGTGAGCAGGCAGCTGTGGACACAGATTACCTGGACCCAGGGTAGTTTTTGGTGGCGTCACACACAATCTGTGCATTCCCAGGGCCTGACACTGCTCGTGGTCTCTTATGGAGGATGCAGACACACCTTAGATCTCAACAAGCCGAAGGCATCTGTGAGGAGCAGTGTTTTCAGCAGAGGAAGGAGACTCTGTAGTGCCACAGGGTTCAGTGTTGTAACTGATTTAGTTCACTTTGTGTATGGGTAGCTTTGGCTTCTGAATGAAAACAACCATGGAAACTGTAGCTGCTCAGTCAGAGCAGGAAACCCCTTTCTGCAGAGCCTGGCCTGATTCTGCTCTGCTGGTGGCATCCTTGTGTCTGTCTCTTGGCCTTCCAAGTTGTTGGAATGGGGCAAACCACTTTTCCTGAAGGTTACTTATCAGCCCCTCTGCCAGCAGCCAAGATGGGGAGACAAGACTGAATTACCCAGCTGACTTCAGGTGCTGCCTTCTGCCTGGGGGTAGGACCTAAAGCCTTTGTGTGTGCCTGCCCAGGCTGCATTTCTTGACTGGTCAAAGACGGGTGGCATCTCCTCTTCTCAAACAGCTTCAAATACCTCTGTCTATGGTGTGTTCAGGATGAGCTCTTACCTTTGGTACCACCTGTGGGCTCTTCCCATAACCTGGGATTTGGTGCATCCCATGCAAACCCTGAACATGGGTGATTTACACTCCATTGCACTTTCACACCCCAGCACGTTTGTGCATCCAACCAACACCAGTGGCCACGTTAGTGATCACTTGGTGCATCGTGTTCCAGTGGAGCACATCCCCATCTTCATTAAATAATCATCCTGACAAATGGACTCAGCCCAAAGATCTGCACTGAGCTCTGGTACCTGGAGAGCAGCTCTGTGGGTCTGTTCCCATCAACTTCTGGGTAGGCACATTCCCATGGATATCAGCAGGACTGCCACTTGGTCCTCCCCACTCTGTTAACTCAGTTTAATATTAATTATTATAGATCTTAGGGTTTTTTAAAGGTGAAAGGAGACAAGAAGCATGCTTTCAGGCTGTGACAGAGATTTCTTGAGTCTCTAAACAAAGAACCCACTGGAAAGGTTGGAGAAATCCCATTAGCCAGGAGCTCATGGAAAAACTAGAAGCTTTTAGAGCCCAGGTTAGTGTTGTGAATTAAACACAGGTGAAAACCTGGTTTGTTATTGCAGCGTTACGTGAACTAGCAAACCTCCTACAAGGAGTTTGTGATTTAATGATGCAAAATAAAAGTCCACATCCCAGATGCTTCTCCATGGTGGCTGTGGGGGCTGGCTGGGGCTGGGGCTGGCAGGCTCCCTGTCAGCCCCAGCTTTCACCCTCTGCAGTTCCCTCCCTTGAGCAGAAGATATTTTGGTGAGCAGTGAAACAGCCAGTGAGGCAAAAAAAAAAAAAACCCAAAGAAAGGAGAAGGGAATAATAATACATCTAATAGTGAAGCCAGTTGGGAGGGGAGGGAAGCAGGGCCGAGTGGTGCAGAGCTGTGAGTCACAGGCAGCTCCGCTCCCGGGCGAGCGCAATCCTGCAGCAGCGCTGCTGCCAGCCTTGGCAGCTCCCCTGCCACGGGGCTGCCCTCTTCCCACACCCCTCATCCTCCTCCACGCTCCTTTCCAGCCCCGTGTCTCCCACCATGGGCACTGGGATGCTCATGCCAGTGCCCTTTGCTCCAGTGAGCTCCAGGAATGGGAATTGTGTGTCTGGAGCGAGGTGCCTGGTGCTAGTGGCACTGCTGGGCATCCTCCTGCTGGGCACAGGCTCTGCTCAGCTGAGCTCCCTCGCTGCTGCTTCCATCTGCCCGTGTCTTTGCTGCCAGAGTTCATAGAAGTACCAAAATCTATTTTCCTGCCCACACTTGCTTGTCCTTAGGTGTCCTCTTTTCGTAGAGCAGTTTCATTTAATTGATTATTTTTCGGAACTTTTGGGAAGAAGCCTCAGAGAAGGCCTTAAAATAGAGAAATCATGTAAGTTTAAATCTTTTTGAGGAAGGCTGGGAAAATATTCTGCAGCCTGCTCTGTGACCTTTCCGTGTCTCCTAGGAGGCTGAGATCAACTTATTTTTGAATAATCCCCTATTTGCATTGAAAATATGGAAAAACTCATTTGTATAGCTGCATGTTTTGCTTCAAGGTGGACAGAAATCCCAGATGTACTGACTGGTGGCAAGCCAGGGCTGATGCCAGGAGGGTGTGTCCATCAGAACACCAAAGCACAGGGCATGATATTTTTATTTTTATTTAATCTCAAGAGAAGGCTACAGTTAGCCAGGCCAGGCTTAAGGTCAGGCTCAGCTCCACCTAAAAGCTCTCATGGTATTTTATTCAGTTGAGCTTTAGAGGGTTTATTTCTTCATTTTTTAGCCTCAAGCCAGAAATTGTTTTCCCCCTTTTTTGCAGGAAGGACGTTTTCTCACAGATCCTTTGCTTTTCTGATGACGGAAGGAAATTCTTCTGAGCCAAAATATTCAAATGATGGTTTCCTTCTAGAAAAACATAATATCCCTTTTTTTTTTTTTTTTCCCTCTCCACTGTAAAATGTGTGTATAACACAATACCTGTCTGGGAAATGCGCTGTATTTTTAAGCTTTGGTTCCCATTCTGGGGTTTTGCTTTGTTTTTAACACATCTTTGCAGCATGAGCAGCTGCTGTTTCAGCTAGCTCTGCTCACTCCACATAGAGAAATTTAATGAGAGGTCTTCCAAGGCTCCCCTTTCTTAGTCACATGCCTTTTCCTGCCCTGGCCCGAGGTGAAGCTCCTGGAGGAGCCCAGAGTGCCCTTTGTGGGAGCAGCTCGTGGCAATGGCTGCTGAGGTGACAGTGCCCTCCATTCCAGCTGGAGCAAAGCTGCCAGCCAGCAGCCCGGGAGGAGCACAGGAATGAACTCTTTATTTCCTAATTACTGTTGTTTTGGCAGATTGTTCTGAAGGGTCTGTAACTGATCTCTGCTGCGGTGACTTTGGCAAGGGGTGGCTCACTCCAGCCTCGCCTGCAGGGCTGTGTTGTCCTGGTACAGCATTCTCAGCCTTTGTCAAAGCACTGTTCCTTGCTAATTTTCTGTAATGGTGGGGGTGCTTCAAGCTGGGGCTGAGCAGGCAGTGAGAACTGCAGTGGAGGGATCTGTATGTTCATCCATCCTTCTTTCCCCCAGGCTCCCTGGCTGCCCCATAGGGATGCTGTTCTGGAATGGCCACCCTGATGTCAGGACACACATTGTTTTGAACAGAATGAGGTATCTGCTTACAAAGCAAATGACTTCTCTTGGTTAGGTTGAGATCCTCACAAATTTGCAAATTCTGGGCTGTGTAGGGATGAGGCACCCAGCTTGCTTGGTGTTGCAATGAGGAGAGGAGATCACCTCTGTGGTTATTTAAGGATAAATCAATCAATGCTCATTCTCATCCATATTTGCTCCTAATGTGTTTATTTACGTGCTCAGCCCAGGCATATGAACAGCCCTTTTAAAATCAGGGGGGAGAAGATGCTCCAGTCAAAATGGAAAATTACTTTCTGCAGCATTTTATCTTAAATCCCATCTCAGTTATTGCTCCAGGACTAGCTGGGTGTGATGAAGAGCCAGGAGCCAGCAGATTACTTCAAATTCTTTTTTTTTTTTTTTCTCCCAGGAGACAGAGGAGGGGGAAAAAGCTATCAGGGTTCTTAGACCAAGAGGGAAGGGAAGGGTAAGAGGGAAGCCCCAAGGGGTTTGCTGCTGCCAGGGTGGAGGCACAGGGGTCCCAGCCCTGCACCTTGGGGTCACATCCTGGCCTGTCAGAGGAAGCAGTCACTGTTCCTTCCTAGGGACAGAGGGATGCAGGGTGGCAGGACACATTGAGGCAGGCAGCTGAGTCATGGCTGCAGCAAGGGGATGCTTGGGGAGCAGGGACCATCACCCTGGTGCCCCCAGAACATCCCTGCTGCCCTACAGGGCTTCACATGGGCCCCAGCACAGTGGAGCAGGCATCGCCTCCAGCAATTAAGTTTTTCTTCATTCCCATCATCTTTCAGTTCTGAAGCAGCATTTACATTCATATCCATTTTTTCCCTGGCTGCTGCTGCTGCGTTTGTGCCGGGGGAACCTTTTTGGAGAATGCCTTTGACAGAAATGTGTTTTCTTATCCCTTGAAGCTGAAAGCCATAAAGAAAGAATGAGTTTAATGAACAGACCTTGCCGAATCACCACCTTGAAGCTCTAGCTGCTCATGTGAATCAAAACTGGCTGAAAGTAGGTCATATAGTAAAAATGAATTAGGCTTACTTCACATTTTATTGACTCTGCCAGTTTTTCATTCATAGAGGTCTATAGTTTGGATTGTATCTTGTCTTTTTCATGCTAGGCTGAGGTAAAAGGGGAGAGCACTGTTCCTTATTCCCTCCTTTTTGCATTGCATGTTTCTGGTGGTTGATTTTATGATGGCTGGACTTTCTCTTTCCTATTTATTCTTTTGTTCTCCTGCACTCAAGAACTGCTTAAATGATGACCATAATATATTCACAAGTGGGAATTCAGCCTGGTCCCAAAAGTTTGTGAAACATCTAAATTAGTCTTAAAGCTTCTGAGAAGGGTTGAAGAGGTGAGGTGGTGGTGGGGGCAGAGGGGTTACACTGGCATCTTCTCCTTGGGGCTGGGCTGGGCAGCAGGATGGCACAGGGAGGAGCCAGTGCTCTGCTGCCAGCCTCTGCCCTGTGAGAAATCCTGGATTTCAGGGTAGGTCAGACCTACCTCACCATCTGGCAGGTGATGGGCTCCACCTGTTAATTCATGCAGTGTGGCTCAGCTGCATCTTGGGCAGCTTATTTGGATCAAACTTTTAATTTTGGTGTAAATCCTTCAAATATCAGTGGTTCCACTGCTCGTCCATCCATCCCTGCTCGTGATTAATTACTCTCACTCATAAATGGTGCTCTTTATTTCCCATTAGTCTTTGTTTATTTTCAGTTTCAACAAGGAGTCATTTGGTCTTGTGGTCTTTGTCTGCAATTTTCTGCCTCTGTCTGGAATTGTGATTTTTCCTGAAGTTTCTGCTGGAGTTAAACAATCTGGTCTTGGCTTAAACAAGAAGCTGGGAGAAAGAGAATGGAGAGAAGGCAGAAACATTGCAGTGATGGGATCCCTGACTCTATGCATGCAGTGTTCATTTAAAAGACATTTTTAAAGGGAGACACATAATACACAGTGCTGAGATCTTGTGTTCAGGATTTCTGTTGTGGCTAATGGCAAAACAGGGAATGAGGGCAGCTTCTGTAATGATGGATGATTTTTTCCTGCCTTCCTGTCTCTGTTGCCTACTCTAGATGGCACATACTTTAAGGAGGTGAAAAATCCCTACTGATAAATTAGGATTTGTTTTGCACCCTTTTCTCTGCAATTACAGCTAACTGCTTTGATCTCAGCTGAAGACCTTTATCCAATGACAGAATATAAATCTTCTCTACCTGTGGTTTCATAACTTAAAGAAATATAGCCAGAAACTGTCTGGCTAGGAAGAGAAAGTCCCTGCTGGTAGCCCTGTACCAGCTGACTGGGGAGGGCACAGCAGATTGTACAAGTACCCTCTGTCCTTATAATTACTGCTGGACAATCCACACATTACCTAAAATCCCAGCTTGAAAAAATTAAACCATTTAATCTTGTATAATACAATGTGAGACATAGATGAAGGCCTGTAAGTAAGCCACTATTCTACTCCAGAAAAGACCTTCATTGACTATTATGTGAACAATAAATCTTCCATTTTCTGTTAAGAAACAGTAATTACAGAATCTTCAGCTGCGATGGGTATCTCCTGCTGACAATAAAAGTCTGTCCTCCAGCACATCATCAGCATCTTGGTGATGGATGCTGTGGACTACACTGTAAAGATAATATAAAATACTGTCTGTAGTATGTGCTGGCAGCCCTTTTTTAAGCCTTGTGAGTACAGATTGGGAAGGTGCTCTGTGTATCCAGGAACACTTCTTGTTTGTCACACTTTTCTGTTTTTAATGGTTCCAGGATATTTTTGCTGTTTGGCTCGGTTGCTAGCAGGGAGCTCCAAGGAGGTAAGCTCTGCTCTTTGGTGGGTAGGAAGCTGCCTCAGCAGACATGGCAGAGAGAGATGACCTCTTTCACTGCTTCACCAGCAAAATCGAAGTGGAAAGCTGAGTGGATCAATGGAGCCATAATCCAGTTTCCCAGCATGGAACTGGGTCATGGGAGGCGTTGGCTGTGCCCAGGAACCTGCCTGTGGGCGCAGCTCCAGCACTCAGGGACACCTCAAGGTGACATCCAGCTGTTGTTCCTGTTCAATCTGATGGGCACTGGCTGCCCTACAACAGGTATTGGTATGGGAACCAGGTGAGGGGATCAAAAGGAATTGTCTTCTATATCCATCATCATTAGGCTGATGGGGTACTGCTGGAAGGCAAAGGTGGAGTCTCTGGCTCAGGATCTACAGCTGGAGGCAGCTCTGCTGCCCAGGCTGTCCCTGGAAGGTTCTGCTGCACCTTGTCATGACTGGTTGCAGGGGATCTTGGCTCCACATATCACAGACCCAGCAGGACCATGGAGCTCCTGGTAGAAGCTGTTGTGATGAGTTGGGCAGAAATGGAAGAATAATTGCGACGAGGTCAACATGAAAAAGGAAATGTTGCCAAAACCTTGCAAAGAGCGCATTTTAAAAGTACACTCAGCACTAGCTTGATGACCACCAGGCTTTGGCTCTGCTTCCAGGCCATCCATAGCCACTGAGGGCTCTCTAGCTTTAAAGGTGGATTCTATTTTTTTGGTGTTGAGGAAGACAAGAGCTAGATGGACTCTGAGCTATTTTTAATTCTCAGACTGTTTCTTGAGAAAATATTTCTCAGAAAGAGTTGCAATCTTATTAAATGGCTGTACATCTAAATTTACAGACAATCTTGAGATTTTTTAGTTTACTTCTCTTTTCATGGCCTAATGTTTTATAATCTTGCAGGAGTTGGGTGGCAGCAGAGACTTGGCCTCTGTTTTGGAGAATGCTGAGGTAGATCTGATTTTCCAGGAGTCTCGTTACAGAGCCTCTTTGATTCCCCTGGAATTCAGAGTGAATCAGGTGTCAGGCTGTTGCCTGCTTTGGCTGTCATGTCACAGCATAGACTTTTTCCATGCAGGGTTCACATGCTTGAGACTTGAAATGACCTCCATAAACATTGGGCGGTACGTGTGTGCCTCCAGCAGTGCTGCTGGGGGCTTTGGCCAAGTCCTAGCTGGGGTTCTTTTAAAAAGACTTCAATTAGACAAGCAGGTGCTGTGCTCTGACCCTCAGTTTTCTCTCTTTTCTTCCCCCTACCAGTCTGTTCTTAAGCCATTGTGCATCAGGCATGGGCGAAACAAATAATGGTTTGAAGAGAGCATTAAATAGACAAATAGCCAACTTTCGTCTTTAGTAGCTTCATTTCTTTTTCCCCCTTTCCCTCCTGTAATGTATTGTTTCTCTGTTATTTCTTTTTTTCCCCATTCCCTCATTTATTTATATCTTTCCCTGACTGAAATTGCCCTAGTTACAGCTGTCACATCCTCACTTTGTGGTGGTCTGATTTGGCAGCCCTGTTCCCTCGTAAAACTTACAGACAAATGACGGCGTTTAACTCGCGGCATCCTCTGGTTGCTCTGCACTGTCACAACAAGATTAGAGCAATTCACATAAAAGTAGAAAAACCCAGCTGTCTCCTAGGAGGAAAGTCTATTCCTCCATTCCTTCACAGGGTGTGAAGATGGAGCAGTTTTTTGTGGAGAGCTGCGGGCCCTGTAGTTGCATTTCTGTGTTTAAGCCACGTTAAGCGTGTGCTGCATCCTCCTCTGTTGGTGGTGGTTTTGTGGTGTTCTCTGTCCATCCTCTGCTTGTTTTCTGGACTTGGAGTCAACTGGGCACCATTTCATTGCTGATGGTTTAAATCCCAGGCTGAGGCGTATTGTTCCTCGGAAATGAGCAGAAATAACTGGCTGAGATGACTGCCTAAATAATTCACTCTTGGAGGAGCATTCTTTGTGCGCTCTCTGAAGCAGTGATGAGGAAGGAAGTAGAATGCTTCTCCTGCACAGCAGCACATTGAAAAACATCTCCACTTCTTTTCCAGTGACATGAACAGATTTTGCAGGCCATCCTAATGTTCTGCTACCTCCTGTCCGGTGACTGATGCGATCCATTTCAGATTATACAGTATTTTTCTTCCCGTCAGGCGCAAAAATTGGCCTTGCCTTGTGGCTGGTGACAGAGGAGCTCCTGGCATTTCCTGGGATGACTCATCTCTCGCCATGTTGATACATTTGGAATTACTTTGAACTCTGTGGTGCTTGGTAATTAATTTGGCATCTTCCTGAAAGGGCTTTCAACAGTGACTCCTTGTGACTTCTTTTGCTGTGTAAGTCATTGAGAAACTTTGTGGAAAGGGGAACTTTTTGGGTTTCCTTGCTGCAGGATTAGTCAGATAACGCCCAGTGGGCTACAGCGTGGAAAGGATCAGATGTGTGTGGTCAAAGCACAGGACTAGGATTGAAGAGCTGAATGTTTCTGCTGTGAGAGTGGTTTTGGTATTTTCAGGGCTGTCGACCTTTCTGTGCGTCACTTGGCTCATCAGTGCCATCAGCCCAATGGGGATATTCCTCACTTTGTTGCAGTTCTTGGGTAACTGACGCCAAAACCACATTTTCTAGCCAGTCCTTCTGACTCCCTAGGGCATGCTGAATGGGTTTGTCAGCCTCGTGAAGCTCTAGGGGGGTCCTTGGTGTGGTCTGTGGGTTAGGAGAGGGGTCATGGGGGACCCAGGTCCTGTGCTGCAGGACATGGATCTGGCTTTTTTGACCAAATACCAGGGATCTAGCTGTGATCTTCACAGAATGACTTTTGTACAGACAGTTTGATAAGAGCCTCGGCTGTGCCACTATGAAAAAGCTGGGATTTTTACAAAGGCTGCTGTTCATGGAAATAATGTAAAAATTTCATTTGTTGTCAATACATGAAAGCCCACGCTGAAGATGAAAACTCATCTTACAAACTGCTCTCTAAATTATACCCATGTGGTGTTTGGAACATTCTGCTCAACCCTTTTAATTAAAGACTAAACTCTATGAGACAATTGCTTTGCATCCCTCCCCTCATCCCCCTTTGCTTTTTTGGCTGTTTCCTTAAAACATATTCCCTCTGTTGGGAGGAATGACTGAATTCTGTTGCTCCCTCTTCTCCCAAATGTCCAAAGGTATGTTACTTTCTGATTATATGCAGTGGGATGGGCTTGCTGTGGGAGCAGCAGGACTTGTGGTCCCTTTTTCCCAGCGAGCAGCAAAGCCCAGTGGATACCATGCCCTGACCCCAACCTGTGGGTGAGCTGCCATGGCCAGATAATGTGTCACCCAAAAAGCCTTGGCTGTTACACACCCTGCTTTTCTGCTTTTACTGGCAAAGAGGTCCCTTTTGGTCCATGGAGAGCTGATGGTCACCTCAGGGAGAACCATCACAGCATTTTAGTGCCCTGTTGTGCCAGAAACCTCCTCTTCGGTGAGCGTCACTTTTGGTGGTTTCTTTTGCCTTCCCATCTGTGATGTGGGGTTGTTAGTGGTGTTGTACATCCTGGTGCTTCTGCAAGTGCTGTCAGTGCTGGGAAAGCAGTCAGAGGCTTTGATGTGTCAGGTCAGCTGAGCTCAGCCTAGCGTGAGGCTTCGATTGTGCCACCTAAATAAACAGCATTTCACCCAGTCAGCTCTGCTCTTCCTGCCTGCTTTGAGAACAGCCAGAGGTGGGGTCTCTGAGAACAAAAAGGCAGCAGGGATGTGAAGAGATGAGTGAGGGACTTCTCTGATAGACAAGTGACCATCACAAAAGGGCCTGGTGCTGGACCTTGCTGGTGCCCGTTGCCTGTGCAAGGAGCAAGGCTCTCTCTGTAATCTGTTCTTGTTCCTCTTAATCTCTTAATGTCTATTTTCTTCTTGACACCTTGTGAATAAATGGCATCAGTCCTGGGATTAAAGTTCAGATAAGAATCTCCTGTAAGATTGAGACCATTTTCTCTTGTGAAGTCTGTGCATCAACACTAAATGGCTTAGGAGTCAGGGAGCAAACGACTGTAATGAAAAAATTGCTCTTATGAACCACTGTGTTCTCACACCCTGTTATAGGAGAATCCCAGAGCGTGTTCAGTGGTGTATTTGCAAGAAATAGATGGGCAGAAGGGACTGTAAGTGGGACAGGTGCTCTTATATCACACAGAAGGAGAGAGCAATCTCATTCTTGCTGTTCAGAGGAGCAGAATGCACCTATATCACAGCAGCAAATTGAAAAGTCGTGGGTAGAAGATTAGGTTTACTAGCTGTAGAATGCCTCCTGGAATTCAAATGGAGCTGTGCCATTAATAGAGCATTAAAATTTGATAGCTCTTGGCTTTGTTGGCAGTCTGAATTTACAGCTAGTTACTGGGGTGTGCTGTGGACCTGGAGGAGGTGGTGGAGGTTGACCATGGTGGCTGATGGAGTGTCCACCAGCATTTCTGTGCTGTGGCCCTGTACCCTCCTGTGAGTCAGCCCCAGCACCTGGGTGGTCATCATCTGTGGTGGCCCTGCCTTGGACAGGGCTTGGACCAGATGGAGGTCACTTCCAAGCCATACCCTTGCACGTTCAAAAAAGTCAGGGTGCTGTTTTTGTCTGTGAGGAACTGGCTGAGCTGAGCAAGTCTTGGTTTAGCTGTGCTGCTTCCTGACTGTCCCCTCACGTGAAGTGTGGGGACATCCCCACCAACAGGCCAGATTAATGTCTGATTTCTGCACCATCAGTACCGGGATGTGGCGCATGTTCCTTTTGCCTGTGGAAAATGGCTATCACTGGGAAGCCAAGGGAACATCCCACTGAGCACCATCCCCTTTTTCTGGCAGCACTGGCTGGACACCACTCCTGGTTGAAGGCACTGGTGTTTCCCAGGCAGGCAGGGCTGGGGGTGGGAGCAGCAGGGCTGGCTGGGCACACTGCATGCCTGAGCACAGCACACATCATCCCCACTGCTCGCTTCGCAAGGTTTATTATTTTTAGACGAAGCAGGAGATGGGAATGTGCTGAGCTGGCTCATAAGACCTGCCAAAAAAAGAACATCTTTCAGGACTTAAACTTCCATCCCTGTGTCGACAGAAGAGCAATCTACCTGGAATTGATAAGTGATATTGCTTAGAGTCAGTAAGACTTTTGTAACACCTCCATAAGGTATGAAATCTTTTACACGGCTGTTGGAGGAAATCTGTCAGGGTAAACATTAGGCTTTAAAAATAAAGCAGGTGTTTTGCACCCAGAAAAATTTAATTACTAGATTTTTAATACTAGTGCTAAGAAAGGCTGAAGTACTTTGTGGGACAAATCATGGCAGCCCTGTCTGCACTGGGGCTGTTGGTGCTCATGGCATGCTCTCAGGCACACAGCCCTCTGCTTGAGAAAAGCAGTGGAAAACGCCAGAGTCCTGATGCAAGGACAGGCAGAGCTGCTGGCTCTGACATCCATGGGGTCAGGCTTTTTTCCATCTGTACTTCCCCAGTTTCATGAGTTGCAGCTTTTGAGTTTCTTCATGAGTTTGTAAGTGATCCTCTCAGCTTTCGGAGGGCTGTGATGCTCTGAGGTGGTCCCAGTCCTGCTGGGCAGTGTGAGCTCCTGGGGACACCCTGGCTGTGGGGTTTGCCCCTGTCCCAGCGTGTGCCACAGCCCAGCAGCAACTGCAGAGCAGTTTGTGTGACGGGAGGAATGCGAGGCCTCCCGCATGACGTGCACCTTCAAATATGCTCCTTTATTCTTGGCCCTTGCAGCCAGCAGATAAACCCGTGACTTATAGGGTAAAGACAAACAGCAGAAGCACACCCTTGAGTTATCTTGGGTGACATTATTACTGTGATGAAGTACCTTGCAAGGACGCTATCACATTGTTTTGCTCCATTATAAGGTCAGCAATTGAGGGCTGAGTCAAGGATGGATATGGCATTTTTGTTTTGCACAGTGAGCTTGATAGGGATAACTCGTTTTTTTTCCCAGACTGATGAAATGCATTAAAAGTTTTCGAGACCCGTAAAATTAGGAGTAAATTTAAACTGTATGGAGTAGAGGTAGCTTTTTTATTTAAATCTTTTTGTGAACTTAGTCAGCAAAACATTTAGAGCTAGTGTTGGCTGTAGCTTCAGTGAGCCAGGGACAGAAGGACCCCAGGTTTGTAGTGAGAGGGTAATGTCTTTTATTAGAACAGCAGTTTTTAGCCAGCCTGGAGGAGCTGCCTGAGCCTTGGGGCATGCTCAGCCTGGGAAAAGACGATGGAAATATTTTCAGCAGTCTGTTGACTGTGTTAATCAGGATCTAAATCAGCTTCCTGGGGCAGTGATTCAGGTAGGGTGGGAAAGGCTGGTCCATCTCCATGCAGAATGGATGAGATTTGTCTGCTGCCATAAGGAGATCCAAGATCCTTGGGTCAGTGGCTGATGTGAAACCCACTGAGATCGATTGGAAGGCATTAGGGATCACTTGTGTTTGGGGCCAGGGCCCAGGCAACCTTATTTATGTCCCCATCCAGCTGCTCCCACAGAAGACAACTTGCAGGTGTCCCCAGGAGCGGGAGAGCTGGCTCAGCCAGCTCAGCTTTCTCCTTGGCTATCAGTGCTTTGCTTCCATAAGTGAATGTTTTCTGCCAGAAAAATGTTCCCAGCTATATTTTTTTTTTCCACTGGCTTTATTGAAACACTGTGCCTTTCTTCTCCTGGCGTCCCAGCTGGTGCCTGCCCTTCCTTTGGTGCATACCAAGTCCTCCCTTCGTCACGGAGAGGGGATGCCCAGACACTCTTGCTCAAAACTGGTTTACATTAGGAAAAAAAGCCCCAAAAACTTTTCTGCAGATTAAAAGTTTGTTTTCCATGTAGAGGCTTGGATTTATTTTCACATAGTATCTTGGCAGTTTTGGGGGTATTTCTTTTCTTTTGTTATGGGGTTTTGGGGGTTTTTAAACCATCTTTACTTGGTGCCAGCCTGGAATTGAGCATGGAAGCAATGGTATGCTTTTCAGCTGAATTTCCCAAAGAAATGAAGCTGCTGCCAATGGCATGCTTATCAGTGAGTCTCCTCTGTCTCAGAGTCAGGGAAATTTCCAACCTCCCAGCTCATCCCAGCCAGATTTAGCAAGAGTAGAGGTCCCTGGGACCAGTGAGTGTCCCTAAGACAGGTAGTTGGAATAAACAAGAGACCCTCCATGCTGCTGAGGGAACAGCTGCAAACACTGACATTACTGAGCATCCAAGAGTTTATATTTATGAGTGGCAAAAAATAGTTTTCATAAACTGCAGTGCTTGTTTCTCTTCTCCTTTTTTTAATGAACAGAATGGCTCGTTTATACAAGATGCTTAAAGGGCCTTGTGTGCACCACTTATTTAACGGCTTGTAGTGGAGCCTTCCTGGGAAAGTGACCTAGTTCAAGTCCCCGGAGGCTACTGCAATAAAAATGATTATGAATAAAACTGCTCTTATCACCATATGGCAGTTTCAGGCATTGCACATCCAGAGTCTGCAGTGGTTTTGTCCAGAAATGGTGAGCCTTTTCTGAAATAAATCTCTCCAGCAAAGGCAGCAGAGGAGGGGTTGCCATGATTATTCGTGTTCCTCCCTGTGAACCGGCAGCAAAATCCTCGGTGGCCGGAGAGGGGAGGATGGGTTTTGTTCTGCAGGCTGCCCTGGATAATGTGCTTTGGGGAGCTGAAATCCTCCCATGGAACAGAATCTGTTCTGCAGGTGCAGAGCACTTTACTTTTTCCTTATAAGCCCAAGCAGAGATTTAATTGCTGCTCTTCAGAAGTGCAAAACAAGAGAATGTAATAATTAGAGCTGTCAGGGTGTCCTTTCTTTCATGCTGATGCTGACATTAGCTGGTTTAAAGCCTATTTTTAACCTCTGCAACATTGAAGACTGACTGTGTATTTTCAGTCTGGCTTTATTTGTTTCAAACTTTGTAAATTTTAAGGAGTGTAAACTAAAAGAGGTGAGGAGAAAGAGGAAAAACTGGATGAAAAAAGGAAGGAAAGAGGAAAAACAAATAGAATGAAAAATGCATTGGTAAATTATGTTCATCTTACAGTGACTTTTTTTCTTTTTATGATCCTGCAAAATTCCTTCTAACTGGAAGTTGAAAAATCTCAAAACATAAAACCACAAGTGCCTGGTAAGATAAATATTGTGTTTAATGTACCTTGAGGCAGTGCCCTGGATACAGCAGGCAGCACAGGGACTGTTTTTCTTCTTCAGTAGTCATGGCTTTATCCAGCTTCATCCCTGACTCCTCTGGGGGTTATCCTGATGAGCCAACAGCAACAATAGGAAACCATGATGTGCTGATGCAGCACTTTGCATATCTTGTATATAGGTATATACATGTGAGTGGATATCTATGTACATGTATTTAAAAAAAAAATATTTATATATATATATATATATATATATGATAAGTGTTAAAAGTGAGCCACTGCTCCCCTACAGCTTTGCTGGGGCAATGGGGATCCACTGGATTTTACTGGAGGCTTACAAAAGGTTGAGCTGATGGAGATGCCCCCATGCAGGGCACTGAAGACTTTGCCATTTTGTACTAAAGGGTCTCTCCTTATCCTGGAGGAACGAACCCAAAGGACCCATTGAAACTGGGACTTGTTGGGATGTCAGAAAGGTCACAGTCCTCTGGTGCTGGTTAAATACCTCATTTAAACTGAGTCAGGGATGGAAGAAGAGCAGTGTGGTTGTGTGGTCTCAGTCTTGCTAAATTAGTGCCAGAATGGGATGTTCAGACAGTCTCACCACATGGCTTCCCATATATGTTCTCATATATTTTTCTCTGTCTGGCATTTAATTATCTTTTTTTTTGGTACCTGTCAGTGCTGCCAGCAGTAACTGGGGGCTGTTGGGAGAGGTGGGGATGGTTGTGTGGTGGAGGACTCCTCTTGGATCCATTTGATGGTGGCATGAACTTTGTCACCTTATTGATTAGGCACTGAAATCTTGTGGCTGTAGCTGGACAGTCCCAGTGAAGACAGTGGATGCCTGCAGAGGTATATGTTACCCCCCTGATGTTACAGGAGAGCACAGAACGTGGTGTTGGCAGTGGATTTATTGTATTTTTTTGGTGACTCTTGGCATGGATGGCTCATTCCTTGCTTGCCCTCTTGGCTCCCTGCAGATGGATTAGAGCATCATCATGCCACTGCCTCTGGCCTCTTGTCATGCAAAGTATTGACATCCAAAATACAGATTCCTAATCCTAAATTTACAACCTGCTCTTTCATAACGTGAAATCAGTTAGTTAACCTCCAAATAGTTCCCCAGCCCCTTGTTAGTCACTTTGCACTTTTGAACTCTGAGGCATTAAAGCACAAATGTTACACACACCCACTGGCTCTGAGCCTGCCAGCCCCACATCAGGATGGGGTAGCAAAGGATGGAGCTTTCCAGCTCGAGTGGGCTCAGTGCTGCCCTGGGAGCTGGTGTCCTCACCTTTCCCTCTCAAAGCCTCTTGGAGTGCATTGTGACACCCAGTGATCCTGACTTTGCTCATACACTGGGCAAAGTGAGATACTGGAATTGCTGGGAAGCACTGATTAAATCCGACCTGAGAACTGGGGTTGAAAACTTCTTCCCATAAGGCTGGTCCAGCTGTAGTTTGTGTTCTGTAACCAGAGTTCAGCCAGAACCTGATTCCCTCCATAATGAGCTCAGTCACTTGCCCATGAGCACCATGGTTCTAGAAGCTCTTGAGTTTTGGTTGGTTTTGTAATTAACTTTTTCTGAAAGATCAAACCAGGACTGTGCTCTTAAGATTACTGATCTGTTTTATCCCTCCCCCAGTAATCAGGAACAAAATGGGCATTTCTGCCAGCACCAGAAGTAATAAACCTGGTTTCCTTTGTATTTATGTCTCTTGGTTGATTGAGTACTTCCCCAATTAAATTAGGATTCTATTATGTCTGCTTATACCTATAGTCTCTCACTCCCATTACTTTTTTGGCAACACTGAGGCTGCTATAATTGACTGGAGAAAGGGGCCAGCAGGATTAAAAGCTGTTGGAGATAAACCTCGTGAAAGGCTGCATCCAGCATCGTTTGCCACCCAGCTGCCTGTTGCCATGAAGTTGGTAGAAAATAATTATCTTTGATGTCTTTGAAGTTAGCTAATAGTGTTAAAGCTCCCAAGTGCACACATGCGTGCACCCACGTGAGTCGAATCCCAGCTTTTCCTGAGGAAGCTGGGATAAAATGGAGGAGGGATGGTATCTTTTCCAAGCTGAGCTTGGAGGGTTTTGCTCTGGAAGGTGAGGAATGCGTGTGGCCAGCATGTTCAAGTGTGGTTTGGCAGGCGTGGAATGGCACGATGAGTTGTGCACTTGTGCCGTGGTAGCACAGTGTGAGAGGGAGAATTGGGCTTGCAAGTGAGCACTGAGGAGGTTTTGTGTAAGCAACAGCTATTGCCAAATGTGGTCTGTACTCAGAAAACCAGGCTGTACCTAGGAAATCATGTGCCAGAGCGCTGGGGTAACTCTTACTGGTTTTGGGACAGGTGGGAAATGGTTGAGCCTGTCTGAAAGTGTTTCTCTGGGAGTGTCACAGTGCAGACATCAGTAGGAATAACTGGAGTGGAATAGCCCCTGGAAGGCTCACTGCCCTCATTCCTGCCTGGGAAGGGGTGACATGACACCCTCTGAGCAGGAGACCCTCCAGGCTGGGTCCTTCATCACAGGATCCCTGCAGGATCCTGGGGTGCATTTCAGGAGTGCTGCAAGAGCTTCCCATTGAAATGTGCCTGAGATGTGACAGTGGGACCTCTGTCCTGTGGCAAGGTTGAGAAAACAAGTTAGTAGGTTGAAAGGTGGTGTGATAGCTTCCTCCATATGTTATGAAAATCATGGAATGATGGGAATCCTTGCTGGAAATCCGTCTTTAGGCTGAAATGTTTATGTCAGGTTTAGTAGTGTAGAAAATATGTGAAAATCAAGGCCTTGCATGGCAGGTACCCATTTGTGAATAATTACATGGCAGCAGAGCTCAATTAACAGGGTTTTTTTTAAAAAGAAACAAAACAAATTTGCAGAAATACAACCTTAAGACTGCAGTAAAAAAGTGAGTTACCTGAGAAATGTGAATCTTTTTGTTTGCCTATATGACGAGAAGGGGGAAATGCTAAATACTGGCGTGGCATCACAGCCAGGTCTTACAAAAGTAATTACATAAATGTTCTCGGCCCACCTTCCCACCTTTTTTTGCCCTTTTTGAAAAGTATATATATCCTTTTAGAACATGGAACACTTTTGCATCCTTGGAATTGCCATTTATTCATTTACCCGTAACTAAATTAGATGTACTTCTGCTTTTCTGAATTAGCCTGTTTCATTTTCCATGCTTTTAGGTGCTTTTAGCTCTAATTTGTGTGGTGTCCAGGTACCACAGTCAGAGAAGAATGGATGGGGGAAGGAGAAACCCTCCCATCAGTCCTGTCCCTGCACCCTTCTCCAGATGAAGCTGTGGGGTCAGTGGCTTATTTACCAAGTCCTCCAACTTCTTTTTCAGATGGATGCCAGGTACCAGGGGGATAGCTGGTGTCAGTTGGATGCCTTGCCAACCTTAGCAGGACTGTAGTGGAAATGAAAGAGAGAAAAGCAGAGTGTGAAAACCAGAGGAAAATGGAAAGACTGAAAATAAAGGGGTAAGAGGAGGAAGGCAGTGAGGAGGCAGTAGAGGCTCGTAGGACTTGGATAAGCTGCTGTCAGACAATGCCACAGAAAGCCTGAACTTGTATTTTTAGGGACACTTGGGTTTATACTTTACTGTAAATAATGGGTTTGGGGGAGAAGAAGAGAAATGACTGTTCTTCCTGCCATCTGCCCCACTAGGCTTTGTTTCACTTCTGCTTTCCTTCCTTGGAACCACAGCATTTGCAGAGAGAGAGGTGTTGGCATCCTCCCACCCATTGCTCCTGGGACTTGCCCCAGCACAGCAGAGAATTTCCAGGTGGCACATGGGCCAGGGAACCACCATGTGCCACCCACCTCCTGGAAATCTTTGCCCACTCATTCAATAGCAATTTACCACCACCTCTTGCCATCCAGGACCAGGTTTGCTGTATGTTGGAAGATTTCCCCTAAGTGTTTGTATTTCAAGTGGCTCTGGGCTCAGAGCAGAAAAGCAAGGGCTGGGTAATCTAATTTGCATAAAATCATCGAGGAGAATGGGATGCTTGTTTTGGAAAGACAGGTATATTTTTGACCTGTTTACTGAGCTTTCAGAAAGAGGAAATGATTTGAGATTTCCTCAAAGGGATTTCAAGCTGTCCAGGAATTTCAGGGGAGAGCAAGATCTGCTTTTCTGTTGTCACATGGGGTGTTTTTCACTTCTTCTTTCTGCTTTGTATTTTCACAGAAATGGGGCACATTTCTGCTAAATCACAACATTGTGCATCACTGATAGTTCAGGCAGGTTTTATGAGCCCTTTTAAAAGACTCTTCCCCCATCATCATTTAAGACAGAGAATTACTTTTATTTATCATCAGCATAAACCCTTTCAGGAGGGAAAGGACCATGGTTTTGTAGCACATTAATAGGCTGCTCCAGATGGTGTCCTGAGCAGGTGTAAGGAGCTTTTCCCAGGCTGCAAGTGCTGCTGAAATCCCTCACTCTTAACAACTGTCCATGACCACAAAACCCAGCTTGCTATTAGGGGACAGCTTGGCTTGGCCATCATTCAGGGCAACTAGTGGTGACTGATCTCCTTGCATGGCTTTACATCTACATCAAGGCAGTTTATCCCCTCTATATTTACATTTATCTTCAGGGTAGGTTTTATTTGCTGAATTCCATTTCTTTCTGGTCCAGCACATAAGTGCTTTGAGAGCCTGAGAAGACAAGGAAAAATACTGCAACAGAAATTTATGGGGTGCTTGTGCGTGAAAAGAAATAAGATTTATTGAATTCTCTGGTTCTTCTTGATCTGGAAAGTACTGGGAACAGCAGCCTTCAGGGAATACTTCAGCTCAGCTCTTTCAGAGACAGGAATTTGGAGATCTGGAGGAAGGAAACAAAATGTTAAAAGCTTAAAAAAGATTAATAGAAAAAAGAAAGAGACTTGTAGCACAGGTACCTAATCCAATTGAGATACTTGTGTCAGAAGTTTTGATGATGGCTCATTCTTTTGTCTGAAATTACTCATCTTCCTCCTTTGTTTGAAGCACTGGAGGCTCATGGCTTGTAGGCAGCAAGGATGAGTTGTGGCTTCTGCAGTCACCTCCTGTGCAGTCCTGATGCTGCTGCCAGTGACTTCTCAATCACATCACTACTGTGAGCATTAATAATCACAGTTATTCACTTGCAGTTAAATAGCCAGGATGGATTTCAGTGGCCTTGCAGGCTCCCTGGAGTGAGCTTGGTTGGAAGCACCATCTAGAGAAGTGATGCTGGGGGTCAGCAAACCTGCTCAAGTGAGAGGCAGGAGCAGGGTGCTGGAAAGGAGGGTCTGAGCTAGGGGGAGCGTCTGTCCAACTGTGCTTTTTCCCAGTAAAAAGATTTCTCTCCACACTTGTTGTTTCATTAGTGAGAACTGGCTCATGCAGCTTCTAAACCCCCAAATAGTGGGAAGGGGAGGGAGGAGGATTAAAGGCCAGACTGATGGGTGGGTGCTGAGGAGCACTTCCATCTCTCCTGGAGGGACTTTGAATGTGTTTTGTTTAAGGGCAGTGCTGCTGGGACTGTAAACATCTGTAGGGATGTGAAACAGCCACATCAGCCACACAGAGTGCCCAAAGTGTTGCAGTGGTGTTCATCTAATCTTTACTGACCTGAGAGCTTTGGCTCTGAGGGAGAGGTGTAAATACCAGTGCTCAGCTGGTGGCTGGTCCCTCCATCCCACCTGCTTTCTGCTTGCAGTTAGCCTGATTTCCACCAGGGAACACCTCATTGGGAAGTCTTGCTTCTAAAGGGCGATGATCTGAATGGAGACAAGTTGGGCATTGGGAGGGAGCAAAAATGGTCTGCCACATTTGTTGTCCCACTGTCTAATCTTCCATTTTTGTATGACTGATTGAATGGGAGAGGACTTCAGGGGAGCAGGGATCTTCTCTATCACACCCTGAACACAGGTTTTCCATCTCAAGACTGATGCTTGAGTGGCCCTTGGTCTGGCTCTGGGTGCAGCTCTGCAGCACTTGTGGCAGAAATCTTCCACCTGTTTCCCTGTGCTGCCCTTTCCATGTTAGTAACGCATCTTCCTGTTCAGCCAGCACTTCCTTTTGTGATACAAAACAAGCTCTTCTCCTAAGGAGCTTTTTTGTTCAAAGGGATCTGTGTGTGCTTTTGTGAGGTGAGGGAAGGAAAATCTTTTCTCTCTGGAGAGGACCCAGGTGGCAAACATGCACCCAGGAGAAGAACAGCACAAAGCAGAGACACATCCAGAGGTTTAAGTTCATGGCCCTCTGGTGCCTTTGCTGTAAAAATCCTCTGCTTCTCACAGTGCTGCTCCTGTCTGAGCAGATGCAGCCCTGGCATTCCATTATCCTCTGGGAGTCTCCCAGGTTCACCTCTTGCAGAATGTGAGGAGCACCAGGACATCTCTGCCTCATCTCAGCCTGTCACCTGCATCGTTAGGGACAAGAGGAAATGGCTTCAAGCTGCACCAGGAGAAGTTTAGATTGGCTGTTAGGAAAAATTTCTTCACAGAAAGAGTTGTCAGGCACTGGAACAGGCTGCCTAAGGAAGCAGTTGAGTCACCCCCCCCAAGGGATTTAAAGGATGAGTAGATGTGGTGCTCGGGATGAGGTTTAGTGCTGGCCTTGGCAGTGAAAGGTTTACAGTTGGGCTTGTTCATCCTAAAGGTCTTTTCCAACCTAAACGATGCTGTGATTACTGAAACAACAACATCAACAACAAAAGAAGAGCCAAGCACATCTTGTAGCTCCCTCTGGGAAATGTGGTGTCCGTGGAAATATTAGAAACTGAATCCCAGGGTGATATTTCTGCAGCCAGTGTGTCCTGCTGAGCTACAGCTGCAGGAGGGATGAGAAATACCAGGCAATTTGATTTCAGTGCTCTGCTCCAAAGGCAAAGGAGCAGGTTACATTTATGATGGCATTTGTACAGAAAAACACATCTGTCCAAGGGCTTTGTGTTGTCTTTTTTGGGCATTAGAAAAGGGGTTGATCTTTTGCTCTCACAGGCTGCTCGTTTCCCCTCTGATGCTGGTCAGAAATTGGGTGATAGTAACTGAATTTTATCTTTTACCCTTCACATTTAAGGAAACCCTGTGTTCTCTCCTAAATGCTGGCAGCTCACTGTGTGCTGATTGGAAACAGTCAGTGCTGCACTGGCAGAGCTGGCTGAGGCCAGGGTTGAAGCTGCAGAAGCCTGAGTCATCTCGTGAAGCAGATCAGCTTTTAATTACAATTTCTAGTGCACTTTTTAAGCAGTCTTGTGGAAATGCTGTGTAGAAGCATTTGAATTAAAAATGTAAAGAAATTTTGTTGACTTTTTTTTCCTTGTTAAGTCTTCTGGGTAAACAAAAGCCCTTTGCTTTAGGAAAAAATAATTAAGAATTTATAGACCGCTGTTGTTTGAAGGTGTGAATGCAGGGTATGGCTGTGTGAGGAACAATTCCTGATATTCTCTAACATGTCACTACACTTAAGCAAGGCTTTGGAGGCTTTTTGCAATATGGCATCACCCACTGCATCATCTTTATGGGGTAACTGTAGTACTATTTTGCCCATTTTTACCAGGGGAAACCATTGAACAGCAAAGAGCCCAGACTCTCACCCAAGGTTGAGAGCACTTGGTGAGGATCCAGGAATAGCACCCAGCTCCTTGCCTTGGCCTTGGTCTTGCATCCCAGGAAATTGTCTCACACCACACATCACTGGCTGTGCTTTCTATCTTCCTTGGAGTTTAAGACTCCACAGTGCACTAAAAAATCAGCATTAACTCAATCAATGCTCCAATGTAAAGGGTATTTATACACCCTAGTAAGTGTATACAAAACTTACCCCTGAATGTGAGTGTTTGAAGGATTGGGCAAACTGACAGGTTGGGGTTTTTTTCCCCCTGGAAAATGCAGGGAGGACCTTCCCTGTTCTTGCATGTTGGTGGCTTCTACAAATGATCTTTGCCCAGGTGAGCAGTCCCTGAATACCAAGCAGCATCACCAAACCAGCATTTTGTCTGACAGCCAGCTCTTGCTGAGGGGAAAGACCTTGAATATGAAAGAGCTTTTTAATATGAATCTGCCTGTAACTATTGGTGATTTCTAGTGCTTAGCAAACATTGCTCCTACTGGGAAAGGGTCAATAAAAAGGGTTAACAGTCTTCGGTGGGCTGGGAAGAGTGGCATGTTGTCCTGGCTGTAGGGAATGGGATTTCTGGGTGGCCTGAGCTGCCTTTAGGTAGGAGCAGGGTGCAGCTGGTCCAGAGTGGTGCTTCTAAAGCTGTACCTTACCAATTTCTTTCTCTTAGTACAGCTGAAATTGCAGGTTTGTGGCGTGACTCAGTGCAGTGCCTGGCCTTGGTTCCTTCCTGGCGTGCCTGCAGCACGGCATAGTCTGTGTGGATTAGCTGTGGATAAGGTCTCACACTGAGCTTTTCAGATTTTCACTAAGATCTTTATCCACTGGAATAAAAGGCCATCACCCCCTGCCCATATGTGTTCTCCCTGCAAAGCTGCAGGCAGCCTTCGTGAGCTGCCCACGTTCCTGCAGGCAGCTTTTTGGGCTGCTTTGAGAGCTTTTTGTCTGCTTTGTTTCACTTTGCAAATAACTCTGAGTAAAATCCATAGCCTTCAGTCGGTTCCTTCAAACTGTACAGCATTGATTTGTGTCTGTACATGTTACTGCTCTCTAATGGCTGCAGAGCCCTCCTGCCTTGATAACCACATCAGGCAGTGGCTGCAGTCCCAGAATTGCCAAACAGTGACCTGCTGTGCCAGTGCTGGGCTCAGCCCTCCTGTCCCCAAGTGCTGAAGGTGGCAGGGACACACGGTCCTTTCTGGCTTCCTCCCACTCATTCCTGAGCTGTACTGTTCCCATGCAATCCCTGGTACTGATTTAACCTTCCCCTGCTAATCCCAAGTCCTCCTCCTCCTCTTCTCCCTGCTTTCAAATCCCTGGCTAAAGCCCCTCTCTGCTGTGCTGCCTTGTGGCAAGGCTGGATGGGGGGGTTGTGTGCAGGGCTGGGGAGGGTCTTCTGGTTGGTGGGGTCTTTAGGGCTCACTCCTTTCCTAGAGGAGGCCTTGTACCCCAGTTTATCTAGCCGAGAAATGAGGACCAGTGAGGAGCCCTGGGTGTCCTGGGAGAAGGGTCCATTGGCACGCAAGGGCACCCTGTAGTGGCATCAGGTCTGTTTTGGAGTGACCTGGCTGCCTTGCTGCTTCACAGAAAAGCTTTTCCTTGCCAGTGTGAGGGTAGGAAATTCCTGCTTGAGAGAGGAGAGTTGGAGATGGAGAAGCTGTAGGAGCAGAGTAGTTTAATCTGCTGATCGACACTGTTGATCCCAACCCGCAAGGCTGGCTTAGAGGGTGAGCCACAGAGGGGCTGTTCTGCAGCACAGCCAGAAATCACATCTTTATCCCACACAAAGCAGCAAGTGCCCGTGTGACAGACACAAAGCAAATACAAGAGTGAAGGGGTCTGCATGTCATTCATCAGCCTCCCTTTTCCAATAAGCAGTTCTAAAATTTTGCTGCTCGATACCTGACTTGCCTGAAACATTGGACAACACGAAAGCTTTGATGCCTCCCCGTGCAGCCAGATTAGTATGTATATCACAGAGGATTGCTCTAGGCATGGCTGGGTCTTTTAAATCAGTAAAACACAGGCACTGCAAAACGTTTATTGACTCCTGACAGTAAGTGACTCAGGGTAGGATGGGATGGACAATAAGTTGTCAAGGCTGCTCAAGGCAGACAAAGAGCCTGGAGGCAAGTCTGGATGAAAGGGAGTGTGATGTCCATCTGCCTTCAACTGTGTGAGGTCTAAAATTGATATTTGAGCTGACATAGATAGAGAAATGTGCAACACAGGGTCTGCAGTATCTTGAGTTACAGAGTCATTGGGATTAGGGGAGCACCTCAGCCCTCCACAGAAGATGATCTGGGGTTATTTATGTCATTGTTACACTCATTTTCCTCATGCTATGACCTCAGTCACCCAAGAGATATAAGTGAGACTTTCTGGCAGCTGTGGCATTTTCTCCTAAGCCCCATAAAGTGTAAGTACCTTTATCAGCTTGTTCTTGTTACTTCTGCCACCCTGAGACAGGGACTTGGAGTCAGCTCAGGACTGATGAATGAGTGAAGCCTGAGTGTGTGAATTGGCTCAGGTGCCAGTCAGCCTTGCCACGTGGGCAGGAATCAAGGGGGTTAGATCTGTGCTGATCCAAGGGTTTGCAGGACTGGAAAGGCTCAAAGAGAGAGGCAGTGGAAGGGTTGGAAGATGGCTTGCTGAGGAAGTGGTTCAGGGTGACTGGACGTGAATCCTGGCTTGTGATGGGCATGTTCAGCTGTTACCAGCATTGGGACTGGACCTCAGAAGTCCCCAAATTTCTGCTGGATTTGGAGTGTTAGGGTTGGTGCACAAATGAACCTGGTGGATTTGTGTTCAGGCTCCTTTCTACAAGCAGAGAGCCGTGGAGCAGGTGGGGGTGACAGAGATAAGAGCCTGTGTGATAACCTCTGCTGAGGTGTCCAGAGAGATCCATGGTGGGATCTCATCCTGGGCCATCGTGTCTGCAGAGAAACAGGGCCATGGGGGCATGGGGGGCAGCTGTGCTATGCTGTGAGCTGAGATAAAAGAGCACTGCCCTGCAGTCACAGGGAGAAACACAGGGAACAGGACAGACATGGCTGGGAGAGGAGGCTGGGCTGCTCAGTCAGCTGTGGTGATTCATGGGAACATGGACACGCTTGGTTTGTGCCATTGGCAAGTCAATGAAATGCAGTGGAATCCCTTCATGAAAAGCCATTGACAGCCATAGACTTAAATTTCCTGAATTAAATGGCCGGGGAAACACCACAAATATTGGGCTTTCCTTCTTACTCAGTTTTCTTTACACAGCCACAAAAAAAAGAGCACAAAACCCTCAAGCAGCTTTGGATAACAGATGCCTCTGTGTTACCTGGTTCTCCTGTTGCTGTCTCCTGCCACCAGTGCTGTCCATCCCTGCTGCCAGAGAGGATGCCAAGCACTCAGGGTCACAGAAGGTGGTTCTGCCTTGCTGTTGTTGGTTGAAAAATCACCTTGCACTTCACATACCACCTCCAAAATTGGATCTTGCTACTACGAAACTAGAGCCGAAGTCAAGCAGATGGCACTGCAGAGGTGTTTCCAGAAACTCCATTTCCATCACTGTGTGTAGTGTTTTTTTCCAGAAGGGCCATTTTTAAAACTCAGTTTGCAAGACAGTTACTGATTTGGGGAATGGCTTAAAGAGCAGGTGACAGTTTGGATGTTGAAAAGCAGCTGTTTAATGTGGGGCACAAATAACTGGGGTACCTGTGTCCTTCGGTGTTCTGGGATGGATTGTCATGGGAGGCAGCAGCACACGCTTGCAGGCATTAAGCCCTCTCTGCCCTGCAGCAGGGAGCAGGTTAGGAACAATCTCTTTTGAAGGGAATTGTTTTTCTTACAAGTACAGAAGACATAGCAGCAGCTGCCAGAGCACACAGTGTTGTAGAGACCATGCTGGTGCCCCTGAGCTCTGGACACAGCAGCTCATTCTCATGCTGAGCTTTTGGTCTGAAGTCATGAGCAGCCCCAGTCATTAAATTACATCCCTGGTGCCCTGGGATTCCTTTTCCTGTGTCCTGCACAGAGCCTGCTTCATCTGTGGTGGGAGCTGGTGCCTAAATCTGCTGGGTTCGTGCTGGAGTTTGAATGTTGAAGCGGTTCTGGCCCCAGTAAAGCCAAGGTGCCCTGGGGCCAGGCAGGAATGGGTGGCTGTGGGTTGCAGACAGCAAAAGCCTGTGGAGATGGGGATGTGTGTGGCATTCAGCAGATGTGACAGCTCCCTGCTGCAGCCCAGGCCTGGCCAGGTCTGTGGTGGCACCCTGTCCCATGCCAGGCAGCAGTGCTCTGGGGGAAGGACCCAGCTGGGGGACAGCCTGGCTCCTTCTTGGGCCACCCTTGAGAGCCAGGGGTCTCCTTGGGAATGCTGGCTGGTCACTGCTTCCCACTGGGAGGAAACCTGGTGCTGCTGTCAGGACATGGCCTCTGTGGAAGGGTGCCTTGTGGGTCTCCTAAAGGCAGATTTAATTTTAGTTGTGAGCACTGCAGCGTTGAATAGGCAGCGACGTGGAACAGAAGCACAGTGGGGGTGTTAAGGGGTGGTAATAACATGGCTGTCATGAACTAATGCTGTTGGGAACAGGCTGTGCTGCCTCCTTTTAGCTGTGAAAATGTGCACTTGCAGAGGAGCTGGGGCAAAGGGAGGACAGGCTGTGTGGGAGGGGAAGGAGCACCCCAAGGCCTGGCTGCTGCCCTCCTTGCTGCTCCCCTTGGCAGGGACCTGTGGGGATTGCCCCATGATGGATCTGGGAATGCTGGGGAAGGCAGCAAAGCTCCCAGAGGGCCTGGGGAGGCTGCATGGGGTTCAGTGATAAATGGTGGCATCCCTTTCCTTCATCCCACTGATATGTTCTTGAATCTTGCTGCCTTCAGTGTGGGATCAACTCAGTGAACATTGTCCTGAGACACTGCTTGTCCTTCTGCTTTTTCTTATATATACATTACTCTTTGTCAGGAACAGCTCTCCTTAGTCCTTTGGTGCCTCAGGTTTCCATAGGCTGCTCCTAAAAACCACTTTTGGGGTATATTCTGTCTGTTGATGATCTCCATCTCTCTCTGCTTCCTGCTGTGGTGCTCAGCCCACTCCTCTTCCTGCCCAGACCTGCTCTTGTTGTGGCTTTGACTTCCCTTTACCAGAGCAAGGTTTGTTCCTGGGCCCTGACAAATGCAGAAACACCTTGAAATCTGCTCTGTTGCAGGTTTTGCTGGGACCATGAAGTGCAGACCTTCAAAACCTGCATCTTCAAACACTTGTGGGCAAAACCTGTCACAGTCCTTGGTGTGACCATGGAGGAGATGCACAGCCTGACTTGCCCAGTGGGCTGGTGCTGAGTGGTGCCACAGAGAGTGGGGACAGTGTTCTAAGCAGTGTTCTTCCCTGGTGGAAATTAAAAATGGGGCAGGCCATATCTAGAGGAACCATCTGCAGAAGCTTCTGGAAGGATTCAGCTCTCTGATGCTGATTTTGGACTATTTAGGGCAATGGTTTTGTCCATGGAAGAAGGAAACCTGGTTCCTCCTGAGCTGGAGGTGGGAGTCTCCAGCCTCATTGGAACTACAGGAGGGACAGAGGATGGAATAAGTACAAGCCTGAGAGATGTGTTTCCATTATATTGGGAATATAAAACTGTAGTCTTGCTCACCTATAGGCTGCAGTGCATGTTATTTCTGGAGATGAATAATATGCTAATTTAACAATTTCGTTTGTTAATTTAATAATCCTGCCTTCTTTACTTAACGTCAGAGCTATTGTGGAGCTGCAGTAATGGAATTGCAGCTCTCAGAGCTGCAGAGTCCTGATCAGAGCTTGGATTGATACAGAGGGCTGGAAAACACTTCAGTCCAAAGGCCAGCTCTGTTGGGTCAGCACAGAGCATTAGCTTGGCTCTGTGCAATTAGAGGTGTCTGTGCTGGGAGCAGATTTAGGCTTTTCCAAGGGGAAGCTCTGGTTGTTCAGTCCAAACTGAAGTATTAATAAAAATGCCCAACTGAGCACCAAAAGAGAAAAAAAAATCCATTATGTTTAGTTTCTCTTTGAGTTTTTTAATGTTTTTCAATATTTTGCTCTTTAAAACCTTGGAAAAGATGAGAGGTGTAAGGAGAGGATTGGCTGTGAATGAAATTTGTGTTTGTCCCTCCCAGTGAAAGGTCTGCTCTCCAGAAATAGCCCAAAGGAAGGCAGCAAGTTGGGCAGAGGTGTAGGTCTGTGCTCAAGTGAGCAACCAGTGTTCTGAGAGCTCAGGAGAGAGAGGAGAGCCTCACCTGGCCACCAAGTGAGATGTCAAACACTGGATCCAGCTCTTTTTGTTTTTCCTCGGTTTTCCATTTCTTGGAGTTTCAGGTGTGCCATGTTCATTGGAGGATGCCATTTGCAGTGTTGAAGTCTGGGGAAACAGGGGCTGGTTTAAGTGGGGTTTGCCCCAAATGGAAAGGAACTGCAGCAAGTCAGTCACGTTCCTTTGGTGCCTCGAGGCAGTGGGATCGCTCTGAAGCTCTGCAAATCTGTTTGTGTGAGCCCAGGAAAGGATGGAGAGATGGAAGGGTGTGGAGGGAAGGAAGGACACTGCCATTGTGGCCAGCTCCTGCTGTAGGAAAGCAGAGAGATGGGACTGAACCCCTGGGCAGGGTGAGGGCTTGGTCCCCAGCCTGCCCTGGCTTGAAATCCCTCTCCCATACTGGAGTTAAGCGCAGGCAGCAACAATTAGGTTTGGCCCATGATGGTTCTGTTTTAATCAAAGAGATCTGTTACTCCTTGTTAAAATAAGCATTTTCCCCATCCTGTTACATGACTCAGTTTTTCTTATGCTGGCCTCCAGTGTTTTAACTGCCTTCTCAGATACATGGATTTATTTCAGATGTATTTGAAGAGATCTGTAAACCAAGTGCAAAGCTTGGGTACGTCATTTTTAGCCAGCTTGTTTTGGAGATTGCTGAATTTTCACACTAAAATAAACCTATTTTTTACATCAGTAAGTATTTTAGCCCCTCAGACTAGCTGGAGAGGGGATTTTGGCACCCTCAAGATTGCTTTCAATGGGAAACCTAGTACATAAATGTGCCTGTACTCTGTAAAAGCTGAGAATAAATCATGCCAGGTGCTATAAAATGGTCTAATGTACAGCAGGATGGCAGTTCAGCTTCACAGCTCCTGTCGGAAGTCAAAGCTCCTTCTCCCAGGAAAAATTGGATGCAGTTTTCAGTGCATTAGTGCTGAAGTGCCTGCATGCTAAAAATCTTGGACTGAGTCCCTGGATTGGAGCTACAGGAAAAGAAAGAACTGGCAGGACCTAGACCATGGAGCTGTGAGAGGTTCTGGCCTATCCCAGGAGATCTTAACTGCAGAAGGTCTTGGATGCTGAAGCAGAATCTGGAGGAGATGAGACTCACCAGTGGCACCTTGAATGGTGTGTGTGCAGAAGTGGGGCTGGGCAAACAGTTTTTTTGTAGCACTTAGCAAAAATTATGTGTGGACACAGAAAAGTGAACTGGTGGCTTCTAACCTGGTAAAATCTCTGGTGAGATTCTTCTAGGAAGAACATGCAGGATGTGGTGGAGCTGAGGATGTGCTGGGTTTGGAGGCAGGGGTTGGACAGTAGAAAGGGTGGTGGTTGGGCTGCTGGCACCAGGGTTAGGGTTAGGGTTTGAAGAAATTGAAGAAATTTCTATGGGAGGCTTCTCTGCTGCCAAAGTGGTGATATTTGGACTTTTATGAGAGTTTTTGTTGTTTGTCTCACTGAGATTTCTGTATGAGACACAGTGTTCCTCAGCATTGTGGCCTGGTCCCAGCAGGGCTGTGCATGTTGAAATCTCAGCAGTGCTTTGCAAGAGCACTCTAATCCCACTCATTTGAATATTTACATGCCTCATTACTAAGGGCAGTGCAAAATGGTTGGATTTTAAGTGTTTTGCTGTAAAGCATCAGGCATACAACATGGTTACTCCATTGAGTGGCTGCAGTGGGGATTTTGTATGCATGGGGCATTGGAGGCTGCATGTCCAGGCTGGGAAGTGTGAAAGATGTTGCTCTGCCTGGCAGAAGGAAATAGGAGCTCTGCATTTCCCAGCAAAGTGACAATTCTGGTTGTGTCCCACTGGCTGCAGCAGGTGGTGGGTCATTTATTTTGCTGGATGAATAAAAGCTGACAGCACAAGTTAAGTAAATATGATGGAATTCATTTCTGGGTACAGAAACTGCAGCTTTTGCTTAGAGGTAAAATTCATGCTTGTGCAAGGAAAAATTTAAAGAGCAACAATCAATCATCCACTTTCTGTCCTTAAAATGTGGACTTCAGTTTTGGGCCAGGATATGCAGTTGTTGTCTGCAAAGGCTGGTATTGAGGCCAGGGTTTATTTGTTTAGTAAACATAATGCCTGAATGCATCAATTGATGTTTGAAAGCATTTACCAATGTTCTGATTGTGTGCTGGTCCATTACACTTTATGGAGTGTGAGGACCACAACCTTTGAAGAAAAAACTCGTGGTGCTTGCTTCATTTGTAGAAATTAGTCTTAATACTTGACATTATCAAGTTAGTGATAGTTGATATAACATTTTGAGAGTAATTAGGAGCATGAATTTATGCTCAGATGGATGTTCAATTAAAAACTGTGGCAGCTTTGAAGATCATGCTTGAATAATCCTGAGGCTGAAATGTGGGTTTGTGCCCAAGTGAACCTTGACAGCAAATCTGGAGAGGGGGAAATGCTTTAGTAGCTCAGTTTTCCTCCTGTATGTTTTATGCCTTTGTAGCCCTCTCCAGCATGCCCATGGGGGCACCAAAATGGAGGACTGTTGAAAAAGTGGAGATTTTCTGTTGAACCACAACACTTCTTGCCTGTTTTGAGCCACATCTTTGGTGTCAAGGAGGCAGAGCTGAGCAAGGGAGCAGGAGTAGGGCTCAGTCTTAATGTGGTTTTTGGACAGATGATGGCTGATGGTGTGTGATGGTTTAAAGGAAAAAAACACTGCTGTGGTGATGGTTTAAAGGAAAAAACCAACAAGTTTTGGTGGGCGGAGGACACGCAGGAGGTAGAAGCATCACAACAAAGCTTTTTGGTGCTTTTCTTGTATTGATACCCCAGTCCTCTTTTGTAGCTTCCTTACAGCAGCACAGATTAACACTGGACAACTTAACACTTCACATTAATCAATTAATTCCCAATTTCAGCTTGCCTTGGCTTTGGCAGAGGTGGTTCTACTTTCTGGTCCAACTGGATACTTTGGAGAGACTGCAGGGGCATGGGTGCTTCTGGACTTGCTTCCAGGCTTTGGGCACAGGCACTGGAATCTGCATGGCCAAGGTACCAGAGGTGGCTGATGCTGTGAGAGGAGTTTATTGCTGTCGTGGCATCTTTTAATGGGTACAGGTTGGATGCTGATTTATTTCCTCTGTTACATCTCTCACGTCCAGTTCTTGGCGTCTTCCTCCAGCCTGTCTGTATCTTTATTGCAAATTCAAGGACATCTGCAGTAGGGTAAAAATCAACTGGGTTTTCTAAACTGTTTATGAAGGTTTCACAGCAAGCCTCAGTGCTGAGCAGTAGGTTGAATTAAAAGGGATGGTTGACTGCTGAGGAGATGCCTGTTTTCCCTGGATGGCTTCATCTGCCAGGGTGAAGCTCTGCAATCCATTGTTGTGAACAAACTACAGAAAAAGCAAACCTTTGCTACAATATCCCAGGGTGAGCACTTACTGGTTCTACTCCACCTGATTTTTGCGTGACTAAGTGCCCCTCATGGCTTACATTAACATATGTTTCCAAGTGGTTTATTTTGTTTTGGTAAATGTTTACACGATATTAAGTTCTTACCATTGTCTGTGAATGTTTGGGAGGTGTGCAAGGAGGCAGCAGATTCCTGGGAGAAGGATGCTGTGGGCACACAGGGATCTTTTTCCCCTTGGCTGGTACTGAGGGAAGCAGGAGCACTTCACCACGGCAAAGCTGGGGCATTTCTTTAAAATACAAAATGAGGTGGTGGTGCATCACATGAAGGAAGTATAACTCCTAAACCCATGGTTTGGAATGCCCCAGCTTGCTTCCCCCTCCTCCTCCTCCAGCTCATGGGAGATGGGGCGTGCCATGGTCCAAGTGTTTACCCTGCTGGTGCTCTGTGGGCTTTAATTAAAGTGTCAGTACACATGGGGACTTCCTAGGCAAGCCAACAAGGACAAATTTAGGAAGAGGAGGGTTTGTTTCTACAGATCATGCTGTCTAAATAGATGGTGTCTAGTGATGTGCCCCTCCTTCCCCACGGCCACATCCAGGGGATGCTTCAACCACAGCCTGGGGCTGCTGGGCTGTGCTTGCTTTTATTACTTTTTATGTTGCACACTCCTTAAAGTAAAGCTCTTTTTCTGCTGCTAGAACATGGGCTTGCTCAGGACGTATAAATTGTGTTAATAAATGAGCGAGGAGCCCTGGTGGGTGAATTGGCTTCCTGGTGAAGTCATAAATTTGGAGAGGATGATGCTGCCTTGCTCCACAGCCGGCGCGTGGGTTTGCTTCCCAGCGCCGTGCCTGGAAACCTCAGGGACCAGGGAGAGGTTCCCATGTCTGGTAATTTAGGGCTCTTGAGCTGAGATGGTGTGAAAGATCATCTCCAGTCTGCAGGAGGGCTGGGAGACCTGACACAAACCCCAGCTCATCAACGCACACACTGCTGTGGGGGCAGGAGGAGCCTCCCATTTAGGAAAAGCTTCTATTTTTCCCTGTTTCTGCCACACTGCATCTTGACCCCTCTTTGCTTCTATTGCTGGTTCTGTCCTAGGTGTGTTAATTATCAATGCTTCAGGGCAGGAGCTGCCACTGCCTCTGTGTCTTCCACACCACATCTACAAGATGGGGCCTTGGGCAGCTCCCACAGTAAATGGAAATGTAAACTGGGAAATAAGAATGCTTCCCTTTGCCTCCTGTCAGGATCAGCATTTGCTGGCTTTCCTGGAGGAAAAACATCTTTTCCTCAGGCTGCCTGGTTTGGAAGCAGAGCACATGTCCTGCAGTTGGGGGTGGGAATGATTTGATACGAGCAATTTGGATGTGATGTTGGGTGATCAGTTTCTCAGGAAAGGAGGAAAGGCTGGGAATTGCCTTGCTTGATAGCAGTTGTGTTGGTTTTAAGACCTCATAAATAGTTGGAGCTCTTTTATATTTTCACCATCTCTCCCAGGCATTTTCCCATTAGGATTAATGTAGTCAAGCTCTGTGCAACAAACAGTTCATTGCAGTGATTTGCTGTTTGTTTCAGTGGCTGAAAACTGTAAAAACCTCTCTGGCCTGCTCACCAAGTCTTTCTGAAAAGAAATAAATTACTGGGCAGAGTGAATATGGTGCCCTGCAGGCCAGGGGTCCCTGGTGTGTGCCCAGGGAGCTGGGATGGGACCCAGGTGGGCTGAAGGCAGTGTGGGTACCCAGCCAGCACATTCCCACCATCTCAGCTCCAGCAGCCCCTTTCCAGCAGAGTCATGCTCTGTGCTCAGGAGAGGCCCCAAGCTGGTTTTTTGTGCATGGCTGAGCATTAAAGGGTAATTCCAGCACTTGTTTGCCAGGCAAATACAGCACTGAAGGCCCTGTACTAATTAATTGTAGTGGCAGGAGGAAGGGGAGGGAATTGCTTTCTCATCATGGCTGCTGTGAAGATGCTCTTGAAAAAGCAACAAATAACGTGTGGATGCTGCCAGGGCGAGGAGATTGTTTAAGGATATTGTTCACTGTGAGGAAAACATTGTCACTGAGCAAAACCAAACAAATTTCTCCTTTTTCTTTTGCAGGGTCGTCATGTTAAAACAGGCCAGCTTGCTGCTATTAAGGTTATGGACGTCACCGGGGTAATGTATCCTCCTCCTCCTCCTGCATCCCTAAATTACAGATAAGAGGGGAAAGGGGATGGGGTGTGATAGTGTGTGGGGGTGGGTGGAAGGCTGATGTTTCCTGGGATGTAAATTGCTTTTGTCTTAATGTGATGTGTGCCATTAAGAGGTTTTAGTTTTAATAAATATGTGAGGAAAAAATACATCTGGAAGAGTTTTGGAGATTAAGTACTTCATGCTGAAACAAAGCAGCATCCAGTTCCAGCAGTGGCTCTTATAAATACCCTACTAAATTCTGAAGAAAATCATAGAATGATTTGGGTTGGAAGGGACCTTAAAGATCATCCAGTTCCAATCCCTGCCATGGGACACCTTCCATTGTCCCAGGCTGCTCCAAGCCCCATCCAGCCTGGCCTTGGACACTTCCAGGGATGGGGCAGTCACAGCTTCTCTGGGCAACCTGTGCCAGGCCCTCAGGACCCTCACAGGGAAGAATTTCTTCCCAATATCCCATTTTACCCTGCCCCCTTCAGTTTGAAGCCATTCCCTCTTGTCCTATTGTACATGACTTTGTCAAAAGTAGCAACAGGATCGTGTGTTCATAATTCATTTCTGTTTCTCTGCATCCATGATTTTCACTGAAGAGCTTTTGTTCACCAAAAATATGTTGCAATTATTGTAATGAGTAACTTCACGAGGCAAGTCAAATAATTCCTGTGCATCCTACTGATAAAGAGAAAAAAACCCACACCACCCTGGTCTCAAAGGTGGCTCTTTTGAAACTTGTGTCAGACTGAGAACCACGAATTTACAAATCATTAAATTAATAACAAAATTATGGGGAAAGGATGCTTTCACCATTTCCCTGTTGCCACAAAAGAAAAAATTATTTAAAAACAGAGATTCATTTAGGAGCGTGGCATAAAGATGCTTTTTCTTGAATTATTTTTTTTTTTCTAAGTGCAGTACTATCCCTCCCAAAGTTCCTGCACTAGAAACAATGCCAGGCTTGGAAGTAAGAATGTGTTTTGTTGTGTTTTGTCTTTTTTTTTTTTTTTGACTGGAATAACACATTTCAAAATTAGGACTCGATCACAATCTACCCACCCTAATTTTTGAGTTAATGTAGCTTTCAGGAGCTCAGCACATGCAGAAATGACTCTCCATGAAAGCAGTCAGCTGGCCTTGGGAATCTGTTTTGAAATACCTTAGATAATATGGTGTGGTATTAATATCTATGGGACCTTCATCCAAGTTATTTTTGGTGCTAACAGGTGAAATGGTGTGTGGAAATAAGTCTGTAAATGTGAATGAGATTTGTTCCTGTTTACTTGTAGTATGTACAAGTGCCATTTATCTTGTTCTCGTGGGAAGCAGGCTCCAAGGGAATAGGCAAACTCACCAAGCATAAACCCATGGCATAAATAGCAGTGAAATTCCCATGGGATGAAGCCTGATGTTAGAATGAATTTTAGCTGAGAAATCAAAATATAACTCTGAGGCCAAACACAGGTTTAGATTTGAATCCACCCTTAATTCAGTTGTTTTAAAATACTCCCAAGGAAAGATATTGGAGCAAAGTACCTGAAATCTGATACTGCCCAGTAATAATTTCATACACATCTTTAAGTAGATGTCCCTGATGTAAGACTTTGCCTTGTAAAGCTGGGCCTCATGTCTGAATGTACAGGGTGTAAATCAGGTATTTGTCATGGGATGTGGCTTTTGGATATTTAGGTATTTTTCCCTTAGGCTGCTTTTAGATGGGGAAGGCTCGTTCAGGGCAGGAGCACAGGCTCAGGCAGGATGGGCAGTGACCACAATGCAGGCAGTGCTGACCTGTGCTCTGCCAAGGGCTGTCTGGGCTTCATAGCTCTTGGTGCTGAAGGCACTTCTAGAGCCTGCAGGAGTGGTCCTGGGCATTGCTTCTGGAGGAGTTTCTAAAGCTGGTCCCTGCATTGTGCCTGCAGCCATGCTTGGCACCTGCTCCAGGCTCAGTGCTGCTGAAAACCCAAACTCAGTCCTTGGCCTCCTCCTCACACACAGTGTCAGAGCTGCCACTGCTCCATTTGATCCTGACCTTCCACCCCACCTGTTTTTGCAGGAAGGACATCCCTGGTGACAGTGTGTCTTTCAGAAGTCAGCAGAGAGCAGAATTAGTGGGGTCATCCCAGCCTTAGCCATCTGCAGCTTTGGAGTGTGAAGCCCAGGCTGGATGGGGCTCTGAGCAACCTGGTCTGGTGGAAGGTGTTCCTGTCCATGGTGGGGGGGTGGAACCAGGTGATCTTTAAGGTCTCTTCCAGCCCCCAAACCACGGTGATTCTGTGTTCAGTGAGCTCCCAGGCAGCATTTCATCCTGGCCACATGCTTTGCACTGAACCCCAACAGGCTCCTGACAATGATGCTTTGTTTAACTCATCTCTGCTCTTACTAATTATCTCTTTGGGAAGATTGCAGAACAGAGGTCCTCAAGTTGCAGCACTTCATCAGTTTGGGCAGCTGCTCTCTCTGAATTAAGGTTCAGATTCATTTTCCAGGGGCTGGTCCTGCTGTGTGCTGCATGACCTACATCCAGCAATGGATGTCACAGAATCAGCTGATGGAGGCAAAGTGAGGCAGCAAAGCCTGGCCTGTGGCTTTTGTTGGGTTTGGGATTGGAGTAGTTGCAGCGGCTTGCTGTAATGATTCCATCTTCTTCCCTACTGGAAGGAATTTGCTGAGGATTTGCTGCATTTGCTGAGGATGACTGCTCTCAGTACTCCTGCTTGGACCAGGAGTTTGGGCTGGAGCCCCCAAGCCTGGCCATGCAGACACCTGGCATCCCCAGGTGCCATCCACAGTTCTTATGCTTTGGAGGCTTTTCCCACCCATTTTGAGTTCTTCAGCTTGAAGATGGAGTCAAAATAAAACTTTAGACCAAGTGTCCCTCTGGCTTGCCTCCATGTATTTCCTAGAGAGCCAGGCATGAATGGAGGGATGAGTGAAAAGCTGGATGGGTGCTCAGAGCTGGAGGGATTTTGTGCTGAGTGCTGCTCCTTGCTCTCAACACTGCTGAGCATCCAGCTGCCTTTTAGTTCTTGTTGCAAAGGGCTTCAATTAATAGAACCATCTCTGATAACCTTCATGTTATATGCCCTGGTTTCCTGGACAAATGAAAACAAGCAAAGTTGTGTTGACTGCTTGAAGAGAGGTGATAAAGGTTCTTCCAGGATGGTCCCCTGGTTTCCTTTGTAATGTTTGAACCTGTTCCTCCTCCTCTTTGGTGCTTATACCCTCCGTGTTCTTACCAAAAATAAAACTGGAGGTTGTTTATGCAAGCTCCATCCAGATATTTCTTGTACTTGTTCTTCCTGTCTTCACCTTTGCTGTTCTTCCCTGAATGGTATTTTGGGAAGAGAGATGTGTTTCTGTCCGTGTTAGGTGACACCTGGTCAGGGGGCACTGCTCCTTGAGAAAAGCTGCTCCTGCAGCTCTCTGCTCTCTGGGTGCCTTGTCCTTTGCCCATTTGTAAAACTGAGGTCAGGAGAGGCAGGTGAGGGACACGGGAATAAAGGAGAATAAAGAACAAGCAGCCCTTTCTGGTCCTTTATAACAAAGCTTGCTGACATCAAGGTGCTGAGTGCTTCCTGTGGAAATACGGGGGGCTGGAATTCAGTCAGCTTAAAATAAAACCAGGGCACCTTTGATGGGTGTGAGACAAAGAGGTGGGACATGAAAACAGGTATTGGTGTGGCTCCTCTGCCCCTGCTGCTTCAGCTAAAGCCACTCTGCAGGTGGGACAGAGAGGGGCTGGGACAGCCCATGGGAATGGTGCATGTCACCAGGACTGAGTTATTCTGATGGAGTTTGTGGGTCTGCAGCCCCTGCCTGCTCCCCATGTGGTGCCACCCCACCATCAGCAGCTCCTGGTGTCTCCAGAGGGCTTCAGGGTGGGCAGGAGTGATGTGCCAGAGAGCTGGGAGCACAGGAGCACTTCTGCCATGCAGTGGTTTGTAGAAAAACGCCTTCTCTGGTGTGTCTGTGAGGGTGCATCACTGGGGTAACACAGGTGTGGTTGAGCCTCAGAGCAACATGAGTCTCCAGAGCAGCTCTCATGCTCCCAGGATCTGCTGCAAAAGTGGCTGTAAAAAATGGTGCAAAAAAACCTGGGAGGTCAGTCAGGAATGGGGTGCTTGGAAGTTCACCCATGTACAAAGACAGCTCAGACCCTGTGAAGTGCAGTCTCCTAATGCCTCTGGTTTTGTCTTTCTTTTCTTTTCTTTTCACCTCCCCCCAGGATGAAGAGGAAGAGATCAAACAAGAAATTAACATGCTGAAGAAGTATTCTCATCACCGAAATATTGCTACGTATTATGGTGCTTTTATTAAAAAGAACCCACCAGGAATGGATGATCAGCTCTGGGTAAGTTGCTTTCTTTTCTTCAAAATAACTGGGATCTAATAGAGATTTTTTTTACTCTGAATTGTCCTCTTACCAGCACCCAGCTTACACAGAACCCCTTATTTTGCATTCATCTTCTTTAAAGCCATGGCTTTGATCAGGCTCTTACTGCACTGCAAAACACATCTCCATTTTGCCATCAAATCTTGCAGGCTGATTGTAAACCCATTTTTATCCTGAAGTGTCATTAGCAATATCTTTATTACAATAGTCAGTTGGAAATCATTCCATCTTCTGGCAGCTGGAGGGAGCTGGGAACATCTCTGGGAAGATGGAGGCTGAGGGTGATTCCTGCCAGCTCTTGGTGGTACCTCTTGTGCTTCACGTTTCATGGAGCCTGTGCAGGCACATAAAGAGGAGGGGACAGTGAGGGGAGGTCAGGGGGCTCTGTGGCTGCTCAGCCACTTTGGTGGAGACGCCTGATGTTGCTGAAGGGCACTGAGCTGCTCTGCATCTCCACAAATCCTTGGCTGCCTCCTCCTGCTGCTTCCCTTGTCAAGGCCTTCTTGGTTATTAATTCAGCATTCCCAGAGCAGGGAGGATGGAGTTTAAATCTGCTCTATCCCTGGGGAGAGACAGAGCATCAGAGCCCACTCCCACAGCAGCAGCTGGTGCTCAGGGCAGGGCAGTGGCACCACAAGTCAGGGCTCCAGTCGTTGCTGTAAAATTAATTAAAGTTGTTGTGCTGTGTTCTGAGCTTGGCTGTGCTGGTTGGAGTCTCTGGAGCAGCAGCCTGCAGTGCCTCTGGCCATCAGAGCAGCAGTGTAGGACCCTGCTTTCCTTAGAGGTCTCTTGGAGAGAAGGCTGTGTTATCAGTACAAGGACCTGCATGTTGTCCTGTGGTTGAAAAAGTCTTTATTTCCTCCCAGTCTTGTAAATCCAGTAAATTCTGCCTTACCCATGTGAGGGGCTTTTTTAAGTCTGTGCCCAGTGTTGGGACTGGTGGAGGCATTCCTGGGAAAGCTCCCCAGCTGTCGTGGTGTGACAGGAAGTAGGTTTCCTGGGATATGCTGTGGTCACCAATAGGTGTTCAGATTTTAATATTGGCACCTGGTGTGGCCACTGGGGACAATGGATACCCCTCTGAGAACACAGGGGTTAAAAATCATGTCCTGGCAGCACATGAGAAGCGGGGGGTGCAGTGAGAAGGTGTCCAGCCACTTGTGGGAGTCTCCAGGCAGGCAGAGCCCGAGTTTTTAACCCCTTTTTGGACAATGAAAACTTTACAGAACATTAACCTTTCCCAGAAGAGAGATAGAGTGGAAGATGAAGAAGGAAACAGGCAAGTGTGATGAAGGTCTGGGCAAGTGAAAGATGTCGGGAGAGAAGAATCTTAGGTGGGAAGAGATGATGGAGTAGCTTAACTGGACTCTTCTTGTTATAGCCATGGACAGAACCATGTTCCTTGTGACACAGAGACTGCATCCAGGGGGAGGCAATGGCTCAGAGCCAAGAGGGTTCAGTGTTGGTACCCCTCGGCCCCAGGGGGTGAAATTTGGTGGGAAACAGGTGCCCCAAAAGTGAGACTGTGCTCTTTTTGGATCGGGACAAAGCATCCTTAAAAGACAACCCTAGAAGCAGCTCTGGTCCGTGTTCAGTGGTGAGAGCACTGGACATGAAAGGAAGAGGTCAGAATAGCAAATGTACTCCGGGCAGTGCCACGTGTGACACGGAAACACACGAGGTTTCAACAGTGTTTCCAGGGGAAGCCCATGGCACAAGAAGGACTCCTCTTGATGAATTGAGAATTGATTGTCTGAAGAGTGGTGATGGACCGAGAGTTGAAATTTGGGGGATAGACATATTGGAAATTTGGTGAGGGGAGGAGGAAATACATTTGTAAGGTTTTCATTTTTCCTGTGTGTTCCTTTTTACATATAGTTGTAGTGTAGTTAATAAAGTTTTCTTTTCTTTATTTCTAAGTAGGATCCTGCTTTGCTTATTCCTGGTCACATCTCACAGCAGAAACCAGGGAGAGGGTATTTTCATGGGAGCACTGGCATTGCACCAGCATCAAACCATGACACCAGCCATGGAGGAGAGGTGTGCTGGTGCCACTGTGTTAAATAGCTGTTGTTTCAGGATCTGATTGAATTAGGACTCGTGTGAACTCTATCAGTCTTGCCTCACAGATAAAGGCTTGTTTATTTTTCATTGGCTCTTTGTTGGAATAAAACGGTTTCTGATAATGCCCAAGTAATTCTTTTTATCGACACTCGGGAGGCTGATACGGAAATAAAAAATAGGGAACTCTTTCAGTGGAGATTAAAATCTCTCAGAAACGTGGCAGGCTTCCGACATGAGGTATTGTCAGTGCTGCTGCTCTGTTCCACAGCAGCCACTTGCCCTGAAAGATGAGCTCAAGCTCACTAAACAACCCTGTTGTCAGAAATTAGGGAGCTGTGCAGAAGGTGTTATAGCAGATGCATCACTAATCTGCTATGTTAGGCAAAAAAAAAAAAAGGAAGCAAAAGTCATAGGGAAAACCTTTATGGAACATTTAAAAAGAAATTTTAAGATATGAGGTAGGTTTATTCTTGTGTTGGATATTGTGTTGCATTCTGGGGTGCTGTGGGTTTTCAGGAGGGTTTGTGCATCTCTAACTGAGGTGAGGGAATCCTCCTCTGGTGCAAAGGGACAGGGTGAGGGTGTGCTGCAGAAACTGGGGAAATTCCCGGGGATGTGAGGATCCAGATAATCAGTAAACTGCTGCTTCTCAGAGTTAAACTCATTAAATTCCCCTTGCTCTTCTCAAATCTGAGCTATGGGATACCAGGCTGTGCATAACCCAGAAAGGTTGTTGAGATATTTTGGAGTGGGTGATTTTTAAATGGTGGGGGATGAGGCATTCATTTAGAAGTGAACTTAGCATTCATTTTAGAGCTGGATGGGGGAGGTGACCCCATCCCAAAGGACCCCTGCCCTGAGCACTGCTGGAAGCTGCAGGCACTGTGACCCCTGTGCCCCTGTGCAGGGTCGTGGAGGTGCCACTCAGCTGGACACTTGTCATCTGCCCTTGCTGTCCCCTGTGCACTGAGGCCAGGGACAGAGCAGCCCCCCCACCACGTGCAGCAGGCCCTGGGGCTGTGCAGAGTGTGGGGGCTGAGCAAAGGCTGGCACAACCCAGAGCCCACCCAGGGCAGGGCAGAGCCCGCATGGTCCCCAGGGCCAGCGCTGGCTCCAATGGATGGGCTGCCATGGCAACCCTGCCCGCAGCTGCATCTGTCACCAAGGGGGACAAATTGCTAATAGGCAGGTTGCCAGATAGCCACGTGGTGGGGTGTCCTCTGCAGCAGATAATCTGGGCCAGTGTGGGGGAGAAAGGAGTGAGGGTGATGTGGGAGCAGCCCCTGGGTCAGGGTGGCACTGCTGCAGCTGTGCAGTGCTCAGGGCTGTGATTGTGTGATTGCAATGTGTTTTTTCACTCTGTTGAGCTCTAGGGGCCCATTGAATTGCTTTAGGGTGATGTGAGCAGAGTCACACCAGGGATCAGCAGAGCAGAAATGGGGGCAGCAAGGCTCTGTTGAAAACTGAGCATGAGCTGTCAAAGCACTGGGTTACACCTGTGCAGCTCTGAGCAAGATTGCTCTTAATATGTTTATATACCCTGAAAAATATTTTTGGGCAGTTGCTGATTCTTTGCATTACAGAAATTAGATCATGAAACATTTGAGAGGGGTCAGTTTTCGGTTGAGCTGTATCTCTCTTTAGTCTCTCCAAGCTCTGCAGTCCCAGGGGAGTGTGAGAGGATCAGGGCTGCTCCTCTGGCCCCTGACTGAGAGCTCAGGGTTACCAGAGCAGATTTCTTCTGCTGTCTGGCAGAGTAATCCAGCACTATTTAACTCTCACTGCTCTTCAGAGCAATGTCAGTGCTGTAAACACTGCAGGACTGTGAGCACAGCTCCTTCTGCTGCCATCCCTAACCCAAAGACATCATCCTGCTCAGGACCCCTGATGGTGTCAACTGCCTCCCTAAGGGGCATGGCTTGCTTGGCTGCCTTGACATCCAGGGAGATGCAGGCAAGTCATTTATTGAGGAACTCACGTGGGAGCACTTGGATGCTGCAGCTGGAGAGGAGAGAGCAGAGCAGTGCTGGCCCCGTGCTCCCACCTGGGTGTGTGGCTGCAGTGTCAGCCTGCTCCCACCCCAGCACCAACAGAAACAATGAAAACCTGGCCTTGTCTCACTGCTGAATATTTTAGTTGCTGCTAAACACCAATTTGATTGCTATTTCTGTTTCTGAAAGGGGCATCAGCTTTTCTGCTGATCCCCCAAGGGAAGTTCTCTGTGTTTTTAATGCTCCATCCCTGCTTCCAGGTGCCACCATGTGGGGCATGAGGGACTCCTTTGCATGGGAGCCAGGCTGAGGAATTTGAGTGGCCTGGGCATATGGGACCATGTTGCACCCAAGTTCTGTTTACACACACAGCAGAAGGATTGATTTCCAGCAACATTTAGCCTGAGGGTGTTGTGTGCTTGTTTTCTGTAACTTCAAAGAAGTCAAATTGTTCCTGAGCTGAGGCATAGGAGGACAGGAGGATTTGTCTTGTGTAGTAAAATATTTAATTTGGGGAGTTTCTCTGGACAAGCTGGAGCAGTTCACTGCAGGATGAATTGGGGTTGGTGTTCTGGAGATGCTTGGGTTTGAACTTTTCCAGATAATACACAGCAGTGATTGGAACAGAGGTCTTGCCATTCCCAAACTGAGGAAAGTAGTGGTTGATTTGAAAGCTGAAAAGGCTCTTTAAACAAAAAATTCATGAGACAGCAGGACACAGAGATTTACAGCTGCAGCTTCTGAATTTGCCTTGCTTATGAAGTTTGCTGTCACTCTGGTCTGAAGAGCTAAGCAAATGCTAAATGAACTGTATTTAAAAACACTTCTTCAATAAATGTCCTTGCAAATTAAATTTCAGAAGATGATCTTACCTTTAGCCCATCTTGATGATAATTTTAATTATGGTTAATATCAATTCAATATGCATTGCCAGTTTATTGTCTTACTCCATCATGGCTTCATCCCTTAAGAAAATTGGTAATGATGCAGGTGTGTGAGGGCAAATCACTCACCCAAAGCTATGAGATTTGTGAGAAAGTATTTTAGTATCCAAGTGCCCTTTGAAGCCTTTTCTGAGTGTGTTAAGCTCTGCCCTAAAATCAGCAAGAACTTCTGCTGATTTTAATTTTTCTCCTGTAAGACTGTTGGTTTGGTTTCCAACTGAAACATACCCATAGTGTTCATAAATTAATATTATGGTAATATCTGCATTGTTCTTCTCCCTCTCTGGTGCTTACCTGTCCTTACTGTTGGCAACATACATAGGTAGCCCATAGCCATCCATTCTCTGCATGGCTGAACAAGCCCTCAGCTCCTCTGAGAAGACCTGGTTGTGTTCCTGTACCCACTCCAGTGTGCATTTCTTGTTCTTGGGCTCCATCACCCAGCAGGACATCAGTGCCTGGCCTGTTGGGTGTCCCCTTGGCCTGCCAGCATCTGTGGTTCCTCTCCTTGGAGGCTGCACTGTGTGAGCTGTGGGTGGCAATTCTGTAGCATCCTTCCTTCCACCTGAGGAGCATGAGAAGCCATGAAAGCAAAAGGGGATCCCAGTGCTGCACACAGCAGCCACCCACACATGGGAATGGGGCTGTTCACATGAGGTGTCCATCAAGGACAAGGATACTCAGCCTTGTCTCCTTTCTGCTGCTGCATTTCTTAGAGAATTCATGGCAGAGCTTTCAGGCTGTTCATGGTGCTCAGCCCCCTTGGATCTGGAGCCTGTTGGTGCTGGCAGAGATCTGCCAGTGCTGGATATTTCCCTGTGGATGCTATGGGAATATGCACCTCTTAAAGAAATTCATTAGAAACACCCCTTCTGTGACTTTCTCTTTTTCTCTCTGTTAATTTAATCTCCAGCAGGTTCCACAGTTACAGATTTGGGATACATCAGCAGGTGGCTGTATGATTCCCCTCCTGATGCAAAGTTAATCTTTGCTCTGTGGAAATCAAGGGCAGGGTAGATGACCAAGCAGACTGTCAGCTCCATTAAGATAATCTGGCAAATTAATGGGTGTACTGTGTACTTTTAATGGGATTTCTTCCATATTCTTTTAAGCATTTTGTTTGCCATGCACAGTATAGCAAGCCCTTCGTCTTCCTCTTGCTCCAAACTCTGGTGAGAGCCTGTGGAAGAGTTTCCCTGGAAGAAGACTGGCAAGGGCAGCATTTTGGATTGCAAGATGTTTGTGGCTGGCTCAGCTATCAGGATTTTGCTTTCCAAATTTGCTGCTGTGGTATCCCAGATGTTAGTTTAATCAGACACACATGAAGACACTTATATTCACCACGTGTCAATGGTCCAAAGGGAAGAGAAGAAAAGCAACTTTGAAACCAGTTGCTCCATTATTCCCCATTCAGTGAGCAATGAGTAACCAGGACTTAGGCCATGTCAGTGACCCAACTGGATGGCTTGGTTGCTGCTGGGGGGGAAGAGCTGTAGGTGCATTCCTTGCCTTTGCATGGGGCAGATTTTAGCCAGTGACCCATCCATTTCTGCCATTTTTTCCATTTCTTGAAGCCACTTTCATGACTTAACAGGGATATTCAAAGAATTTTTCAGCAGCAGTTCAGGAAGAAAAGAAAAACTTAACATCAAAACTAAAGATAGCAGTGTGGTCAAAGCCAAGTAAGGTATAGTCTGCTCAAGTATTTTATTTAGCCTGAAGGTTTATGGCAGTCCTGTGTCTGGATTTTATGATCATTATAATTTATGATAGTCTTAAATCAATGCATTTGTGCAATTTGGTCAGGAGTAACCCTTCTGCTGTTTTAATTCTCTTCTTGGCCTGTGCTTTTAATCGTGATGTCACTGGCTTGGAGAACGTTAAATGCCATGTAAGCCTCATGTGATAAGAAACTTGAAACATGCACATTGAAGAATCTGGCAAAGGAATATCTTCAAGTAGGAAGCAGATCTAATTGGAAAAGATGGTTTCACATCAGAGAGGAAGGCACTTGCCCAGGCCTTGGAGGAGGCTTGTTGCACACATGGGCTGTGCTCACTTTCTGGAGCACGCTGATGGCTCCTGCACACCCTGGGATCTGCGAAATCCCAGGGAGGCAGACTCACATCCCGTGCTATTTTTGTAATGTTTATTTCACAGTTGTTCAATGACAAGATAAGGTTGGGCTGGGTTAGATCATTACACTTCTATATTTGATATTCTGAAACTTTGGAAGGTGTACAAGTGGTGGTGGCCAGTCATGTTGGAACCAGCCTGAGCAGTGGGACAGCAGCTCTCTCCTGGGAAGTCTGACACTGCTTGGTAACCTTCCCCTCAAAGGAGGTTTCCTGCTCAAAGACATGGTCGGAACCAAAGTTTGTCTGGTTAAATAAAAAATAAAAATTGAAAAGTACACCTGGTTTCTAAATCATAGGAGGCTTTCAAATATCTGCCTCAGTGCCTTTGTATTTTCAGGTTTGAAGAACTTGCATGCGAGAGGCAGAGTTTTGTTTTATGGCTGTTGATACTAAACATTGATCAGAAATATAAAGTAGGGCGTGTAGGGGTAGGGTTTGAGATTCTGATCTCCTCCACTGATTTATAGCACTGGACTGATTCCTGTTTCTTGCTCCCAATCTTCTGGAGGGCCACAAGCCTTCCAGCCTTTTACTGTTTCATTTTCTCTCAAACCCCAAATGGATTACAAGCTGATAGGTCCAGGATGACATTCCAATGGCTCTGTGTAGCACTGGGGCGTCCCCACAGAAGCAGTGCCAGTGTCAGGATGCTGCTGCTGGTGTCACTGCACGACATTGATGGCATTAATGACACTCCTGTTCCCTCTGGCAGCTGGTGATGGAGTTCTGCGGCGCGGGCTCCGTCACCGACCTCATCAAGAACACCAAGGGGAACACCTTGAAGGAGGAGTGGATTGCCTACATCTGCAGAGAGATTTTGCGGGTACGTGTCCAGGGGGAGCTGGATGTGGTTGGGAATGTGGCAGTTCAGGGCTCAGGGGACACAGGAAGCCTTTGGCTCCACAGATTTCGTGGATGCTGTGCTGCCATGGCCTGGAGCCTCTGTGCTGCCAGCGGGCGTGAATGATTCATGTGCCTGTATGATGCATAATAAATAAGCCCTGCTTAATGCCCTTTAGCTCTGTTAGCTGCCTGAATTTTAACCCTCTTTTTCCTTCAACAAAAATATAATCTCCTATTAGTATTAAAAGGGCAAAGATTTATTTATGTTTAAATTATGTTTTTATTTAACAGAAAGGTGAGGACTAATAAAGTCTGTGGAAAGAAGAGTCTTCATGATTAAAAAGCATCCTCTGTTTTATTAAATCCACATGTCTGATTTTAATGAGGATGCTGTAGCTTTTATACTCACAATATAAATGTTTGACTGAAATGTCATAAAATGGGCCATGCCAGAGTTTCATGTACTGGGAGCTGGCAGAGTCTTCAGCAAAGACTTTCCTGCATTTTGCATTGCTGAGCTTAGAGGATGGGGTTGTAATGGTTGCCCTACATTAAAATCTATTGCTCTGTGAGCCAAAGACTTGTTCAAGAGGAAACAGGAATATTTGGCATGTGAAGGAAATCTGCACAAGAGCTATCAAGTGATAGGATGAGAGGAAAGGCCTCAAGTCACACTAGGGGAGATTTAGGAAAAATTTCTTCATCAAAGGGGTTGTTAAGCACTGGAACAGGCTGTCTAGGGAAGAATGGATCCCCATTCCTGGGGGGATTTAAAAGAGATGTGGCTGTGCCACTTAGGGACATGGTTTTGTGGTGGCCTTGGCAGCTGTCAGGGTTATGGTTGGACTCTGTGGTCTTAAAAGTATTTTCCAACCTGGACAATTGTTTGATTCTATGAATGAAAATGAGGCAGAATGATGACTCCAAATGGATGTGGCTGACACTGAGGCTGCCACGGGTGTCCAGAGGTGACACAGCATTTCTGCATTGACCCTGAATGCCACTGCCCACACCACAGTGATGTGCAGAACATGCTTGGCACTGTAGCTCATCAGCTTTTGTATGGACACTGCTTTCAGTGCCAGGAGGGCACAGTTACATGGGCTTATTTTTAGTGTATGAGCTCCATGAGCCTGCTCCTTAAAATAGTCCCTGGCAGTGAGTCAAAACCCAGCCTCTGACTCATGTCCCAGGGCCAGCATGGGGTAGTGTCACCTACTGCATTTTGGCCACACATTGGGGTGGTGGTGGGTGACCTCTGTGGGGTTTGGGGTGAGGAAAGGCTCCCAGCTTCACACTGCAGAACGTGGCTCAGGCTTGGCTCAGACAGTGATGGACAGTTGGAATTCTAACACGAGGCTCAATCCCACATTGTTAAAGGATTTATTGAAATCATGTGGAATTTTTGTTTTGCCTCAAATGCTCAAAGGTGCCTGTAATCAAGTATAATATGGCTAAAAAAAAGGACTCCTATACAGATATAATCTGTTCCACAGTTTTCCCAAGGTAATGAGCATAAAATGACTAATAACTACCAGAAACGATAGCAGAAATCCTTTTCTTCCTCAAATATGAATGTTTAATGTGAAATGCAAACCTAGTGCAAAATTAGTTTTTGAAGTAATCCATATTTTTCCTAAGCTGGCAATCTGGGTGGATTTTGCTTTAAAACTGAAATAATAAACAAATGAAATAAAAATGTGGGTTGCAAAAAGAAATTAATGAGCTAATAAACCAGCACAACAGCAAAGCTAGTTTACCTTTAGCCTTTGAGACAGGCTTTTCACTTGAGCTATATCTCTATTAGGGATATGTGCAAGTTATAATATTTGTATTTTCATGGTAGCTTTTTTAATACAAGTTTCTCAGTGTACTGAAATCCAGTTTATTGGACCGATATAACAAGAGAATTGTTTTCTTCAGTTTCTGGATGATGGAAATGGAGAAAGGAGACAAACCCATTCTATTATTTCTGCCACAGAAATGGCTCCCTGAGGCAAGGGAGCACATGGGGGAAATCATGTCTGGAGTGACAGAAGAATTTGGGTTAATACAGGCTCCTGCTGGAATGGGAAAGATTGGGTTAAAGCCCCACAGAATGGGCGGGCTCCTTGCCAGGCATGTCCTCCCAGCATGGGACATGGGACAGTGTTTGGAGCTTGTGATAAACAAAAGCATTCTCAAGTGCTTAACTCCAACTGTGAACCTTTCATTTCTGGAGCATAATTGGTTGAGGAGGAATGTCAGAAAATAACATGCTTTGAACTTGGGTTCCTCTAACCTTTCTCTGAATTCTCCAGGGCTTGAGTCATCTACACCAGCACAAAGTAATTCACCGAGACATCAAGGGACAGAATGTGTTGCTGACAGAAAATGCAGAAGTGAAACTAGGTAAGAGTGGGTTAGAGCTCTTGGAAACTGCAGGTGGGCTGGCTGGGGAGAAGCAGCAAATCTGGCTTGCACATGACCTGAAGAAAGAGGATGGGTACCAAGAGCTGCTCTCTGGGCTTTGTTACGTTGGCTTTGATGCATGACCTTGGGTGCTGACCAAGTGCTGTGCCTCAGACTGCCAGGGGTTGATGGCCAGGTTCTGCTTGCAGAGATGCACCTGCAGTGGTGTTTCTGCTCAGACAGCTCTGCCACCAGGTACAGGTTAAGCAACCAACACCAATTTTTCATGCCCTGGATTGAAAATTGTCCTGTGATCACCGCCAGATGTTGTCAGTGGCTGTTCCCCCACAGCTGCATAGCAGTGTCCTAGAGAATAATCCATTTTCAGTTTAGCATGACATAATCCAGACTCCTTTTCCAAGATAACCTGATGGAGGGGTTTAATTTGCAAGAACTACTCTGAATTTTGTGCACTCTGTTAGTCACCCTGGAGAGGAGGAGGCATTGGTGTGGAGATCAGCAGATCAGTGCAGATTATGTGCTCACATCCTCACTTGTCCAGTATTGATGTTATTGAGGCTGTCTTTGCCTCAGTAATAAAACAAATAATAAAACAATTAATTTATGTTGGTGATGGAAGGTCCCTTACACTGGTCATGTGTGGTGCAGGTCTGGTTTTCCCATGCCTCCTCTCTCCCTCTACAGCAGAATAAACCCCTGGCTTAACAGATGGCACCACCAGCTCGTTGGGCTTTATGCTGGTGAGGATTCCTCTCCAAGGGGAAATTCTCCAGGGCAAATCTCTAGCCATTGTGTTGTGCAAAGTGCAGTTAGTGGACCATAGAGTATTCTCTCATTGGTTTGATTTCATCATTTTTTGCTTCATTTTGCAGCTCTCTGCCTGACATTTCCCATGGGCCTTTGTCCTTGGTCCTTAGCTCCTTAAGTCTTTTGCATTTCTGCCATTTGCAGCAAGAATTTAGGTAGAAAAATGAGGCTTCCACCAGTATTTGGCAGGCTTCAATTCAAATGAGCAAGCATAGAACAAAGGCTGCTGCTTATTCATGTAGCTAACCCTGTTTCTCATTAGTATGAGGAGCTGTGATTTCTTTTCATTGCCTCCTGGCAAGGAGGAGAAGGCACAGGGTTTTGTACAAAACCTGGACATCAGATGATCAGGTTTGTCCTTGGCTGACCTCTGTTGATGCCAGCAGAGATCAAACAGGAATGTCTTCAGCCACGTCCCCCTTTCCTGGCTGTGCAGGGCTGTTCGGAATGAGCACAATGTTTTACATGGAGCAGCAGAGCATTGCTCAGGTTTGTCTCTGACCTTACCATGCCCTGCTGTCTCCCTGCTGCAGTGGATTTTGGTGTCAGTGCCCAGCTGGACAGGACTGTGGGCAGGAGGAACACCTTCATTGGCACGCCTTACTGGATGGCCCCCGAGGTCATCGCCTGCGACGAAAACCCCGATGCCACCTACGACTTCAAGGTACCTAAACCAGCATCTCCCTGCTCAGGGAATCATTGCAGCACTGAAAAACACATTGGCAGGCAGCACAGGCTCCTCCTGCTTTCTTTCTGGCTGTGGGATTTTGGGATGCCAGTTCAGGTCCAACCTGAATCTTGGTTGTGCTGTTCACGTATCCAAATTTACTGTGAGGAGTCTTTCCCCGTGTGGAGAAAGGTGTCAGACTCAGGCTTCCTACCTGCTACCCTGCTTTTTGGTGCTTTGTGTTTAAATACTCCAGTCAAACAAGCTGTATTTGCTCTATTTACTCTGGAGAGGAGTCAGGTCAGGTTTAGAAAGGGTAAAATCACATCCTCTGGCCTGCAGGCTGATATTCACAGGGAGATGTGAAGGCTGCCACACAATCAGACATTTAGGGGACTGACCTACTTTTCACATGTCTCTCCAGCCTGTTTGAAGTTTATTTTTGGATCAGTGGCAGCACAACATCGCTGCTGAGTTATAATGTGGCACATAGCCCTGTGCCATGCAGCAGATCCACAGCAAGGTTAGGAGTCCCACCTGCCCATTCAAACTACAGTGAGGTCTGATGTTTAAAGCAAGGAGAGCTTATTATAGTTTGTCTATTATAGTTTATCCTGTTTCTGCCTTACTACAAGTTTCTGGACACACATCTGTAGAAATATCCCTTGGTTTTTTGTCCCTTGGTTTTTTGAAGTGTCCCAGAACTTGAATTTCTAGCTCCAAACCTCCTGAGGTCCACTGAGTGTGTCCAGAGAGGAGGGCAGGGCATTGCCTCATGAACTCTGGGGGGGAAGCTCAGGCATATGTGAAGCTTGCTGTACTTCTGTTCATGTGCCTGCTGAGAGGTCACTTCACAAGGTGATGTTTAAAAAGGACTTTGAGACCCTCTGGTGTGAGCTGCTTTCTAAAAGTAGAACACTCCAATGTAACAGAGCCACAGCCCACCATTGTGATACAATTTTGGCTGCAATTACTGATTATTCAGAGAAATTTTTGAGAAATGAATGATTTTAAAGAAGCCAAATGATGCTTTGCTCTTGCAGCCATTTAAGTGCATCAGTCAACTTCTGAACTGAGGCTTTTCCAGAGAGCAGCTCTCCAGTCTGAGTTCAGACTCTGGGTTACAGAAATTGTTAATGATGGGGACATGTAGAAATAGTTTAATCTCCAATTACTTATTACTCTTTGATTAAGCAATTACAACAAGCATTTCCTCAGCTCTGCTGAGGGCAATGCTTCATGACAGGGCTGCACCCTGCACTGGCTGCTCTCACCACAGCTCCACCGACAGCTGCCTGTGCAAGGCTCTCATTAATCACAGCTTTTTGTTATTATTTCTTTTTAAAAGGGCTGATATCTTCATAGGCTACTTCTACCCTCTGAAATCCCTGAGGATTTTCCTCCTGCCAGAATAACTGGGGCACTTAATATGCCATGGACTGATGCACAGGCTCCAGGAGCAGAATCCCTCTATTGTCCCCGAGGATCAGATGCTCACAGCGAGCCTCTGAAGTTGGTTCTGGCCATTTTCCCGTGGCTGGGGGTGTGGAACAGGAGCTGATTGCTGCTGACACGCTCCTTGCAGGGTGCTTTCAGAGCTCCTGGTGATGGGGGAGCCACTGGACATGAGTCCACACCCCGGATCACAGCCTTGCACCTGATGCTCCTGCTTTGAAGTAGGGTGGGGAGGATGTAAATGGTAATTATTTCTTTTAAAAAGGATGCAAATCAGATGCTCTCAGGTTTGGCTGACTGGCTTAAAATGCTGAATACAAAAAATGAGATTTATAGGGTGAGAAAAGCAATCCTCACAGGCTTAATCTCTTGGACAAAAAGCCTCTGATCTCACTGTTTTCTTAGCCAGAAAGAGATGCCTGTGTAAGCTATGGAAGGAGGCAGTAAATACCTCCTCACATAAATAAACCACTTTAAAAAAGAACAAATAGAACCCCCCCCAGCTGTTGAGGTTATTTGTTGTTTTTTTCCCCAGCCAGTCTTCCTTTTTTCTTTAGAGATATCTTGTCAATAAGCTTAGAATCAAAAGGAGGAGGAGAAGGGAGCCTGCTTCCCTTCCCAAGTCAAGGCAATGCAAATACATTAGCACAGCATCCCTTTGCTGGATGGACTGAAAGGCTTTTCAGTCTTATAAATAAAAAAATAACATTAAAAAAAATCCTGAATTCCAGATCATTATAAAATGTGTGCTTCCTGCTGAGCTTTCTGCTTTCTCTGGGAGACTTAGAGAGATGATAATCCCTCTCTGTATTCCTCCAGCTTTAAGATCACTTGGCATCTTGCATATAATACTGGGCACCTCAATATGGAAAGAAACATTAGGAATTTGGAAGGAGTTCAGTGGCAACCCAGAGGGAAGGGGTCATGTGTGCTGAATCATGTGGAAAGACTGTGATAATTAAGTATGCAGCAGAAATCCCAGCTGACCAGAAACAAAGAATGGATGAGACTGTGCTGTGAAAGGGCTGAAAATAAGATTTGAGAGAGAATTTTTAAGCAGGTTCAGAGATGTGTAACAAGGACAGCAGTTGTTGAGGGACAACTTGAGCTAAAAAAGAGGAAAAGTGCCCTGAAATTGGAAATCCAAGTTGCCTTTCCTGGAGGGTGTATGTGAAAAGGTGCTTGTGGCTCCTGGAGGCTCTCTCTGGCTCTGGCTGGGCTTTTGGGACTCTGTAGTGGGAAAAACAACCTGTCTGGGATTTATTCACTAAATGGTAGATTTAGAGGCTTGAGGCAGTTTAGAAAGAGCAGCTCTTGAACTGGAGAGGAGAAAAGTGAAGTGGGACTGCAGGGACGTGGCAGAAAGCAGGACAAGGGAGAGCTGGGTGTACAAGAGGAGGGGTGGAAGGCAGAGTCCATCCCTTCCAGCCTTGGTGGAAGCAGCAGCATTGGGCTGAGTCGTGCTCCCAGTCCAGCAGATGGGTTCTGCTCGTTTTCTCTCCCTGGGCACGTCCAGCCTCTGCCTCCTGCCCTGCCAGGAGAGCCAGTCCCTCCCCTGGGGCTCCTTCCAGGGCTGGGGGTGCAGCCACAGCTCAGTAGTGATGGTGGGGTGGGGAGGAGGCACTGGAGGGCAGAGAGCTGGGGCTTTGGGTGATCCTGCTGGCAAGGGAGAGGATGGAAGGAAGAGTGTTAGAGGCATGAAATCAGAGTTTCGCGGATAGGTGCATTGTCTCTGCTCTGATCCTTCTGGAGACTCAGGGCTGAGCTAGGCTTGGGAACAGGGGGGTAAATAAATGTGTGCATTCCTCCTTGCACTGGCAATGTCCCTCTGCTTTCTTCCACAGAGTGACTTGTGGTCTCTGGGGATAACAGCCATCGAGATGGCCGAAGGTGCTCCCCGTGAGTACATCATGGCTCTCTTCTTTACCCCTGGGTTAAGGTGACTGCTGGGCTTTGCTGAGCACCAGCCAGAGCTCAGCTCTGTGCAGGGAACACCACCCCAGGGATTCCCCTGGGATTGCTGAGGTGGAGCTCACAGCACCCATGGGGACAAAGCTGCCAGGGCAGCATGGCCCAGGGGCAGGGTGGGCAGGGAGCAAAGGCACCTGTGTGACACCTGATACATCTTGGAGCACTCTGGGACATGGTTTCCTCAAATAAAACACAGATGAAGAAGGGGTGGAGGACTGGAAGCAGGTAAAACACCTCAGAGCTGGTGTGACACTGGTAGTGACACCCTGGTTCACCTGGGTGCAGCTGCACAGGTCACACTGCCACAGTTTCAGTGTTGTCCTCAGGCTGTCCTTGCTGGAAAATGCAAGTCAATAAAGCAGAGCATCATGCCATGTGGTGTGGCTGTCCCATGCTGTGGCCCACTGATGTCAGCACCTGTTGGGTGCTGAGGACCTGGAACTGGAGGAGCAGAGATGTCCCCAGCCAGCCCCTGCAGTGACCCTGGCAGTGCTGGGGACACTCACAGCCCTGGAATGGGGACACCAGACCCTGAACTCAGAGCCCTGGGATGGGGACCCCAGACCCTGAACTCAGACCCCTGGGATGGGGACACCAGACCCTGAACTCAGAGCCCTGGGATGGGGACACCAGCCCTCACCTGAGCCCTGGGATGGGGACACCAGCCCTCACCTGAGCCCCAGGGCTGGGGGTGTCTCTGGAGGGTTGTTGCTGCACTCATCCAGCCACAAGGGTCTGGCAGCCTCAGAGGAAGCTGGGACTCCCAGTTGGATCTCCCAGCTGGATGTGTGTGCTGTATTTAATGCCTCCTCTTACAAATTGCAGCTCTGTGTGACATGCATCCCATGAGAGCCCTCTTCCTCATCCCCCGCAACCCGGCCCCGAGGTTGAAATCAAAGAAGTGGTGAGTTTCTTTCTCCATCTTTAGGGACTGTAAAAACATTGCTGGAGCTGTCTTTTTCTGCAGCTGGGCACGCTGGGGACATGGTGTTGATATTTATGTAGTTTTGGGGGTTGGTGATGGTCTCCAGCATCTCGCTGGTGAGTGCAGGTTTGGGTTTTGGTCTTCCATGGAGAGGAAGTTTGTTCTGGAGGATCCACAAGGGGATGGAGGCCTTCCTTGGTGTGCAGAGAGAGCAACACACTCACCCTGCCATTTCACAGTGCAGAATTGGCTTTTCCTGGGCAGTTTGTGCAGCCTGAAGTCTGATGACACTTTGCTTGGCTCCCGTTTCATTCCAGTCAGGTTCTTTTCTCAAGTGGAAACATGTATCCAGGCCAAAGAAAAAAAAAAGAGGATGGTTTATCTTGAAGGCCCAGGAATGCAGAGATTTGTACTTTGTTTGGGCTTTATTTTAAAATTTTGCAGGAAAAGATACATCACTGTTTTGGAAAAAAAAAAAAAGCCAAAAAGGAAAGAAAGTGAGGCATGCCAATAAAAACCCACAGGAAAAATATTCCTGAAGCTCAGCCAGATGTTGTTTTGTTACTGTATGTTCTGTATTGATGGAAGTGGAGTCCTTAAAAACACTTGTATTTGGTTTGTGCTGTTTTCCTGCCCCATGTTCAGCAGTGTTTTAGTCAGGAAAGATCTGCCACATGTTGGAGAGACAGCACTGCCCCCTGTTCCCAGATGGGCTGAGCTCACAGAGGGAAGCTTTGCCTTAATCCTTTAAATTTTGCTTAATATCTTATTGATTGTACACCCCTAAAAAGGAGAAGAGCCCGTGGTATGTACTGACAGCACTTGGGGAAGGAGCAGCAAATATTTTATTGCTGACAGAGGAGTGAGAGGGAATTGGAGACCTCTGCTTTGGATGCATGGTGTTGGGCTCTTAGGACCAGCCTAAAAACTCACCCAGGCTTTGGCAGGAGGCATCTCACTTTGGTCAGCCTGATCAGCTGCTCCAGTACCAAACCAGGAGGAGAAGGGACCATTCCCAGCTGGCTCTGCAGAGGGTGTCAGATATTCTTGCTCTCTTTGCATGACCTTTTGAGGATACAATTAGTCAGCTGAGAAAATAGTGTAGGTGCTTGTTTTCTGCCAGATCACCAGTCTGCTCCTTTGTTATCCTCACTCCTACAGCACAAAGAGGGTTGTGAGACTTGAGAGTTTATTTTTCATACAAAAGTGCTGTTTATTCAGCAAAGACTCCCTCAGCCTCCAGGCAGAGGGGAGCTGATGAAAGCAGATTTTGAGCAGGATGTTTCCCCATGTCCTTAAGGTAAAAATGGAGCTGGGATGGAATTTGTATTATAGTCCCTGCCCTGCCACTGCAGGATGTGCTCAGTGCAAGGTGGCATGTTCCTGGGCACCCCCTTGCCACACGCATGTGGCAGCTGTGCCAGGTTTGCACATCCTGTGGGGTCTGCCTGGGGTCCTTTGGTCTGCCCAGAGTTGTGCCAGGGGTGGCATCCTGGGTGCTTTGATGGAAGATCTCCTGGGAAACCACGGTGTAATGAAACTCCAGCTTCCAGAGGCAGCTTGGTGCTCCCTTTCCATGCTCAAGCAGGCATCCCTGGTGTCCATCAGAGCTGGGACATGCTTGCTAGCTCAGACCTCTGTTCATCTTCCAGGCTGTCATTGCAGTGGAAAGCTCCAAAGGGATCCAGATAAAGCTCCACCAGCTCCTTGAAAGCAAATTCTTGCAGCATTTTCAGTGTGGCCCTGGGCAGATTTGCTGTCCTTGGCTCATCTCTCAGCTGGAGGTGTTTGGGCCTTGCCAGGATGAGTCCTGGAATTCTGCAAGCCCATCCCAGGAAGAGTGGAGATGTTTGACCAGGCTTTTGGGCTGGTTTTCACAAGCACAGATCACAAGAACAAAGCAAAATGGAGAAAGGTTCAACTTGGGTTTGTCCTTGCTTTTGTGCACAGCAACACATAAATAAAAGCACACTACATGGGCAGACCATCTTCTTCCTTGCATGCAAAAGTAGTGGAGGGACTCCAGTCCCTTTGAGGGTAAGTCAGGAAAGCCAAGAGAGAACATTGGCATGGGAGCCTGCCCTCAATTAAAAATTGCAGAGAGGAAAATAATTTTGTTGCTTGCTAAATCCTCAAACTAGCTTTTGAAACAGCGCTGTGTTCCAATGAAATTAAAGTCTTTGGTGTATCATTTTCTTTCCCAATTAAAGGCAGCCAGCAATGAAGCTTTATTTTCCTCCTACCCTGTTTGCAGGCAAAATGAACTCAAACTTTAGTGATTTTGTTCCCATAAACCTTCTCTAGCCCTGCATTGTAAAAGACATGAAACCTCTTTGTTAATGAGGTGATATTTGCACTGTGGTACCACTTTTCATCCAAGCAGCTGCAAAAGCTTTGCAAACATTGATTTAAGCTTTACAAAGCCCAGGAGCTGGAGGAACGTGTGTTTCTCCAGGAAGGTGGGCTGGCCTGGGCCTGGGAGGGGGTGAAATGTGTGCTGGAGTCCTCCTGGATCAGAGCCAGGGAGGAAGCCCTGCTCCTCAGCCCCAGTGAGGGCTGAACTGTGCCACTGGAAAGGCTGGCTTTGAGAGAGGAAGATTTTGGGAAATGCAGCAGCCTGAGCTGGAAAATGGATGGGAAATCCCTGTCCATAGCTGCTCAGGCAGCAAAGGTGTCTTAGGGCATCACAGGGCACAGGGACCCCCATCCCATCACTTCCAGGAGGACAACTTTTCAGCTGCATCACCTGTACTCTTTTTGCCCATGCTCTGGATCACACATCCAGGACTGGAGTCTCTCCAGCTTCACACCAGCAAAGGAGAATCGTATTTTAAAAGTGTATTTTTTTTTTTTTTGAGACTCACATTGATCGTGCCTTCTAGGTACACTGAAACACTGAGTTTCTCAAGGCAAGGTGGGGAAGGCAGATTTGCTCAATTTGCTCATTAGCAGAGCTGGAGGGAAGATTTAATTGGATCCAGTAGGATATTTTATTTTTGCATCTCAATTTGTATGGATTAGCACTTGAAAGATAAATCACTTTTAGTCTGACAGCTTAAAAGTAAAATCCCTGAAAGCTTATTGTTTTACTTCTAATGTAATTCTGTAGTATCTGTTGGCTTCTGACATTAATTTATATTCATTTTCTTATTTGCTAAAGCAACATAGACTACAGTAGCCTGTCAACATTTTCCTTTCTTGTAAATCCCTGTTCTCTTGAGTTTATAATGTGGTGAAATTAGTTCCAGGAAAACTTTGGATATGCAGCACTTGAGACTAAGACAAATTTGTTTATTAAAGATCTGGCTGAAACTGTTTTAGCTGAGATTGAATGTGACTTTGTGGGCAAGGAGGAGGGCAGGGCTCTGTTCCCATCTCTATCAAAAGAGCATGTCCCAGTTCCAGTCTCCCAGTCCTCCTGTCCCAGTCTGTTGGATCAGGGAGCCTGGGGCTTGCTGGCCCCCCAGCCCTGGTGGGTTGTGATGCTGAGAGAGCAGGGAGGGGCTGTAGGCAGCAGGATCATCCAAAAGTTTTCTGAGATCTACCAAGCCCTGCAATGTTGACACTTAAATCCAAAAAAAAAAAATTTAACCTAACTTGTCCCACTAGCTTCACAAAGATTCATCTCTTGAAACACTGCCTGGGGGCTATAAAATATGAGAAACAATCCACTCAGGCACTGTGCTTATATCTGTGTGTGTTGTATCTCGTTTCTACCTGCAGTTTCACAGGTTCAGAGGGAAGGGAGCAGGAGCTTTTTCTTGGGTGCCATTGGTGACATCTTGCTTTGGTGATTCTCTGGTCATACTGATGGTTCCCAGCTTTCTGGGATAACGAGCGAGACCTGGGAAAAATCATCTCAAACTTTCTAACATGAGAATCAATATTATTATTGATAATATATATATTATTGATAATATATAATCAACCTATTATTTCTGTACCTTCCTTCCCTGTTCTTGACCAGGTCTAAAAAGTTTCAGTCCTTCATTGAGAGCTGCCTAGTGAAGAACCACAGCCAGAGACCAACCACAGAGCAGCTGATGAAGCACCCCTTCATCCGGGACCAGCCCAACGAGAGGCAGGTCCGCATCCAGCTCAAGGACCACATCGACAGGACTAAAAAGAAGCGAGGAGAGAAAGGTCAGTGGGCAAGAGAGGAGGGTTACTGGAGAAGAAACAGCACTCTGAGCAATCCTTGACCTCTGCCATGTGCTCAAATATCTCTGTCTGGGCAACCTGTGACCTCTGCTTGGGGATCCCTAGTGCAGACCAGGGCACGTCCAGGCAGGTGAAGCTTATGGGTAAAAGAGGGAACACAAACAGGACTGGGTTGCCCAGTACTAGTTCCCCTTACTCAGATGGCTGAGATTGTTTGCAATCTCATTAAATTCAATAGATGTGAGCCTTCATGTGGTTTTGGGGACAGATTGTTTTGTGTGGTTTGATTCCTCTCAGTCGTTGAAACGAAAATAAATACCTGTAACTAAACAATGCGTGTTCATGCAAAGCAGACAGGTGACTGTCATTAGAGTTAATCAGTGTTTTTAAATATATTTCTTTTCCTAATGAAAAATGATGCCATTTTTTAGGCCAGGTGGTAATTTCCACATGGAACATCTAAGCCTTGATTCATTAAAGCGTGTGTATAAAATTTACGTTTGCATAGATCCGTGCTGGCGTGTGGGAGGGTGAAGCTGCTAAGCTGAATTTTCCCCAGCTCACGTATTTCATGCCAAGTGTGTTGATCTACGTGACATCCCTGCAGCACCAGCGATGAGCAGAGCTGTGCAAACCAACATCCAGATAAGACCCTTGCCCCAAAGCAATTCTGCTGACTAGGAATAACCCATTAAACTGAATGTTTTCAGTGAACTCTCCAGGCCCTATCAAAGCCCTCTGCAAGAAAGATCAGATAGCAGAAGAAACTTGTTAAAGTATTCAGCTGCTTGTGAACTGAATTTTAATTTGAAAGCTCATTTGTAGGATCCAGCAAATTAATATGTTGCTATTTCTCTTCTTATTGGTAGCGGAATTAATTTTTCATGCGTACCTTCCAGCCCCTTGTAATAGATTTCACTACAATCAAAACAATAAAATGGGATCCCAGTGAAGTATTAAATGTGTTTAGTCTGGCAAATGAAGGTTGGACCCTAGAGATGGAGAGTAATTGGATAAATGCAAGCCTTTCTTTGACTATAATTCCCTTCATCCGATAAAGATGATATCCCAGCAGAAATTGCAGTATGTAACACAACATTGCAGTGAGCTTTTATGTAGATATCTTCATTGCCTGGAAATTACATGGATTTGCATAGGAAAAGCATATGTTTAGGGAAAGAAGAGCTGGTGCCTTCAGAGCCTTGGTTAAATCCCACCTTCCTGTGGCTGTGGCTCCAGTGGCTGGTGGTGCACGTCCTGTTGCAGAGCCATCCTGAAGAAGGCGGTCACTCGCTGTCCTATAGAGATAAATTCTTATTTTGTGGATGCCCCCATCTTTACATCAAGCGGCTGTGGTTGTCAGGGCTGTTGCCCACTGTGCTGGTGCTTCCCTGGCCTTGTGGCCCCCATAAAACCACAAAATGCAGAGCAGTAATGCTGCTTATTCTTGGTCATGCAAGGTAAAGAGAATTGGCTGTTCTGCCTTCAGAGCTCTTGGGTTTTCAGCCACTGGAAAAACAAATGAGTCCAGCAAAGGGCACTGATGAGCAATTCTGTTCCTAGATGAGACAGAGTACGAGTACAGTGGAAGTGAGGAGGAGGAGGAGGAAAATGACTCTGGAGAGCCAAGGTAAGAATCAGCATTTCATTTGTGCCCTTACATCCCTTTAGCTGGGTATAAAATCAGCTTGGATCGTGGGCTCATGTGAACTGGAAATGGAAAAAGGACATTCTGAGCACAGAGTCTTGTTCCCTGGCAGAACAGAGGGAATTCTTGCTGCCGGGTGGTGCGTGGGCATGAACTGATGCTCTGGATCACCTTAACCAAAAGCTGGGGAAGAAAAACCCCATTGCCTGTGGGATCTGCAGCACAACATGGTACTGTCATGGGAATGTGGATATTGAGATGTGGAAAAATGTGAGGTGAAATTAAAAAATTCTTTAAAATGTGGTTCCTTCCATCCAAGTGTAACTAACTCCCTATTTCCATGTAATTTTTCACCATGAAACCTCCCAGGTGCTGCTGCAAGCACCGTGGGGCTGGAACTTTCTTTGCTGACATTTTTCAGAGCCGTTGTAATTAGTATCAGGTTATTCCATTATTTCTCTGAGATAATGTAGTATTTTAATAGCTGGCAATGATTCATGCTAAATGTGCTTTGTGCACAGCTAAATATAGTGCGTGCCAGCCGCTGCAGCACCAGAGGCTTTGGTTAGAAACTTAATGTAAAGGAAACCTTGCCATTCCCAGTGAGTAAATGACCGATGAGCCAAGAGCAAAGAAAAACTAATTGCCATCCTCCACCTACACAACCTGCCCTGACACCTGCAGGTCCCCATCCCTCCACCCCTGCTGCCCGAGCTCTGTCGGATGCTCGGATGCTGCTGGGATGGAGGGGAGAAGGGGCCACGCTGGAAAACCCTACAGGGACAAGAGCTTCAAGTCCGCAGGGAGGGGATCTTTAATGCTTCTCCTGCGTGCAGCTCCATCCTGAACCTGCCCGGGGAGTCGACGCTGCGGCGGGATTTCCTGCGGCTGCAGCTGGCCAACAAGGAGCGCTCGGAGGCGCTGCGGCGGCAGCAGCTGGAGCAGCAGCAGCGCGAGAACGAGGAGCACAAGCGGCAGCTCCTGGCCGAGCGGCAGAAGCGCATCGAGGAGCAGAAGGAGCAGAGGAGAAGGCTGGAGGAGGTAACTGGCCAGGGCCGAGCTTGGCTTTGGGTGGAGCAGCAGGGTTTCTGCTGGCAGATCCCAAGGGACTGTTGGTAATAGTTTGCCTCCTTGAGCCGCGTCTCATAAGTTCTTGGAGGTGTATTACTCACCCAAGTTAGCTCAGCTGCCCTTGGAGGCATGAAATCAGCAGGATGGCTTCTGGTGCAGTGTTGGAAACACAAAAGTTTAATAAAAGGCAAAATAACAAATAGAGAAAAACCGAGCCAGGTGCAAGAGGTTCTTGCTCCTGGTAAAACACATCACAAAAGCCATTAGGTTCTTTGTTCACTTCTTTTTTTAGTAAATTGACTTTTTGGCTCCTGTCCAATTAGCTGTCTTTAAGTTTGAGGTGAAGTCCCCTAGGCCTGTGAAGTGGTTTTTTCACCTAATGGAGGAGAGAAACTTCTGGGCTTCTGTCCTTTTTGAGGGGACAAAGGATAATTTTGTCACTCTGTCAACAAGGGGCACATTCCTGTGACTGTTCTCAGGTGGTTTAATGTCACGTGCTGACCTCTCCAGTCAGTAACCCCAAACATTTTGTCACACTGGTCAAGCCCCTCTGCTCATCCTTTTGGTGTAGCCACCTCCAGCCACTCTCCCCACCATAGCCAAGTGTTGCCAACTTTTGTGAAGGTAATAGAACTGGTTTGCTGTAAATAAACCCTTGGAATTCCAAACCTAAAGGGGTCCCTGGAACTACTGAGCAGAGTTAGCCCATGACTGGGGTGACAGCTGTGTTCAGTCAAGGTGTGCAATCCAGCATCTGTCAAGTTCATTATCATTATTTGCTCCTGTGGACTGTTACAGTTGAAAAGAAGCTGAAAAGCTCAATTTGCCCTGTCCCTGGATCCATGTGCCATTTGTGTCCCATTTAATCCATAATTTCAACTGCAGTCTTACAGTCCCTGCCAATTACAATTTCTCTTGCAGGGGAGGGGCAGATGCCTGCCTGACTTGTGCAATGATCCATATGTGCCCTGAAGGATAAGATTTCATTACCCTTGTCTTAACATACCAGCCACAAATGCAATTGGTCTTAAAATTATCCACCCCATTTAAAATCCAGCTGCAGGATTTGACCTTGTGACTTTGGGTGTCCCTGAGCTGCTCAGCCTGGCCATGTGCTCTGGAGGAAGTGCTTGCTTTTGTTTTAGCTCCTGGTTCTTGTATTGAAGAAGTTCACCAAAAAATAAAGGGGTTTTTCCCCATCTCTTGGGGGTTTTGATGGGGTTTTTCAAAAAGGCTCCCATTGCCTTGCTCTGAACTCAGCCCAAGTGACTCATTGAAGGGTTCATACGTTGAGGGTCATTAAATTAGCTTTCTGAAGAGGTCACCATGTGTCTGATAAAAGGGCTTGCAGTAAATGGACTATTAAAGCATCCACCCCCTTAATTTGCACAAGCAAGAGGTCTCCAGTCTCTCCCTGTACTGGGTAATGCCTCAGGCCAGGGGCACAGACAGGAAGGAATTTCAGGCAGCTGATGGTGATGATGGTGATGGTGTGGCCCCTCTTCGAGGTGGTCCTCTGAGCCCCTCCAGGGCAAAAATCAACACAGGCAAATCCCAGGCAAAGCATTTTTTCAGTCTGGTAAATATGTAGGTCTGTGGTGTTGTGAGAGCACAGAGTGTTCAATACTTTGTAGGTCAGGCTTTGCTAGAGCCCTGCACCCATCCCAAGGCTGGCAAGCTGCTTTGGGAGAGGACAAGGTTGGCACATAGGTGCACCCCAAAATCCCCTGCCCCAGTGGGTGTTTGTGAGGACTGCTGTAAGGAAGCCTGGTTCTGCCTTTGTCTCAGCCTGCTTGCTGCAAGCAGTACAGGAGCAGAACAACAGCAGAATAAAAGCAGACACCAGATTAGCTGCAATCCTGTAATGAATACAATGCTTGCTGCTGTATTAATATGTTCTCTTCACATGGAAGAAAATTGTTCTCTCTTTGCTGCTTCCCAGGCAGGTTTTGAATGGAGGACTAATCCCTTTGCTAAGCAGGAGAGCTCTGCCCTGAGCTACAGAGTTGCTGCCTTGCTGGGCTGGGCTGTGCTCAGTCCCCTGGGCTCTGCAGTTCCCTTCTGTTGTGTCCCCAAGTCATTAAAAGTTAATGCCACCATAGCCAGGATTTAAACCCAATGCCTTTTTTAATGGCTTGAAACAGCCCCTTCACCCACTGCCTTCTTCCCAGCTGCCTCACAGCTTTTGGACCTCAGCTGAAAGGGGAATGTGCTGTGGCAAAGCTGGCCAAGAGGTGTTGGCAAGCTCCTGCCACGTCAGAGGAGTGGGGAAAGGCAGGGGGGCTGTGGCTGAAGAGCATCCTCTGCCCCCTTGATGTGACTTGTCCCACAGGCTCAGCCAGGATCAGGGCAGATGCTGGGGCCAGCTGGCAGCTGTGGTAGCCCCAGCACCTTCTCAGGTGCCCATTTCCTCAGGTCCATCTGGCCAGGTTTAGCTTCACCTGCGTCCAGCCACAGAGTGAAATGAGCTCTGCTCTCTATTAGACACTGTTTGTGTGGTGAGCAAGGAGCAGCTGAGTTGCTATGGTGAGGATTAAAGCTGGAGTCCTTGAAAGAGGCACAGACCTTCTGTTGCAAACGTGGTGGGCTGTGGCACTGGTGAGGACAGATGCTCCCCAGCATGGCTGGCTGTGGCTTTGCCAGCTGCAAGGTGCCCTGAATCTGCAAAACCAGAAAATCTGGAAGTGCAGAGATGAGCAAATAAAGTTTCATGGCTGCTGCAGTTTGGATATAGTTTGGATCTGGTCTTTGCCCTTGCTGGGTATTTAGGGGCAGGAAGCCTCTGATGGGCAGCCACCAGCAGCTGTCACAGTTGTGCTGAGTTTGGTGTGGCTGAGGCTCCCAGAACACTGCATGGCTGTGGAGTGCTGCTCCAGCCAGGCTGCTGCTGTTGGGCCTCTCTGCTTTTTCCTACACCAGCTTTGCACTAGCTTTCATTAATGACTCTTGGCCAGAGATTTATTTTGGTTAATGGGAGCAGGATTTCTTCCATGCTCCTTTATGGTCTGAGTAAGATGGGGTGTGCCTCCAGCAGGCAGCAGTGGTACCAGCAGATCTCTGGGGGAACAGACCAGTGGAAGACTCAGATTACTGTGTTTTCAAAATAAATTTGACCTTTAAAACACAGCAGAGCAGCCGGGACAAATAAACCCTTGGAGCTGGTGGCTTTTGGGTCTCCAAAGTCAGCCTGTTGAAGCTGCCAAACACATTACTGTGTTTACAGAAAGAGCTCCTACTCATCATAAGATGCCGTGGAGGTGTCCAGGCTGAGGGAGTGAGTTGGCATTTGGGACCAAGTGCAGCTCCAAAAAGATTGATGTAGAAGGATGCCAAGCTCAGAAATGCCTGGAGTTAATTTGTACTGGAGATGCACAGCAAAAGAGCTGAAGAAAGGCCTTAGTGGGATAGCTGGCCCATTCCCCCGTCAGTGAAGACCTTCAGGAGGTTTGCTTGGTGGTTTTCCAGTGCTATCTTTAAATACTGGCAGAGGTAGAGCTCCTACCCTTTCTCATGTCTCATTTAACAGAGCTCAAAATGAAAGAATCACAATTTTTCTGTCACCTTGATCTTCCTAAATGGGGATTTCTGAACCTCTCACAAAGTACCTCCCACGTTAGGGCTTTTTTGGGGAAATCCACCATCTCCTGATGTTGCTCTAACAATACCATCAAATGCATATAGAAAAAAAGTCAAGTGAGGAAGTCTGGTGGTGTCTTTATGGCCTTCTGGGTGCCCTTGAGACCTTGCTGCCATCCTTTGCGTGTCTCCTTGCATCTGTTGGACACTTGGGTCTCCTTTTTCAGGAGCTGACCAATTTCCTTCTCTGAGGCTGAATCTTCTTCCAGGCAGCCAAAGAGATTTAGATTTGCAGCTGTCTTTAATTGCAGTGGAAGTAAAAATGCCCAAGCCAGCTTTGAAACCGGGGCTTTCATGGGAGCAGAGTTGCAGCTTTGTTTCCCTCATACAGAAAGTTGGTCTCATGAATTCAAAATGTGCACCAGAACTAACCCTCCAATTAGGAAATTAAATATCAATAGATCCAACAGCACTGCAGAAAATGTTTGTGTCATGCAGAAGGGTGAATAGGCTTGAATATATTTTAATTTTTCCCTATATATACATATATTAGATATATATAGTTCCCTAATCAGCCTTCCATTTGTTGCTGGCACAGAATGAGCCTTGATGCACTGGTTTAACCACCAAAACTCCAGCTGAGCTGTAGGAATAACACATCCTGGGGTCAGGAGCTTTAGGGATCCTGCAAGACAAATCTCTGTGCAGACCCCTTGGCAGCAGTGGGCAGATGGAGTCAGAGAGGGCTTTACATAACCTCATTTTTCTGCCAAATTGTGGATTTTTCTCCATTCTAGGTATAAAATGAAGGTCAGATCATTACAGGGAATGTACCAGGCAGATCTAAGCATCTTGCTGTTTTCATTTGAGGTTCCAGTTAGTGCACTTACAGAGCTGGATGTTCAAGGGATAAAAAATTGCTCCTGTAAATGTTAACCAGCAGAACACCACCAACTAGAGGCTCTTATAAAGCAATTAAAAAAAAAATTCAGCATTTAGTTACAGGTAAATTTAGGTTATCTAAAATGGTAGTTTGTTATCTTCTTCTGCTTGTGCAGTTGTCCTATAGCTTGTAGGAACCTTGTCATTAAGATGGCAGCCCCCTCATAGTTGTGGGGTCCATGGGGACACTGCAGTGGTCCCAGCAGCATTCCTGCACCCATTTCCAGGGAGAGCTGTGTTGCAGCAGCTCCTGTAGTACAGGTATGAGCTAAACCTCATGTCCCTCTCATTTTCCTTTGGTCAGGAAACATGTAGGGCTCATAGTTCCTGAAGCATGAGATTCCTCCTGCATGGGGCACCCATCCCTTCGTGGTGATCCCGAGCAAAAGCTCTGCAGTGGTTCAGAGCAAATCAGATCCCTGTTTGCCATGGTGGGAAGTTCTGACCCAGTTTCTCTACCAGTGGGAAACACCTCTCCATGCTCCAGTGCTCGGTGTGTCAGAAAAGATGATGTTCCAGCCACAGCCACTCTTTCCCTGGTGGCTCAGATAAATGAGCCTGTCACAACAACGCAACCACCTAGAATATTTGTTTTCATTTGTCACTTGGAATTCCCCTTCCACTTCTTTCCTGGCTCGTGCTGGTGTTTGGGAGCAGCAAGCCAGGGTTTCCAGGAGCTTCTTCTTACAAGTGTCATTGCCTCTCTGAGCTCCCAGGGTTCAAGGGGCAGCTGCAGCTCTCCCATTGCTCGTAGCCCAGGATGTGTCTGATGTAGCAAAGTGAGCTTGCTCTTTGAAGTCCTTGTTTCATGCCAGGCCTCCAAGGGCCTCCCCACCAGAGGTTTTGCCTTTGTGTGTCTTCTCTCATCAATATTTAAAACCTGTCATATCTGGTGCAGTGCAAATAAGATCCCGTTCTGGCTTACAAGCAGCTACATATAGCTTTACCTGCAGAGTTATATAAATGCAGCCCTAATTAATTGGTGCTCTTGCCTTGCATGAATAATGGATCTGGATAGTGTAAATACACACAGTAGTTTTAGGCTTGGAGAAATGTGGGAAGTGTGCTCTTGCAGTGGGAGAGGGAGGTCAGAAAACAGGGAGAAAAGGAGGCAAGGAAAGAGAGATCTTTGAATCTTTGAGGGGTTTTTTGGTTGTTTTTTTTTTAATTTTGGGGTTTTTTTGGGTTTTTTTGTTTGTTTTGTTGGTTTTGGTTTTTTTTGTTGGGTTTTTTTTTTTGTTTTGTTTTGGGGTTTGTTGCTTGTTTCTGTTGTTTTTTTTTTTCTGTTTCTACATGCGCTTGTTTTCAGCTGCATCTCCCTGATCCAAATCCTTCTTTCAAAAATGGTCCACATCATCCTTCAGGAATGGAGAAATGGTCCACATCATCCTAATACTGGGGAGACTGGGGTTTTGCCCACTGCAGTGCCAGGTCCTCTCCAGATGTTTGCCAGCTGCTGCAGCGGGGCCATACAGGGATGGCAGCTGATTCAGCCCTGCTCTGCTGGGCTGCAGTGTTCAGCTGAAGGTGCTGGTAATGCTACCAATGGTGACAAATGACCTGCTTATAATGTGACCTGACAAATGTGATGTGGAGCTGCAGGGCAGTGCTGCCCTGCTGGCCTCCATAAATGTGTGTGTTGGATCCTGCTCAGAGCCTCAGCCCCAAGAGCCTGCCTGCAGCAGGGTGCAGGGGGCCCTGAAGTATCCAAAAGAGCATCAGGCTCTTTGGCTTTGAAGGGAAGTGGTCCCTGTGGGCCTCAATTCTCATTCCTGGAGTTAAATGGGCTTTTAGAAGGCTGCTGGTGAGATGCTGCCTGGAAGGAAAGGGGCCAGAAGTGGGGCAAGCTCACTGGGGCACATGGGACCCAGGAAGGACGGTGTGCTACTCCCTCCTTGAGGAAATTGCTTTTGCCTCCTTGTTTGGAAGGATTTGGATTTGTTCACCTACTAGATTGGTAATGAAGACCATTTGGGTGATTTTTATTTAAGAAATAGCTGTGGTATTCAGGGCCTTGCCTCCTGCCAGCCAAGCCCAGCCGACACAAGCATTATGTGCTTTATTCAGCAGCGTGATAGTTTATCTAAAAAAGCCAACCATTAAAGCCCACCCCCAAACCAGTGTGGCACAACTGGGACTGGAGCTCAGGGTAACATTTATTCAACACTTTAGTCTGAAGATCTGTGCTTCAGAGGTCATGGGAGCAGTGACTATCACCAAAGGAGGTCAGGGAGCACTGGAAAAGCCAAGAAATCCAGTATATCACCAGGATGCTGCAGAGTGCTTGTGTCCTGGTGGTGAACCCTCTGCATTTTCTAGTGCAGAGTCCCAAAAGCTGCAGCCAGGCCCACATTGCCCTGTTGCCAGCGAGGACAGGAGTGCACACAGAGCAGCACATGCATCCCCTGCCCACGTGGGCAGTGCCAGTGACTGTGCCCGGTGTGGGACACGCCGCTGTCTGCAGCTGGCAGGTTATTTCAGGTTGGAGACAGATTTTCCTTGCCTGAGGCAAGTGGAGCAGCTCTGATAAATATTGCTATAGGTGGCACTAAAGCTGTGCTGCAGCTCAAGGAAATCATTGGAGTCCATGTGGATGTTACCTGTGGGTGAGGAGGCAGCAGCAGGACAGGCTCTGGCTCCTGATGGAAATGTTGGGGTCTTTAAATGTTTGTCACAACATCTGTAGATAGATTTATCTCCATGGATATCTATCTGTAAAGATATCCTTGGATGTGTATCTCCACAGAATATGGAGGAAAATACAGTATCTCTATAGGTATCTACGGATGGATACAGATTTTAAATCAGTCTGTGCAGTGCAGGTTCCTGCAGAGCAGCAGTTTCACACGGAGGCAATCTTGGTCTCTGGAATGCTCAGCCAGCTCTTCAGCTGCTGGCTCCAGCCCTCCCCAGGGTTTAGTGAAGGCATGGCAGTGCCAGCTTCTCCAGTGCCAGCATTCCCATGCACTGCTCAGCCACTGTGCTCGGCAAGGGAGAGGAAAAAAGAGGAGAAGGAAGGGCCAGGTTTCTGCTTCAGCGGGTGCCTTCCCGCTGGCGTGAGGCTGCACCGAGGGGATGATGGGGATGATGGAGTCAGGGCAGGCAGCTCCAGAGCCAATCCCGGCATTTGAGTGCCCTCTGCCGATGCTGCATGTGGTGCTGCATGTGGTGCTGCAGTGAGGGGCTGCCCTGGCCAGCAGCCTGTGCAGCACTGCAGCACTTTGCTGCCAGCCCCTGCTCCCAGCATGGTTCAGGCAGCTGGAGGAGTTAGGCTGGGTTAAAAGCAGGCGTGTGGGGGCTGCAGGTGCACCCAGGGTGACTCACAGCAGGCTGTGGGTTGTCATCACCCCAACAGTCTCTGTCAGCAAAGGTGCTACAGAGTGGAGCGTGCAGGAATGCACCCAGGAGGGAGTGGGGCAGGTAGGACCTGACAATAGCAAGGGAAGTCCCAGCTCATTTGGTGCTTCAAAAAGGGAAAACCCTTGGATTTTGAGTCTTTCCTGTTGGTTTCTGGTCTCAGCAAACATAAAGAGGGATGCATTTCCCTGTCAGTAGGCAGTAAGTCCCCTGGCTCTGTCCCTCATCCTCATGGGTGGGTTTGGGGCTGAGATGTGTTACCTGGAGGCAATGGGCTCATGTAGCTCCCAGGTGTCCAAGGCCTCATTAACCCCCTGGTTGGCCATGCTGGGGCATGGGGACCATGCACTGCCCCCATGGCTTCATCTGCAGGTGGGAGAAGAAATGATCTGGTTCTGGCCGGGAGGATGCTGTGGGTTCTCCACAGCCAGTGCCAAGCACCAGAGCGTGTGAGGATGGAGTGGCATCAAGGAGTCCCTCTACCACCCAGTGATCTGCTTGGATGGGTGGGAGCCCTCTGGGTCTGTGGGCAAGGCAACACCCCAAAAACAATGAGAAAAAGGACTTTGAGCTCCTGGGGAGAGGGATGGGGATGCTGACCGGTTCCTCCTGCCCCCCACAGCAACAGAGGCGGGAGAAGGAGCTGCGGAAGCAGCAGGAGCGGGAGCAGCGCCGGCACTATGAGGAGCAGATGCGGCGGGAGGAGGAGCGGCGGCGCGCGGAGCACGAGCAGGTACCGGGCTGGGAGCACGCCTTCCTCTGCCTCTCATCAGAGATCTTCCTGTAAACACTCGTTTTTTACCACTTGAGAGCAAATTGCTTAATTGTTAACACTGCGTGTGTCGCTTTCACTGCTGTTGTTTATTTCTGTGTGGATCCACTCGCTGGCCCGCAGATGTGAAGGCGCTTGGTGCAGGTTTTCCACGCCCGCTTGTTCTTGGGGTCAAGTTTTTTTGTTATTCTTGGGTAATGTCTGCCATTCCCCAGCAGTTTCCATTCTTGTAGAGTGGTGGACACCCTGGGCTCTTTGGGCAGGGCTGGAGGGTGCCAGGGCTGATTGATGAGATCACTTGGGCGGGGTGGATGTGGGTGCCCACCTCATTCTCCTTCCTCTCTGGAAATACCGGCTCTTTTACCTTCTCTCTCTTTTTCCTTTGATCCTTGCTGCCCATGCCTCCAGGAGTACATCAGGCGACAGTTAGAGGAGGAGCAGAGGCAGTTAGAGATCCTGCAGCAGCAGTTGTTGCAGGAGCAGGCGCTACTTCTGGTAAATGGGAGGCCACGGCCACGCTTGCCGCTTCCTGCCCGTGTCGTGTCCGCATGCATCCGTGTGCCCCCAGTGCCTCCTGGCATGCCCAGACATGGGGGACACAGCTGTCACCACCCTACCTGGAGCCTCCTGTCCTGCTCCATGGCTGCAGCATGCCTGGATGCCCCGTTCTGCTCGGGGCTGGCTCCCCTCATGGTGCACGGCTCTCATCGCGTCCCTCTGCAGCATTGGCGTGTGTGTGCGTGTGTGTCCTCCTGAGAGGAGCAGCCCTGGTTGCTGCTGAAGTTTTGGAGGCTGTTTGCAGCATGTTGGGGTGTGTTTGAGCTGTTGTATGCCTGCATCCATCAAACCCACCCTGCCACGTTGTTCTTCGTGTTCTGAGTGAAGGCTTTTGTTTCAATTTCCTCGCAGGAACACTGTCTATTCCCTTGTGTGCTGTTTGCATTCTTGATGTCCTCTTTTTTATTTAATTTGGGTTTGAGTTATCCTTTTTACTGCTGGTAGCTGTTACTCTTACTGCATTTTCTTTTAATCTACAGGGTTGTTTGTTTGGGGTTTTTTTCTCTTGCTATTTTATTTAGGAAAAACAAAATCCCTCACACAAACCATTACCTTTTAAAAGGACTTCTCAAAATTATTTACTCCTTTAAACTCATAGAGCTGTAGGGATTCAGAAAGATCACACAGTTGGCTTTGCAGTCTGGCTCTTCTCGGGATCAATTAATTGGTCCTGCAGAGGAGTTGGCTTCAGTTGAGTTTTGTCTGACCATAAAATCATGAAATGGTTTGGCTTGGAAGGGACATTAAAGACTGTCTCTTTCCAACCCCCTGCCATGGGCAGGGACACCTTCCACTAGACCAGGTTACTCTGAGCCCCATCTTGACCAGGTGATGTTTGGCTCCTCATTGAATTGATCCTTCTTTTCTCTATCCAGAAAAACTTGGGCAAAGCCAGTGGTAACTCCTAAGCAAACATCAGCCCTCAGTGGGTCTTGCAGGGTTTCCCTGACAAGGCAGCACTCACATCCCCCATTCCTCCCAAACAGGGCAAAGCATCACTGGCAGAGTCACAACTCTGAATTTGCTGGCTCTGCTGTCTCTCCTTGGGGATGCTTTACAGCTCAGCCCCCAGCGTCCTCCAAATCAGTGAGCTCTGCCAGAAAACAGCCTTTCAGATGCTCAGGCCCCATTGTTGACCCAAACAGATAAATCTGCAGGTTGCAGGCTGGCTGGGCACCTTGTGACTGTGTTTTCTCCTGGGCAGGAGTACAAGCGCAAGCAGCTGGAGGAGCAGCGGCAGGCGGAGAGGCTGCAGAGGCAGCTCCAGCAGGAGAGGGACTACCTGGTGTCCCTGCAGCAGCAGCAGCAGCAGCAGAGGCAGGACCAGAGGCCAGCAGAGAAGAAACCCCTGTACCATTACAAAGAAGGGATAAATGCCAGCGAGAAGCCAGCGTGGGCCAAGGAGGTAAGGGAGAGCAGGGAGGATGATGGTGCTCGTGTGCATCTGCAGGGCTGGGTCTGAAATACACCCAGCAGGTCGTGCTGCACAGGGTGGGGATCCAGGAGATGCCATCAGCTGTGCTGGGAACACTCCCAGCTCTGTGCAGTGTGTCTGGGTTTGTACAAACAGGGGAGGTTTTTCCATGAGGGCATGTGAGAAGGAGAGTGAATCCCTCCTGGAGGGGTTCAGCCTGTCTGGGGGCTTGTGGACATAGAATCATACAATTCAATTAAGGGGTTGGAATGGAACCTTGAAGATCATCTCCTCATTCTCCTTCCTGGCATGTCCACAAGTCTGCAGGGGTCAGGGGTGAATGCAGAGGGTGATGGTTGTGAGGTTCTTTGCTGAGCCCTAATTCTGCATAGGCAGGGGTTGGACAGCTTTTCCCCAGGCTCAGGGCTGTATCCCTTGGGGTTGCTCTTTCCTGATTTTTTTCTCTCAGGCAAAAAGAGGGGATTGTAATAGTTGTGAGATCTTGAATATTAATTATTGCTAGTCTGAATAGTCTTGAAAAGATTAAGACGTGCATTGTCTGCAGTGCAGATTCAGGACCATGTGCAAATTCTTTCTCCTTAATCTCTTTGTGGTGACTCCAGTAAGACTGGTGCCTGCTCTTGCTATTAATTTTTCTAAAGTTGCATCATCATTCTCCAGCCCTTTCAGTGAGAGAAGAGGTTTGATAAGTGGGATTGCAGATGAGGTGTTCCAGATGTGCTGAGCTGCCTCTGATGAGAGAGGCACCTGGGTGGTGCCTCTGCAGCTTTCTGCAGAACTGGGTCACTCTTGTCCATCTGCTGGGGTGCTGAGAGTAGGTAGTGGGCAGGGAAAAGGGAATAAACTCTGTCTTTTATTGCCTGGTTTTAAGTAAACCCTCTAGAACATTGCTTAAGTACTTCTGGCACTGTCTGCAAAACTTTAGCAAAGATATGTAAAAAAGAATATTATTTTTTTCTCTGAGGTGAAGGAGAAGAGTGCTGGATTTAGCTTTCCCTTTCAAACACAAAGGCCCATTTCTTCTGTTTCATGGGGCTGGCATCTTTTTGATGCTGTCCCTGGAAGCAGGACATTGGGAACTGCACAATGTTAATAAGAGCAGCAGAACATGGCCTCTTCCCCTTTGCCAAAATCATAGGGAAGATGAGGTTTCCTATTGTTGGGGAACTTCTCCAGCTTCCACCAATTAGCTCTCCAAACCATTTATTCCTTACCTGTGTCACTCTGTCTGGTTTCTAATTAAATGCTCCAAGCTGTGGCATCTTTCTGCTGTTGGGAGCACTAGTTTGATGAACTGTCTCAGCAAAGCACCCTTGGGAATCTCCCAGAATGACTCCTCTTGCCTCCATCCTGTTTTATCTTCTGTTTAGTCCTACTTTTAACACAATTCAGGTACTTTGCTGCATATATTGAAGGCCCACCTTTGCTGGCTCCACAGATAGATTTGTGCTGATACTTAATGAGCCCACCATGGATTTTGTTATAGTTTAGCAATTTCCATACCCAGCCCATGCATGCTAATTTAACAGAAATATTGAGACTTTGTTTTCCTGCGGGAACAATGAAAAGACGAGTCTGGTGCTCAGCCTACAGTTTCTGGAGGCTGTGCAAAGCTTATTTGGATATTTCCTGAGGATTTTGCATTATATCCCATACCGTCCTTGTTTTTATGCTTTTTTGGTCTCAAGTCTTCTCTCGCAGGAGCTTGATCACCACAGCTGAGCCCTCCTCATGCTGTGCCTGTCTTTGCTTTTCCCACCTCTCCTTTATGCACACATTTTCCCACCTCACTGGTTTTCACAGGGTGACCCCAAGACCCTGCAGGAATGGGATAAAGCATCAGAATGAGGCCGTGGTCACTCACCTTGTGGTTGTGCCCCTGCATCCCCTGGTTAAGGGACTGGCCTGTTGGTGATGACAAAGCTCTGGGTGAGGAACCAGCCTGTGCTGCATCTCTCACAGCTTCCCCAGAGCACAGACAAGGATTTCTCTTGATGCTGAACGAAACAGTCTGAGCAGATAGTCCTGCCAAAACGCATGGATGCACATTCCCTTCTGCTGCCCCTTCTACTCATCTTCTTGTTACCCAGGGTTATCCACTGGAAGCTAACTTGGGATGTAGCTTGGATGCTGTCCCAGACCTGTCCTGTTTTTCCAGACACATCTCTTATAATTATGGACTATTTGGGCCTTTTTGGAGATCATGTTGGGACCCTCTGGTGATCCAGCCAGGGGTGTGGCATTAGCACTCTGAGCTGTGGTCCTGTAATTAGCAGCTCCCTATGTTACTGACTTTTTTGTTATGGATCAGTATTTGCTGAACAAGGTGTTGCAGATAGCCAGGAAAAGCTTGGTCAGCTGAAGGATGGGTTTGGGCAGGAATATACCACACATCATTGTGCAGAAAGGAGGGGACAGGTTTCTACATCTTCCACGTGGTGGCTGGCCCCTGTGGTGCTTTCCCAGTGTTCAGAGCTTCCTCAAGAGAACTCAGGGCTCAGCTGTGCATCACATCATTGAGCTGTTCTGTTCTCTGCAGCAGCCAACACCCACAATCAGCCCCTCCTTCAATCCCCATGGCTTTTATCCTGCTCTCACTTTGAAGTGATGTATTAAAACATCAGCAGCCTTCTGCTGGGACTGCAGACACTGCTAAGGATGTTTCCTGTTTGGGGAACCTTGAGTTCAATTAGAGATGGTCTGTACTTGAGCAATAATGAACTCCTGAAGGGTTTTGCTGCCTTTCCCCCCTTTCTGCCTAACAGTGGAATCAGCAGGGCCCCACCAAGCACAGCTGGACAGTCTCAAGAGCATCCTCTGCTGTGCTGGTCCCACAAGGTGCAAGTGAGGAGCTACTGGCAGTGGGAAATCAAGCACCTTCCCAGTACCCAGACATCCCCATTTGATCCCTCTCCTGCCTTCTCCTGCACACCAGCTTGGAGATCCTCCACCATCAGCTGCACCTCGGGGCCTGGCGTTGTGCCGGGAGCAGCTGGCGCGCGGCGGCTCCGTCTCCGCCTGTCGCTGTCACTGCCAGGGCTTGGCTGAGGAGGAGAGGGACTGGAGCAGCCGTGACCCAGCACTCAGGCTGCTGCTCCCTTTGCAGAGGCAGTTCTCCTTCCACCCTGCTGCCCTTCTTGTCCCTGTGTCCCCTTCCTTGGGCACTGCTGAGCAGAGCTTTGCGTGGCCTCTGCTCGCTGGTGGGCCTGGGGAAGTTGTGGTGACCTTCTAGGACACAGCAGTAGCCCAGGATACTTAAACTCAAGAAATAGTCCATAACACAAATTTCTTACCTAGACTTAACTCTGTCTCATGCTCAGTCTCTGAAAAGGATTCATTTTTATTCATATAATAATTGTTTTGTTTCATGAGTATTTATTTAAAGAAGAGCTGTGGTTCTTTCTGAGCAAACCTGTTGTAAAGATTGCCTTTTACTGTGGCATCATCCACGGTGGAATCGAGACATGCTAGGGGCATTTAACACTTTAATGACACATAAATAAAATACACATCAGATCTCGAGGTATCAAAAATTCTGCATAGCATATGCTGCCTGAATATCAATGCACAGCCTAACTGCAGGATGGCATGGCCAGGTGAGCTGAAACCACCGTGTTCCCATCAAGGGTAGCTGAAAGCAGTGGGCTTTGGGTTGATGTTCTCTCTCAGTAAAAGAGGTTTTTCCCCTCCCATACATGACAAGGTGCCAGACTCAGTAAATTCAGATCAAAGCCAACATTTTTCTGGCTGCCATGTTTATTCTTTTATTCAGATCAAACAAAATTACCTGTTGTGGTGTTTAAAACAGCAAAGGAAAATGGTCCCCTTGCTGAAAGATCCATTTGAGAAGAAGCAAGAGCTTCTCGGGAGTCTTGCTGCCTTTTCTTTATGTTTTCTTTTTAGTTTCTTTATTTTTTCCATTTCATATTCAGAAACTAATTAAGCATATAAATTCAAGCAGTCCTTTTCATACCTTTAAAATGCATTTATTGCATTTGATAATCCAAGTTTTGACCCAAGTTTGATGGAAAACTTGGATTCCGCGATCACAGAATCACTTAGGTTGGGAAACACCTCCAAGATCATAAAGTCCAACCTGTGACTGATCACCACCTTGATCAAGCAATAGATATGATACACCTAAGGAGAAAAGAGCTCCCTGTATGTTTTTGCCTACCTTGGATTCCATGGGAATGGATTCTGGGGGCTCTGACTGTCCCGGTGTCGCGCAGGTGGAGGAGCGCTCGCGGCTCAACCGGCAGAGCTCGCCGGCCATGCCCCACAAGGTGGCCAACAGGATTTCTGACCCCAACCTGCCTCCTCGCTCCGAGTCCTTCAGCATCAGCGGCGTGCAGCCAGCCCGGACCCCGCCCCTGCTCCGGCCCGTGGACCCGCAGGTAATGGTGCTCCCCCCTTGCCAGGGTGCTGGGGGTGCTGGTAAGGAAACAAGGAATGATGGATGGAAGGGAAATAGCAACTGGCTCCCTGGATTCTCAGCCTTAACCATGTTCATGAGTAAGAGCAGCATCTACATGCATGAGTGTGTTCCTCTTGTCACCTCCATGTGTTAGCAACATCACGCTGGTTTATACCTTCCTTTGAAGCATCACGTACTGGTTACTGCTAGAAACAAGCTGGAGGACCAGGAGGAACTGCTGCTCTGGTCCAGTGCAGCTGTTGCTCTGATCCTCTTTGGATCTGGTTTATGTAAAGGGCTAAAACCACAGAGCCTGGTACAAAAGACCCGGGATGCTTTGATGCTGAGGATCATCAGAAAGAGGTTTTGCTTTCTTTGCTGCTTTGATTCAAGGTTTTGTTTTGGTTTTCCATTGAGTTGACATCAGTCACAAACACATCTGGAGAGGGCATAGATCACCATGACTGTCACAGAGGAGGGGCATCGTTATTTTAGAAGTTTCTCCCAGCCATGAGGTCTGCAAGAACTCTGCCACCAAAAGCTGTAGGAGTGTCAGTGGTGGCTCTGGTCCAGCCCCTGGAATTCCTCCCACAGATCCACAGACTCCAGCAGGGATTTCAGAGGGAAGTACAAAGCCTTTGCTCCAGGTTCAGCTGGGCTTTCTATGGAATATGTGCCAACTAAGTGCCAGCCACATGTGGCACCTCCAGAACAGAGCCAGCTTTAAACAAAACTGTGCAGGAAAGCCCTGAAACATACTTTTTTTGTATGCATTGGGAAAGTGGGCAAAACCCCACTTCACTGTCATCCCTCTGACTGACCAAATAATTTTCAGTGACCTTCTTGGTGTCCTATACCATCAGCAGCTACAGAGACTTTTGTTTGGCAATAAGATACTCGTGAAACAGTTGCTTGAAGCCCAGAGCCCCATGTCAGTGTGTGTGTGCATACTCTTGTACCCGTGAAACATGGACACATACAGAGATCTGTATGTGGAAATTTCAAATAAAAGTCACAATCCTGTTGTATCAAAGGAGTGCAGCTTCACAGAGTCCTGGGAAGAAGCTCTGATTTCACAAACTGTAACCTTGTGATTTTTTCAGATTTCCCAGAACAGATGTCAGTATTCCTTAAACTTGCAACCTGTAGGGCTAATCCTTGGGAGCCACCGAGACCTATAGAAGCTCATGCCTCAAGATATTTTTTTAACCATCTATGCCTCAGAATTCCTGATGATTTTTTTAATCAATTATTATTTATTATCGTTTCCTTCTTTTTGTTTTTTTTTTCATTTTTAACATGGAAAATCCATGCCAAACCTCATTAGTACAACCACAGAGGTGCAGGTGTAGGAGCTGGACTTTGGGCCAGCAGCAGCAGAGCCTGGGGCGGGCACGGCGTGTGCGGGAGTGTGATTTTTAACAGATCTTGCCTTGAAGTGATGTAAGTCAGAAGTTCCTGAAACCAAGGCAGTGCTGATCTCAGACCAAGGGGGCTTTTCAGTGCATCCAAAGTGCTAATCAAAATCTTTTTTTTTCTAAATCAAATTTTAAAATTTTTTTAATTCCTTTTTTTTTTTTTTACCCTCCATTTTGACTGATAGTTCTGTTTTGACTTGGTGCTTAGATTCCACATCTGGTCACTGTGAAATCCCAAGGAAGCTCCTTGTCTGGGTCTCAGTCACTGCATGAACAGCCTGCAAAGGGACTGGCTGGGTTTCAGGAGGCTCTGACGGTGACCTCTCACCGCACTGAGATGCCAAGGCAGAACTCGGACCCCACCTCAGAAAACCCTCCTCTGCCCCCTCGCATTGAAAAGTTTGACCGAAGTTCTTGGTTACGGCAGGAGGAAGACATTCCACCAAAGGTAACACAACCACTCCTCACTTTCAGCACCTCAGAGCTGAGTCCCTCTGGCAAAGCAGAGTGGGCAGGACTGAGCCCACCCCAAGGCTCTGCAGCGGGGGCTGACCCACCCAGGGGCTGCATTTCCTCAGGCAGGGTTTGCAGGACATGCTGGGAGCTGCTCTTGGCTGCAAAATAGCTGCAAAACAGCACTGCCCTCCAGCAAAGAAAGTTCTAGAGCTCAGACAGAGGCCAAAACAAATTAATCTCTTTTTTCCCTTGGATAAAAAACAACCCTCTGCTTAAATAGAATTATAGGAACATAAAATTTGTCATACTCAATAAGACGGGTCCTTTTTAGTCCAGTACTGTGCCTCCAGTTGCAATCAATATTGATGGAAGACTTGTAAGGGCTCCAGCAGCTTTATACATTCATTGACATTTTGGCAGTGTCTGGCAGTACCTCTTTAATTAGGATTCTTCTGGACCAGTATTTCGATTGTGTTGTTTATACACCTTCACTTGGGAAGAATTATAGCTTGGCCATTAAAGTTGCCCTTACAGTGAATCAGTGCTCAGCCAGGAGGATTTTTACAGAGGAGAAATGATTATAAATTGATTAGTGACAGGGAGGCAGTATTTGTCCCTGATTGAGAGGCAATTTTTCTATGTATTTACAAAGTCAGTGACTTGCCTTTTGAAGAGCAAAGTGGCAGTCACCAGGTAAGCCTCCCTGTGCAGGGGATCTGTGGTGGTGTCATGGGTGTTAATAATGCTCCTATTTCTGCTGTCACCAAGCAAGAGGAGCCATCAGTGCTCTGCTGAAGGCAACAGCAAGCCAACAGCTCCTGGAACTGTCTCTGTGCTTGGCTCCTCCATAGTGCAGGAGGGTGGCTGCCTGGTTTTAACCTAATTAAGACAAAGCCCTGCAATTTAATGTTGGCTTTTGCCATGAGTCCTTCGAGAAGGACACTCAGCCGCAGCGATGCCCTGCGTGGTGAGACCATGGCTGCTGGGAGAAAAGCTGTTCTCCAACACTCTGCAGTATTTTCCCCCTTGGCTGAGGGAAAATGGACTCTGGAAGGGATCCCACCAGCTCACATTTAGGGCTGGTGTGTTGGCAGTACCACCCCTGAGGAGCCTGACTGCACACTTGGCTGCCTGCGGTGGGTTTGAGGTGTTTGGAGGCAGGAGAGAAAGAACTGCCCCAAGAAGCAGGACTGGCTGTCTCCGTGGTCCAGGGTCTTGTTTCTGCCAGTGCTTGTGGCTGGATGCTTCAGAGGAAGGTGGAAAACTCCCCAAGTCCTGACTGCAGAGTACCCTACCTGGAGGGGAGACTGCTTTGTACTGGGACGAGCTGCAGCTGGTGATGCTGCAGTCCAAGCTCACTAAATCTTCACTTACCTTGCCTAATGGAACCGTGTGTTTGTTCTTTAAAAAAGCCAAGCCTAATCCTTTTTCTTGCTAATCCTGACAAGCCCTTGGCCTTTCTGTTACCTGGTGCAAGGTGTTGAACCAGGTGAGTATTGTCTTGCCTCTCCACATCACTGAGGTGCTGGGGGATGAGGCCACTGCACCTGTGACCATGCAGTGATGCCTGAGCTCCCATGGGATGGGGCAGAGTTCCAGGGTTACCTGTCACTGCCCCTCTAGCCTGTGGCTGGCTTTGGGTGCTTGTGCTGAGCCCTCCTGCCAGCAGCAAGGTTTTGGCAGTGGCATCTGAAGCTCAGTGAAGGTCACAGTGTTTAATCCCAGTGTTAGGTGGGTCAGTCTGGATCTTCCCACTGTCAACCCTCTTGTTTGTCCACCAGTCAACACCTTCTGTCTGCTGGCATGTGTCATATCTGAGCTAGATAGAAAACCTCTGTTGTGGCTGTTGAAATGCACTTCAGTCTGAATTTTACCTTAAAAAGTCCTTTGTGGGTTTTGTTAGATTTAAATTATATATATATTTGTGTGTGTATATGTGCATACATTTCTTCTAGATGTAAGTGCCCTTTTTGGTGGTAGCCAGGCTGGGGGCTCCTGTGCCAGGAGCATCCCTGAGAGCACCCTTGCTGCTGCCTCACACTCCAGTGATTCCTTCTAAAAGCTGAGAGCCTCGTCTTTTATAATTGCCCTAAATACTGCCTTTCTCTCACTGGGAAGTCAGTTGTAAATCAGAGCTGGAAGGTGATCTGTGATGGCTCAGGTGGGTGACTGCAGATGTCTCCATTCTTTTCCAGGTGCCTCAACGAACCACTTCCATATCCCCTGCCCTGGCAAGGAAGAACTCCCCGGGCAATGGCAGCGCCCTGGGGCCACGGCTGGGCTCCCAGCCCATCAGGGCAAGGTGAGGGCATGCAGGGGACAAGGTGAGGACATGCAGGGGACAGGCAGTGTGGAGGTTCCAGTCACTGGATTGAAGTTGCTTGAGACAGTGTTTCATGTTCAGGCTCAAGTGTTTATTATATCTTATCAGTAACACAGCCTCACTACTGTGAGTTTGGCAGCTTTTCATTAGAAGGCACAAATGGCCAACAATCTCTTGGTACAAGGTCTTTTAAGACTAAACTGTCCAATTAAGAACTGACACCTGGATTATTTTCCCTTTTAACCCAATAACTGATCCCAAAGAGCTGCAATGGGGACTTTTCTGCCCAATTACAAAATGCCACCTAAACCCATGAAGTAGGAGGAAGAAGCAACACCCTGTACCCTCCATCTTGCTTCCATCCACAACATACTAAAAATCCCAAACCCTCAATTTCTCACCAAGTGACACACCTACACTACTCTCTATAATCTGTTCCACACTTTAGTGGATTCCAGTCTATCCTGAAGTCTGGGAACCTTTCTCCATAAATGAGGGTCAAAGTCAGTGCTGCCCTGGGGGTCAGGGCACCCCAGAGCAGACAGGGAAATATTCCCAGTGCCCTGGGTTTCCACAGGGCAGGAGTGACCCTGGTGTGCCACTGCTGCACTGCCTGGCATCGCCCAGCTGGCAGCACAGACAGGGGCTGGGCTCCAGCCCTGCTTTAGCTGATTGAACACCACAGCATCTGCAAGGCTTCTCTTATGTCTGGGATGAATTTTTGCATCCATTAGTGATTTGTACTGACAAGGCTTGGAGCATCCCTGGAGGCTTTGCTCCCTTGGCTGAATGAATTCCTGAGCATTGCAGGGTTTGGAGGTGGATGCTGCATCTGCTGCTGTGGAAGCAAACAGGACTTTGGATGCTCCCCTTCGTGGAATTAGGTCCTGGTTCTCACCTCCTGCATATCAGTGGATCCCTATAAGCCAGTGGGGAGGTCTCACTGGTACATTCCATACATTTCTTATGCATCAGAGTGGTTTTTCACAGATAATGACTGAGGAATGTGCTGCAGGACAGACACCCATACAGCTTGCTGAGATCTTCTCTAGATGTAGATCAAGGATTAAATTCCTTTCAGCTTCCTAGGACTGGGCCTTCATCTCAGCCAGATCCAGCTGTGGCACAGCAGTGAGCCCCTGGGAAGGTGCTGTGCCACTGCTGTGGTCCCTTCTCTGCTGTGTCACAGCTGTCCCTGGGCATGTTTAAAAGGAGCAGGGAAGCTGACAGGCTCTGCTCAGAGCTGGATGTTAAAAACACAGCTTAGTCATGCGAGAGCTTGTCTGTGATTCACAGAACAGACCTCAGACAGGCAGATCCTGGGAGAAACTGGAGCTCCAATTAGCCTTGCGTGAGGGAGCTCCTTGGCTGCTTCCTCCTGCCTTGTCCTCAGAGGGTGAGGTCAAAAAGTGACTGTGGGGATGTTCATGGTGTGTGCTGTCACCAGTGTGAGCATGCACCTCCCTTTCCAGCTCAGTGCCCCCTCTGTGCTTCAGCAAACTCACAGGCAGCAGCCCCAAGTCGCTGCCAGGGACAGCAGTAGGAGGATGAGATTTTTTATTGTTCTTTTCTTTTTTTTTTAATTAGAGAAAAAGCATGTCATGGTTTGTTGCTCTTCTTTGCCAAAGGCCGAAACATTTTGAATTCTTGAAAATGTTGCTATTTTAATTAGCTGTTGCTTGAAGGACAGTTTAAAATGCAGAGGGGTTTTGGACTGCATAATCTTTGTAAGTGATGGCATTGAAAGTAAAAAGGATAATGGAAAGCTGGGATTCAAGTTCAGGGTTGCCCAGTGTTTCCTGCACCCTCACTGTCCCAGTCCTCATCAGTGCAGGTAAATACATCAGTTGCCAGAGTTTTCAAATATGCTTCATTAGTTAATTTAGCTAAGGATTTCAGCCGTAGAGCATGAGCTGAAAGCCTTCAGTTTGATGAAAATTGGAAATTATTAGGATGCTACCACATGTCCATTAAACTTTAGTTTTCATTGAAATTATTTCATACTTTATTTCTCTCACAGTAAGGTAATATTTTTCCTTTTTCCCCATTTCTCCTATTGGTTCTTGATTCTGCCTATGCATAAATACAAATATTACAAAAATACCCCTTCTTTTATTTGTCACCCTGTTGTGACAAATGAGGGAATATTTACTATACATTTTAAAGAGGCCTTTGAATAAGATCACTTCCAGAAACATTGTATAAAGCCAAATTGCCTAACTCTGCATGAACATCTCTTCTGATGTCATTTCAATGCCAAATAAGAATTAATTTCCTAAAGGCATCTGATACCCCAAGAGATATTAGTCACTCCTTGTGTATCAAAGGCACTTTTTATTCTAGATTTATCTGTGTTCACAAGGGTGAGAGAAATCAAGGAGGAAAAGTGGATATCTGATGCAAGTTTGAAGTGAAGCCATGAAAATTTGGGGGCTGTGAATTAAGTGGTACAAGAGATCTGCAGCCTTGCTGCAAATTTGAGATCCTTGCTTTGCTGAAATCTTTGTCTAACAGCACATCACAAATTCCTGCTTTTATGAAGAATTTTGGTGGCTAATTAGGTAACTTCAGCTTTGCAAATCTACGGACAGGGGATCGAGAGCAAGGAATCTTTTAATGGTGGCCAAATTTTACAAAATAAGAGCAGAAAGCTTCTCCAGGCTTTTTTGGTTGTGGTCATAGTGCACCCAACATTGGTGACCTCAGCCCTGTCTCTTCCCTGTCCAGAGGAGGCTCTGGGGGCCTTTGCAGCCACCCCTGTCAGTGTGGGCAGGGTCTGCAGCCCTGGGGTGGGTGGGTGTGACCCTGGCTGATGGTGCCCCTCTGTTCTGTCCTCCTGCAGCAACCCAGACCTGAGGAGGACAGAGACCATCGTGGAGAGCCCCTTGCAGAGGACCAGCAGTGGCAGCTCCTCCAGCTCCAGCACTCCCAGCTCCCAGCCCAGCTCCCAGGGTGGATCCCAGCCTGGCTCCCAGGCTGGCTCCAGCGAGCGCAACAGAGTCAGAGGTGAGCTTGGGAACGTCCCTCAGCACCAGGCACACTTTGGGAGCCTTCCTGGCAAGCAGCAAGGGCCAGAGGCCTGTGATCTCATGCTTGTTTTTTTAAAAAAAAATTAAAGGATCCATCATTTCTGATGTGCTTTTGTGACCTGCTGGCCTCCTTGCAAACAGAGTTGCCAACAGCTCCATTTCCCTGGAGGCTGATAGAAGATGGCCACAGCATCTCACTGCCAAGTAGCTCTGGCAAAAGGAGATGGCAGTTATGCTTTAGGGTAAACAAAGAAAACAACCAGTGTGCTTCCTGTTTTCATCCAGCCAGGTGCACCTCTTCTGATGTGGTTTCCTTAGGAGTGTGTTTCACTTTTAATTGATATATATTTTTTTGGGGGCTTCATCTTTGTGCCTGAGATGGGATCAGAGGACTGACATAACCTATAAGGTTTCTCTCAAATGCTTTCACCAGGCAGCCGTGCTGACATGAGATTTATGTGTGTAGCCAAATTGTTCCCTTTCACCCTAGAGCCCCTCTTAAAGATATTCCATTCCCCTATTTGATGGCAGTGGGGTAGTGGAGTTGCCACAGCCCATACACCCACTCATCTGCATTCTGGCACAGCCCCACACTTCCATTCCCCAGGGCTGAAAAGCTTTAAGACAAATGCTGCCTCCATGCCTTGAATATTTTATGACTTGGCCATAAGATGATGGTGTCTGTTGTTGAAGCCATCAGTCCTCTAGGTACTCAATAAAAGGAGTTTGTAACCCATTGTCATTTCGGGTTTGGTTTTGTTTTTACTAATGAGGAGTCCTGTGACAAATATTGTCCTAGCGATGTCAGATGCTGCAGAGCTTTTCATTTATCACATGCCCTGCTCTTCTGCAAAGTAAATTTGTTTCTTTGGTAGAAAAGGAGCAGTAACTCTGTGAGAGGGCTGTTGGTGGAGGCTGGGCAGGATTATGGCTTCTCTTGCTCTCTTGGTGAAGAAGCAGAAAGGAGCAGGAGTGTTTTTCAAGACAGCAGAAGCAAAGTGATGATGAAGCCCCTGTTCCCACCTGTCCCAGGTGACAGGATGCAGTGGTGGCTTTTGGCAGCGTTTTAATTCCCACTCTCTCCACCTGCCTTTCACCAGGGAATGCCAAGCCCGAAGGGTCCCCTGTGCTCTCCCATGAGCCTGCCAAGGTCAAGCAGGAGGACAACAGGGACGTGACACGACCGAGCCGACCCGCTGTGAGTCCTCAATTCCTTCCCACGGGAATGCTGCCAGCTGGCTTGGCCGCGTTTCCCTTCGGTGCGGTGGCACAACCGCGGGGACCCCAAAAACGAGGCTAGCACTGCTGCTGCTCCAGCTGAGGGACTGGAAAGCAGCAGTACAGCAAGAGCCCCTGGGAGATTTGAATGCTTAAGAGAGTGCATGAGTTTTTACCAGGAGCCCAAGCCTAGGGGAAAGCACTTAAGCCTGTGTTTCCAGGCGAAGCAGAGGCTTAAGGGCTTTGCTAGCTTGGGCGCGGCGGTGGCCAATGGCACATGGTTGTGTTCCGTGCTGCATGTCCCCCGCAGCACCCGCCCAGGGATGCTCTGCTCGTGAAGGCTGGGGAACCAACCAGCCCCCGACAGCCTTCCCAGCTTAAAACCCCACCTGGTAGTGGTCTCTGTACAATCCCCTTCTATTATTCTGAGCAAAATCTCATCCGAAGTGTTTCCTCCTGGTTTAATGCTGTTGACATTGTATCTTAAAACTGCAGAGTCGGCCTAAAAACTATATGAATTTCCACTGCTTCTCTATTTTAATGTGTATTAATGTTTTGTTGATGATGTTTTTTTTCTCTACACTCCACAGCGTTGAGCTAACAATTCTAATTTTATTTCTAACCTGCTTGCCCTTCCTCTGGCTTTTTCCTGTCCCGATCTGTTTCCTCTGATGCTGATTATTCTTCCTTTACCCACAGAGCTATAAGAAAGCTATAGATGAGGTTAGTGATATCTTTTCTCAGTGGGTCATGCCTGTGCAAGGTTGACTAGTTAGTGCTTAATTCCAAGCTGGGTTTTCTTGGTGCTGTTGATAAAGGTGGCGATGCGATCTCGGGTCGGACGGGAGCGCGAACCGGTGGCGTTCCGGTGTCGGGAGGGGACAGCACTGCTGGTGTGCTCTGCTCAGCCCTGGGCTGCCCAAAACCTGCTGGCCACACCACTTGCATGGAGGCCAGGGCAGAGGCATCCCAGTGTTCACGTGGGGGAGCAGGTGGTGCTGCTGTTGTTGGAAGGAGAAGGAGTGAGAGCGAAGGTTTCTCGTGCCGGTGGAGGAGGTCGGGCAGCCTGGACCCCTCATCACATTCTGCTCTCAGCCACAGCCCCTGGCCACCTGCTGATTTCAGTGGGGCCATCAAGTGCTTTTAGGAATGTGTTCTAAGCCTAATTCAAAAGAAGGCACTTGAAACATAGGAGTGGGTTGTTCATTCTTATGGACCAGCATCCACTGCAAAGCCTGTCAGCAGAGCCATCTCAGATGTTGATGGCAGTGCTGGTCCTCATTCATCCTCTTAAAAATTAAGAGTCCTGAAGTACACCCTTTTCACTTAGGATAATATTTTAAATGTGCATCTGGCAGTGGTGAATGTTTAAACATTCATGGGAAAAGACCCAGCATTCCTGATTTAACATTTAACTTGCCTCACACACGCATCGCTGTGCACACTGCAGATACTGGTAACTGCAGGGCTGTAGCAGAAAGCACTTGTTTCAGCAGCCTCTTCTGCAGCCTCTTTCCTCTAAAAATAGAAGATATGAAAGAAGGAAGATGTGCTGGTTAGTTAACTTGTTCTCTTGGATAAAATATGAGCAATACATTTTGTTTAATGAGGTGCTTTGTTAAGCAAAAAACACATAAATCAGTGTCTAAATAGAGGCAGCGTGTGTGCCGAATTCAAGCTCAAGGAGCTGTGTGATTTTGGAAACCAATCTGACTTGATTCCAGCAAATATTAAATCTAAAGAAGGCTTTGTAATTAAAAGTAATTAAAGAGCACCGACACTGCTGACTTATGTATTATGTCACCCTCAGTAATAACACTTGGAACATGTGTGGAACTACAGAGCACTTTCTCTCTGGTTGTCAGATTGTTTTTGGTCCAGGAGCAACTTGGTGAAGCCGTTTAATCCTACAAAGTGCTCATTACTTAAACAAAATTATAGCATCAAAGAATTAACCATCCCGAGGCAAAGCTTTAACTAGGAAATATGAGTTATCTGATGATATTGTCTGGGAGTATTACTGTTCTTATAACTTTCAAATTAGTTATTAAAAAGTAGTTAAGCTGATTTTTAAAATACTTGACTATCTTCTAGTGATGGCCAAAAAAGACTGATAGGGTGCCTTGAAGCATGTTAGAAGTGGAAGGTGCAAAAAAGAAATAATTTTCACAGTCCAGTGCTGTGACAGGGAGGAGATCAGTGCTAGTCCTGCGCTGCAGAAGTCCAGCTGCAGTTTTAATAGGCTCTTACACAGTCCTAAAATCCCTTTTAAAGTGAGAGGCTCTAATTCAATTCAAAGGCAAGTGCTCAATAAAGAGCATGTTTGATACTCTAAATGGAAAGCATTGTTAAGCTGCTCAAATTGTCACTGATTCTTATTTAGGAAAAGAAGCAGTCGTATCATAGAAGCTGCTACAGCACTAATTAAAATAATTAGTTGTCGTGACTGCAGATTTGACTCTATTTCAATCTCAAACATGTTGGCATCGAAAAGGAGCTCTTGAAATACCACAATCTCTCTTTAATCATGGTAAAGAGCCTTTCTTTAAAGGTACAGGGACCATTTGGAGGGACACAGAACTACAGAATCAGAGAATGGTTTGGGTTGGAAGGGACCTTAAAGTTCATCTTGTTCCCACCCCACCCAGTCCATAAGCAGGGACACCTTCCACTATCCCAGGTTGCTCCAAGCCCCATCCATCCTGGCCTTGAACATTTTCAGGGGTAGGGCAGCCACAGCTTCCCTGGGCCACCTGTGCCAGGGCCTCACCACAGTCTGAATAAGGAATTTCTTCCAAATATCTAATCTAAACTTGCTCTCTGTCAGTTTGAAGCCATTCCCCTTTGTCCTGTCACTCCATACCCTTGTCCAAAGTCCCTCTCCAACTCTACTGGAGCCTCTTTAGGTGCTGGAAGATGCTCTGAGGTCTCCCTGGGGGGCCTTCTCTTCACCAGGCTGAACAACCCATATAAAACCCATCACAGGTACCCGCTGTGAAACAGGGATTGACCAATTTAAAAAAAAAAAAAAAAAGGCCTTTTTTGGGATGCTTATACTTCTGGGTCTGATGCAAAGCTCTCCAATATCCAGGGGAGTCTCTCTGTCAGAGCCTGGGCAGGGCAGACCTGGGAGCAGAATGTGTGGCTGTCACCGGTGGGAGCCCGCCGGGAGGTGTGGGTCATCAGCAACCAAAGCGCAGATTGCTTACAAAACATTCCTCCCTCACCATTAAAATCCAAACTGGGTTTGCATCTCAGCCATAGAGCTTCTCCATCCTTTTCTTCACATGTCAACTGGATAGATTTTAGGAGCTCCTTTTGCCACAATAATTAATATTGCCGTAGTCGCCCTGCTGGAACGGTAAACTGGAAATGCAGTGAATGAGAGTATGGCCGTAAGACAATTGTGGAATTTAGTCTTTTTCAATGAGTTTCTTTCTCCCTGATCCTTTATCTCTGACCGAATGCACTGATGCCTACCTCGGTCACTAATATAGGGAGAAATGGTAAGACTGACAATTGCAATGCTTTGTTCGTCATGTGCATGTCTTGTGCAACAGAGTTCTCTAACCCATTCTAATTCGAGCTCTCATGCTTTTCTGCCCTACTGCTTCCCCCTGCATTGCTATAAAAGCATGTAAGATAACAAAAAGTCTCTTTTCTACACGGTGCCTGCCATGTTCCTTGTTTGAAATAGCAGTGTCTATTTTATATGACTGTCGGGTCTGAGACCTCATCAAAGTCATGGTAAACTGAAAAATTATGACTAGGCTTTGGGACTGCTCCTATCTTTTTTCTTGTTTCAAGGCTTTTTGGTTGTTTGGTTTTTTTTTTTAGTTTTCTTTCTCCCTTAGCTTGTAGGCTGCCACATTTCACATAAACTGCTTAATGGGTCCCGCTGAGGGATTTTTTTTTTTTATTATTATTTTTGATCGTGTGGCTGACTCAGAGCTGTGACTCCAAAGTCTGGCTGAGCTGGGCGCTTCTCCTCGTGCTCCTCACTGCCTCTCGGCAGCCGCCCGACAGCGGAGACTCACCATGGAAGCAGCTCTTGACGTGGGGATTGCACCACTCCATGGGAGATGCTGTCATTGCTTCCTTCCCAAATGCATTTATTACAGAATAAATACCATTACGGGGTCTCTTTGAGAAGTTTGAAAGAAGAGAAAACCCTGCAGGAGAAATTCTCCGAGCCAATCTTTGAAGTGACGTTGTTTTCCAGTTTACTATGATGGTGACTGAACTTCACCTTTTCCAACAAATATAATTTTGTCGTGTATATACATATAAGTGTGTGTATATATATGCACATACACGTTCCAAAGAGAAAAAGAAGAGGTTGGCTATTGACTTTTCAGTGAGCGTAAATCAGTTTTGTTTTGTTTAATAAATGCTACATGCTACAAACATTGTCTTACGTTTGTCTCATGTTTGTAACGACTGTAAAGCTATTTCTCGTTGCTCGTGCTGTTAGCATTGGCTTTTGGAGAGATGTATGTGACCTTCTCCTCGCTCTGAATGTAACAGCCATCGCTTCCTTGTTTCCTTGCCCCCATCCCCCTTAGGACCTGACGGCTTTAGCCAAAGAGTTGAGGGAGCTGCGCATCGAGGAGACCAATCGGCCCCTGAAGAAGGTGACAGACTATTCCTCCTCCAGCGAGGAGTCGGAGAGCAGCGAGGAGGAGGAGGAGGATGGGGAGAACGAGACGCACGACGGGACCGTGCCTGTCAGTGACATCCCACGGCTCATGTGAGCAACGCTTTCTTTTGGGGGGGCAGGCCATGAAACCCCGGTGTGTGTTTTTCTGGAGGTCAAACCCCAGCACATCTTGGCCTGGAGGAGAAACCCTGGTGTGTCCTGGCCTGGAGGAGCAGTAGCTGTGATAAAGGACATGGCCAAAGCGTGTCCATGTTTGGTGGCTGGCACTGGGAACAGCCTCATGGTTCAAGGGATGATGTACTCGTATGAGTGTTCTTCCTGTTCCAAACTAGAGAGAATTAATGGGGAAAACTGAGCTATTTCTGCTGCATATTCAGTGAATGTTGGCTCAAAGCTGATGGAGCTGTACCTGCTGATGAGCCAGTCAGGTTTTTGGCCAGAGTGGGCACAGCTGACCTCATCCACACCGTGGGTCCTGCCCATGGGATGGATGTGTTAAAACTCTGCCTGCTCTTGAGTCTGGTCTTGCCCCAAATTAAGCCATGCTTAAGTGTCAGTACTTGGTGTCCTGCCCAGTGCCAACTGGTAGAGCCAGGATTATAATAATCCTGAATCTTTGTTTTGGATTTTTGCCCTTGGCACAGTCAGTCTTGGTGGGTTGAAGTGGTGAAATGAAGAGATCAGCAGACTGTTGTGTCCCATGGGACACTTGTGCTTTTGAGTCCCTCCAGATCAGGGCAGCACAGCTTCAACACTCCCAGGGAGCTGTTGCCATTCAGAGAGAGTTCCTGGAGCATCTCTGCTCAGGCTTCCCACCCAGTGCTTTGCAGGGGCATTTCTGGAGGGCTCTGCCTGGCAGCAGGATCTGAATCCTGCCCCTTTGAATTCACAGAGGAGCTGTAGGAAAGTTTCAGGGGATTATTTGTTTTAATCAGTTCATTTCCATTTTTCCTGCTAAATGAGTTAGAGTTGACACAGGCATACCTGGCTTCAGGAACATGGTTTAGCAGTGAACATGATGGTGCTGGGTGAATGGTTGGACTCAAGGAATTTAGAGATCTTTTCCAACATAAACAATTCTTTGATTCTCTGATTCATGGTGGTGGGGCATGGAGCAGCATAGAAGCCCTCTAAGTGGCAGGGAGACCATGTCTCCTTGGGTCCATGTTATTCAGAGTGCCAAGCTCCTGGGCTGAAGCTTCCTTCCAGCAGAAGAATTAAAATCAGAGCTCTTGAGTTGGTTGGAGCAGGTCAGGAGGCAGAGGGATGGCTCTGAATGTGCAGCAGAGGGATGGGCAGTCAGGCGTGCCAGAAGGGGCCTCAAGCTGCTCATGGAAAAGGAATTTAATCAGGAGTGGTTAATTTGTGCTGACATCCTTCTTCAGACACCTTGGGTTTGACACAGCACTTCCCAGTGGATAAATATCCCACTGGATGCCTTGCAGCCACATGTGTGGGATGACAGCAGTGAGCTGGATGCCCCCAGCCCCTGCCAGCCCAATGCCACATGTCCCATGATGTCCTGTCTCTGAGTGTCCCAGAGACACAGGGTGGAGATGCAGGGGTGTCTGCAGGCAGAGCTGCACTGCCCCATGTCTGGGGGAAAAGAAAGCAAATCCTCTGAGTTAAACCCTTATTTCACAAAAGGGAATTTAGCTCGAGTTCAGCCTCAATGTACTTTGGTGCTTTTTCTAACAGAGATTTATTTTCCTATGTTCAGTGTTTTTCATTGGAAAGTGGGACCAAGAGAGATCACTTTTTGTCTTCTGCTGCACCCTCTGAGTGATCTTTGTGTAGCCCATGTTTAAACTTCCCTGGGTATCCTCCCTGAGCCCTGGCTGCTCTTCATTCCAGCTCTATCCAGGTCTCTTCTGCTGCAGGATAAACCAACCTATCCATTTTTGCTCTGTGGATAGGAGGGATTGTTTATTCCATCTATCTCTGGAGATAGCATTTCTCCATCTGAAGACTCTGATGACTCCCTTCATCTCCCTCTCCTTGAGCTGTGCAAGCCAGCTCTTGCCCATGGCCAGGGAATTCTTGCAGGATGACATGGCAACTGTGCACTGATGAAATTTGGGACCTCAGGGCTGCCTCAGCCATTCATTCACTGGCTGTACAGTCTCAAAATTAACATGACCTCCTCTGGCCCTGTTTTCTTATTTTAAAACTAATAACTGTGCTATTTTCTCATCCTTTGGTGAAAAGCTGATGGTAGGGAGGTGTTATCTCCTCACATGGAAGGTGCTGTAGGAGTCTGGTGGGCTGCTGTCTGGAGTGCCTTTGTGCTGCCTGTCCAGTTGTAGGTTTGATAGGATGCAGGCAAGGAGCCAGTCCCACCTCGGGGTCCCCAGGGCTCAGGTCCCACCCTGGACCAGTAACCCCATGATTAATCCGGGTTGTTTTGGCTTTTCACCGACTAGGCTCCCTCACAAGCCTCCAGGCCTGTTGGTGTGCACAGGAGTTCAAGGTTGTATTGCCTCACACCGCTGGAAGCAATTGGTCTGTGAGGCTTTTAAATGCAAAGTAATGGGTCTGATCATCCAGGGGTGCTTGTTGTTTGCTTGTGGATTTGCTCCAGTTATATTTAAGCAGCCAGGCTGCCAAGTGAAGTAATGGGGGCTGCTCAGCACCTGTGACATCCAATCTCAGGCAGTCCTAAAATTTAATAAATTCCAGCCCCCTTCTTCAAATGGGATCATGGAAATTTCAAAGTGAAACCACAGGTTAGGGCTACATTTTCACCTGGAAAACAGCAGAAAGCCACAGGACACAACTTGTCCTTCTGCCCACATCTTCTCCAGACCCCATCCCCTCCCTTATCATTTGCCATCAGACACTCTGGTGTTTCCTTTTCAGGGGTTGAGGTGGGAATTCAAGGGAGTAAATTTTGCTTTTCTGCAGCTTTTTTAGGTAGAAAAAAATTATATAAAGTAGAACAGGAGTGCCACTTCTTGTTACCTGTTCCTCAGTGCTCCTCTCAGGACACCTGGGGATAAGGAAGAGAATGGTCTCTCTTTGGTATCTGTCGTTTATCAACGTGACCCTGGCCCTGTATTCCTGGCAGCATCTATCATTTCCCCATAAACCTAAGTGGATGCATTTTTCTAACTTTTCTTCCTGTGAGATACAGAGCCTTACCCTTATTGAAATAATACTGTACTAGAGGAATTTTTTCACCTAGTTTAACAATGGGAATATTGACCGTTAATGCTTTTCCCCTCTGTCCCCAGACCCACAGGAATTCCTGGAAGCAACGAGCCGTACAACCTGGGAATGGTGACAACCCACGGGCTCGAGACTTCCCACGCAGATACGTTTAGCAATATTTCAAGGGAAGGGACTTTAATGGTGAGGGAGGTAAGTTGTAAAACAAACACTTCCATGGAGCATCTTCAGGAGGTTTTGCCCATGTAAGCACAAAAACTAACAGTGCTGTGTGTCCGGAACACAAAATGAGGAGTAAATTGTGCTCGTTAGCGCTCTCGTTAATGCAATTTACAGCTCGGAGCAAATGCGACAAGTGCAAATGTTTCTCAGAACTACAAACAGCAGTGAATGGCAGTGCCAGGGCACGGCGGGGAGGAGGCTCCTGCAAACGGCTCTGCTGTAACCCCACCACGGCTGCAGGCAGCAGGAGTTATCATCCATTATCACAGCATTCAGTGAATTCACTCGGAACTGGCCCAAAGTTTGCCCCTTTCTTCCCAGCCTTTGCCACTTGGGACTGTTGGAGCCGTGCAGTGTTTGTAGAGCACTTGGGGGCTTTCAGCAGAGGCTGGTGCTGTGGGAGGCCCTGGGCATCCCAGATGGATGTGAGCCCTCATCCCAGGGCTGTGGAGGTGAGGCAGTGGTGGGAGCAAGGCTGAGGGATGGTTCTGCAGCAGTGAGGCAGAGGAGGCGCCTTCAGTGGCTGTGGAAGATCTCCCTCGGTGTTTCTTGACTTCCCAGCTGCTGGAACGTTCTGGTGATGCTGGTGGAAGTGCAGATGGGTAGCTGGACTCCTGGACCCCTGGTGGTAGGGAACAGGGGAGTCACTCTCCCACCAGCACATCACGGGGGCATGGATGGGAGAGGAGAAGGAGGGAGGGGAGCTTGGAGTCTGCAATTGTACAGGATGGATGTTTAGATCACACAAGACTTGAGCTGCATTTTAGTTCTTAATCCCATTTATCTAATACCTTCACATACGAAGGAAAAGATAAATGCAAGTTTGAAAGAGAGGAATGAGTTGGCAAAAGAAGTCACAGCATGTTTGCTGCCTTTCTCCATCAGTTTTGGAGGGGGTGGTGATACAGTCCACCCCATCCTTCACTGGGATGGAGCTGTTCAGAGCAGGGATCCCCACAGCTCTGCACATCCCTAAATCAGGGAGGTTGCTGTGGGTGAGTGGGAGAACCAGGCCCTGTGTAACAGGCAGCTGTTCCTGAAATGAGCTTGTGTTCAGCATCACAGCAGTAAAACCCGTGCTGTGCCAGCAGGGCTGGATGGGAATTGGGATGCAGAAGGGTTTAAAAGGCATGGGCAAGAGAAGCAGCTGGGGAACCCCACTGGGAGGAGAAAGCATGATAAGAAATCCAAACTGCAGCCTTGTGCTGGGTGCTTACTATTTTTCCCCCCACACCACAGCCATCAGAGGATGGGCTCACTGAGGTCAGTGGGCTTTGGGCAAAGAGCTTTTCACTCTTTGGTGGGATGGCAAGGTGTGGTCCAAGGTGATGATAATGAGCAATCAAAAGATGAATGCCATCAGGACTAGTCAGGCTTGGTGGGCCCAGTTAAAGTTTCCACAAATCCCAGTATGTGGGTAAATCTCTGTAACAATCTCATTGATGTGCTCCAGGTAGCTGAGATCCATCAAAATGGCAAAATAAATTAGAGAGTAACTTCCCAGTACCTGCCTTGCCCAGGGAGGTGATGGAAAGGAAGGGGAACCCTGTGGAAACCCAAGGAACCTCCTGTGCAGGACGAGCTGCTGGTGGTTCTGCCCCTCCTCCCCCACTGCTGCTGCTGTTCACTGCTGGTTTGGGTCACAGAAACATGGGACAGGGCTGTGCTGGCACTTGCAGTCAGGCTGCTCTTTGCCATAGCTGTGCAAAGCTGTCCAGGCTAAGGCTGGCTGAGGGCTCAGGTTCTGCTGTCAGCAGTGGCCATGAGGGAGGAGAGCTGGCCATGGGGTTTGCACCCATGGGGCAAACGCAGAATCTGCCCTGCATTCCTCCTCTCCAACCAACAGTGACCAGGCCTCTCTCGCTGTTTCGTGGCTAATTACTCTGTATTGACTTTGTCATTAATCCTGTCTAATTCTCTGGAGTGGGGGGGTGGTTTGCTGCTTGCCAGGCTGCATGGGGATGGAACAGAGAGGGTCCTTCTCCTGCGCTTGCTCTGGGAACCGCGGGACTGCCGACAACTTCGTTTGGTTTGGTTTTTTTCTCTTCTTTTTCTCTTCCCTCCCCCCTCCCTTCTCCTTCTTCCTCATGCCTTGTGTCTCTGCAGACCTCTGGTGAAAAAAAGCGTTCTGGCCACGCAGCCAGCAATGGCTTTGCAGGTCACATCAATCTGCCTGACCTGGTGCAGCAAAGCCACTCGCCGGCGGGCACGCCGACCGAGGCCCTGGGGCGAGTCTCCACGCATGCGCAGGACATGGACTCGGTGCCTGAAGTAGGTGCTGGGGGGCTCCTCTTTCTCCTTTGCACTGCTTTTAAATCAAGTATTAACATCTCTGCCCCCTGATAGGCTCTTCTTCTTTCCCCCCTGCCTTTCTTGGCTCTTCCCTCTCTCTTTTCTGGTCCCCGTGGGTGAGTGTAGTGGAAATGCGAGGGAATCGGATGGGTTACTTCTACAGGGGTCTGTGGCTGATGGGAGAAGGATTTATTGGGTCTTTCAAGCCCACCAGCTGGAGTTCTGGTGGTGTGACACCAGTGCTGCCAACTGGTAAGAAAGCCCCATTTTTTTTTTGCACACTTGGATATAAAAGGAAGTGGTGAGAGCCAGTGATGCCATTAGCTTCAACTGGGCCCAGCTTCCATCTGTGCAACCTCTGATAATTATCATGACTGAAAAGGTTACCAAAAACCAAAGCCAACAAAATTCCAGATTGTTCTTCAGAGTAGAAGAAGCCTGCACACTTTCAGAGTCATGTGTTTCCTGTCATGGCAAAATATTTCTCTCTGGTAGGTGTTTTATGGGCACATGATTGAACATTAAAATTGAATAAAGTGTAAAAAGTCTTAGTACTGTGTGACAAATGTGTCACAAGATGTGACAAATAAACCAAGGGAATTGATGTGTCCAGCTTACCATCCTTAGCTGTGGGAACCAAACAGTTCATTTTTCTCATAGAAATTAACCCATTTAGTGCTAATTAAGCTATTGTATTTGATGTTTTTGTTTCATTTGGTAGGTTGTACATCAGAAGTTCTGCCATCCTATGTTCTTTCATAGAAATGGTGTTCTCACTCTATGGTGTACTTTTACTAGCAGTATAAAAATAAAAATTTCTTGGAATTGGGCATTGATAAAACGTAAGAACAGATGGTGCCTGACTTGACCTCAAGTTTTTATCTGTTTCCTCATTGGCATTAAAAGCAGGAATGAGAGAGTGGATCCTGAAAGTAACACCTTCCACAGTCATCCTGGGGCTGAAATGCAGCCTAGGATTGAGTTTAAATGTATTCATTTATAGAATATCAACCAAAAAGATCTTCTCCATTTCTAAAATTGTATTTTTAGAGTTGACTGAGCAGGGAGTGGGTGTGAGTGGAAACTTGGGGATTTTGTTCATGGGCTTCCAGGTGACTCATGCAAGCACAACCTCAGCCTGCAGCTTGATGCTCTTTGTAAGCCACCACACAGGTTTATAGGCTGTTGAACAGGACCTGGGGGAAGATGAAGTCTTAATATTTAAATATCAGCCTTGGAAGCTATTAAAATGTCATCTTCTGAGGAGAATAACTGAATATGAGCAAGGAAAAATGCTCAGTGCATTGGGATGAGGGGTTTCTTTGTAATTCATTTGCTGGAAAGCACCTGGCTCTCAGCTGGAAATCCCTGCAAAAACTGAAATCTTCTCTTCCTTAAATTGCTATTGTTTTATGGAAAAGACATTCAGCACAGGGAAAGAATCTGTGTATTTCTTGGATAGGAGACAAACACAAAGCAGAGGTATCTGTGCCCACAGCCTTCCCCGCTGCAGGCTGTTAACTCCTTCAGTTACCATGTTCAGTTTAGAAATCCATCCTGTTTCTATGGAAACAGCCAGGCTGTCAGGGAATAGGGCTGGGAGGGAGAAGCAGGATGCACAGCCTGATTTTGGCATGGATGCTGGCTCGCCCATGGATGCCAGCTCCAAAATGCTGGGAAAAGTCACGAGCCACGAAGCTGCTCCTACACCTGGTTTTTTGTGTCCTCAAATCCCTTTGTGGCCCACTGGAGGACAGGCACAGGCCCAGCCTGGTTTCAGTGGGGATGTGCCAGGAGGGTGGTGTTCCCCATGGCACCTCTCCCAGGCAGGGGGGACTTGTCCCCATGGCAGCTGTCACACAGGGACTGTGGAGCAGCCAGGGCTTGGTGACTGGGTGAAAGCTGAGGAAGATTTATTTCACAAGAAGGACAATGAATGTCCCAGAGAAGAAAAACATGAGCTGTAGTGGTGCTGCAGAGTGAGCTGGGTTTGCTGCTATTGCAGCTCTAAACTGAGCTCATCCATAAAGCGTGTCCTGGGTAAATGCTGGAGTAGGGAGGATAAGCTGCTCAAATAAGAGGGAATTCACGTCACTTTGACTCCAAAGACAAGGATTTCCTTTTGCTTGGAAGGAGGTCTTAGCCTCGTTTTCTGCCTTAAAGCAATGGTTTTAAAAAGAAAGCAGTGTGACACTGCAGTTTGTTCATCCCCAGATTCCCTCAGCAAAGTATTGGCTCTGACATTTCCTGTGATACCCTCAGGTTAAGTTTTGTTAACTTAGAAATGCCCCTTTCTGCAGTCCCACTTGAAGTGCTGGGGATAATTTAAAACTGTGCCAGGGCTGCCCCAGGCCAAGGCTTCACAGGGACTCCCAGCACCATCCTGCCAACCTCAGCAGGAATGGGAAAGTGGGAAAAGCAAACCCTCACCTGCCTGACATCCCAGAGAAGGTTTAAGGCATGTGTGTGACATGCAGAGAAGTAAACAGGTGGATTGATGATCTTAAAGGTCTGCTCCAGTCTAAATGATTCTGTGATTCTGGGTTGGATTTTACCTGCCTTGGCTTCTGCCTCTGGCCCTGTGGTTTCTCTGCTGACTGTCCTCATGGCTGTGCTTCTGCCTGTGAGGAGAGAGCAGAGCCAGGCCCTGCTCCTCCCATTTTCTGTTGCTCACAAACACTCAGAAATCCAATTTAATGTTTGCTTCTGATTAGTTATGGAGAGGAGGAGCAGATGTGCATCGAGGGCTCAAAAAGGGCACTGCAGAGGCAGGCACCATTTGCTAATTAGAAAGTCTTAGATGTACACAGGTGTTATTTCTGTGCACTGAGCCCTCTCTTGCTCTTCATTTTCCAGTATGGTATGGGAAGTAGCACCAAAGCCTCTTTCACCCCCTTTGTGGACACCAGAGTGTATCAGACCTCACCTACCGATGAAGATGAAGATGAGGATGAAGAGTCATCTGCTAATCGTAAGAGCCAGTGTGGCCAGTTTGAGATGGGAGGGAAAGCAGCTCAGGGATCCTAAATAACCCCAGTGAACTCTCACATTTCACTCACTCCAGACATAGCTGCTGTCTGTATCCTTGCCCTCTCCAGCTCCCATCCAGCTTCTTCTCCCCCCCAGCAAAATGCCCCCAGGAAGATCTGGGAGGAAACAGGGAGCAGCAGAAATCCACCCTGCTGTCTGCTTGGGCAGACTTAGATCTGCTAACACAGCAATGACTCTCCCATGGAGAAATAAACCAAATATTGTCATTCTGTCCCAAAAAAGAGGTGACAGAGCATTTAACCTCTCCCTGTCCTGCTGTGTTGCCTTGCCAGCCCTGTTCACCAGCGAGCTGCTGAGGCAGGAGCAGGCCAAGCTGAACGAGGCGCGCAAGATCTCGGTGGTGAACGTGAACCCCACCAACATCCGCCCGCACAGCGACACCCCCGAGATCCGCAAGTACAAGAAGCGCTTCAACTCTGAGATCCTCTGTGCTGCTCTCTGGGGTAAGCTCCAGGCACAGCTCCCTGTGGCTCCCAGGTGTGTGGGAATGTGTGGGAATGTGCCTCTGCCTCTGCTTGGCCCCTTCTCTGTGGTGCTGTTCACAGGGGTCCCAGCATGAGGGAAGAGACGAGGATCTGACTCCATGATTCAGAAGGCTGATTTATTATTTTATGATATATATATTATATTAAAACCATATTAAAAGATTAGAAGAAGGGATTTCATCAGAAGGCTAGCAAGCAAGAAGAAAGAATGGAATGATAACAAAATCCTGTGACTGACCGAGACAGTCCGGACAGCCAGACTGTGATTGGCCATTAATTAGAAACAACCACACGAGACCAATCACAGATGCACCTGTTGCATTCCACAGCAGCAGATAACCATTGTTTACATTTTGTTCCTGAGGCCTCTCAGCTTCTCAGGAGAAAAATCCTAGCAAAGGGGTTTTTCAGAAAATATCATGGCTGCACTCCTCCATGCCCCAAGGGTCGCGTCCCCGCACGCTGCAGAGTGACCCTTCCTGTCCATGGGAAGGTCCCAGCCTCAGCTGGGTCAGTCACACTTCTGGTGGCAGCAGAGATGAGCTCAGGGTGTTGTCCTTGGGAGCAGCCATGGCTCCTGGCACCCATGGCTCTCTGCTCTGCTCTCCTCTCCAGGTGTGAATCTGCTGGTGGGCACGGAGAATGGCCTGATGCTGCTGGACCGCAGCGGGCAGGGCAAGGTCTACAACCTCATCAACAGGCGGCGCTTCCAGCAGATGGACGTCCTCGAGGGCCTCAACGTCCTCGTGACAATATCAGGTGCTCCTCTCGTGCTTTCACCCTGGCACTCACCTGCTGGGCCTTGTACAAGCCCTGAGTGGTCCCAGCTCAGACAGAACCTGCTCACTGGTGTCTGAGGGAAGCTCCCAGGGGAGCTGGAGGTGGTTTATTCTGGAATCAAATCAGTTTAATCTGCTTTCAGCAGTTTGCTTCCTTCACCTGCTGACTGCACTTCAGTCTCCTTGAGCAGGAAGGGGAGGTGCAGGGTACAGGCAGGTGGCCCAGCAGAGGAGACAGTCCCAGCTTGAGGGGACAGAGAGCTCTGTTTGGCTCTGGCTGAGGGAGCCCTGCTCCATGGCTTTGGATTTCCAACTCAGACCACAGATGTGGTTGGGCTGTCCCAAGCATTGTGAGGGCCACAGGCTTTGCACTGTCCCCGTGTTTAGCTGGGAGCTCCAGAGTGCTCATATCAGGCTCATGGGGTGATTTCTGGCAAAAAACCCCAAAACCTCTGTAGTGCAGTCTCTGAGGAGAGCATCCAGCATCCTCCTGCAAGCAGCCCTGAGGAGCACATAGGTGACAACCAGGGCAGAGCCTTCTCCTGCTGATACCTGTCCAACAAAGCTCACAGAGGGCAGCAAGAGAAGTGCTCATGAGGAAATTGATAGCATCTTTTTGTTTCCTTTCTGGCCTCACTCTGCATTCACCTGCAAATTCCTGCTCCCCCCATTCAGCCAGAGCTCCAAATTCACTGCTCCATCCTTTACCTGCTCTGCAGCTCCCCTGTGGTTTTGGGATCCAGCTGTAGGGATAAGGGGTTTAGTACAGCTATGGGAATGGGAATAGCACCAAACTCCAGGATGATGCTGAGAATGAGTCCTGGGGACTTGTGGAGCTGACAGGGTCTATCCTTTGGGTCTCATCTCACCAGGCTCAGTGTGAGCTCTGTCCTGTCCCTGTCATGGGGGCTCTGCAGACACAGGGATTTTGCAGCCTTGTCACAGCCATCCAAGAGCAGGCAGCAGTGCAGAAATTTGGCAGCCCCTCAGCATTGCAGAACCCAGGCTTGCTGTTAGCAGTGCCTGTCGCAGGCCAAGGAGCTCCTATCTCATCTCCAGGGTGGAGTTAATGTTGTATGAAGGAGAGGGAAGGAAAGAAGTGAGGTAGCTGAGTGGCTGTATAAGCTCTGAGCTGTAGGAGGGTTGGGGCCACTGCCCCACTGAGCCCCACTGTCCCTCTGTGAGCACTGATTTATAGGAAAAGGAATATTTCCAGCCTGTGGGAAGAAAAAGCCTGGTTTTTCCAGTATCTGCCTGCAGCCTGCAAGACAGAGCTCTGGGCTTCACTTCCCATATATTTCTTCCCAAAGAAAAATCTCAACACAACAACTAAATTACTATTTTCAATTACTATTTTTATTACTTTTATCATTAAATGGACTTAAATTCTATCATGTTGTGACTGAAAATAAGCACTGAAACCTCAGGATGGTCCATGCAAACGTGCTCTGCTCTGACAGGGACATTTCCTTTGCCAACAGGAAAGAAGAACAAGCTGCGTGTGTATTACCTGTCCTGGCTGAGAAACAGGATTCTACACAATGACCCTGAGGTGGAGAAGAAGCAGGGCTGGATCACAGTTGGGGACCTGGAGGGATGCATCCACTACAAAGTTGGTGAGTGGAAAAAAATGTCTGAAGAGATGTGGTTTTGTTCTCTGGTCTTAGGTCTGACCTGACAATTTGATATTAAAAGTATGGGTAGACCATAGCCACAAGTAAATTTGGAATTCATCTTTATGCATTAGGTGGACTCTGTGTAATGAGAACCAACAGAAGGATGGCCTGAGAAGCTGTTCCTGGAGGTTTGTTGGAAAGAGAGTGAATGTTTTTAAAATTGGGTTTGTTTTTATTTTAGTGAAATATGAAAGAATCAAGTTCTTGGTGATTGCCTTAAAGAACGCTGTAGAGATCTACGCTTGGGCTCCTAAACCATATCACAAGTTTATGGCATTTAAGGTATGTTTGTCTTTTACACTCTGTAATTGTAAATACATGAGGTCTCTGTACTCTGCAGAGCAGAAAAGCATCTTGCCTATGTAGCTAAGCTCCTCAGGATGCCTGGCAGGCACGGGAGATGGGATCCTTGCTGGCTGAAGAGATTGGATATGTTCTGCTTACAGCCAACAATGAAATGTTATTATTAGTTTATGCTAGCAGGCTTTACTTGAGGAATTTGCAGAAAGCTAATCAAATGCATATGAGTAAAATTGAGTTGGGGATTTTGGTGAGTGCTTTTTGTGAGGTTTTTGTGTTTGGTGGTTTTTTTTCCCCTCTAACTAATTTTTAACATGCAGTACAAAAATAGGCTGGCATGATTTTCTCTTTTCATTTTGCAAGGTCCTCTCCCCTTCTGCAATTTGGATTCTGTTTCAAGACAAAAAGTTTGGGAGAGTGACCCACTCTTTCTCTTTTTTCCTCTCTTTTCACCTGCCTGGGTTTCCTCAGTGAGACCTTCCTCCTCTCCAACCTGCCAGTGGGGATTTTGTGCTTATTCCTTCAGAGCACTTTTCATCCCAAGCTCTGTGCAGAGAAGAGTCACAAGGGCAATGCCTTGTGGAGATGTTCATGCTGAGTAATCACATTTTACATCTTTCCAACACACGTGGACTTACGCAGTATTAGGTCACATTTGCTTTTTCTGAACAGAAGCCAGAGTAAATGGGCTCAGTGGCATGGAGAGCTCAGCAGCATCAAAATGGTCTGGGATCCAGCTTCCCACAGGTGTTTGTGTCACTCTCCTGCTGAGCACCTAAGCCATGGTGCTTGATCTGGACATGGCTGGGGGTTGGTCCCAGCCTTGCTGCAGAGGTTAGATGGAGCAGGGATAAGTAGGTCTTTGCTAAACTGACTCATTTCAGCTGCCCAAAGCAGAGCAGTGATCTCTGCCAAGACAGGAGGTGGGTGGTCACGGATCTCTGCTGAGAGAGTCTGAACACACATTCATGTAAAATTGAGCTGTCTCCTTCCTTTAGAGACCAAATCCTTGTGTTAGCCTCAGGCTCCTGTGAGAGAGAGCTGGGCTTGGCAAGGGTGGGCACTTATCTGCTGGGATGACTGAATACCCTCTGAGGCATCTGACAGGGGAACAGAGAGGCAGGAGTATAAATAACCATGTATTTAGTAGGAAACAAACACAGTCAAACAAATATGATTTCAAAAGCGTATCAGGCTGCTGCAATGGGGATTTGTTGGTTTTCTGTGATGCTCATGGAAGGGATTATAAAAGTCTTTTGCAGATCTCCAGCACAAGCCGTTGCTCGTGGATCTCACTGTAGAAGAAGGTCAGAGGCTGAAGGTTATCTTTGGATCCCACACTGGTTTCCACGTGATTGATGTAGATTCTGGGAACTCCTATGATATCTATATACCATCTCACGTGAGTGCCTGGCAGTGCTGCTGCCTGAGGAACATGGGTCACCAGTGAGGGTTGGGCAGGCTCCCCGGGGCTCACAAGTGGGGACCAGTGATGGGTGTGACATTCCCCAGTGCTGCACTCACTCAAAGAGGACTCAGGGCTGCCACATACTTCATGCTCATCTGCACAGGCTGTTTCTGTCCTCATGCAGGAGCAGTAAAGTTTAAAGTAAAGGTTTTTTTATGTCCCACAAAAAGGACAATCTGTCTGTACACTGGATGGAGCAGTAACGGAGCTCTCTGTAGGATTTTCTTGTTGGGTCATTTAAACTCCATCTATACTGTTGGCCCACAGTAAACTGGTCAAGGAGAAACTGTGTCACTAAGGAAATGTAGGAATTGTTGCATCTGATCCAAGCAGCAGTCTCCTCTGTGAGAACTGGCAAGAGCAGAGGGAGAAATACTGGGACAGTTTGGGATGGTTTTGTGTCGTCTTAGCTATGGAAGGGCAGACGTGGGTGGAAAGTCAGTGCAGCTGCCCTTGGAGCTAGAGGGTGATTGCTAAAAAATAGAATATTTCCTCCCTAGGGCTGCCTGTAAAACTCTGAGTTGATTTACCTTGATTTGAACTGGTGATGGATTCATTGGCTCAGTCTCTTGTTTGTGTTCCAGCCAAGTGTCAGCCATCAGTCTTGGGGGCGTGTATGTTGTGATCTGTCTGTAATTGCTGAACCTGTTTATCCTTGCTGTGTCAGACTGCTTTGATGCTGGGGTAAACATGACAGTCTATTCCCCTTCAGGCTTATCTCTGAAACCCAGTGCCTGTGTGGGGAATGCAGGGAGGGCTTTGTTCTCTGGCTGGTTTGGGCTTTTTCCCTGCAGTGCTCTGCTGCCTTCCCCTTTCTCCATTCAGGGTAATTGTGACTCTCTGTGTTCCCTGTGCAGATTCAGGGCAATATCACTCCTCACGCCATTGTCATCCTGCCCAAGACGGACGGGATGGAGATGCTGGTGTGCTATGAGGACGAGGGTGTCTATGTGAACACCTACGGGCGGATCACTAAAGACGTGGTGCTCCAGTGGGGAGAAATGCCTACTTCCGTGGGTAGGTCAGCCCTTCCTCTTCACCTGCTTAACATACAAGCCACAAGCAAGATGAGGAGTTGAGAATGCTGGGATGGAGTCATTTGGGATGAAGGGGATTTCCCTCTTTTATCAAAGGGGATTTCCCTTAGCCAGCTATGAGATGCAATTGCTAAATTTCTGCAGTTTGGTCCGCCATAATAAAAGCAAGTAATTTCTTGAAGATTTGAACTTTTTGAGTGTAAGATAAATGTGAGATAATGCAAGCTGTTGAACACTGGTGGAATACTGTACTGAGTGGAGGGGGCCTGGGTGTGGAGCTGGGAGCCCTTGAGTTGCTCTTCTGGCTCTGCTGTTGCTCAGCTCCACAACCATGGAGGCAAAACACTGCCCAGCTCCTCACCTTGTGAAACTGGAAGAAGTGATGCTGCTTCTGTTTAAATTTCTCAGCAATTTCTGGATGAAGAGTGCTCTGAAAAGGCTGCTGTCCCTGCAGGCCATCAGAGCTCTGCCATTGATCTGCTTGGGCTTTGAGTAACAGCTTATGAGAGCTTTTCTGCCAATTGCATAATATTTAACTGAGCACAAGTTGTAACACCTGCCAAACGCTTCCTTTTGACAGCCTACATTCATTCCAATCAAATAATGGGCTGGGGAGAGAAAGCGATTGAAATCCGGTCAGTGGAGACAGGACATTTGGATGGAGTATTTATGCACAAGAGAGCTCAAAGGTTAAAGTTTCTATGTGAAAGAAATGATAAGGTGAGTCCACTTCAAAGCTTCTATCTGTGCTGCGTGCTACAAGGTGCTTTTAGAGCTTAGGTCTGGTTTGTCTTGAGATTAATAATTAATCTGAAGGTTCTGTTCAATAAGCAGTGCCCTTAAGCATATTCCCAGTTAATTTTCTCCAGTGGATGGAGACCTCAGCCCGCAAGATCTCTTCTCCATCTAGCTGAGATCTGTGTTGACTTGGCTTGACTTTCTCCCAATTCTTTCATCTGAACATTAAACTGAGGCTGCCAAGTGAACTCAAAGAGTTGAGTATTAGCAAGGGTGTGTAAGTGACCCTGATTTGAGCTCTGATGCAGAAACATTTTGATGCATCTTTCAATGCATTTTGATGCATCTTAAATTATTTTCCTCTTACAGTCTCATCCATTTCTGTGGACAGCAGTGATAGATACTGCTCTGGAGGGTCCCCAGAGTTGCATGGCTGTCATGCAGATGCCCCCTGCCACAGGTGTTGCAAGGGGGGCAGGGAATGAGGAGAAATTGCTGGAGGAAAAGGCATTTTTGCGTGGGAGAGATGGTTGAATGTCGAGGTCTTTCTGCAGGTGGTGTTCCCTCCTCTCACAAGGTTTCAGTAAGATAAGTCAGGGGCAAACAGCAGGGAGATCTTTCATAATGGATATGATCACAAAGCCAGTGAAGAAACCAGTTGCTGTGTCCCCAGAGCAGGATTTAATAACGTGCAGTAAATGAGCTTTGAGGCCATGATCACTGTAGTGAACAGCTGCTCATTAGCTGAGCTCTGCCCTTCCTGGGGCATGGAGGTAGGTTGAACCTCTGCAGGAAAATGTATCCTAATTTTGCAGTTGAGTATGAGAAGTTATGAGAAGCTGTCCAAGAAGCTGAATTTCAGTTTAATTTTAGTGTAATCTAATTCTAACAAAGCTGGAAAAAAACCACCACGATCTTTCTAAAATACTGGAACCAGCTGATCATGGATGGGTTTGAAGTACTAAACTCAGATGTTTCTTTCTGGAGAACTGGTTAAACTGGTAAGATTAAGTAATTTTTGGTTTTACTAAAGTCAGAGGCTTCAGATAGTTCCCTTCAATATTTGCAAATTATAACTTATTTATTTTTTAAGACTCCCCTTGGAATCAAATGCTGGTGGATCATGCCAGGAGCACCAAAACCCCTGTTCTTCATACAGAATCCTGATATGTTTCTGCACTTCGAGCTAATTGAAGGGAAGTCGTTTTTCTTAGCTTTACTTTCAGGAATAGCTGAAATACCAGGACTCACTTTTCCAAAAAAAAGACATTTCAGACTGAGGCAGATATCAACCAAATGGTAAATGTTTAGCAAGATCCAAACCACTGACAGCAGTTCTTTGTTAGTACTTCATAATAAATGATGCTGTGGCAGTAAAATGTGATAAACCTGGTATTTTTAAGGCATTCCAAACTCTTTTCAGTAGTGAGGGAGAAGGAGGTTTAATTACTGCATTTACTAATGAGTAGCTCTATTTAATCCCAGTCTGGCATGGGTTAGCTCCATCCCCTGAGTATTACTAAGTGCTTTTTCCTTCCAAACAGGTATTTTTTGCATCGGTGAGATCCGGAGGAAGCAGCCAAGTGTTTTTCATGACCCTCAACAGAAACTCCATGATGAACTGGTAACAGAGGAGCACTTGGCACTCACCGCCATGGCATTATTTCTAATTTAAAGGACATTAAACACGTGGACTAACACTGTAGAGGCAGGTGGAGGGCGCCGAGGAACCCCCTCCCCACGCTCCCCCGGCGCCGCCAGCCCCGGGGCAGGGACTGCAGCCAGGGATGGACTTTTCACGCTTGGACCCCCCGAGGTCTCCTGATTACGCTGTGTTATAGTGGGTTACGAGTTTTCCTTTATTTTATTTTATTTTATTTTTTAGTTTTCCTTTTTCTTTGTCCCCTACTTTGTAAGAACGGGGAAAGAAACAGTGTCAAAAAGTCTGTTTTTAATTCTGTCTGCCTGCTAGCATCAAATATATAGTATGTTGTAAAGTTACCAATTAAATCTGGTGAGAGACAGCACAATAAATGTACCTTTTATCTTTGTGATGAAGGCCATAACCATATAGCTGGGTAATTTTAGAAATCTTTTGCCTTCACCAACATTTACATGTTGCTTTTGGCAGCAACGGCTTAACGGATTTTTAAAGAAGAGAAAAAATAATAGGTTTTTTTCCCCTCTTTTGGGAAATGGATTTTAAATGGCTAAACTACTAGCCTTAGACTAATAAAAATCAGCTACCATTTTTGTCAAGTCTGTCAATCCATATTTCTATATGGATCTTCACATAATGGTGTGTCTTGATAGGGACAGAGGTGCCATTTCTTGTTGCTCCGGAGGTGCCCGCCTGCCCCTGGGCTTGGCCACGGGCACCGGGACAGGGGATCGGAGGAGGAGAGGACAGAGGAGCAGTCAGAGGAGCCCTGTGCTCACCCCTGAGGGGGATTTGTGACCACAGAGGCTCCCGGGATGCTGTGGGCACCGGACCCTGCTGCTGAAGGTTGTGGGTGTTCATTCCCCCCAGTCCAGAGCCGGGCACTGGCGTGCGGGAGCAGCCGGCACAGGGATGGGGACCATGGAACAAGCTGCCTGTCCCCCATGTTCTGGATTGGGCTTGTAAAGAGCTTAAAAAAATATATATATGTGTGGTTTCTTCGGCCAAGGGTCTGAATCTACTCGTTTTCCACCCCCTCCACTCCCTAGGAATTACCCAACATACAGTGAAAGACAACATCTGTGCCGAACTGTGTGTGTGTGTTTAGTTCAGGTTGAATCGTGTCCTTATAAACCTTGCTCAGTTGATTTCTGTTTTCAGTGCGTATCTGGGGTTTTCTTTCTCAGTAGCTGCAAGCATGGCCGCCTGTGGTGTTGGGGTGTCGCATAACAAGGTCTGTGTTGCTGGTTTTAACCTACCTCGTTTCGGTTGGGGTTTGTTTTTTGGTTTTGGTTTCGTTTTATTTTTTTTCCGTTCCGCTGTCGATCACAGCGCTGTTACCTCCAGCGACATATAGAGAGCTTAACTGGCAATCTTGGTGTACTCAGTAACGATGGCTTTATTAAAAAATGATTAAATCAACAGGACTTGGTCAAACTTGAATCTTTATCAAGGGTAAGAGGTGATGTGGGCTGGCGGGGATGGGATGGGCCGCGCCACCCTCACCTGAAGCGTTCTGTGGGCACGGTGTCAGGGTTTGGTACCGCAGGGATTGCCAGCAGTGGGACTCCTAGGATGTGGAGTTCAGGGAAAAACAGGTGGGATGTGCTTTGTGGTGCCTCCTGTTGGGCTGGTGCAGCCTGGAGAGTGTAGGGATGGCCACAGGATCAAATACTGGTATTCAAATCCCATCACAAACACTGATTGCCACCAGCTCTTTGTATTTTCATTGTGGTTAAAATAAAAATCAAATAAAGCCCAGAGCTTTTATTGTGTTGCAAACTGATAACTGTTTTGGGGTGTTTTTTGTTCTACTTCAAGTGACAAATGCACAGCTTTGGATGATTTTTGTTATTATGGGTTTTTGCATACAGTGATGAAATAGCAGGCAGTCATTGAGTTTAAACGACTCGGATGGTTTGTGAATGTATTTTTTTAAATTTCAGAATAATTTGAAACAAAAATCACAGAAGCCAATATTACCACAGTCTTGTCTCTGGCATGTGTGTATGGAGATAACACAGAGCAAATGCTTTTCTGGTGCCAACCACAATAAAACACAAAACTTCACCATTAAGCCATGCTTTTTATGTTTGGGTAAATAAAACCTGGGGTGTTGGAGGACATGGAGGTACAGGGGATTTTCAGGGCTTCCAATGCTCTCTGTCTGGAGACTCTTGGGAAGGTGGTTTTGGAACAGGATGAGTGCAGGGAGGTGGGACATGTCCTTTGTGATGCTGCCCAGCAGTGGCCAGGGATGTCTTGATGGACCATCACCATCTGAAAACTCTTCTACAAAATCAACCCATGATTATTATAAAGACATTTCCCCTCCAAATGTTACTAACTTTGATTTGCTTTTTTGCTGAAAGTAAAATGTGCTTATGGTTGATTAATGCCCTCAGAAACTATTTATTAGTAGTGTTTAAAGAAATAAAACCTGCAGCTCATTTTAAAATCCTGTTTCTGGGACTTTTTGCCCAGGAAATGAAATTTTTTCAGCTGTGTAGTGCTACAGGAGGAAGAAGCAGTAATGTCTGTGCATGGCAGGGGTCGCTTGAGCCTGTTGCAGATTGAATTATTTACAGAGTTGCTATGGAATTGTGTAACTTCAAGGATGAGTCATGGTATATGGAAGAAAAGCCCTGAGAGCTGGCATGAGGCCATGCAAGGGCCATGGTTAGCCCCACCACCCTGAGGAGATGCTGGGTACCAGTGCCAGCTGAAGGATGCTCAGAGGTAAGGCTGTAGCAGCTACTTGTGGGAACTGAATCTTTTCAAACCTGTCTCAGAATTATTATCAAATGGCCTTTTTCTTGTTGTGAGATGGTTTGGGGGTTGACACTACGTATTTTGGGATAGAACAGGGATGCCTGAGGTGACCCTGGCCCCAGCCCCAGGGCTGGACTGGTTGCTGGAAATGGTTGAAGTTAAGCTGCAGTTCATTGTCTCAATGTGAGCCCACTTTAAGTTCTTTTCCTGCTTGTGCAACAATTTGATGCTCTGTAATTGGGGCCAGCATGGGCATCGTGCAGGCCAGCAGGGACTGGACCTGCCTGTTCCCAAAGGTGTGGGGTGGAGCTCCATGTCACACCCTGCCTGTGTCTGGCTAAGCCACCCACCTGGCAGGGCTCTGAGGACATCCAGCAGAGATTCCTAAGCAATCAGGATGCATTTCCTGGCACAGGACACCTGCCACAGCCACTGCTGTCCTGCAGCATCCTGCCCTGCCCTGTGCTGCAGTTGGGACCTGCAGCTGGAGAGGTTTGCTGGGATTGCTTCCCAGTTTTTCTCCTCTGGGAGATACTGCACCACCCAGAGATGGGGGGTGGGAAGGGGCTCATTAACCTCTGGTATCTTTACAGCAGTGCTGTAAATGCACTGAATTCTCTCTCCTAAATGTGTTTTATCAGCCTCAGCTGCTGTCTCTCATGTGGCCTCAGCACTGCTGCCTGCCCCAGCTGATGTGCTTAGAGAGGAGAAATGAAAGAACCTAATTTTGTGTTTTGTGCCAGCCACTGATGTGCTACATCAGCTTGCTCTTTGAGAGCCAGTGTCTTGCAGACCCAATCTACCTTTTTTCCTTTGTTTTGTTTTGGTTTATGGCATACTTTTCCTTTTTTTTTTAACATCAAAGCTGTCTCTGAATGACCCAGAGCAGTAAAATGGATGTGCAAATTGCCCCAGCACCTGGGTATAGCCTCACAGCCCCTCTGGAATCTTTGAATTCCTTCCACTGAGGTGACAAGTGTGTTCAGCTGTTCCAAAGCAGAGCCCCACCATAAACTGAAGCCCATTGCTTTTATCACACATAGTTAGATTATCAACACCACCAATTACACTACACACAACACAGAGTAGGCAATAAGCGTGGCAATTCTGTCTAACATTATGCACAGTTCTTGCACTTTATTATTTAACTAAAGCATTAGCAATAATGCAGACCCTGTTATTTGCCAATCACCTGAACACTGCCTGGCCAGGCTCTCCAGCCATGGGATGGCTCAGTGTTGCTCTGGGCTGTGCTGTGCCACTCTCTGCACCCTCTGGACTGGGATCACAACTGGCTCTCATGTGTGCAAGAGATTTGATGGGTTGGTCATTCATCCTGGTTCTTTATCCTGTAGGAACACTCTGCTTCTCTCTACCAAGCTAACAATTGGTCCCTTTGGAAAGTGATTGCAGTGAGAGGAAGATCTACACACCAACCTTTCCCATCCATGAGCCTCGGGACCAGCTTAAAGCTGGCCTCTGCTAGTCACCACATCCACATCCCTGTGCAGAGAATTACAGAGTCTGGAGTCTGTTAGTGCCACTGAGAGTTCAGTATGTTAAACACTAAATTGCCTGGGGCCAAGCTGAGGAGGAGTGTGTCACAGCCCAGCTGGCACCACCTCAGAGGCAGAGGTGAGGCAGCCCTGGCACTGGGTTGCAGCATCTTGCCTGGCAGGGAGGGGAAGAGGGGCCAGGAAAACCCCAGGATAGCTCCATGCCTTTTGCCAGCAGACCTGGCCAAGGGATATGTGTGGCTGTGGGGCTTCCAGCCTTTGGCATCCCAAGTTTCCATGGAAGTGGAAGGGCAGCTCCTGGGGAGGTGATCGATGTTCACCCAGCCTCCCAGCACTGTCCAGCTGCTCCACACCCCATCCCAGGAAGCTGGATTCCAGGAAGGCTCTGCTCTAAGCAGCAGTGGGCAGGACATGGAAAGGCCACCCTGCTCATGGTTTGTTGGTGCCTTTGATCCCTCCAGTTCCAGTAGCCTGGGAAGAATAGGGAGGGAAAGCTCTTTGTGCCAGGCACCTGTAACAGGATGGGGATCCCTGAGGGGTACATGGGAATCCTGGAGGGGGACATGTGTCCTGGCAGGGTTTTCACAGTGCCTGAAGGTTTGGTCTTGGGTCAGGGCCCCCATTTGTTTTCTGACTCAAGCCTTAGCAGCCTGGTAATTGTCAGATCCTGACAGTTCCATTGTGAAGGTATTTAACTGCAATGCAAAGAAACTGCTTGTAAATGCCTGGGTATCCACACACGTAGAGCAAACAAACACCATTGGCAGAGATCTCAGCAGGAAGGACAAATATTGGGGAAAACTAAAAAGCTCAGACTTGGGGCCCTTCCTGTCACAGCTACACCAGCCCTAGAGGGGAATGCAGGCGCTGTGGCTGGAATCAAAGCCTGCTTAATGTAATGAACTTTCCTCTCCCAGTTAAAGTTTTACCTTTCTGGAGACCAGTGCAAAGATTAGTGGTCTTACACTCATCTTTGTTGTTTTTTCTCTTGCTCTTCCTCTGTAGAAAGTACATTTTGTGCCCATGTGAAGCCTGGCTGACTGAGAGCATCATCCAATGAGTGCTGCAGCTTGGCTGCTGAACCCATCAGGGGCTGATCTGGAAGATAATGACTTTAATCAGCATTAATCACCTTCCCGGCTGACTCAGACTTTGGCACGGTCTGCTGCCGCTAAGGATGCCACCGTACCCCCCCACCCCGGCCCTGCAGCTCCTCTCTCTGACCATGTCAAGGACAGCAAATCCCAAGCCCGAGCAAGACCAGCTCAGACCAGCTTGGGCAGATGTGCAAAGTTCGTGAAAGCCGAGTGAGCTAACGCAAAAGTATTTGGCAGCATCAGTAGTATTTGGCAGCATTTCCCAGAATCCACAATATTTGACAGCACAGCCATCAGCTGGTGGTGCTGAAAGGCTCACTGTTCACACCACTGTAGGATTTTTAATGAAAGCATCTTTTAATGTAATATTCTGGGTAATTTTGTTGTGTTCTATATCCATATACACACACAGCTATCTCCTCTGATAGCATTAGAGCTGCCTGCTGAGGGGGCTCTGTGTATGCAGGTGTCTGTGTATGGATCCACAGAGAGACCTGTATACATCTGTGTTTATATGTGGCTCTGAATGTGATATACACACATGAATATATTTTAAAGCAGGTGCTATTAAAATAAAACTCTTAGTCATTTTCTAGCTGCTTTCCTACATGTGCTGGAGAGGTTTCTTCTCCCTAATTCAGCAAGAGGATTGTGATGTGACATGCACGCAAAGCACAAAAGCTGAGGTAGGTGTTGAGCATCTCAAAACAGGCTCAAGCCCCTGGCACGTCACATTCCAACTGTTCAGCTGAGGGACAGCCCCAAACCACCCCTGTGACTGGATCATTTGAATTTTCCAGATCCACTCTATGTCCTTACAGGTCTCTCATTGTTTCGTGTGTGTCCCAAACACGGGGATTGGTGGTGGCTGCTTTGAGCTGAGCAGTGGCCAAATAATGCGTGGAAGACTTGGGTTTCTCATTAACTCCAGAGTTGATATAGTCCCATCTCTCCAAGCACCAGCCCGTTTTCCTGCCTCCATCCCAGCTCTGCTGTCCTTCCTTCCCTGCCCAAGCCCTCACCTTGCTCTGCAGCCCAGGACAGTGACTGTTCCCAGAAGGAGAGCGGAGGAGCTGCGGGGTGGATGAGAAAAGGAAAATGCAGACAGAGAAGGTAATCATGGCTTGCTGGTATTTTTGCACTAGACTTTCCAGTGAAATTACTAGAATTTCTGCAGGACCCCAGCAATGAGCAATCCCTTGCCAAAACCAAAACCAACTGAAAAAAAAAATCCCCTCCACTAATTAATTGTGCACAGGGGCAAAGGGGAAAAGGGCCAAGGGGCTATTTTTTATTTTTAAGAGCTCTGTTAGCTCATTGGATAACTTTAACTGTGATGGAAGGAAGAAATGCTTTAAACAGTGCTGCTGAAAAACACCCTTTCAGTGTTTTTTACCCCAGCTGTTGTGCTCCAGGGATGGGAATGGGGAACAACATCATCTGCTGCTGCTGCTGCTGCTGCTGCTGCTGCTGCTGCTGCTGCTGCTGCTGCTGCTTCTTGCACCTCTGTACTGAGCAGAGCTTTGGCTCCCACGAGCTCCAGGGCCAGGACGGGCAGTGCAGCAGGGAGAGCTGGGGTGTCATTGTGGGGCAACACCACTCTGCCCTGGGGGCCTGATCTTGCCTGTCCCCATGGGCTTTCCTTCTCCTTTGGAGCAAGCCAAGCACCTGTGCTGCTGCAGCAGCATCCCTGGATGCCACTGTCCCGGCCCACTGACCTGCAGGGTCCCCTGGGACAGGGGTAGGATGCAGACCTCCCCCAGTTCTGGCACTACTAGGATAATATGATGAGGTTGTTGTTTGCTTCCAGCACCTCACGGGAACATTGATCCTCTCCGTCTTCACTGCAGTGTTGGGCTTCTTCCAGTATGGCTACAGCCTGGGGGTCATCAATGCCCCCCAGAAGGTAAGTTGAGCCCCTCAAGCTGTGCATGGCCAAGGAACTACAGCTTCAGGGCAGCCAGGGCCAGTTTGTCCCTTGCAAAAGCCCTCAGGAGGGCTCTGTCCCTTCCCAGGCAGTTTCTCCCACAGAACAGGGGACAGGGCAGTGGGGTGAGAACATGGCCAGGACCCTCCGTTGGCACTTCCTCAGGGAAAGGAGTGGGGTTCTGCATGGAGCTGTCCCCACTGCAACACAGTCCCTGTGCCTGAGCCAAGGGACTGCACCCCTGCACCAAATCCAGTGCCAAATCCAAACACCAGCTCAGCCCAGCCCCAGGAGGGGGAATGCTTTGTGCCTACCCTCATGGCCCTTCCCTCTGTGGTCTGGGTGTTGTGGAGCTGGGGGACCCCAGGACTTTACCTCTGCAGAGCCTGCAATGCAAATCTTTTTCTGAGGCAGAAAAAAATCCAAAACAGGGGCTGGGGTGGTTATAGATCTCAGCTGACAGCGTTTTTCTTCTTGACCTGTCACAGGTGATAGAAGCACATTACGGGCGCGTGCTGGGCATTGTCTCCCCAGACAGATACGCCACCAATGGCTCTGGGGAGGATGGCACGGTCCTCCAGGCTGGCACAGAGGGCACACTCCCACCCCCAGCTGACATCAGCGAGGACCTCGCTGCCACCCCACACATCCTGACCATGTACTGGTCCCTGTCCGTGTCCGTGTTCGCCATCGGGGGCATGGTCTCCTCCTTCACCGTGGGCTGGATCGGCGACCGGCTCGGGAGGTGAGAGGCTCGTGTGTGCTCTGACTCTGGGCCACAGCCCAAACCCTTCTGATTGATTTTTTTCTCATAGAACCATTTCCCCCCTGTAGAAATATCATTTGAGTTATTTTCAGCAATTTAGGAAAAAAGGAAAAATACCCTCTCAACTTCCAAAATACTGTTTAAACCATCATAGAGGTTGGGCTTTTCCAAATCCTCAGTTACAATTCAGACATGTTATTGCAACTTGAGCATTTTAGAGAGCAGCTGATGAGCAGCCTTGATTAAGCTCTGAATTTCCCCTTCTCTTTCCATGGCAAAAAGAAAAGGAGGACATCTGCATGGTATTTGCACAGGATGTAAAGTATCATTTATAATATCATTTTACCTACTCTGATTGTACCCTGGTCCCTGTATTTTGCAGCACCTGCTATCATTGTTTTTCCCCTGTAGTACTGATTAAGTGACTTCACAGTTCCTCTTGTGTGTTGCAATGGCTGCTTTGGCTGAGTGAGGTGCCAGAGGAGCTGTGCTGCTGCTGCCTTGCAGAGTGAAAGCCATGCTGGTGGTGAACGTGCTCTCCATTGCTGGGAACCTCCTCATGGGGCTGGCGAAATTTGGGCCATCCCATATCCTCATCATCTCCGGGAGAGCGGTCACGGGGCTGTACTGCGGTGAGTCCAGGCTGGCTCAGCCACTGAAAGCAGATCCCTGCTGGCGTGTCCAGGGCTGCAGTTCAGAGTATCCCAGATTTTTTAATCCTTTTCTTAGTTCAGAAGGGTTTTCACAGATGGGAATTTCCCTCTTCTCCCTACATCTGCCCTTCTTGATCTAGGATCTTTCCCAAAAGTGTTTGGGTTGGCTCTATCGTATCTTCATTTTACACATCCTGAAAGGAGCAGGTCCCTCTGTATCTCAAGGATCTCTTGCTGGTGGCCTCTGCAAGAGCACACCACAAGCCAGGCTGGTTAACATGTTCCCTAGGCAGACAGCACAGGACCACTGTGCATTGAGAGGCTATAGCCAGCAAATAATTGGGAATTACATTAGAATTAGCTTGGAAATAACAGCTCTCTATACTGTTACTGGTATGCAAATACAATACTCCACTCTGAGGTTTCAAGGCAAGTTTTAAGAAGGATCTTTGCCCTGTGATAACTACAGCAGGTAATCCCTGCCCTGTGTTCTGATGTGTGTGTTCAAGTAAAAAGGCTTCCCAGTTTGGGGCTCTGAATGCAGGGACATCCCAGCACCTTTCCAAGGTGCAGGTGGTTCCCAGCCAGGTGTGAGGGGCTTGGTGGGGTGTGGGGTGCAGCACACGGGCTCCATCCTCCTTTCCCGTTTGGGAAGTGGTTTCTGCTGGTTGCTGAGCTGTGTCTAGAAGAGGTGACAGCCCCGTGTGCTCGGTGCAGGGCTCTCCTCTGGACTTGTGCCCATGTATGTCAGCGAGGTCTCTCCCACGGCCCTTCGAGGAGCGCTGGGGACGCTGCACCAGCTCGCAATCGTCACAGGCATCCTCTTCAGCCAGGTAAGCAGGAAAACACACACATCCAGACAGGGTGCTTCAGAGAATAGGAGGACCATAGTGATATACTGGGCTATTGTTCACCATTCCACCCCAAAACTGAAGGAGTGTGCAAAACAATCTGTTTTAATGGGGTTAAGCCCCTGCCTTCAGTAAGAGGTGTCTTAACAAACTTCTCAAGAAATAAAAAAATGCTTCTGCAAACAATTTCTCCTGTCCCTGAAGAATTTTTTTCAGCATCTCATCAGTGTCAGGCTGGATCCTGAGCATGAGGCCCCTGATAATCAGGTTCTCAAAAATGGCTTCATCAGGGAAGTAGGGAGCCCGAAGCCCCCATCAGCTCACCATGGCACAAGTCCCAGCTACAAAGGTGGGCACATAAATGTACAGAAAACAAACACATCCAGAAAAAGAGTTGGTATTTGCTTCTAGTTTTCCCCCAGCTTGTCACTTCAAAACACCATAGTGGTCAATTGCTTTCTCTTCTTAGGGTGCAAAATGATCCATTCAAATATGACTCAATTATTCCAGATCCTTGGACTGGACTTTCTGCTGGGCAATGACGAGATGTGGCCCCTGCTCCTCGGTCTGTCTGGTGTGGCTGCCCTGCTGCAGTTCTTCCTGCTCTTACTGTGCCCTGAGAGCCCCCGATATCTTTACATCAAACTGGGGAAGGTGGAGGAAGCTAAAAAAAGTAAGAAAGACATTCTGGGCTTGTCTAGAGTTGTTTTTATAATTTACATAGTACAAAACAGAGAGGGAAAATCCTGGCTGAGGACTCACGTGACTGTGGTTGCTCCATCTCATGCTCTGAGGTGCTGAGATACAAACTAGCTCTGGATCAAAAACTATTGAGACATTTGCATGGGACTAAGCAGCACTGCTGAGGGATGAGGCTTGAGAGTGATCTCAGGGCTGTTGCAGAGCTGATGTGCTGCTGCTCCTGACTGAGCAGACGCATCCTGGATCCTTGGCTTACCTTGAGTTTTGCCTAAAGAGATTCTTGTCCTTACATATACAACTTATCTACCGCTGAAAATAAAATGTCAATCTTTTTTTTCCCTAAGATTTGAAAAGGCTTAGAGGAAACTGTGATCCAATGAAAGAGATTGAAGAGATGGAAAAGGAAAAGCAAGAAGCTGCTAGTGAAAAGAAAGTGTCCATAAGACAGCTTTTCACCTCTTCCAAGTACAGGCAGGCTGTCATTGTGGCGCTGATGGTGCAAATATCCCAGCAGTTCTCGGGAATCAATGCGGTGAGTCTCCCCAAAATGTTTGCCTCTCAAGAGATCCATGCTGAGCATGAAAAGGCAGCTCTGGCCCCATCCAAGCCATGCAGGGATGGAAGAAGGATTTCCCATGGCCACAGTGGGCTCCTGGGTCCCTTCCAAGCAGGAGGGGAGAGGGGTGGGAGGGAGTCCAGCACAAAAGCAGCTGGCACAGCAGGCCCATGCTGAGCCCTCCCATGACCCTCCCCTACCCAAGTTTGTCAACAATTTGCTCTCTTTAATGACATCATGCTCACCCCAGAATCACTATTTTATAGCCCTTTTTAACTAAATAACTTTTACATTACCTCCTGGAATACCAGAAATCCATTTGATACCCAGAAGCATTAAGGAGCACAGAGGGATGTCCAGCCTACCTGGCTCCAGGCCATGCCCATCCCATCCACCAGTCACCCTTTACCTCCTGCCCTTAACTTTCACTAAAAAGGAATCACCTTATTCTTGGAGAGAAGAAAGAAATGGGAGTCATTGCAATGAGAATATTTTAAAATTAATGTAAAACTTGGTCATACTAAGATATTTGTCTTGAGTGCTCAGTGCTGGTGATCTGGATTTTAAGATTAAACAGACTAGACAGAAGAAAACAGATTTAATGTGCAAATGCAGTAGTTCAAGTGGAGAATTTCAACAGGATTTTTAACTCCCTCAGGCTCCTATGAAATTTTCAGCTTTAATCATAACAAGCCATTAAAAGTTGAAAAATTAATCATAATTAAATTGCGCCACATCTCAGCCAAGCAAGTGCAACTCTTCCCTCATGAGAACAAAAAGTTTCAACAGCCCTGTTGCCTAATCCTTCATCCTGATGTATTCTGATAGATCTTTTACTACTCCACAAACATTTTCGAGAGAGCTGGGGTTGACCAACCAGTTTATGCAACCATCGGCGTTGGAGTGGTGAACACGGTCTTCACTGTTATCTCTGTAAGTAAATACTGCTGCCCCCTGGACTACAAAGACACATAAGGTACAACGTGGTTTTGAAACATGATTTTATCCTGGAGCTGGGATTTGCAGTGTTGCTGGACTGACCCTGAACACCTTACAGGGAAAAATCATTCCCTGGGAAAGTTGAATTTGAAAATTCAAGCCTTGACATAGAGCATGTGGCTATTGATCTGCACTGCTAAATGCCTCGTGAGTGGAAACTGCACTACTCTGTTCAGGGCAGCTCTAAAAACTCTGCATTTCCCCCTAAAGGAAAAGCTGCCCTTGAGACTGCAATTCTGCAGGTCCTATTTCCCCAGGAAGCAGGCAGGGGATGGGGGCTCCGATGGGGAAGTCACCAGCTCCCAGTCTGCTCTTACCTGTTATCTTTCAAACTGTTTTCTGTATGTACATAGCACCTGCACGAGTGATATCCAAAGGCTATTCCACAGCAATAAAAGTAATCCAGCACCTATCCTCATCCTATCTATGCAGGGCTCTGCAGCAATAAAAGGAGGGTTCTGTTTCCACAGACCTTCCCTTCATTTGTCTCTCTCTTGAGAGGATTAACACAATTCCTATCAGCTGGCAATTAGTTTTATAATGTGGCCATTAATATAAGATCAGGAAATGCCAGGCCTATTTCCCTCATATCTCTCTAGAGATTTAGGGACTAAAGAACTTTCACCAACATGATGCAGGACTGGCTGCAAGGCAGAATTACACAGCTCCAAGAGATTTAGGACAAGGAGACAATTTTAAACTGACGGAGAGGAAGATTTGATTAGATATTAGAAAGAAATTCTTGTCTGTGAGGGTGGTGAGGCACTGGCACAGGTTTCTTAGAGAGGTTGTGGATGCCCCATCCCTGAACTGTCCAAGACCAGGCTTGGTCTTGTGGAAGGTGTCCCTGCCTATGACAGAGGGTTGAAATTGGATGATCTTTAAGGTCCCTTCCAACCTAAACCACTTGTACTCCAGTATGTGTGAGAGAGGACATCCTGGAGTAAACCTGCCTTAGAGAAAGTCCATTGTAGTTTTCAGAAAAAGTCCATTTTGTCTATGGGGACAAAATGGGATGTTTATTATGAAAGGAGGCACAGAGGTGTGCAGCTGGAAGAAGACTTTCTTCAGCATGGAGGGTGCCCTGCAGCTCCATCCCCAGGGCTGTGGTACTTGCAGCCTTGGGCATTTGCTCTTTGCTTCTTTTGTCCACGAGCACTTAAAAATTACCTGCTTTTGTCAATAAATGACAGACCCGATCAAAAGGCAGAAGTGCTGACAGCTGGGTGGACCTTGGCAAGGGGAGAAGGGAGCAGAGACTCATCCTCTGCAACTTCACATGTCAGCACATGAACTGCCTTCAGCAACAGAGACGGTCTCTGGGAAGTGTAAATCATGGCTGTAATGGCAGCAAAGGTGGGGCTGCTGGCCAGAGGTGTCCTTTCAAGCAGAGGGGAAGGAGCAGGCAGCCTCAGAGGCTGCTGCATGGTTAGGCCAGGACAGCTGCACTGTCCTCTGGAGGGACCTACAGCTCCCCGTTGGGTGAGGTGTCTGGTACAGACTTAGGTAAAAGCTGGGTCACATGGCTGGAGCCCACCAAGAGGAGCTGAGAAGGAGCAAACTAAGCTTTGTGACTACCAGTGAAGCAAAAAAAGTTTGGGAGTGATTGGAGGAAAAATCCTGACTACAGCTGCTACACAACTATCCCTGCCTTAGGACAGGCAAGGTGCAATGGCCCATGATGTGACCTGAATTGTGCTACATTTTGAAGCCTGATTTCAAACTAATGCAGACCTAGTAAGTTTTTAGTTCCTGGAAGAAAAAATGAAAAGGGAGAGAGAGAGAGAAAGTCCACAGTCAGCAATTCATGTGTAGGAGCAGTGGGAAGTCTTGAGAGCTTGGAAAAGCATGGGCTCTGAGTGTGTGTGCCTTTGCCTTGCCCTTGGCAGGGTGACTGCTCAGTCAGGCTCCCCAGCAGCTGCCAGCAGAGTTTCTGACACTTGGAAACCAGCACATAAATCTGTACCACTAGAGCTAAAAGAAGAACAAAAGAGCAAAAATGTGGCAGTGGTAACAGGTTGGTTATTGCTAATGGATCTGACACTGAGAGTGGTGGTGCTGGACACTGAGCTCCTGCATGTGTTTCCACAGGTCTTTCTGGTGGAGAAGGCGGGCAGGCGGTCCCTGTTCCTGGCAGGTTTGATGGGCATGTTAGTCAGTGCCGTGGCCATGACAGTTGGGCTTGTGCTCCTGGTAAGGATTTCTCTCCATTTTTTCTCCCTGGTTTGAAAACAAGAAAAGATCCCATCAAAATCAGTCCAAACTATCGCTGCAAGCCCCGTCAAGATGAAAAAGCAAATAAGGGGTGGCCTCCTTTGCTGGACACCCTGGTTATTAAAGGGTGCCATTCTGCCTCATTTTGCTGAGCTGCAGGCAAGGAGAGGGCTCAAAGTAACAGCTGAGCTGATGGCTGTGAGCTCCTCCAGGCAGCAATGCTGGCACCACATGCCCAGACAGCACCTGGCACAAGAGTTTAAAACCTTAATTATTCATGTCCAGTTCCCCTTTGTCTGAATAGAAAGAAATTTCTGAAAAACAAACCTAAATAAAGTAATTGGTGATAATTAATGAGAGTTACTTGGGGACTGTAACACCAACCTCTTGCAGAGCAAGTTTGCCTGGATGAGCTACGTCAGCATGGTCGCAATCTTCCTCTTCGTCATCTTCTTCGAAGTGGGGCCTGGGCCCATCCCCTGGTTTATCGTAGCCGAGCTGTTCAGCCAGGGCCCGCGCCCTGCCGCCATCGCTGTCGCCGGCTTCTGCAACTGGGCCTGCAACTTCATCGTGGGAATGTGCTTCCAGTACATAGCAGTAAGAAATCTCTTAACCCATACAAATAAACGACTGGCACGATCCCATGTGAATGTGCCTCCCAGATTTCCATCCCCTAGTCTGGCTGGGCACACCTCAGCCAGCTGGGGTGGGAAGGGGAAGCCATGCCTGTGGTGCTGATGGTGGGTCTCCCTGTTCCCACTTTCCCACTGCAGGATCTGTGTGGACCATACGTGTTTGCAATCTTCGCGGGTCTGCTCCTCATCTTCTTCCTGTTTGCGCACTTCAGAGTGCCGGAGACGAAAGGAAAGTCCTTTGAGGAGATTGCAGCCGTGTTCCGCCGCAAGAAGCTCTCAGCCAAAGCCATGACTGAGCTGCAAGACCTGCGACGCAGCGAGGAGGCATAGACATCCCATGCACCCAGAAAGGAGGGACTGGGTGTGCACCTCCTTCAGGCACCATGGGAAGAATGTTGGGCAAAAGTCTCATTTCACAAAATCCTTGCAGCTGGCAGACCAGGAGGACCCATCCATTGGATTTCTTCTGGCTGCTGCGGTTCACACCTCCCAGCCACAGGTGCTAACCTGGAATTTTACTCTGAGACATTTGGGACAACTGGGCTGCAGGAAGAGCTAGGGAAAGGACAGGAGGAGTGCGATACATGTCCATCTCAATGCCCTACTGGAAGAGCCCAGTGGGACAGTGATCTTACTAGACAGCATTGAGCAGGGCTGTCTCTTAGCTGAAATGAAGGACAGAGGGGCTGGCTGATGCTGCAGCCTCATGTCTTCACTTTTTTATCCCCATCTCTGCTTCATTCTGCTGAGTGACGTGGTGCCTTTAAAATCCAACTGCTCATGCAGTTGTGCCACCAGCACACAGCACTGGTCACCCCAGGTGCTAAGGAAAACAGCTGGACCAAACACCCCCTACTCTTGCTTCTGCAGAGGAAGACAGGGGGATCCCACCTGAACTGGTTGGGATGTACTTCCCTTGCTTTTCTATCTGTGCATTATGGAAATGCTGTCTGATCTCATAAGGATTTTTCAGTTGCAATATTTTTTTTGAGAATCTTAGAAACTGTGGCTGGGCTGATGGGCACTTTTCCTACCTTTCAGCCAAATTATTTAGCTCTCTCTTTCCTCCCAGGAAGGCTCTCCTCTCCCCCTTCTCACTGCTACAGCACAACACTGACCACACAAAAGACCTGGGCACTCTTGGCCTCCATGTGAGGAGACTCCAGCCTGTTGCCACCCCTTCCATGGTGTGACCATTGCCAGGGCACCTCCTTCCCCATCTGCACCTTTCTTCCCTTCCTTTCATACAGCACTCAAGACCCACAGGCTCCAGGTCCAGCCAAGGGCTCAGGCTGCTCACAGAGCAACAATTAATGATGACCCAAAGAAGAAATGGGTATTGGAAGGTTAACTGGAGGGTGCCACTTACCTAATTCCCATTTTGCATCACTTAGCATTTTGCTGGCTGGATGTGCTTCAGCCAAGATAGTGTGCAAGCAGGAGGTCATGCTGTTTCCATAGCCTTGTTTTTGCTCCTTTTGCTTCTTTATGAGACATTTTTATGTGTCAGAATCAAACTCCAAGGATTTTTCTTCCTTTTTTAGGGGCATATTTTGGAACCATAGTAAAAGCCTGCTCTCTGCTTGACTTTTAAGATTTGCATGTTCCATGTTGTGATACCAGGTTACTTTTTTAGCAACTTTCTCAGGGTAGAAACCCATTATTTATTTAGAGATGAAACACCAGCATTGCTTGGTCACTGTGTGCTCACCATGGCTGCTGGTGAAGCAGTGGCCAAAATGTAACAGAGGATTGAGCATAATGAAAAACACAAAATGGATGGGATGCTGCTATAGGTTTGGTTTTAGGGGAGGTTCATGCTCCTTTCCATGTGCCTGAATTTTTTCCTTTGTAGACTTTACTGTCTTGGTATTAAGACCCTACAGCAAACTCTGGTCACTTCCAAGTGATGAGAAGAGCAGCCACAAGGCCCACTGGCAGAAATGCCTGGCCCTGGTGTGTGCACTGAAGCAGTGAGATTGCACCAAAGGTTTTGCTGGAGTGACTGCTGGGATTTAACTAGAGGAGAACTGGGTCAGTGCTGTCATGTGCTGCTGTGGTGGGTGACCTGGGTCTGACACGGGGCGTGCAGGGCTGCTGGAACCAGATCCCAGGGATGAGAAGAGAGCAGCAGAGTTGGGGCACAGGTCTGTGTGGAGCTGTCCATCTGTGTGCTGCACACAGGTCCCCCCAGGTGAGACCAATGCCCACGGCAGGCTCAGAAGCTCTCCACTGGCTGTGTTTACTGTAAGTTAAATACAATGGATTATCTGAATGTACAAAAAGGAGAAAAAAAAAAGAGGACTCTTGCTATCAGCATTGTTATCTAGGTCTGTTAGATAAAAGATAACATCTATGTCATGTGATGGCTTGTACTGCTGTTTTTCCCCCTCTGTACATCTCAGACATACATCCAATCCCAGATAGGAGCTATTTTCCTAGCAGGACACATTTGCTCCACAGGTGGTAAAAGCTGTGCAAGCCCTCAGCTAAATCCCTTTGAAACAGGTGGTCCAGAGGTGAGACTTGGGGTTGGAGGCAGCCCTGGAGCCAGTGGCAGCTGGCTTTGGGTGGGATGGACCCTGACTGGAGGGGTACCAGTGTCTGGCCTAGCTGTCCACACTGCCCCCTTCACCCCACTGTGAAGCACCTCTGCTTGCATGGGGCTGGTACAGCCTAAAACCTGGCACTGGGGCCTCTGTAAGCACAAGAGGTAGGAGGAGCATTTGGGGAGAAATGAGGTTTCAAAGCAGATTTGCTGCTGCTCTGAGGGCCCAGCCAGGCTGGGTTCCCTGTGATCAGGGGGTACGAAATTATTTCCTAAACTTCTGCTAAGTTTTGTCCTATTGTCTGGGGGGCATCGGTGACTCTGCCAGCAGCTCAGCAGTGAGGGGCCTTACTGATCAACACTGAGCAGTCAGTCCTGGTTTTCCTGTGTCACTGGTGAATGACAATAGAAAGCCCAGTCCAGTTACTGCAGCGCAGCACATAAATCAGTTTAACAAAGCCCACAGCATTAACACTGCCCACAGCTACAACACTGAACTTCCCAGAAGAGCTGCCTGGGGGTTCAGAGGCACCAAGGAAAATGGAGTGTCAGGCTGTGTTTCCTTGCAGCAGCTGCTATGTGGAAGGTAAGGGAGTTTTCTCCTTCCAGCCTGGGACAGGATGAGCAGAGTAAGGCATTGCTGGCCCTTTGTCCTCCCCATGGCTGCAGTGAAGGATCAAGCTGGGCTTTACTACCACAAGAGCACTTTAGCCATATGCCAGCACAGGACGGGGTCATTAGAGTTAGTTAAATCTGACGATATGTTTACTTTTGTCTCGTCCCATCAGGCTGATAATTAGGACTGTACACTTTATCTGTCCTTGCTACATTCAAGTTCCAGTTAAAACTTGTTCTTGAGACACAGCTTGTTGAATCATTATTTTTATTTCTCACCATTACAGATTTACTAAGTTGCTAATCATTAAGAAAATTTAAAAGACCAAGTCAAACTTATTAGCTAAATGGTCACTGCATTTTAGTAACATGCTAAATATGTTCTCATACCATGCCTGGCTAATAATGCAATATAATTAATAATCCCTGAGAAAGCATCTTGTCAGCAAGAGCTTTGACAGTGTTTTCCTAATGTGCTGAGACAACAGCCATTAGGACTTTTCTGTTGTGCCAACGGTATCTAGTCTCCCACTCTCTAGGCTTAATTTTAAAATTAGTTTGACTTCCCTAATTCAATAAACTCAGGACATTTGGCCCCATTAACACTCTCCACACTAATTTATCACAGGTTTTTCTGCCTCACTTCAACTTGTTTTTCATCACTGAGAAGCACTACCCTCTATCTCTGGAGTCAAACAGCTATAATGATGAAGCTAACCCAAGTACTACGTATGCAGGGACAAAGTCTTTGAGGTATGATGAATTTTCTGAGGTGTTCAATGTCCTTATCTTTCACTGGAAATCTATGGGAGCTGAGGAATTTCAAGGGAGGATATCAGGTCTGGATCCAGCAGAATGTGTAGCATCAGATTAAATTTAAGGTAACTGAGTGTGCTCAAGTATTTCACTAAACCCTGAAGCAACAGTGGCAAATTTCACCCAGAGGCACAGCCTGAGTAGCTGTGCTGAAAGGGAAGGAATCTCCTCCCCAGCACTGGGGCAATAAATCCTGGCTGCAGATCAGCAGTCCTTAAATTTTACAGCTGTAGATACAACTGCAGACCCGAGGCTTGGGTAGTATCCTGTGTTTTGCCTCCCTGCACTCTGTTCAGGAGAGCAGCTCTGTGACTCTGGAAAACTTCAGGCAACCCCAGATCAGGGTGGAATATCACTGCTGCAGCACTGTTGCAGCCCCAGGAGGAGGGAACAGCTGGAGTTACTTTGTGCTTTCCTCCTTCCCTGTGGGGAAGTTACAATTACAGCGGTTCCTGCTAGCTCACAGTGTCACCGTGCTGTCACCCCTTGTCTCTGATCCCCAGCCTGTGCCCAGGGTGATTCCCTGGGTGTTCCCACATGGGCTCAGCACTGGAAGCAGATGGTGAATGCCAGGAGTAAAGCAGTACCCAGAGCGGAGTGGGTGCCTATGGCAAGGTCACTACAGAGCATCCCTGACCCCATGTACCCAGGAGCTCTGAGGGCCTGCTGAGTGGGGCACTGCCCTGTGGAGGGGGTGTCACTGATCCACAGCTTCTCTCAGGTCCTCCTGCTCAAGGCTCTGCCCACAAGCCAGCGTGAACCCTCATCCCAACATCAGGAGATGGTGGGATCCCAGGAAAGTCAGCTCAGCAGCTGAAACAGAGACACTGCTCAGGTTGGAACAGGGCTGTTTACACCACTCTGCTCATGACCTGGTATTTCTAATCGTGTGACCTGACCCTACGGCCCAGAGGTGTAAACACCTCCTCCTGCCTTCCATGGGCCGCCTGGAAACAGGTGGGATGTTTCTGGAAACAAGGTGGGATGTTTACCCCAGCACTGGCTGACATGCATATTCTCAAGGCTGGGCTTTGATGAGGTGCTTTAGGGCATCAGACATTTCTCCAGGACATAACTGAGAACAGACACAACTCACTCAGTTTAAATCTTCCTGAGGTTTTCTAGACCCTCTTCACTTCTTAAAGACACAAATAAGAGAAGAAAAACTTGATAACATTCTGAGCCTACTTGAGAGAAAAGGTGTGTGATCCAGGTGTGCAACACTGGAAAGAAAACACCTTTAAATGTGAAAGGCCATGGTATTTCATTTACAAATATGCTTTGAATCAAATTGCTGTTCTTGTATAGAAAAGTGGAATAATCACATTAATACTATCAAGAACTGCACTTTAGAAAATTAATGTCGATCTAGACAAAGGAACGATGCCTGCAGGCAATAACTGATGGATTGGATTTCCAATGTTTTTTATTGAATCTCAAATAAAAGCTGTCTTGGAATATTTGTTTTCGGTCTGAAAAAATTAATATCATCTACAGCACACTTCAATAAAAAGACTTGATTTAGCCCAGAAGATCTCTCAAGTAATTCAAAATGAATCTGTTAATTGTGGAAAATCAGCCAAATTTATCAACTGATACTTGAGGAAAAAAAAGTCATGAGTAGTGTTTAGCTCCAGGCTGCTGCAGTTTGGGTTCAGAACAGTTGGTCGTTTTCTCACAATATGTTTTTTTTAGAAGATAAGAAGCCCTGGAGCATGTGCAACTCATCACACACTTGCAGGTAAACAAACACACACTGCACTTGTTAAAATACTTAACAGGATGCCCCAGATTCTGCTTATCGACTGAGACAGCAGTAAAACGGGCAGGATAAAGTGTATCATCTCCAGAGCAGGCTGGGTGAGGCAGCATCCAGGGAAAGCCCAAGTTAAGGGCAGAGACGATGCTGGGGCCTCATGAAGTGGCCCCACGTAAATGAGAGCCAAACTTAAGTCCTTGGCTGTAAAATTTGGAGTGTGTAACCAAGAGCAGGACCACAGGCAAACAAATCACAAAAATTAACACAGATGAAATAAAACATCTCATGGTGAACCATTTAAAAATGTGGTGTTAAAAGTGACTTATGTAGCTACCCCATTAGAGCACAGGTGACAAAGTCAGGGTCTCAGGGCAAAAAACATAGGACAGCACACAGCAGCCTGTGGTGGTGTGACTGAGGCAGGTGCTGCCATTACTGCCACTGAATCCTGCATTTTCCTGTTTTTGTTGTGTTTGTAGGTGATCTGCAGGGTGCCCTATAGAGCTGGGGCTCATCCACCAGCAGCTCACAGGAAAGCTCCTGGTGAATTTGTTCAAACAGCTCAAAGTATGATGACATCTGATTAGGAGAGATTTAGTAAAAACAGTCCTTTGGCCTCAGGACCCCCTGATCAAGCTTCCATGGCCACAGACCTCTCCTGAGGCAGTGCAGGGAATGGTTGTTGGACAGGATGAGGGCTGTGTCATAGTTTAGAATACTTTGGATTGGAAAATCTCTTTAAAGATCATCTATTCCAAACCCCTACCATGGGTACAGACATCTTTCACTAGATCAGATTGCTCTAAACCCTATCCACTCTGGCCTGGAACACTTCCAAGGGTGGGATATCCTCAGTTTTTCTGAACACGATTTTTCCAAACCTTCCCTCTTTTCAGCTTGAAACCATTGGCTCCTATCCTGCCACTACAGGCCCTGGTAAAAAGTCTCTATCTTAACATAATCCTCCTTTATATATGGAAATAGTGCAACAACATCTCCTTGGAACCTTGTCTTTTCCAGGCTGAACAACCCCAATTCCAACTTTCTTTACAGAGGATCACCTTCATGGTCCTCCCCTGGATCTGCTCCAACAGATCAATTTGTTTCATATGGTCGGGATTACCACATAGGGGTGGCCACAGTATTCCAGTACTAATAATTCCACCATTACTAGAGTATCAAACAGAAGCCCTCGGTAGGGATCTCAGCCATCTCCGCCCCTTTAGACTGATTATAATGGTCTCAAACCGCTCGTTTCTGATTATTCTGTGGGGGCACACGAGGCAGACAAAGGAGTTTTGTGTGTACAGTCATACGCGGCTCACACGGCTTTGGGGATATTTTAGGGACACTTTAGGGACACACATTTCCCCCAGTGCTGGTCTAACTCGCACCGCCGCACCCAACCGGCTCTCAGGCACCCGCGGCCGCCTCAGCGGCCCAAGATGGCGGCGGGGCGTGTGGGCTGTGGGGAGGCGCCCCCTGACGGCCGATGAGCGCCGCCTCCCCAGCGCCCTGGGCCCGCCCGCCGGAGGAGGCGTGGCCAGCGCGCGCGAGTGGGCGGGAGCGGGAAGCGCAGCCGGCACGCGGTTCGGGGGAGGGGCTGGAAGGCTACGCCCGCCCCCCCCCCCCCCCCGCGGTATCGCCGCGGGCCAATCAGCGGCGGCGGAAGTGGAGGGGCGGGGCCGGACCGTGCGCGCGCTGCCCGCGCCGCCCCTTCCCGCCGGCCGCCGCAGTGGTGTCGGGCGCGAGTGCGCCGCGCCCGCCGCTCCCGCCCCGCTCCCCCGGCACCGCCGCGACCCCCGGCACCCCCCGATCCTCCTCACAAGGTAACAGGGGCCGCGGGGACGGGAAGGGAGGGGGGGCGAAGCAGGCCCGGGGGCGGGAGGCCGGGGGCCCGCGGCACGTGGCGGGTCCCGCCCGCCGCGCACGTGTGCGGGGCGGGGGAGCCCGGCCCGCGCTCCCCGCGGTGCGTGGTTGGGTCCGTGTCCGTCCCCCTCTCCCCCTCCGAGCGCCGGGGCTCCGTGCCGACCCTCTCTCGTTGTCGCGCAGCCCCCCCCCGCCGCCAGCCCTCCCCCTCGCACCGCCATGGCCGACGAGCTCGACTTCACCACGGGCGATGCCGGCGCCTCCTCCACCTACCCCATGCAGTGCTCGGCGCTGCGCAAGAACGGCTTCGTGGTGCTCAAGGGGCGCCCCTGCAAGATCGTGGAGATGTCCACCTCCAAGACCGGCAAGCACGGCCACGCCAAGGTGAGCGCTGCCGGCCCGGCTGTCGCCCAGCCCGCAGTGTGCGCTCCCTGCGGCTCCCGGCTGGCCCACAGGGGAGGGTGTAGCGTTTCATTTGGCTCCGTGTCCCGCCTTTGCCTTTCTCGCACGGTGTCTCATCACTCCAGAGCTGGCTCAAGGGGTTTCAGTCCTGTAAAGCAGAAAGGATTGAGGACGGGGGGTTGTTTTTTTTCTCCCAACTTTAACTCGTCAACGCTTTTTTAAAAAAAAGTCTTAACGCTCATAGGGACACAATCAGTTTCTGTAGTGGGGGTTGAGTAAGTTCTGGAAGGGGGGCTGATGAAATCACTAGGGCGTGGTTGGGTTGTGCTGCCGCTACCCACCAGAGCACTTCTGTGTCTGCCCGTGCCGGCAGACTTTTACAATTGCGGTGTTAGAGCAGGAGTGCCCGTGCTGCGTTACATAATCCAGAGCTCGGCGGACACGCGTTACTCTGAGGGCCTGCTCTGGCCCTGTTCTGCCGCTTTTGCCTCGCAGCTTCTTTCTTTATTCCAGCACTGGGAGAGGAGCGCCCGTGTCCCAGCAGGGACGTTCTCAGCCGCTGTCTGGGGCTGCAGCCCTGCTGCCCAAGCAGTTGGCTCGTGCAGCTGTCCAGAGCTTGGAGCAAGGCTGAAATCACCATTCATTCATTCATTCATTCAGCCACACTTTGGGGTGGGTGTATCAGAGTTTAGAGACAGATCTGTTACAAGCACAGAGAGATTCGTAAGTTTCCACAACCTTGTGCGATACGTGCAGGGGAAGTAGAGTATTTGGGTTTGTCCACGCTCTTCCTAGTTTTTTCTTTTATCCTTTCTCTTTTTTTATGGCTTGTTTTAATAGATGGTTCCAAATTTCTTAAATACAGAAACAGCTGTTAGAGGGAAAGGACGTGAAAAGAACTGGTTAAACTGGTCATCTAAGCTCTAGCTGCAGCAAGCAGTGCAGCTGGCATAAAGGGAGGTGGGAGCTGCTATGATCTCTGTGCATGACCACCTATTTTCCCCTTAACTGCCTGTTTCTTAGAACTGCTAGATCTTAAAATAAACATGTTCTTAACCACTGTGAACTCTTAACTTGCTGCTGTAAATCTACAGAAGGCAGTGGAAGATAACAGTGGCTGGTCTTGCTCTCATGTAGTGTGCTGTGGAAGGGAGTGAGAGGCCCCCTCTCCATGTGAGGGATGTTTTCATACCACAAGCAGAGGGTTGAGGCACAATCTGGGATTGCACATGATCTCATAGGAAACTGAGTAGAACCAGCAGCACTGATGGCAATAACATCTTGCTTCTCTAGGACCAGCAGTAACTGAAGCGTTTTTTCTACTCTTACAGGTCCATTTGGTTGGTATTGATATCTTCACTGGTAAAAAATATGAAGATATTTGCCCATCAACTCATAACATGGATGTCCCAAATATCAAGAGGAATGATTACCAGGTGAGTTAAGAGTCATACAAGGCTTTATACTCTTAGTACCACACACAAACTCTCTTCATCCCCAAATTAGCCTCTCAGTAAAGTGCTGTTGTCAAAATTAATGGGACTTGCCTGTCTAGACATGACATAGCTGAACTCATAGCATTTACTGACTTGCTAAAACTGTCAAAACTCACTGATGGAGAGAGAGCTCCTTAGTGTATAAACAACCTCAGGTCAGAGTAGCAGTCTCTAAGCATGACAGGTAATAGACATAATTCATACCATGCTTTTTCTAGCTATTGTTATAAGACCACTTCTGGATTCTTTGTGGTACTGGCATCCTTTAGAATATGGAGACTTTCCCTGCTGCAAGTTAATATTAGTTAAAAGAGAACCAAGATGTCCTGTAACTAAATATGAATCTAAGCATAAATTGTCATTTATAGTTTCACTATTACATGTGGTAGATGAATCCCCAAGACAGTCCTAAATGGCATCGGATGTGAATTTTAACTTGCTAAAGTTCTCTGCTCCTTGTGTGGAAAGTGGCTTTAGGTGGTATCAAATAGTTTTGAAGTTCCTGAACTCTGCACTGAAATACATGTATGAAAGGGGCAACTTCTGTAATGCCTTCTGTGGTTGGTGAGCTGTTAAAAGCACAGTTCAGTTGAGTTGTAAAATGTTTGCTATCTTCTCATTTCTTTGGGAATAGTTCTGGTCAGGAGCTGACACATCCCCATAATCTGGAAAGCTGCAATTGCTTGACAAAGGCTAAGTTCAGTGTTCTAGCAAACATTCTTTAGTGTCTTCAGGACAGCTGATGCTGTTGGAATAAAGTGTGACCAGCCTGTCTTAGGGCTCAGACCTTCCAAGAAATTCTTAGTGTTATCTTGGTGGTCTTTGTCTATTGTTCTGGGATTCTAATTCTTTGGATTTACATGTTCCAAATTCCCCAACCTGTTCTGTCAAAATAGCCATTTCCCTTAGCCCCAGGCTTTTGGTTAGGCTGAAAACAGCATTATAAAAGGGGTCCAGGGTTTGGTGGATGTTCCCTAATTTATTAGTGCTTATTGTAAATGACAGTATCTCACTGTAGAGATGCAGGTAGAGAAGTGTATAGTTGCACTATTGTGTGTTTTGTACACTTTATACAAGCAGTGCTGTTGAGTGAATACCATTCCAGTTATTGTTTCTAATTCAGTGATAAAGAAAGCTGAACCACTGACCTGGAAGCAGTACATTTCCTAAATCACACAGATAGGATTTCTAGTGTCTCACCTACTAGGAAGTAACCAGCGTAATTCTCTTGGTTCTTGATAACAGAATGCCTTTTGCTACAGTTGCCCGAACTCTCAGCCCCCTGAACTTCTGTTAAAAATGGATTTAAATAAGGTTTTTAACTGTTACAGAGTTCTAAAGAATTATTGTAACAGGTAGAGTTCACTGCCTTCTGCTTACATTAAGCTACTTACTACCTGCTGGTGAGTGCTGATGTTAAACTTGTGAAAATGAACTTCTCTTTGCAGCTGATAGGCATTCAGGATGGGTATCTCTCCCTGCTGACAGAAAGTGGTGAAGTTCGTGAGGATCTAAAGTTGCCAGAAGGGGATCTTGGCAAAGAAATAGAAGGAAAATTCAATGCCAATGAAGATGTGCAGGTAAGTAGGGAGGGCAGACAAGAACAGTTATGGTTAATCCCACTTAATGATACAACAAAGAAGTCTTACTCTGATATTGACTGCTTGTATCTTTTTGTGAAGGGTGGGCTTGAGGGGTGGGAATTGGTCCTTTGAGATGTAGGAGAACATTTGGCCTGGAGCACTCAAAGGAGATGGGATAGATAATAAAATATGAAAGTTTGTAACTTCTAGAAGCACTTGCTGTAGGCTGGAGCTCACCTATGTGTCTTCTCTTCCAGATATCTGTCATAAGTGCAATGAATGAAGAATGTGCTGTAGCCATAAAGCCTTGCAAGTAAAGAAGATCGCCAGGCTCGGGCACCTGCTCAGGTCTGGACAAACCACAGATCTATAAATTTGGTCCTTATTGTCACCAAAGCTCTGGCCTTCACAAGCAACCTCATTTCCTTTTTGAATTGTTAAAAAGCAGTGCTGGATTCTGGATTAGTGTTGCAGGCTAACTGGCAGTTTTCAAAATCACTGAGATTTTAATTCCTTAATTGTAACTATTTTAACATTCCTGTGGGTTTCAGCTATGGATCTAAGAAACCAATCAGGTGTTACTAGTGGATATATTTTTATTTGCTTGAGCAAAACAGTGTTTGTCTGTATGAACAGACAAAATACAGTATTCAGGGGCTTTTAGATAAGCTGGTAGGTATCTAGGATTATAAAGTGACCTAGAGCACAAATAGTATTTTTCTTGACATCTTTAGGTAGAACTGACAATAAAAGTAGCTTTTTTTTTTTTTTTCCTTTTTTTAAAGCTTAAGTACTTTGTGGATTGGGACTCTTGCAGAACTGTAGGTGCCAATCACAACTTTTAGACCAAGAAACTCAAGTGATCAGAAATGCCAGCTGGCTTGACCAAGCCCCAGTGGCCATGTGCAACTAAACTGTATTACCTCTGTTTTCTTCTTTGCCAACTTGTTGGCTTATTGTAACGATAAAATGGTTTAAAAAAAAAGCCTACCTGTGGTTTAGGCAGGCCTTTGGAATATTGAGTGGATAAGACATAGATAGGTCAAGGGGACACAAAGGTGAGAATGGATGTTAAAGCTATAGACTTTCACTCGAGGCCTTTGTCAGACTTGAAAAATAAAATAGAAAAATGCAGTTCAATTGCTTTCCTTTATTATATTTATCTTAAACTATAAAAGGGTGACAAAATCCATGGGAATCTGTTGCAGTGCTTCCAGCTTTAGGTTTTAACCTTCAGGTTCAGACCATATTTTTGTAGCACAGGGACCACACATTTTTCAGAAAGTGGGACAAACTGTAGCATTGAGCCTAAACTAAATGCATGTGATTTTTTTTTTTTTAATAAAACTATTGTATTTTCAAAATATAAACTTGATAGACAATATCGAACAACCATGGCTTCACTATAAAAGTAAATAACTTGCTACCTAGTTAGGGAAGCTGGCTCCTGTCCTGGGGAGTTCTGAGTCATAGCAACATGCATGCATGCCTCTGACTATTTAGTAGCTTAACAAGGCTTCACAGCAATAGTTATGGAAGGATAATTAGCCTGCTCCTCTCTGAGGTGTTCAGCTTGAATTCTAAAACTTGGTGACTCTTTATGAGTGGGGGAAACTTCCTTAGTCCCTGGCTCAGGCCTCTCTTCACAGCTGATAAATTGTTTCATGAACTTGCCTTAATGCTCAGTGGCTGATGGAGGATGACACAGAAGCTGCCCCGGACAGCACGCACAACTCACACTACTGGCAGCCAGGGTTGGACTCCATGCTGCTCTTAACTGCTTCAGATGTTTTCAGCCTCATAGTTTGTACTCTCTAGTCCCCAAAGGGCTCATGGCAACTGTCCTGAGCTGCCTTTGGACCACCCTGGGGCAGGGCTTAGCAAACCTTGGAGGTGTAATGCAGGTGGCAGAAGCATGCATTGTCCACAGGCTTCCCACACCAAGGAGAGCAGTACCAGTGAAGGTAAAGACAGCAATAAATACACTCTGGTAATAAAGCACAGCTACCTGGGACACCTGGCAGAGGTAGGACCTGCCACACACTCTCACCTAGCACAAAACATGTTGCAGGTGAGCTCTATAAATAGCACCTTGACTGAAATGGCAAAGCCGCTTTTGAAAGAAGCTCTAGATTGAAATGCGTTCAGAATAGTTCTGAAGTGGAGGAGGAATAGTTCAGGCCAGTCTGCACTGTGCTCCTGTCTGCCTCTCCATCAAGCTGGTACCTGGAAGTCAGGCTTTGTTGGCTTTGGGGGTGACTGTAACCATTGCTGGCGATGCTGGCAGCGAGCTGAGCTGTGTGGTGTCACATGGGAGGTCACAGGTTGCTATGTCAAACTAATGCAAGTTCACCACATTACAAATACTTCCAATATGCTTGAAAACTACAAGACTTGAATTTGTCCTTGCTCTGGTGATGCTATTTTCAGGTTCCTGTCTGTCCTCTAAAACCTTGTTGGAAGACAGGTTCTTGATGTCACTGGCCCACAATCTGAGCAGTTACTCGGACTGAGCTCTCTGGGACCAGGGCTGGCTTAAGCCCTGCTCCTGCAAGTGCAGTCCTGGCCTGACTGGAGTTTTCAGGTACTACAGCAATCTGCAGAGAGAGGTTTCATGACCTCCAGCTTGCTGGAAGAGCCCTCCTGGGGACTTCCAGATGTCCTTCTATTGCAACCTTCAGTTCTGCAAGATTTAAATGATTAAGTACTTCATTATAGGTTTGTTCTTATATACTTAGTTGTCTTTGTGAAGCACTTCAGACACCACGGAAGTGCAGAGCATCATGCATGAAGTTTCCCATAGGTACATAAGCATGTCTTAAAACATAATCTCCAAGTTTCAGTAAGGTTAAAAGTTGCTTCTAAATAAAAACATGTATTTGAAGCATTTTTTTTTTCCAAAGTAAGACGCTTCAGTTTCCTGTCAGAATCGTTGCAACAAACTTTGATCAGTAGTCCATAGAGGTGTATTTTTAATATCCATAACCAAGTGCTTAGGGAAGTTCTCCTTTCATAGCTTTACTTTAAAACAGATCTTACTGGTGTATCTGTTCTGTATTACTGTCTTAACACTTAAATTGTGTCAAAACCATAAACTTATAGCTGATGGCAATTGCTTAGAGTAAAGCCTGTGAACACAGGGAGGTGGTGAGAGGTATTTCCACTCCAAATAATGCTTTTTTTATGGCTCCTGTTCATTGAGTTTCTCTTACTACTTCACACAATTGGAAAGACTGCAGTGTTTCCTGCCTCAAATGTTGGCAAATAATACTTTGAGAATTCAGTAGATCCTTCTAATTTTTGCTTATAATGGTGGTTTTTCAACTGGGCTCTTGCTGGTTGAGCCATGTTCTCAGGGCTGTTTTTTTTTAAGCTGAAGTTCATTGTTTCTCTTGCAGGTTTTTCTAATCTGAAGTGTACCCAGAAAACGGTGCACGGTCTGTAGTTTCACAATACAGATAATTTTACATAATCTGTAAAGAAGTCAAGTTTGTTGACAGTTCTAACTCTTATGGTTACTGCAGGTCAGTCTCACAGAATTCAAAATTCAATAAATCCCACTATTTTTTTTTTTTTGGTTGAGTAATTAGAACGTAGTTTGTTACAGTAGAACTAAACTTCAGGCTATAAAGAGACCTTGTTGAGGATATTTCGAGTATCCACGGGAATGTCAGTGAAGGTGTGGATCTGGAGCGATCACAGCTCGGCTGGATGTGGGCGGAGGCTCTCCGGCACCTGCACCGTGGCCCTGCAGTATTTGGCATCCGAGAGTGACTTGGTTTGTTGAACTCCAAGGAAATGTTTGCTGTGCTTTGCTGTATCGCAGACCCCTTTGTCCTGTGCTGTGTGTTGTAAGCGAACCTGGCTGCTGCTGCTCCCGGGGCCTCTCACTGCTCCTGGGGCAAACCCGGCCCTGCAGCCGCGAGATCCGGGCGTGGCGGCAGCTCCGGTGTCTGTTCGGGAAGCTCTGTTACTGTTCTCAACACCATGGAAACGATCAGGGGAAAGATTTGTACGTGTGTGTGTGTTTTGCTCCAGAAATAATAAAGGTGTCAGTGCTGTGGGGACATGGTGCTCGTTACAGTCACGGGAGCGCGGTGGGGCTGCCAGGGGGCTTCGCGGCCACTTCCAGGGGCGGGGGCCGGGCGGTTGCGGTTCGTGCGGGAGGAGGAGGAGGGCGTGGGGCCGCGTCCCCTCCCGCGGGAGTAACACAAGGAAATTCCACACGGGATTAAATTCCACATGGGATTCCCTTCGCCGGGGCCGCCATCTTCCCGGGAGCGCCGGCGCTTCCCGGCGTGCCCCGCGCGTCGCCCGGCGCGCTGACGTCACTGCCGCGGGTATAAAAGCGCTGCGTGGCCCAGCGCACTTCCTTTCTGCAGCAGCGGCGCGGCGGGAGCGCTATGGCGCCGGTGAGAGCGGGAGGGAGGCAGCGGCGGCGAGGCCGGCCGGCCGGGGAAGCCGCGGGGCGGATGAGGAAGGGGCGGCTGCCCGGTGCGAGCGGGGCTTTCCCGGGAGGGTTTCGTGTGGGAGGCGGCCGCGTCGGGCCGCGCCGGGCCGGCTGCAGTGAACCGCGCTGGCCGGGAGGTGGCGCTCCCGCCGCCATGTGGGTCCCTCCTTGGGTCGGGAAGTTTGTTAATGGTGAGAAATTCTTTAATGTTCCAGCAAAAGGACCGAAAGTCCAAAAAGTCAACCTGGAAGTTTTGCCTTGACCTGACCCATCCTGTGGAAGATGGAATCTTTGATTCCGGGAATTTTGTAAGTCGTGGTTTCGCTCATACTTGTGACGCATAGTTTAATAATAACCTTAGTGCAGTAACTGAGTTACAGTTGAAAAGCTACATTCTAAATGGCTGAAATCATCAACTGTTCTCTAAAAAACTGCCATTTAAAAAAAAAGATTTTATAGCATGTTTCATACCTGTCCATTAATAGAACTGTTTTAAATTAATTTCTGGCTGAGCACGGGGGGATTTTTTTTATAATTACGTGCTGTAAAATATTTTTGTGTTGTAAATACTTCTGTCAGGACATAAGTAAATGGTGGTTTTTAATGTTGCTTCCTGACTAGGGTCCCTTCCCTAGTTCATACCTAGGGTGCCATTCCCTAGTGTTCTATGTCTTTAATGTTGAAACAGGAGCAGTTCCTAAAGGAGAAGGTTAAGGTCAATGGGAAAACTGGAAACTTGGGCAACACCGTTCACATTGAACGTCTGAAGAACAAGATCACAGTAACGTCAGAGAAGCAGTTTTCTAAAAGGTTGGCATGGGTTTCATTCTGCTGTGTTTGTGGGGTTTGAACTGTGGGATGTTGGGTGTAAAACTAGAGTAATTTAGCTTGGAAGGGGTCCTTACAATCAGCAAGTCCAGCCATAAACCTTACACTGCTAAATCCACCACTAATCCATGTCCCATAAATACACATTAATATTCAGCTCTTGCCTGCAAAATGAATTCCAATTAGTGCACTTCTGATACTTGGAGAGGTGTTAGCTCTAACCGTCATGGCACTTGTAAATATTAGTGAAACATGTAATTGAAACAGATTTATTATATCAGATATTTAAAAATCTCATTTTGAAACTCAAGGCTTGATTGCTAATTAACGTTGACTCTAAGCATATTAATAGAGATACTTTATATAGGTCCTTGGCAGTGTATCAGTGGAAGATGGACCTTTAAAATAACACTGAATTAATATAGTGGGTGGCTGTTTGATTATTTAATCGGCTGTATTATAACAGATGTGTGCTTCATGTGGGTTGCTGCAAACAAACCCTTCAGGCCTGGAACTGTTGAGTTTGTTAGGACAAACAAGAGCTGAGTGCACTGATGGGAGGTACAAATCCTCCCCTTTGTTTGCTGATACAGGTGCAGCAGAATCTGTTATGTTAGACCAAGGTTTAGCACCAGTTACCAGTGCTGTCTAGTTACTGGCATTTTGCTAGTATTAGTTCATTCGGCTATTTATTATTCATTATGTCAAATGAATGATAAATTCCTGCATATCTGTAGTGAAAATAGGCTTTTATTGCCTGCTACATGTGAAATTTTCCTGTTTCTGGGTATAATCACTGTGGTACTGCCCTGCTCAAGACATTGTCTGGGGTGGCATGCAGACAGCAGCAGGGGGGGGTGTCCAGTGAGAAGCTTCTAAGGTGAAATTGCTGCTTTCAGGTACCTGAAATACCTGACCAAGAAGTACCTGAAGAAGAACAACCTGCGGGACTGGCTGCGCGTGGTGGCGTCCGACAAGGAGACGTACGAGCTGCGCTACTTCCAGATCAGCCAGGACGAGGAGGGCTCCGAGTCCGAGGAGTGACCCAGCCTGGCCTCAGGCTCGCTGCAGAGTACAAAAGACTACAACATCTATTTATAAGAACACTTCTAACTTATTGGTGAATAAAGGTTTTGTACCCTGTTGGACAGAGCATGGTTGGTTTGCTGGTATTTTTCTGGAGGTCTGATTAGAAAACAGCACGGGAATTGTTTGGTTTGCAGTTTTCCTCTCACTGCCAGGAATCAGCTGTTCAGTTGGCACCAGTGAAAGTCCCAGTAATAAAAAACTGAGCCCTTTGCCCAGTACATGTCTAGGACAGTTAAATCAATTTTTAATCATATTGGTACAAATAGTTCTAGAGCTTGTGACTAAAAGTACCTCCTCCTGTGAATTTATATGAAGGTAATGGTATAAAAATACTTAATACAACTTTACTTCTATTTTTTTTAGTTCAAAAATAAGCTTGCAGATGGTAAATATTTTTTTTCTGTGTGATTTACCTCATTCCCTAATTGGTTGTGGTATTCCTGTGTGTAACCACAAGTCAAACTGAAGATAAACAAAGATTTGATAGTTTTATATTTGATGGATAAGTAAGGAGGTGGAGACAAACCCGATCACCAGCAACCAGCTAAAACATCTTAAAAAAAAGGACTGAGATATTTTTCAACATTGACAGTGCCTGAATCCTATAAAATCTCTGCAGATGTTTTTATGGTGTATTTTACAGTTCTTGCATTTGGGTTCTGGGATTATTTCTTTAAAACAGGTCTTTCTCTACTACAAGTGGGGTGTTACTGAAATAATTCAAAAACTATGAACTAGTTCTTCATATATTGCCAAGAGAGATTTGTGTTTTCATTATGAAAAAAGTATTTGTGAGACTGCACTTGCAGTAGCTGGCATGTAGATGCATCTTAGTGCCATGTAGTCTTCTCTGTATGATCAATCAGAATATTTACTCAGGTTCCAGTGTGCTGGTGAACTCTGGAATAAGTAATGCCATATTCACTATCATAAACCAGGGATCCTTCTAGACTCTGATACTGAACTTTGTGCTTGGACAAGTCTGGTAGTTGAGGCTGAAGTGTGCTCAATAAATTGTTTGATCTCCCGATTATTTTTTTTTAATTGTATCAGCATTGTTTTTTGCTGGAAAACCTCTGAGAGAGTTTTTAGAGACTTGACAAAGCACAGAACAATGCGTTACAGTCAAATGATACTCAGCTTTTGTTACCTAAATCTAAATGAGAATTACAGAAGGAGAAATGAATTTTGTCTACAGGCTTTTGGGTATCATTTGTCATTTTCCAATGTGTTGGAGCAGCTGTTCTTGGAGCAGGGAGAGGAGAAGCAGCAGCAGTGGAGTAACAGCTACTTGTGCCATGTCTGCCTCACTGGTGCTCATTTTGCTGCTTCAGAGGTAGCAAAAGGAAGGGAGCAGTGTGTGTAACTGGCTGTAAGAGAGGCTGTGTTGGACTTTGTATGCTTCAGTGAAAATAAAACAGCACAAGTCCTGCCCCAGTCTGGGGCACTGGGTACTCCTGCCTTGGAATTTCCCTTTGGAGGAAAACCAGGCAGTGGTGAAGCAACAATTAAGGGTGGTTTTCTTTTTCTGAAAATCCCAAAGATCACAAATGCTGTTACAAACATTTACAGCTGTCACAAATGCTGTTACAAAACATTTACAAGACCAGTAATTGATGCTGTGTTGAACAAGCCACGTTTTTCATGGTAAAGCTGCAAGTATTTCTAAAACTCACCTGTTTCCTTTGCAAAGGGCCTGACTTTACAGTTCCATTTCAAAACCCAGCCCCACCTGGTGTTTCAGAGCTGTGCTTTTATGTGCCAACATACCCTTTACACCACACTGACACAACAAACCTGTTGGGATTAAAGGGAACAAGCACCAACAAAAATCGGAGCTAATGGGATCACTCTGCCTTGTTATCCTTCCTTTCAAAGCAGGCTGCCAGCCACGTGTGTGGTTGTACAGCCTAGCAGACACAGATTGTCACCAGCCAGAGGAAAACAAGGCCTGGGATTGCAAGAAAAAGCAATTTATTTCAGAGTTGGATTTGGAGGAAAACCACCAAAGTGCTCCTGCAGGTTTGTGTTACTCCCTGAGTTTAACTGCAGTGAGGATGGAGGGAAGGAATTCATTTTCCCAATGCTTGAAAATGTTAAACTTTGAAAAAGCAAAATTCTGATAACAACTGTGTATCTAGAGTACTTAATAAATAGAGTAAAATTTTCCTTTAGATCCAGGCAGGCATTTTTGTTTTGTCCCTCTGTTGCTCAGAGCTTCCCCTCCTGAGTGTGGGTGCTTTTACAGCATTTCTGCAGGTAGGACTTGTATCAGGGCATGGTGCATGTATGTGTCAGCATAGAAACCACAAAAGAGGGTTTTAAATGTAAATGGAGCTTTTACAATATTATTGTTAAATAATTATTATTTTATTAGAAATTTTATTATTATATTTTATAATATATTTTAAAAATTTAATATATTTTTATTATTATTAAATAATATTTTATTATTATAAAATAATTTCTTATTTTATTATTATAAAAAATGTTTAATGGGGAAAATAGCTGGAGTCTACAGATGAGACTCCAAGCAACACCTGAGAAAAATGGTGATTCTTCCATAATATGTTTTTGCAGCTGAAGTGGCCAGGTGTGATGCAGGTGGCAGGCAGGAAACAAAGCCTGTTATTGTTCCAATGTAAATTTATGCAAATTACCGAGATTCGAGTTGAAGCAAGGTTTTTTAAAAGCCAGAGGTCAGTGTTTCTGTGATTTTAGACGGGCAGTAACTCAGCCAGGTATCTGCTTTGCCGGTTGTTTCTTTCCACCAGAGTCTGCTGTAAAGTCACCAGTTTTGTTCACATTTGTTTTGAAAGTTAAAAGATCCCAAACAGCTTAATCATACACAGGATTGACTGTTGGAATTTTCCGTTTAGTGCTGGACAAGAGCCCAGAAAAGCCCTGCTCATGTGAGGGCTGGGCTCTCCTCAGAGCAGCAGGGATGTGCTCCTGTGCCAGCCACGGGATGAAGCTGTTGGGACAAATAATGCACCCACAGCAGGGAGACTGCGGCACAGGTGACACAGCTGCACAGGTGACACAGCTGCACAGGTGACAGAGCTGCTGCACAGGTGACAGAGCTGCACGGGTGACACAGCTGCACAGGTGACACAGCTGCACAGGTGACAGCAGCTGCACAGGTGACACAGCTGCACAGGTGACAGCAGCTGCACAGGTGACATAGCTGCACAGGTGACACAGCTGCACAGGTGACACAGTTGCACAGGTGACAGAGCTGCACTGGTGACACAACTGCACAGGTGACACAGCTGCACAGGTGACAGAGCTGCTGCCACGTTTGGCAGCCACAGAAACTCCCCAGGCCCAGATGATGCTTGGGCTGTTTTAGAATTTCCAGAAGGGATAAGCACAAAATCCAGCAGGAGTGAGTGCTCCAGGAGCTCCACTTTGTCTCCACCCAGCTGAGACCTGGTCCATCAAGCCAGAGGTTTAATTTGGGAAGAGGGATGATCATTGCATGTCAAATCTTAACTTCTTTTTGCCAGGGTTGGGATTAAATGCATGAGATGGTGTTTCTTGTTGGGACTCAGATGTTTATTAATTCTAATCTATGTCACAGTCTCACAAACTGGGAGTTGTACAGCACTTCACTCCCAACAAACCAAAAATGGAGCCCCATTTCTCTCTGCAAGACCTTTTAAGGGTAAACTGTCCAATTAAGAAATGACACCTGAATTATTTTTATTTTTAACCCAATAACCAACCACCCATGGTCCCACAATGGGGACTTTTTATCCAATTACACAAAACCACCCAAACCCATGGACAAGAAGGTGAAGAAGATGATGAAGAAGAAGAAGAAGGAGGAGAAGAAGGAGAAGGTGGAGAAGAAGGTGAAAAAGGATCAGCCTCCGCCCTAAAACCTCCATCTTGCTTTATACATATTACTATATTCTAAACCCTTAAACTCTTAAGTTTTCCACCCTGTGATGTTACACATTTCTATTCAAACTCCATGCCCACAATCCCAGTTCTATCATTCCATTTTGGAAGCTTCTCCACAGCCTCAGGTCAATGCAGTGTTCTCTTGGGGGTCAGTGCCTGCCTGCACCAGAAAGTCTAAAATTCTCATTAATCAGGGTTAAAACAATTGCAAAGCACCAATTGCACTGGTAGCACAGCAGAAGGGCCAGGGCCAGCACCTGAGCCAGCTCAGGGCTCAGCAGGCACCATAATTCTTACAGGGCTTTAATACAGCCGAGATACTTACATAAATATATTTTATAAATATATATAAATAAAAATCAGATATGTTCTTCCCTTTTTAATAGTTTTCCCCTTCATTTCTCAAAAAATGGTTTCGCTGCTGTCTTCCAAATAAAATCAGTTTATGAGAGACATCCCACACATGTGAAATTCTGATGTCTGTCAAATAAGAAGAAACAGATTTTAGGCAAAAGTGGCTGTTGCCAGAGCAGCAGTAGCAGCACCACATAGGCTATTTATGTGTGAGCATACAGAGATATTATTTTTCTTCACTGCCAGTCTTTTATCACTTTTGCTGCAGTAAAACTCTCACTGTCTTCCATTAAAAAAAAGAGCAACAAACCCCACAAGATTTCACCAATTTTAAGCATCACTAATAAAGTTATTTCCAATGTATCTGAATGCTTTCTGTCTGCTTGCCCTCTTGGCCAATAACCCCACCAGAAAACAGCTTCATTAAATCTCCAGAAATAGTAAGATCAGAAATAAAGAGGTAAATAATAGCAGGAAATAGCTGAAAATGTGTTGTTTACAATGCACTCAGCATGTGGCAGGTATTAAAGGAGGTGCAGACTCAACATTGTCACATAATATCAGCACAAAGTAATTAGAAACAGAGAGGCCCACGGAAAAATAAATACACAATAATAGCTTGTATGTACCCAGCAGCAGGAAATGAGGTTCAGTGGTGGAGGGATCTGATTACACCAAATATAGACAAAAATAAGGAACAATTCTTGTTTCTTTTTACAGGCAAAAAACAAAGCAAAGGCTTCTTCTTGGGCAGATCAGAAGGAATCAAGTTACCTCCTCATTTTGGATGAGTATAATATTTACATATACTCTACATAGGTATCTATTTTATTTATCTATTATTTATTGGAGTGCTCTGGGGCTGCCTCAGGTGTCCTGGTGGGGCTTGGCAGGGATTCATGTCAGCCCCATCCTATTGCAGCAACTAAATCCACCCAGTAAATCCATCCTGCTGCCTCTGGTTGCTGCCCTGCAGACACAGGAATAACTAAATTCCTGTGGGGTGTGCATTTTTGGCAGGGTGCTGGCATGAAGCCCCTTTTGGGCTTGCCTTGGCTGCTATTTGAGCCCTACCTCCTGCTGGAGCAACGCTGGCTGGGATAACTGGGACAGTAACGTGTCCCAGATTGGAGGCAGCTGGATGCTGGGAAGTCCTCATGGAGGAGATGGAGGGAGGGATTCCAAGGAGGGTTTCTGTGACCACTCTGAGCCTGGAAACTGCCCTGAGCAGCATTTTGTACCTGAATCCCTTTGGTCTGGCCATAAATAAACTCACAAAGCACTAAGGAGCCAACAGCCGGGAAAGATTTTCCATTGCTGTCCATCCATTCTGGATTTAAATGAGAAATTAAGAGAGAAATGCTTTAATAGATCAACAACAAATTTCTTTTTATTTGTTTTTTAAAATTATATAGCTTGAAGTATCAAGGCAGTTCCTACACCCCATCCCAGCAAGCATTAAAGCATGATTTAAGCCTCACATTTGTTATATAGTTTTTGCTGTCAGGTTGGGGGTTTAGCAGGGATTTTAAATGAGAACATGGGACAACAGAAATCTTTTTTTAGTGGGCACTGTGGCTCAATCACCACACTGATGTTCCCTGCACACCATCAGGAAGCTCTGGGCCTGGCCTCCAGGTGCCAAAGCCCACAACAGCATCAGCATCTTCTTAATCACTGGCACAGGGGACAGGGAGAGGACAGAAGGCACTGAAAAATAAACACAGCAAAGTGCACAAACAGCAGAATTGGAACCACATAGCTAAACCTCTTCAGTTTGATACAGCAGAGTAAAATGCTTCTGGCACCTGTGCTGCCACTGAGTTGGGCTGGAGAGACCCCAGTTATCCCCCACTTCCCATCCAGGACAGATAAGAGAGTGTTCAGCCACCCCTGTTCCCAACCTGATAACATTTCCAGCAAAACTGCATTCATCACTCTCCCTCCTTCCAGCTCATTTAGAAATTATTTACACTGCTGGCAGATAAGGGTCCTGAGATAGGGGTGGTTTTGCTGACACAACAGGCTGGGAGCTGTAAAGCCTCTGTGCTTCTGCCCCAGCAGCTGGTTCAGGGCTCTCCCCCCTGCCCCAGCCATGCTGGGACCCCTGGGGGGTAAAACCCTCCCCATGGCCCCAGCTGCAGTGGGGCACAGTGTGGGGCTGCCAGGAGAAACTTGCAGAGGCTGGGGGTGGGCAGCAAGGAGCAGCTGACTGGGGTGAGGAGCTGGAGCCCAAAGCAGGATGAATTGTCTCTCTCTCTCTCTCTAAATATGTAAAAATAAATATAATAAAATAAATATAATATAACAATATAATAACATAAGAAATATATAAGGACATATTTATATTTATATATTTATTTATATATATATAAAACTATATATAGTTATATTTTATAGTTATATTTAATAATATATAACTATATATATAAAATATAACTATTATACTTAATAGTTATATTTTATAACTATTTTTATAGTTATATTGATATTTATTATTATATATTTCTATAATAAATATAAATATATAAATATATAAATATAAAAATATAAATATGTAAAAATAAATATATAAAAATATATAAAATATAATATATATTTATATAATAATTATAATAAAAATATAATATAATAATATAATAAATAGAATATAAATATGTATAATTCCCAGGGAAAGTGCCTCTCAGGGGACAGGGATCACAGCAGCAGGTGCTGACAGTGCTGCCCCCCCATCTGAGCTTGCACTGAGTACTCAAGTTCCAAACTCCATTAGGATACCTCCATAATTACACACTGCAGCCATAGAAGTGTAACTGAGTATTTGGTGTCAATCCTGAGCACCAGGGACTGGGATGAGCTGGATGGCCCTTGCAGGTTAGCAGGGAGAGGAAATCTGCTTATTCTCAGTGACTTCTGACCTTCACATCCACCCTGGAAAGCTCAGGAGGGCTCTTTTCCTCTCCCCCCCAAACATAATAAAGAGGAATGAAGCAACCAATGTTTTTGCAGGTGCAGAATTATCTGTTGGGAGAACAAAGTGCAGAGATTGTGACATAAAGCTGCAACTTTCCTGCTCACCTTTAGCAGGGAGCCTGTTTCCCACATCAGCCCCAAAAAAACCAAACCAAACAAAACAAAAAAAAGAACAAAAACCAAACCAAATCAAAGCCCAGGAAACCAGAAATGTTCCAGTATATTTTGGGGATTTTGTCTGTCAGCGCCAGTGGCAGGGGTGTCTCCCTGCCCCAGCTCTGATGCTCTGTGCCAGGTGGGATTGCTGGACCCAGTGCACAAAGGGCATTGTGCTGCTGTACACAAAACCTCAGGGAGGTTTTTGCTTGCAGGTCAGGAAGCTGCTGCTGTTGCTTGCCTGATTCCCCTGGGTGTTTTCTATTGCACACAGCCAAGTAAAAAGTGTTATGATTATAAGAGTGTTTATGTGTGCTGTCCTGAGCTTTGCTAAGCCCCAGAAGCAGCTGGGATGCCCAATTCCCTTTAAAACAAATGGCACTCCTGTGCCAGACCTTTCAAGATAGTTTTACAAATAGACCTTAGAGATATGAGCTCAGAAAATGAATCTTCCAGGGTGGCTCCATCCAGCACTGTTACTCAGAGATATGAGTCAGAATCAGTGCTGACATTAGGCCAGATTGGACTGACAGAGTGAACACAGGGTGCAATCAAAGTCCTTCCCAGGCTGCCCATTTTTGACAGTCTTGTTTGCAGGGAAATGCCTTGCTGAAACCCAAGGCTGCTGCAACATCATATCAGCCTTGGTCTGGGCTGCAAATGGAGCAAGGTGGTGATGAACTGGTCACAAACCCCCCATGAGCTCTTGCTGAGGTGCTGGAGGGAATAATACCCAAACAATGCACTTGGAGAGCTGCACTGGGCAATCCACATGAGGCAGCAAGAACTGTTCATTCATTATTTACCCAATACCTGGGACAGCTCTGTGGTTTATTCTTTTAATTTGAAATTCGCTGCACGGGTGTTTATCTGGACTTGGAAGCAGAGGTTAAGCAATGCTGCACTGATTTTTCATAAAGCTTCCCCAGGCTGTGACAGGGAATCAGATCCATTGCTCATGTCAGGGGGTGATAGCAGGAGAGCTCACTTCCAAAATGGAAATACAGCAGCAAACTCCATCTCAGCTGCACAGGGGAAAGATCAGGGCAGAAGATCATAATTGGCCCAAATAGCTGCAGCCATGCTCTGCCCAGGACCCACTGCAGGCAGGACATGGCCCAGGACATGGCCCAGCTCCAGCCTGGGTGGGCAGCAGCAGCCAGGGGCTGATGGTCCAGGCTGGATTGTGTGAACCAGGATTATTTTGTGTTCTGTCACACAGTCTGGAAAATAATTGGAAATTCGAGTTGAGTAATTAAAAGTTCTAAAGTGAGTTCAGGATTATGGAAAAGAGCTGCTTGCCCAGCTGGTGCACAATTCAGCTGCATTCATTATCCATAAGCAATTTTACAAATTTTACATTTCCCTGGGTATTTTTCTCAATGAACTTCAAGAATCAACATGTTGGCATGCTCATGCACATCCACATCCACTTTTAGATTCCTCCTTTGGTTTTACTTCTAAGGCAGTGCATTAATGTCACCATTTAGGTACTATTTACAATATCCTGAAGACAAAAATTGAAGCTAAAATGCTTGAAGACCCTACTATCAATGCAACCACACTGTGATTCACTGCAGATGCAAAATAGCAACCAAATAGGCAAGAGAGAAGCAGAGCTGGGATGCAAATCAGCATCCACATCATGAAATGTGGGTCTGCTGGCTGTGACAGCCCTGGCTGACACAGGAAGAACCACAACTACCTCATGCCAAGCCTCTAAAAACATGGAATCATCTGGAAGAGATGAGATATAGGAAAGCTAGATCCCAAGTGACGTTGGAAACTTGTGGTCTAGATCTGAGAAAAATGCTGAGAACAGGCTGAGGGGATGCTCCAAATATCTTGCTACAAAATCAATAATTTATATGAAAGCGAACACTAGCACAGCCCAGGAACAGACAGTGGATTTCCAGGAACAAGAGTTGGGGGTAATTGTTGCCAGATTAGTTCTTAATTGATTAGCCAAAATAGAAACATTCTTTAGAAACCCGTTGATTTGGGTAAAATGTTTGCCAGGTCTGGAAGATTTTCTCCCATGTCTGTTTCCATTAGCAGTTTCTCTCACTGACTGGAAATGAGTATTTTTCCTGGAATTTTAAGGACCCAGCAGAGGTGGAACTGAAGGTGACTCCTGGGAGCAAAGAGGAGCAAAGGAAAGAATTGTGACCCAGAGAGGCTGCTCTGACTGCAGCTACATCCTGGCCATCTGCTAGACTCAAACACCCAGCCAGAATAATGCTCAGGGATTTTGCTGTCCTGTCTGGCAGACTAAATGCCTTGAAAAAGCCACAGTCAGGTCACACCAGTTCTGTTTGCCACCTCTCCAGCACAGAGCTGCTGACATCCTGTGCCAGCTGCTGCCCAAAGGGGAGCACAGATGCCAGAAGATGCTTCAGCACCTCCTGAGGCAGTTTTTGCATCCCTGCTGTTGGTTCACAGCCCCAGGACCAACAGAGTGTCCCATGACAGTGACAACAAGCAGGACAAGCAGCCCTGGCTGGTGGGCAGCAGCCTGGAGGGCAGCACTCGTTGGCTTTGCAGAGGACAAATTCCTGTCTCTGCCCACCCCAAAGAGGTGCTGAGGCTTCCTCACACAGGTTCATGGTCATGCAGGGAGAGCTGTGTCCAGCAAACAAACACCATCACTGTGTCCAGCAGACACCATCACTGTGTCCAGCAAACACCATCACTGGGTCCAGCAAACACCATCACATCCAGCTGGGATGCTTCTGCCAGAGAAGATCCACCAAGAAACCTCCTTGACTTTCTTATGGGAAATAATTGAACGCCAGCTTTTGTTCGTTGTAGAGATATCAAAATATCGTAATTTCATGAAAGAGATGAAAGAAATTCTTCCCTGTGAGGGTGGTGAGGGCCTAGCACAGGATGCCCAGGGAAGCTGTGGCTGCCCCATCCCTGAAATGTCCAAGGCCAGGTTGGATGGGGCTTGGAGCAGCCTGGGATAGTGGAAGGTCTCCCTGCCCATGGCAAGATGATCTTCAAGGTCTCTTCCAACCCAAACCCCTCTAGGATTCTATGACTTTACTCTCATGCCTCTCTCCTTTGATCCTGAATCAGAAGAACCAGGACAAATGAAAGTTGATCACCAAACAGAGGAAATTTCCCAATGACTCCCTTCAAGGTCTCTGCTGGCACAATTTAGATGGATGCATCAACATGTACAAACTAAAATGCACTGTGAATTAAGAAACATTGCCCTGATGAGGGAATATTTGCTGTAATTTGTTTTGCAGGCACTTAGCAAAAACAGAATAAGAAGAAATGGGGAGTGCACCCAACAAAGTAATATGAAAATGGAGCCTCTGGCAGCCTCTGAAATGCACACTTTTAATGCAATTAGAGCATGGAGTGGATGAGGGACCCCACACACAAAGTAGCCAAACTCTAGTTGTGCTTTTTTTACCCTGCTGCAAGTCTGAGCACAATCTGTTCCACAAGTGACTGGAAAATACATTACAGCTGTGAGGAAAATGGATTTTTCTTTTCTTCTAAACCTACTGTGAAATATGAATTGGGAATTCATTAGCTATGAGCTGCTGCAAAGTATTGTTGCTCTTAAAATATTCTCCTGGTTCCAGAGGACCTTGGTTAACTGCAGACAGAGAACAGACAGGGGTCTTTCATTTCATAAAATGTCCTGGGAAGGATCATTAGAAATTACTTACAGATTCTTTCAGAGGCTTTTTAATTTCCATTTGCAGACTCTAAGTGATGACAAAGCAGAAGGGCTTTAAGCTGGAGGAGGGTAGATTAGATTAGATATTGGGAAGAAATTCTTCCCAATGAGGGTGGTGAGGCCCTGGCACAGGGTGCCCAGAGAAGCTGTGGCTGCCCCATCCCTGGAAGTGTCCAAGGTTTGGTTGGATGAGGCTTAGAACAAACTGGGATAGTGGAAAGTGTCCCTGCCAGGGCAGGGGGTTGGAACTGGATGAGCTTTAAAGTCTCTTCAAACCCAAACCATTCCCTGATTCCATGTGAACAGTGGATGTGCAGCTGTTGAGGGGTGAAGGAGAGGGTGCCACAGGCTCTGCTGCTCACAGAGACAGGAGTGGGGAGCCAGAAGGAAGAGCTTTGGGAAAAGCAGGCTGTGGCTGTGGTTTATCCATGTCCCAACACCCTCCTGTGGGATGCTCAACAGCTTTGGATGCAACGAGCAGCATTGGTCCTTGGGGCCTGCTCAGGCTCCTGCAGGTCCACCCAAGGTCCATTCAAGGACACAGCTGGGACACTGTCAGAGCTGTGGGGCCATTGCCCCAGATGTGTGTGCCCAGCTGGGTTCCATCACTGCAACATCTCAGCAAGGTTCTGGAGGTAGTGGGACCACCAAGATCCACCAGTAATGGACACAGGCAGCAGGGGTGGGATGGATGCCCTGAAACTCTAAAGCCTTGGTAGCAGAAGAGTTTGATTTCCACAGCCTCAGCAATATCTGATATCCTGCCAAGAGACCACTCATCCTGCTGAGGGCTGCATGTCAATAAATGAACAGTCCTGCTCCCCTCAAGGTCTGCTCAGAAACTGCTGTGAGCCATGGAAAGTACATGTCTGTACATTGCTCTGCTCAGAAACTGCTGTGAGCCATGGAAAGTACATGTCTGTCCATCCCCCTGCTCTGCTCAGGGACTGCTGTGAGCCATGGAAAGTACATGTCTGTCCATCCCCCTGCTCTGCTCAGGGACTGCTGTGAGCCATGGAAAGTACATGTCTGTACATCCCTCTGCTCTGCTCAGCGACTGCTGTGAGCCATGGAAAGTACATGTCTGTAATCCCTCTGCTCTGCTCAGAAACTGCTGTGAGCCATGGAAAGTACATGTCTGTACATCCCTCTGCTCTGCTCAGAAACTGCTGTGAGCCATGGAAAGTACATGTCTGTACATTTCTCTGCTCTGCTCAGGGACTGCTGTGAGCCATGGAAAGTACATGTCTGTCCATCTGCTCTGCTCAGGGACTGCTGTGAGCCATGAAAAGTACATGTCTGTACATTGCTCTGCTCTGCCCAGAGCTGGGGCATGGTCTGCCTTTGTGGTCAGGTCCCAGCTATGCTTTGATTCCAAAGTGCCCAGAGGACCAGGCCCACAGCTTTGGCTCCTCACTGTGTCAGAGATCAGTGGGTTTGTTATCCAGAGAGCCCAGTGGATGTGATGGGCAGGCTCCCAGCACCATCATGCAGCTCTGGTTAAACAGCCAGAGCATGGAAGTGGATCCTGCAGCAGTAGCTCCACACCACCAGAGTGGGAGCAGCTTTTGAAGTCAGCCCTTATCACCTCAGTCCATCACCTGCACAACTGAACCTTTCTTCCCCCCCAAAACAGCAGATGCCAACACAAACAGCATAACCCTGACTCCCCTAATCACTGAACAAACCCACTACAAAGGTGACCCCAAGCCCCTGGGGAGCAGAGTGGGGACAGGGATGCTCTGGGGGATCTCAGAGGGGGAAGTCTGTTTTTGGGAATGGCTGTGCTGTGCTCTGCAAACCAAGGGAAACAGTGGCTGTCCACACTGACAGAGGCAAAGGGCCCCTGCCTGCCCTGCCCTCCCACCACTCTTCTAACAGGTTTTGAGCCCATTTTCCAGCATTGTTCCACGTTTGGCATGGCAGTGATGCTCTCAGAGTGCTGCATTTGCTCAGGTTTCAAGAAAGTGAGGGAACAGGCAGGGAAATGGAGAGAGGCAAGAGCACCTTGTGCCTGAGGTCCCTGATGGCACTGGGGACCCATAGGGACCTGGGCAGGGCAGGACAGAGCACCCACAGAACGAGGCAGAGTACAAACTGCCAGCTTGTCTGCTCATGGAACAATTGATTTTCAAGGGCTTTGAATGAAAACTCAGAGGAGTAACATGATGGTTTTACAAGTACCTAAAAGAGGAGCTGGAATCTCCTTTCTCCTGGCTGCAGGCACGCTGATTCTCCTTGAGCTTTAGAGGCAAAATGTCTTCAATGTCCAGAACCTCTTGAGAAGCAAGAAGACACAGGCTGAGAATTAGGAAAAAGAATTGTGTGAGGTCCTCTTCAAAGCCAGAAATATCTTCAAAGCTGTAAAGACAAGATCTTCTTGAACAAAAGAGCCACTTCCACCTCCACTGTCACTTACCTGACCTTTTCATTTGTCTGGAAGCTGATAAAGTTCACATGACAAGATATGCCTGGAGAAAAATCCTTGCTTACAGGTTTTTAGTAGAAAAAATATGCTTCCCTCCAAAAAAGTTCAAATCCAACCAATTAAAAAGAGGTTTCAAAAGAATACAAAAGCAATTTGAATTTTGGTTGTCCAGTTTTTCCATTTCATTCCAAAAGGAAAGTATCTAAGTAAGTGAGATATTAACTCCTGCCAGTATGGATATTTATTTCTGCTGGCATGGTACCTTCATGCCAGTCATTTGAAAGTGGTGAATAAATCCCTGCCTGGAGAGCTTACAGTGAGAAAAGTGAGAGCCTGAAGGAAGAACTGACAGCAGATAACAATAAAAACAACAATCACTTTTTCTTTTTTTCCTCTTTTTTCTCTGGAGCTAACGTTTTCCCGTGGAAATGTGAAATGAAAAATGTCTTGTTCAGTGGGAAAGCAACTCAAGACAGGCAGTCCTTGCCCAGGATCCATCCCACCTGCCCAGGAGCAGAGCAGGTAGAGGTGAGCTGAGCGCTCTGATGCTCAGCCACCCAGCCCAGCTCTGCTGCTTCCCCATCCCTTTTCTTTTTTCTTCCTATTTTTCTTCCTATTTCCACTGCTTGCCTGGGGCTCTCCTCCCAGGAGCAGGAACATTTCACAGCAGCATGCTGATAGTTATTAAAGTCCCACCAGGACCTCCCTGCCAGCACCGTCACAGCTGATCCAGCACCGGGACCATCCCACTCCCCCTGCAGAGCTCTGGGATGTCTCTGAGCTCTCTGAAGCCCCAGCACCAACCCCCTCAAGTGCTCACAGCTTTCCTGCAAGGCTTTTCTCCAGATTCTCCCCTTTTGCCAGCGCGGGTTCAGTTTTCCCAGTGTGAAACGCTTCGTTTCCCACCCTCTCCCACTGCCAGGCTCCAGGGACCACCACAGCGCTGAGCTTGGCTTCCCTCAGGGCCACTCTGCATCCCTAGCAATCAACAACTGGGATCCTTTACATTCAATCCATCTCCCTCACACATATTCATCAGCAGATGCTGCATCTCAACACACATTCAGCCAAAGGAAGATCCCAGCAGCAGCTCTGAGTCTGCAGATGCCAGCGCAGAGGTGACTCCTCCTGCCTGCTGCCCCAGCCAAAGGGGATGATTGATTTTATACAGACAGCAGCTCTGGGGAAGACTTCTCTGCCAGCTCCTTGGGAGCTTTGAAAGATCCATAGTAATTATTTTTCCTAAAGAAAACAGATGAATTAATCCCTCTGCTAGGGTTGCGGTTAGTTTTCCTAAAATTGTTTTTTTTTTTTCCCAAAGATTTCAGAAAGCAAACAAGGCTGCCTAGCACCATTTTTCAAAACCATTCCCTGTCGTGCAGTTCAAACACTCCATCAGATTTCCAGAAGAAAATAGATCAGATTTCTGAAGTGCTCAGTGGGTGCTGCTGCCTGCTACCAAACTGGGGACGTTGTCTTGTGCCTCAGAAGAGAGCAGCAGATTTGGCACAGATCTCTCTTGTTGGAGATGGGTGCCAAATACGTGCTCTCCCTGAGTTTTGGCTGCATTCTCTCTTCTGAAATGATTCATTTGTAGCCTTCAAATATGAAATACAGATAACCCAGGAGAGAAAACAGGGGGATCCAGCAATGGATGTGGTTCCTGTGCACAGTCTTGCTCCTCATGCTAACAACACTGCTCTAAGCCCCAGGAAAATAGGTGAAAACCCTAAATTTTGCAACATGGACACCTCATGACACAGATAAGGAGGTTTGCTAAAGGGGTTTGATGAGGCAGCCAAGCAAAAACCTTATTTTTCAGGTGGAATTGCCTTCTGTGAAAGGCACTGGAGAAGTAGCTCTCAGAAAATTCACTCCAATTTCTTACAGTTTGCTGTAAATTAGTTTCACCAGTGACAATTAAGCAGAAATGCCACCTGAAAGACCTCTGACCTTTGAATGTCAGACTTGGACATCAGCAATGCAGATGGCTGTTCTCTGCAACTGCTCTGCAGATAATCACAGAACCATCAAATGTTTTGGGTTGGAAAGGACCTTAAAGACCATCTGATTCCAACCCCCTGCCATTGGCAGGGACAATTTCCACTAGGGCAGTTGCTGGATTAAACATTCAAACCTTCTTTTCTGCGGCTATACATAAATAAGCCCCACTTTAAAACCAGTTTATTTATCCAGCTCCTCTGTATGACTTTACAAACACTTAGATTTTCAGGAGAGGTTGTGAGCATGTTAAAATCCGTGGAGATTTGCTCAGCAGCCCCACACAGCAGCATTTCACCTGCTGAGCAAAGATAAACTGGGGCAGCTGGTCAGGATCCTAACTGGGTCTTCATTTATAGATTTAATAATTTTTTTACCTGAAATAAGAGAGCACAACTTTATGAGAATAGAGAATTCTGGCTTTACTTAGCTCTTAAAAAAAGGCAGGTTGAGAGAGGATACAACTGCTGTTTATAAGTAAATAAGGAATATCAGCAGGAAAAGAAAATAATTAGGCTAACAACCCTTAGTTTGAACTAGTGGGAATGAGCTGCCCATAAATTATTCAGGATGGAAATGAGAAGTTTCACCCCATTAAAGAAATCTTCATAACAACATCAATTCTTGCCTCCAGTTAGTCTAAAATATGGAGATGGAAGGGGAGGGGGGGGCAGAGGGGAGAACTTACCAGAATTTCATTCTGAAAGAGAAGAATGGCAGCAGCAGGAGGGAAAAGGCCCCTTCACACAGGGCAGCAAATTCACAACCACAATCCAACAGAAATATACACACTACAGATTAACTAACACTCTTGGGGAAGAAATGGCCAATATCCCTGGCTCCTCTTACTTTGTGATTTCTTTATTGTTGCCATTAAGAACCTTTTTGGCATTTTATAGGATGGTCTGAATGCAAATTACGGGAAGGTCAGTGTAAAAGCACATTTGTTAAATAAACTAGTATTTTTTTAACTTCCCTATGAAATGTCTCTGTGGATCTTTAATGAGACAGCACTGTGGCCCTTGTCTAAACCCAGGGTCAGGGCATGAGAAAGACTGGGCTGGCTAATTGCAGTCTGACTCTTATTTAACTCCCCAAAATAGAAGAAAACACTTGGGGAGTGAAGAGTTCATTAGAATTTTTTTCTCTGACTGTCTTGAAAGCAAGCAGTGATGGTGACCTGTGATCTTCTGACCAGAGAAAATTCATAGAAAGCTAAAAATAAGCATAATTGTCAGGTAGAGGGCAGTTTTGAGCAACACCCCTTCTGCCATAGTGCCGTGGGCATGCCATTGTCCCCTCCCAGGACAGAGGGGACATCCCCTTCACCCCAGGGGCCTGAATCCTGACAGAGGCACTGGCAGACACATCTCTCTTTGGTCTCCAGCATTTGAGGGACAACACCACCAGCCTGCAATGCATTCCCAAGCTGGCTGGTTGCAATTCCTTGAATTTGCAATTTGTCTCTAATTGTAACACTCATTAAAGCTGTTTATAGCCATTAATCCTCCCAAAGCCCTCACAAGGCTGTAACACCCAGCAAAAAGCAAAGCAGGCAGAGATGAACTGATCAGCACAGGGCATGTCACAGCTCAGCAGGAGGAGCCCTGTCCTGACCCAGATCACTGCTGTTTTATAGCAAAAAATGAAAGGAAAATCACTCCAGGCTAGGCCTGAATCTGTGCTCTGTCAAAGTGCTGAGTGCCAGCAGCTCATGCCTCAACACCATTGCCTCACAGGGGGACACTGCAGAAGGCAGAGGTGCAACATGAGACAGGAAAATTAATATCCAAAGTTTTGGAGCTCGATCTGCCTCTTTCTGAGGCGTTTTGTTCCTAATAAGTCCCAACAAGCAGTTCCTGGTTTGGTCCTAGCAGGTAATTGTGACCCTTTGGGTGTCCCTAAGGACCTGGGGTCTCTCTGGGCACTCCCTCCTCACCACCACCATCAAGTCTCTTCTAAAACCAGGTCCCACCAAATGAGTCCACCAGCTTCTCCACACAGAAAAAACAGCATGGCCAGATTTCTCTACAGCCACCCCAAACCTTTCCCACTTTCACCACCCCAAATTTGGAGTACCGGGGTTACAGGGCACGTCCCATCCCACCTGCCACTGATGCTTGACCGTGGAACTTTCACTGATGATAAATCCCTCCTCACACACCTGGATCATCCTTTAATGAGCTGCCATGGATCATCCCCATGGTCTGGTTAAGCCAGCCTTGGCAGAGCCACCTTCACCCACTCGATGTCAGAGCTGGCCCGTGGAAACGCCAGGCTTGCTTAGCTCAACACGTCCCTTATCAACAGGGACACTCCTCACAGGGCTTTCTGTTCCTCTTGCCTGAACAAGAAACATTTCTGAGCAAGCCAGGGGCTGTGCCTGGGAGAGACAATTCCAGCCTGGAGATAACACAGATCCAGCTGCCTTTGTTCCCTGGGAAATCTGCTGACAGGAGGGAGGCAGGGAGGGTCCCACAGGGGAGCTGCTCTTTGGGGCCAGCCAAACAGATGCTGCTGATGGTTTGATACAAGGTGCTGTGGGCCAGGCTGGCTTTCCCAGAGTGCTGGAGCAGCGAGGTTGCAGGAAACCAGAGTTTTGTGCTGCTCCAGGCAGGGTTTATCTCAGGAAAAGGCACCAAGGACGGGCTGCAGCCACGCACGGATGGACAGCAGGAGGAGAACAGCCAAGCACGGTGATATCACAGCTCTGAGGGTGATACCACAGCTCTGAGTCATTAGCTGAGGCTCAGAGCTCTGCCCGGGGTTAGAGACAAGGGGCTGTAAATAGATGCCATGAATAAATGCCAGGAGAAAAAGGAGTTTCAATTTTACTGAGGAAGGTACTCTTGATTAACTATTCTGCAGCTTGGTCTATGCTGAGGGCCAGATCTGAACATCAAATGCCTAAGCATGGGCAGCCAGGGAAGCTTGAACTGTTCAGCAGAGATCTCATCCCCCTCCAAGTCTTTAGTGCCCAGCTGCATCAACCCCAGAGCTGGTTTTGAATGGTTTTCTACACCAGAGAAGCAAAGGCACACATTATATGTTGGCAGAAGCTAATTAGTTCTACAAATATCTTCTCCTTCTGAAGATATCCAAAGTTATTAGGATTTTTCATAGCTAAATGGTTTTGACAGGCTTTTCAAAATGATGGAAATCTGTTTAACTGAGGAGTAAACACATTCATGCAGATCCAAGGACAGAAAGCTGAGGATGCATCCTCAAGATGAGCTCCTCTGCAAACTCAGACCCTGAACGTTCCAGAACCCATCAAGCAGCAATAAAGGAGTAAATAATAAAAGTAATAATCCATAGAGCAAAATGCTGCATTTCCTCTCTGTAACAGCCCTGGTGCCCAGCTTGCTGTGCCATGGCAGCTGAGCATGATTTCTGCTAAGCACACGCATCTCTCCCTCCTTAGGTATCACACACCGTGACGTTCTCTCCAAATCATTTTCCCTGAGCATTGCTTAGCAACTAATTTCTAGTTATCTGACTCCAAGCAGTTCATCCTAATGACCATGCTGGGATTTTCTTTTTCTTTTTTTTTTTTTTTCCTTTTCAGCTCTTCCCATGCTGTTTCTTCTGGTAAGGAACTGCAAGTGGCAGCAATTTGAGAGCTCTGGGCAGGGAAGGCCATGGTGTGCCTGCTCTCCTTGCTGTGACTGGGGACCTGCAGGATGCTCCTGGCAACCAGCACAGCTCCTGTGGCCCAAAATGCACAAAAGGCCCCACTCTCCTTCAAAGCTCTTCCTCTGCATCTCTCCATCTTGAAATATCCAATCTTTTCCATCTTTTTAAAAATTTGTTTGAGCACTAAATGCCAAAACATCCCTTGCTGGTGGAATCAAAGGCTGCGAAACGAGATTTCTCTGGCTGCCGTCCCCCCACAGCCCAAGGTGCTGGAAGAGCTGCCCTGTAGTGCAGGCAGCAGGTCCCTCACCTTCCACCTCTGAGGAAGGGTTCCTTTATAGGCTTCTACATTTTTCCATTCTATAGCAGGCATTAATTAATGTGCACAGCAAATTATGCTGGAGAGTTGTGTGAGAAGAGACTGTCATCCAAAAGAGAAGGAAAAGTAGGAGATGTCAGTAATTACATGCATTTATTCCATCACAGTGTGCTTCTGGTCAGATCATTAACTGCAAAGCAGCACTCAGGGTGCAATCTGGTGTTTGGAGGAGTCAAACGTCTCATGCCTCCTCGTGCCAGACGAACATTTCAGCTCCTGCATCAATCTCTCTCTCTCTCACCTTTCTCATCACCACCACAGTGACAAGTCCCTTTTCATGGCTTGTAGCATCTTGCCAGTTTCCTTAGGCAGAAAATTTCCCTTTCTGAGTCACTGTAGAATTTCTCAGGCTGGAGAGCAGCCAAAGCCTCCCCCTGCTTTTTAACTCGCTGTACAATTTGACAAAATCTTCACCCCCAGCCTGAGGACAGAACTGCAGCCCCATGAACAGCCCAAGCATTGGGGGATGTCTGCTAAAGCCTGAGCTTTGCAAGCTACAGGTGAATTTATCTACATGGTGAGGGGTGCCTGCAGAGGCCAAGGCAGGTCATGGGGGCTGTGGCCCCCGTTTGCTGATGGACACCTTACTCAGTGGCCTGCAGGTCTGGAGGACACAACTGTAGCTCAAATGTTGAATTTCAGGATGGATCTAGGCACCTCTGGAACTGATCATCTCCATCCTGAAGCTCAGATTTTACACACACACCTACTGCTAAAATTCCATTTCACTGGGACTGACAGATCAAAACAAACCCTACTTATTTGAGAATGACCCTGCCTAAAACCCACAGGGATGTGGTGGAGGAAAGCTGACTTTCCTGGGCAGGAATATTGTGGCACCAAGCAAGCAAGGGCTGTGCCAGAGCTTCCATCCTGCCCAGGGGAGCCTGTGCTGTGCAGTAATGATGCTTTGAGTGCAAACCCAGCGGGACAAGGCTGATAAAATAACACTGGGAGATTCCACACAGCCCAGCACCACATGACTGGAGTGATGAAAGCTGGAGATTTCCTTCCTGTGTGTGACCAGGCTCCACTGTGCATTAAAATCAGGGCATAACATGGAAAGGAGGGTGAGGGGACCTGGCAGGTCACACTCCATCATCAGCAGCAGCTGCTGGTCCTGCCCAGCCTTGACCTGCAGCATTGTTTAGAGGGGAATGATTCCTAGGCAGGATCTGGGGTCCAATGGTTGTGGATGCAGTCTGAGGCAAATGACTTGGTTTTCTTGTTTCCAGTACACCAGCTTCTTGTATAAATCAGAGATATTTTGAAGATGAAGGCAAGAGAAAGGACCCTTGGGGAATATAAGGAGTTTGGTACCCACTAATATTTAAGTATAACTGGCATCTGGAGAGAACAGAAGAGAGGAAAACAGCTAAAATTCATCTTAAATTATCCCTTTCTCCTTTAAATAGCATCCTTCCTTGGTCTGGTGGGGTTTTTTTCTTTGGTTTGGGTTTGGTTTTTTTTTTGTGTGTGCAGGTACCTTGCAGCAGTGCCCACATTGCCCTGGCTGGCAGCAAACAGAGGGTCACAGCCAGTTCTGGGCCACAAACACCAACCCCTAGAGAAGGAGGCCAAAGTACAGGTCAAAAGCTGCAGCCATTTGGTGAGTAGCTGCAGTTTGTGGTTATTTCAGCTAATAAAATTGTAATCCTCTCAATGTCTGGTCCAAAAATAGGTT